>NW_026622952.1:30401669-31033454 GCF_023065955.2 Ursus arctos | reverse complement strand
GAAAGGTTTACTTTGCCAATACAAATCCTTGCATAGAGGGAAACACCCCTTTTATTTGGTGTATATCATCCTGGTTTCATGCAGTGCTTGGAATTGCTGAAGCTATCTCATGACCGTGAAAGAAGGCAGTATCAATGTGACATGCCAGGGCACCTGGGTGGCTCAGTTGGTTAAGCGTCCAACTCTTGATTTCAGCTGAGGTCATGACCTCAAGGTCATGGGATGAGCCCCACATCCAGCTCTGTGCTCAGTGTGGAGTCTGCTTGTCCCTCTCCCTCTACTCCTCTCCCACTCACACTCTCTCTATCTTAAATAAATAAATAAATAAATAAATAAAATCTTTTTAAAAAATTTGACATATGGAATACAAAGAACCGAATTCCTTTAGGACATTGTGGAGTAATTGAATCAGCAAATCTTAAAATGTTCCTATATACTATATCATTATTTAACCTAGAAATAATTCTGATATTTCAGTAGTAAGCATTCTAAATAATATGGCTTGATTTGGGGTTAATCATATTTTAGATAGAAAATAAATTCCTTAGGTATATTAGATGTTTGGACAATTCCAAAGTCCAGTTTGAAGTCTGATGTTGTCCGTTGCCTATCAGCAGCTTATCAGCAGTCACAAAGAACACCAACAGTTGGATTCATCTAGGAATATAATTTTTTTTTTACTGCTGTGCATTCTAAAGTATTTTAGAAATTAATTGTAGTATAACTTCAAAGCAATGGTTATTTAAAAAGGTAATCAGCAGGTTGCAAGTACCATTGCCATTATGTATAAGGCAATAGAAATAATTGAAGAGGAAGGATGAATAGGAGGTTGTATTCAGGGAATGTTTAGTGGCTCACATTTTGATGGTATCAGTATCCATAGCATGATGATGATATTAGGCAACTGAAATGGAACGGGGAAAAAAGCATTGAATAGAATTTCCAGCAGCAGAGAAACAAAATTGCTGGATGGGTATTCCACAGGAATTTTTAAGCTATCAAAATGTGTTACATGAAATGTTGTATAGCGAAAGCTAATAAGCCAAGTGCCGATGTCATCATTTCCAAAAAAAAAAAAAAAAAAAAATTTGAGAAGTTTTTTTATTTGTTTCTTTGAAAACTTTTATTGAGCATCTATTATATGCTAAGTGTTCTTTCAGGTATGAGCACTAACAAAAAAGCAAAGAAGAAACATGCTCGTGGGGTTCATATTCTAAGAAGTCAACATAGACATAAATTGAAAAACTATACATTATTGAAGTAGAGAAACCCATTTTTATGAAAGTATAAAATAAAACAATATGAGATGAACCAACAGTTCAAGGGGATTTCTCAAAGGAATGAATACTTCATCTGAGAACTGAAGGATGAGGAGTTAAATAAATAATAAAAAATTAAAAAGCAAGTTTGGAGTAGCGTGGGAGAGTCCTTGGTAGGAATGAAACCATAGTAAAAGATATGAGTAAGAATGTTGTGTGACATAATTCTTGTAATGATACCACTCTTATAATTGGAACATAAAAAGTCAAAGAAAGGAAGAAAAGGTGTACTGGCATTACAGAGGTGAAGAAGCAGATATTGTTTGATCATACAGTATAATAAAATCATGTGAAGGATTGGCCTTAATCACAATAAAATTTGGCAGTTATTAAATTGCTTGAAAGAAGGAAGTAACATGATAATAGTTTTTAAAATATTAAATAATTGCTGTAATAATGAATATTGGGGGATTTTTTTTAATAATATGAGTTTCATTGTGGAAGAAGCATTTACAATGGAATTAACATTGGGATATAAAGTAATCCAAGCACCTTTATGTTGCTGTCTGGATCCTAGATCATTCTCCAAAATGGCTGTGCCAGCTCAAACTCCAACCAGCAATCTAACCAATTAGAAAAAAGAAGGAAAATAGAAGAATACGCCAATCTCCTTAACACTGTCCTGAAAGGCACATATAACACTTTTTTTTTTTTTTTGCATTGGCCAGAATTTAGTTACGTGGCTAAAACTAGATTAAAAGGAGTTGATAAATATAGATTTTATCTTTTGCCAAGAAGGCTGAGAAACAGGGAAGAATGGGTATTGGGATCAACTACTTGTATTTGACATAGGATAGGAAGTGAATATCAGTCTAACATTCCAGCCCTGAGAGCCATGGGAAATTCATGGACTATGGGAAAATAAGCAGTCTTTATATATTTAAGGGCTGGTAGCAAAGCTCTTCTAATGTTTAATACATATTACATATACACTATTAAACAAAAAAAAACAGTTGCATCATATATTTTTATAAGTGCAAATTTAACATGACATATGGAAGAAAAAAAATGAATGTTATCTTTACATATCTGAAAGGGTAATGTCTTGCTTTTCATTCAGTGGTGGCTTAGTCAGGGGTCTGCAGGAGTCATGTGTAACTATAAATACCTGCAGTCATCTCTGATTTCATCTGAAAAATGAAGGATGTGTTCAATAATAATCTATTGGTTTAAGAAAGAATGAGCTAAACTTTGTGAACTAGATTCTCAGTTTCTTGAGGTTATTGAACTATATTCTTCTGTATTAGCAAGCATGATTTAGAAATGTGGTTTAGAACTTTCAAATTTTTTACTGACAGCTTAAAAAGATTAAAAAGTACAAGATATACATTCATAAACACTATAATTAAATATAGAGAGAAGAAAAATATTTTCTAATGACCCACAGGAAGGCAAGAAAAAAGAAACAGAGGGACAACAAACAGAGGAAACAAAAAAAATAAAATTGTAGAGCTTTACTATCTCGATAGTTATATTAAATTTAAGTGATACAAATACACCAAGTAAAAAACAAAAAACAACTGCCAGAGTGGATTAAAGAACATGACCCAACTTTGTGCTCTTCAAAGATTTATTTATTTATTTGAGGGTGGGAGGGGCAGAGGAAGAGAGAAAATCTCAAGGAGACTTAGTGCTGAGTATGGTGCCTGATGTGGGGCTCCATCTCAGGGCTCTGATATCATGACCTGAGCCAAAATGAAGGGTCGGGCACTCAACTGACTGAGCCACCCAGGCGCCCCCAGCTTTGTGCTTTTTACAAGAAACTTACTTCAAAGTCAGATTAAATGACATAGGTACATGGAAAGTAAAAACAAAAAGAGAGAGGCAAACCAAGAAACAGACTCTTAACTATAGAGAGCAAACTCATGGTTGGTTATCAGAGGGGTGGTGGGTGAGGGATGGGTTAAAAAATAAATAAAAACAAAACAAAAACAAAGGAAACCATACAAATATTGACAAAATAAAATAACAGGAATTATATTAATATTCAGTGAAGTAGATGATAGTAAAGAAAATTGCTAGAGACAAAGTGGGGATAAAAGGACCAATCAATCAGGAAGATATAATGATTGAGATATGTACATACCAAATAATAGAGTTTCAATATAAATGAAGCAAAAAAATGATAAAGTTGACAGGAAAAATAATTCACAGTTATATTTTGGGACTTAAACATCTTCCACTCAGTAACTGATAAAACTGCTAGACAGAAAATCCACAAATATTTAGAAGATTTGGATAACATAGTCAACCAATAAAACCTAATTGAATTATGTAGAGCACATTCCCAATAGAAGACAAACATTTTTTTTTTCAAGCAGCCATGAACTATTCATCATTATAGACCATATTCTGGGTCATAAAACAAACCTCTACAATTTTGAAACAACTGAAATCACATAGAGAATATTCTCTGACTGTAATAGAATTAAACTTGAAGAGTAAAACTTTAAGAAAATATCTGAATATGAGAATATGAGATAATTCAAACAATATAATTATGAATGGGTCCAACACATATATATATACACACATATATATATATACACATATATATATATGTGTGTGTGTGTGTATATGTGTGTATATATATGTGTAAAACTATAAGAAAATATCTAAATATGAGAAAATTCAAACAATATACTTATAATTACGAATGGGTCCAACATACACACACATACATACATACATACATATATGTATGTATGTGTGTGTATGAATATATATATAATATGTGTGAATATATATCATGTGTATATGAAATTGAAAATGTAACATATCGATGCATGTGGAAGGAAGGTAATTAAAGTAGTGTTTAGGGGGAAATCCATAGCACTAACTGCTTACATAAGAAATGAGGAAGAAACTCAAATCAATAATTTAAGTTCTCACTTAATTACTTTGGAAAAGGAGAGCACAATAAACCTAAACCAAACACAAGGAAGAAATAATAAAGATCAGAGCAGGAATCAATTAAATGGAAAATAGGAAACAATAGAGAAAATGAAAAAAATTCTAGTTCTTCAACAAAATCAATAAAATTGATAAATCTCTAGAAAGACTTGCAAAAATAAAAATAATAAAATATAAATAAATATTTTTCCTGAAATATATTTTGTATATTTATACAAAGTCATGAAAAATGTACATAGCAACTTTAATCGTAATAGCCCGCACTGGAAACAATACAGATATCTTTTAATGGATAAGTGGTAAACTGGCACATCTGTTACCATGGAATAACCACCCAGCAGTAAAAAGGAGCAAACTATTACATATCCAACAGGTTGGATTAATTTGAAAAAATAAAAAAGACGATTATAAAATTTTATATGTGGAGAACTGATTAGCTGTTGCCAGAGTTACAACACGGTGATGATAGAAACTTAAGAAATGTGGGTGTGGGGGCGCCTGGGTGGCTCAGCGGTTAGGCATCTGCCTTCGGCTCAGGGCGTGGTCCCGGCATTATGGGATCGAGCCCCACATCAGGCTCTTCCCTTATGAGCCTGCTTCTTCCTCTCCCACTCCCCCTGCTTGTGTTCCCTCTCTTGCTGGCTGTCTCTATCTCTGTCGAATAAATAAATAAAATCTTAAAAAAAAAAAAAAAGAAATGTGGGTGTGGTTATAACGGGCAACAGGATGAATCCTTGCCCTGATGTAATTGTTCTGCATTTTCACTAATGACAGGAAGTCAGTAACAGGGAACTATCATGATTAGCTAAATCCTGAATTCACCGCCATCATACAAAAATCTACCTTCTTTTCTCTTCATTTACCAAATTTGGTATTTATCAGACTAATTTCCCTCATGGTAAAAAGAGCATCAACGTATATCACATTCAGAAACAAAAAAGTCTAAGAAACAGAGCTTATGTATTATAGATTCCTGTAGATCCTTCTTCGAATTAAGGAAACTTTTCCTAGGAACGTACCGATGCCTACCTCTGGCCCACCCATTATCAGCACGCTTACTGCAATTTTTCATTATCATTTTTTAAAAATAGGAATTAAACATCAGAATTGCTGAGATAATTTAAAACCAACCCCAAACTTCTGTCTCTACAAATTGTAAAGGCAGTGAGGTCAGATTCCTTAAGAAATAGGATATATGTCTCTAAGTTCTAGGCTGCTTCCTGATCACTAAGACTAATGAGTACAGTGTCATCACAATAATGGACATTTATGCTATCTGGGGGTGATGTAGAGTTTTGCAGGTAATTTCAGTTGTGGAAATGTTTATCTGGACCACTCTCTTTAGACATAAATACCCGATTCAGCACCAAATTTCCAAATACTATATTTTCCTTCTTTTTTTCCCCTAAAGTATGGCATACTTTGTTGGGTTGCCTCCAGACTCTAAGTGTTCTCTCTTATTGGGGATGTGGGAAGTGGGAAGGAGACGTTTGCTTCCACTATTGTGAGGTAAATGAACTATTTCAGTAAAATTTAGACCACAACAAAACTCTGTCTCCAGATAACTTGTTCCCTTGTTTGGTCCCTTACCTTTTCAAGTCTCAACATTTAGTGTTAAAGATTTTGTCGTTTTCTGGGGCACCTGGGTAGCGCAGTCTTTAGGCGTCTGCCTTCGGCTCAGGGCGTGATCCTGGCGTTCTGGGATCAAGTCCCACATTGGGCTTCTCCGCTGGGATCCTGCTTCTTCCTCTCCCATTCCCCTGCTGTGTTCCCTCTCTCACTGGCTGTCTCTCTCTGTCAAATAAATAAATAAAATCTTAAAAAAAAAAAAGATTTTGTCGTTTTCAAAATTCTTGAAGGCAAACACCTCTTTCTCTTTTCTATCCAGCCAATCCAAATTAGGCATCTTACTTTCAATTCAGAAAAATACTTCTAAAAGCTGCAATAATTGGTTTCAGATATTAGGAAGATCCATGGACTGGCAGATTTCTAGTCTATGACATTTCCTTTTCCCTCTAATTCTCTTCTGTGACTTCAGATATTGCAAATTACCTCTCAGATGTCGTCCCTTTGCCTTATTCTATTAATAGAGGCTGAAAGTTCTATTGTCAGCTTCTAAGACTCCATTCCAGTGAGGATTGGTCATGTAACCTTGCTCTGTTAATGAGATGTAGACAGAAATCCCAGGTGAAACTCTCAGCCAAGCTGATGACAGGGACAGGCTTGGTTGGTTCATGAAATTGTGCTCTTCCTTTGTACCTTTGTTTTTCTCCATTCTTCATATATGTAGTATAGATTTGATGCCAGGAGAAGCTATAGCCATATTGCAATCTTCAAAAGAAAAAATCTTCACATTAAAAATAATGGAACTAGAAGACCAAGTCACCTAGAGTAGTAATAACTGCTTTGGGTTGTTTAGAAATCATTTTAAATTTTAAAAATAAATCTCTATGTTGTTAACCATTATGACTGGATTATCTGTTACTTATAGTTACACTGACAACTAACTGAAGCAATCTGTAAATTAGAAAGTGTACGTAGAGTTTTTCAATATGTCAGTTATGTAGTTTCAGCGTATGTCATTTTTTTATTAAAAGTTATAAACTAGCTATTGGAACTACCCTGAAAATGGTGAGGATGATGACAATAAAGAAGTTGGTGATGACCACAATAGATAGCAAGTTATTGAACACTTACTTTGTATCATACATTATTCTAAATACTTTATAGGTATTACAGCCTTTAATTGTTCAAACAATCATTTGATTTAAAACCACTCAATTTTATTTTACAGAAGATAAAATGAAGCTTGAAGTTAAATTATTTGCTCAAGGGATGCCTGGGTTGCTCACTCAGATAGTTAAGCGTCTGCCTTCTGCTCGGATGATGATCCCGGGGTCCTGGGATCGAGCCCCATTTTTTTTTTTTTTTGGTCTCCCTGCTCAGCGGGGAGTCTGCTTCTTCCTCTGCCTCTCCCCCCTGCTCATGCTCTCTCTCTCTCTGTCTCTCTCTCTCAAATGAATAAATAAAATCTTTAAAAAAACATATGTGCTCAAAATATGAAGCAGGAAAGTGCAGAGGCAGGGTTCCACCCTGAATCTGTATGACTTCTGAACTGTATGCTATTGTTGCTAATCCTAACTGCTTCATGACTATTCGAAAGCACTGAAATCTCCGGCATTTGTTTTCCAGTTTTTCTCAATATTAGCATTATTGGACATTTTGTTTTATTATTGCGGTTTTTATTTTCCTCCAAGTGTCATGCTATTGTTGGGCCACTTAGAATTTCTCTGAGTTGGGAGGATTTGTAGGACAGTTTTCACATAGACTCAGTTCTGTTGAAAATAGGGAAACATCATGTAATCAATACCTCTGATAAAGATAACTTACTTTTCCAAATATATAAATATGAATACAGATAAGTGAGACACATCTGAAAGTGTAAATATTACTTATTTTGCTGTGGCAGTTGCTAGACACTTTTTTTCCTTTCAAATTTTTATTTAAATTCTAGTTAGTTAACATACAGTGCAATATTGGTTTTAGGAGTAGAATTCAGTGATTCATCACTGACATACGACACCCAGTGCTCATCAGAAGAAGTGGCCTCCTTAATTCCCATCACCCATCTAGCCCATCCCCCACCAACCTCCCCTCCAACAATCCTCAGTTTGTTCTCTACAGTTAAGAGTTTCTTATGGTTGGGGCGCCTGGGTGGCACAGCAGTTAAGCGTCTGCCTTCGGCTCAGGGCGTGATCCCGGTGTTATGGGATCGAGCCCCACATCAGGCTCCTCCGCTATGAGCCTGCTTCCTCTCCCACTCCCCCTGCTTGTGTTCCCTCTCTCGCTGGCTGTGTCTATCTCTGTTGAATAAATAAATTAAATCTTTAAAAAAAATAGTTTCTTATGGTTTGTTTCCCTCTCTCTTTTTACCCCTACCCATATGTTCATTTGTTTTATTTCTTAAATTCCACATATGGGTGATATCATATGGTACTTGTCTTTCTCTGAGTTATTTCACTTAACATAACACACTCTAGCTCCATCTACATGTTTGCAAATGGCAAGATTTCATTCTTTTTGATGGCTACTTAATATTCCATTTTGTATGTATACCACATCTTTATCCATTCATCAGTCAATGGACATTTGGACTCTTACCATAGTTTGGCTATTGTTGGTAATGCTGCTATAAACATTAGGGTATATGTACTCTTTCAAATCTATACTTTTGTATTATTTGGGTAAATAACTAGATACTTTTCATTACTATTTTTCTTTCTCAAATCATTTTGTTGGTAAAAGAAAATCACAAAACTATAGAAGCTCAAGTAGTTAAGGTAACTATCTTATTGTTTTAGAATGTTGTTGGTTTTTTTTTTTTCTTTTTTGAGATTTTATTTATTTGAGAGAGAGGGGCAAGAGAGAGAGCATGAACAGGTCCAGGGTAGGGGGGAGGAGGGGTAGAGGGAGAGGGACAAGCATACCCCCTAGTGAGCAGAGAGCCTGATGTGGAGCTTGATCCCAGGACCCCAGATTCATGACCTGAGCTGAAGGCAGATGCTTAACCCACTAAGCCACCCAGACACCTCAGTTTTAGAATGTTTTTAATGTAGATTACATTTAAACTGAAAAAAGAATGCATGAATTTCAAAGTATACTTTATTGACAGATTCTCACTGTTTTATTAGCTTAGCTTTAATCAGTTCACTTTGGACATGAGTTATCTTTGAATGGCTTATCATTAGAAACTATAATATTAAAAATTATTTTGCATAATTTATACACATCTTGCATCATTTTTATTATTCCTTTCTGTCAACAAAGTGGTCAATATATAAAATTCACTCATGTACTTTTTAATTTTTTTATGCAAACTTTTTTTTTAACTTATGTGAAACATTTTTAATTCTATTATTTTTCCTAATGATTTTAGAAAACTGTTAGGTAAATCCTATTCACTTAAATCACAGAAACATTGTGTTTTTTAGATGTTTTAACATATACTAGTTTGAATTCCAAATTGCAAAAGAGTCAGACAAAGGTAAATATCTGTTGTTAGTAGAAAGCATTGTCATGGTTTAATTCTCATGATTCAGTTCATACTGTAATGCAGTTATAGTAATCTTCAACTGGTAGGTGGTGAGTGCATTTCTTTTTTTTTTTTTTTCAGTTTTGTTGAGATATAATTGACATATAACATATTAAAGAGTATAACAGTGATTTGATATATGTATATATTGTAAATTGATTACTACAGTAAGATTAGTTAGAATCCATCACCTTACATACTTACACATTTTTTTCTTGTGGTGAGAATTTAGAGAGAGCACATTGTGGGAGTGGCAGTGGGAGAGGGAGAGACACAATCTTAAGTAGGCTCCATGCCCAGTGTCAAACTTGACATGGGGCTTAATCTCACAACCCTGAGATCACAACCTTAGCTGAAATCAGGAGCTGGTCACCTAACTGACTGCACCACCCATGCAAGAACTTTTAAGATCTACTCTCTCAGCAACTTTCAAATACGCAGTACAGTATTAGTAACCACAGTCACCATGCTGTACATTATCTCCCCAGAACTTATTTATCTTATAAGTAGCAGTTTATATCTTTTGACCTCCTTTACCCATTTCCTCCAAGCCCCACCACCTTCCTCTGGGAACCACCAATTTGGTGTTTATTTCTATGAGGATTTTTTTTTTTTTTTTTTGAGATTCCATATATAAGTGAGAAAGTGCCCTTTCTCAGTCTGACTTATTTCATGTAGTATAACGGCCCTCAAGATTCATCCATGTTTTCATGATATATAGATATATCTTACATTTTCTTTATCCATTTATTCATTGATGGACACTTAGGTTGTTTCCATGTCTTGGTTATTTAAATAATGTTACAAGGTACATAGGGCTGTAGATGACTCTTTGACATAGTGATTTTGTTTCCTTTGGGTATATACCCAGAAATGGAATTGCTGTGTCATATGGTAGTCCTATGTTTAACTTTTTGAGGAACCTCCATTACTGTTTTCCATAGTGGCTGTACCAGTTTACATTCCCACCAACTGTGCATAAGGATTCCATTTCATTTACATCCTTGCCAACACATTATCTCTTATGTTTTTGATGTCAGCCATTCTAATAAGTGTGAGGTGACATCTCATTGTGGTTTTGATTTGCATTTCCCTGATGATTAGGTGATATTGAACATCTTTTCATGTACTTGTTAGTCATCTATGAGCCTTCTTTGGAAAAATTTCTATTCAGTTCTCCTGACCATTTTTAAATCAGATTGTTTTGTTATTATGATTAAGTTCTATGAGCTCTTTATATATTTGAGATAGTAACCCCTTACCAGATACATGATTAGCAAATATTTTCTTCCATTCCATAGGTTAACTATTTCATTTTGTTGATGGTTTCTTTTGCTTTGCAGAAGATTTTTAGTTTGACTTAGTTCCATTTATTTTGTTGTTGTTGTCTTTGCTTTTGGTGTGAACTCTAAAAGTGAATTTCTTTTCTTTGACTAAGTTGTTTTCTACTACTCCTTGTACTCTCTTGATAGTAACAAATTTCATAATACTTCCTAGATTTCAAATTAGTTATTGCTATATCGAGATGCAATGCAAAATCAATTATGGATGATAAAACAATTAGATAGAATAGATAAAATGTTGTTTTGCTTCCAGGTGTCACATATAATAATTACCGTGATATGTATTAGAAAAAATAAAATAGTATAATGTCAACAATAAATGCACAATAAATGTGCATGTATTTTTGAAAACACATTCATAAATACAAAAAAACCTACAAATCTGCAAGAGCAGATAAAGATTGTTATGCATATGAAGAGTTTATTCTTTGAAGAACTGCATAGTTAAGATAGCACAATATAATCTGTGAATTCTCCTCCTTTATGAGACTCTTTCATACATCACAGTTGGAATGGATTATAATACCACATAAGGCTAAGCAATGCAGTTCTGTTTCTGTTACCACAACAACAGTAGTCTTTACTTGGCTTCGTTTTCATTCTGTGTTCCTGTTAATCTTTCTTTCTTTACTCATTTTTAAAGACATTGATAGAAGACACATAATCTTTGTATACAGTAAACATTACAATTTGAATAACTATGCTGAGGTGGAATTCTACATGACAGTAGGGATTTCACATGAAAGCAATTGAAACACGCCACTTTATTATACTTACAGGTGTAACACTTAATTTTTATTTTATCACTGGGTGTCAGGTACCTAGCCTGATTCTGTTTCCAAGTCTATAATTTTGGAACTCTTTAAAATAGTTTTGTTGGCTTATTTTAACAAAAATTTTATTTAAAACTGTGATAAAGTTTTATTCATATTAGAATTACCTCACATTTTGAATGTCTTAGATAATTATTGTGGTTAATAACTTCCTGAAAAGAGAATGTCTGAAGTTATTTTTGTCTGGCCATGGTGATAGTTCATGAAAATATTTTTCATGTTATTATAAAATCTGGTATGTACATTATATCTTTATGTACACATATATATCTTATATCTATGTAACATATATTTTTTCTGTCATTGCTTTTATTATTACTAAACATATTAAACTTAAAATGAAAATTAACTTAAAACATAACCCTTTTAGGTTTGTTTGTGTTTATTGCATTTTAACTATATCTCATGTGTCACGGAGATACTATTGCTGCTTCCTTTAATGTATGAAAAATATGACCAAAAAAATATTTGAAAGGCACATGAGAAAAGAGGTGGAAGTACTTTTCATATTACATAATGAAAAATGAGATATTTTTTTCTTTAATTCCATATCATCAGACAGGATTATTGTCTTGATTTCTGATTTTATGAAAGTTCACATGTGTGAAAGTCATCCCTTTTACAATTTAATCTATCACAGTTCCAAGACAGGCTGAAGATGAGAAAAGAGTAGTTGTAAGTTAAATTTAGACAACTAATTTGTGTTTTTTTCTACATTTAAGTTAGAAATTTAGTGGATAAGAATGATAGTTAGATATTTAAGGAGTTCTATATGATGGAAGTGTAAGATACAAATAAGACAAAACATGAACGTGAAGATTAATGTTAGGAATGAGAAAACAAAGAAGCATAATGAAGTAAGAGAGAAAATTTGGAGAAGACAAAATAAAGTTGAAATTGTGATACTTAGAGAGACCCTGAAATATATCATCTTAACAGGAGTCTGAATTTAATGCTGAGTGATTCTGAACTATTGAATTAAACTGAGATAGAATCCCTTAAACCACATCATTCATCTTCTCTATAATACAGTGAATTAGTATCACCTTATACATTATTCTTTGCTCATCTCAGCCAGCAGTAAAATTCTTCACCAGAACTGCTTCCATATACCTTTTACAAATATCACTGCAACTCTTTTATATTCCTTTGCCTAGCTTTGGCAGTAATACTTATAAATTTCATTTCTGCCTTATTGGAATAACAATAGATATAGAGTTTATTTTAATGTCAATTTTTGAAAAATATGCATAGAGTATAAATTTTTCTTATCCTCACAGTGAATTTCAAGACAAGAGAAAATCTTGCTTGTTCTATGAATGAGAGAATTGAATAGGAAAAGTAGTTTTTTTCTTTCCATTTATTTCAATTCTAAATAATTAATTGGTTATTTTAGTAAAAATATAATTTTTTTCCATTATTCAATTAACTTTTACCTCTGTTCATGGAGTAAAAAGAGAATCATCACATTTACAATTAATTTATGATGCTCCCAAACAGAGTGAAGAGTAAACTCATCCTTAGAGTAAGGCCATAGCTCCCAGGATGTCTACCTACTTAAAAGAGGATCAGAAGGAGGTTCACACAAAGGAGTGAGGCTACATTTTCTTACAGTTTCCTTTTCTTTTATTAAGGGATAAAAATCTCAACATCAGAATAACATCCTATCTTCCTGAAGGTGCTCAATTTCATCAATAGGAGTCGAGAGGGGACTTATGACCTTTGTGAAAGTTTGCCCTACCCTTTCATCCTTGCTAGAAATAATTGTCTCCACTTGGCCATTGATCATCATCATTGTGGATGAAAAAGTATCAATACGATTGAAATAAGAACCTACTTCTCCAGGCCCACATGTTTCTCTATACAGAGGTCAAGGAGATCTTAGATGCCCACCTTTCCACCCATTTTTTCACCCAGTCTCTCAATCACTATATGCCACAAGTCCACGTACATCATTAGGACTTTTATTTTTGTCCATGTGAGTAACAATAGGAAGTTCAGGAATCACAAGTCAATCCTATCTCCTTGACTCTATCTAAGCTTTATAAGTTTTGGATGTTCTATCAGTCCCTTTTCCCTATTCCTCCCTCAAAATCTTGAAAACTTTTCAGTGTTCCCTTATAATTTGAAGTTGCCCAGATCCTCAATGTCTTCTTTGAGTACTCTTCTCAACGTTTTGCTCTGTTGTGAATTTGGTCTTTTGCTAAAGATAATGTTTTCCCTGAAGTCCACTCAAGTGGTGGCTCATTTTTTTTGTTTATTTTCCAACTCCGAAAACACTAAGTAGGATAAATACTAAAAAATGACACATAGGCATAAAATTTTCAAACTACCAGAAAAATAAAGCTGAAGAAAAATCCTGAAAGAAACCAGACGTAGGGGAAAAACACCTTACCTAAAGACAGACAAAATTTAGAATTACATCCCACTTATTCTAAGAAACTATGCAAGCAAGAAGAGAGTGAATTATATATTTAAAATATTGAGAGAAAAACAACATCAACCTAGAATTTTGTACCTTGCAACATTATGCTTCAAAAGTGAAGGAGAAATAAAGGCTTTCTTAGACAAAAAAAAAAAAAAAAAAAAAAAATTGAGGGAATTATTTGCCAGTAGATGTGCCTTGAACATTTTTCCCTTGCAAAAAAATGTTAAAAGAGGTAATTTAGAGAGAACAGAAATGATATAGATTGGAAACTCAGATCTACCTAGAGAGCATTAAAGAAATAAGTAAAGGCAAAATTAAAATTTTTCTTATAGTTAATTGATCTAACAGATAACAGTTGGTTCAAAATAACACAACAATGAATTCGATTATATATGCTTATGTATATATTTTATTAATATATACATGCTTGTATGCCCGTATATAAGTGAAATGAATGACAAGACAAGGGAAAACAGGGAAGAATTAGGATTATTGTGTTATTATAAGGTACTTACACTATCTGTGAAATGATAAACTGTTATTTGAAAGTGGACATGGATTAGTTGTAAATATATATTGCAAACTCCAGGGAAATTAGGGGGAAAAATTTAAAAAACAAACCAACAACTGATATGCTAGAAAAGGAGAGAAAATGGAATCATAAATCTTCAATTAAATCCACAAAACACAGAAAAAGAGTGAATAACAAAGATAGGAACAAGGCAAAAATAGCAACAATAAAAAAAAACAACAGAAAAATATGTATATATGGAGAGAGATAGATATATGCTTGATTCTCATCTTATTTGAATGTATCCACTTTTTTTCTTCCTTTCTTATTATCTGGTAGGATGAAAATTCCCTTAAATGACTTGATGGTTGTACAGTTTCCAATGGGGTAGAAACATATTTGCCACCCTGTGGAATAAGATGCACAATAAAACCTTAGAGGACAGAGAAAGATGTAAAGGTTTAGAGGTGTATTTAAAGAAGAGGCAACATTTAAACTAACGTTTGAGGATGTGAAAGAATCCAGTAAACTGGTTGGTGAGTTCACGCTATCTAAGAAGATTGAGGATATTATATTTATCAACATTCTTTAGAGTGGGAGCCACTGTCATTTAAGAAAAGAAGGAATTTGTTGAGTACTTGTTGTACACTCAGTATATACTGTTGGAACCCAGACTTAACAGAAATTTGTTGAACTTCTCTGTACAACATAAAGGATAAATTTGTTCCATTTAGTAAGAAAGGATAAAAATCTGAGAACTGTGTGAAAGAGGGCTAGGGAGATCCAAAAAATGAAAGAAAAGAAAAGATAGAAAACCAATAGCAGCATGGATGAGAAAGGTTCTTGAGGAAAGAATATTTTCGCTGTGATGCCTGAAATAAATACACTCTTCTTTGACCTTATAAAATTGTAGTAGAGTACATATTGCTTACCAGTGTTTCTTATTTTAGGAAAATTTT
Organism: Ursus arctos; assembly: GCF_023065955.2. Classification (NCBI taxonomy): domain Eukaryota; kingdom Metazoa; phylum Chordata; class Mammalia; order Carnivora; family Ursidae; genus Ursus; species Ursus arctos. The sequence continues at coordinate 31,018,056 of NW_026622952.1, read as the reverse complement.
AAGATCGTTTGAACTCAGAGAGGTGAAGAGCTTGTATGTTTACATCTCTGTGGATGCATGGCAATGTCAGGTGAAAAGCTGGAAGAAAATGATTTGAGTTGACATCAGAGTTTACTAAGATTCTATTGTTTTAGAAATCACTTTTTTTTAAATTGAGCTTTATTTTTGAAAGTAAAAATTTTAACTTAAGAAATGCTTTATAAACAATAGACCTAATTCCATAGGGTATTTCTTTCCTTAGAAATTCCTTTTTTAATATATTAGAGACCTAATGTTTTATGGAACTTGCTTTGGGAAGGATGGCTTCACTAACAAAATTTAACACCAGCATAAAAAAGATATTTACATACAAATGAAATCTATGACTATTTGTGGAAAATATATTCTATTAACTAACCATGTAGAAATAGATAGAACAAAGGGAAGGGTTTTATTTGCAATGTTTTCATTCCTTAAAATGTTTTTTATCCTTTCCTTTATTTGGTCAGTATTATTAGTCAGAATAGGCTGGGTTTATGCAATAATAAAAACGCTGAAGATCTTAGTGCTTAAGAGAAGAAAAATTACTTCCTGGTTGACCCATTCATTCTTTAGTAGGATGCTCTTTAGCCTCCATGTATTTGAGTTCTTTCCAAAATTCCTCTTGTGATTGAGTTCCAGTTTCAAAGCATTGTGGTCCAAAAATATGCAGGGAATGATCCCAGTCTTTTGGTACCAGTTGAGACCTGATTTGTAACCCAGGATGTGATCTATTCTGGAGAATGTTCCATGTGCACTAGAGAAGAATGTGTATTCTGTTTCTTTGGGATGGAATGTTCTGAATATATCTGTGAAGTTCACCTGGTCCAGTATGTCATTTAAAGCCCTTATTTCCTTGTTGATCTTTTGCTTAGATGATCTGTCCATTGCAGTGAGGGGGGTGTTAAAGCCCCCTACTGTTATTGTATTATTGTCAATGTATTTCTTTGATTTTGTTATTAATTGATTTATATAATTGGCTGCTCCCATTTTAGGGGCATAAATATTTACAATTGTTAGATCTTCTTGTTGGATAGACCTTTAATTCTGATATAGTGTCCTTCCTCATCTCTTATTACAGTCTTTGGTTTACAATCTAATTTGTCTGACATAAGGATTGCCACTGAGGCTTTCTTTTGATGTCCATTAGCATGATAAATGATTTTCCACCCCCTCACTTTAAATCTGGAGGTGTCTTTGGGTCTAAAATGAGTCTCTTGCAGACAGCATATTGATGGGTCTTGCTTTTTTATACAATCTGATACCCTGTGTCTTTTGATGGAACATTTAACCCATTTACATTCAGGGTAACTATTCAAAGATGAATTTAGTGCCATTGTATTGCGTATAAGGTGACTGTTTCTGTATATTGTCTCTGTTCCCTTCTGGTCTATGTTACCTTTGGGCTTTCTCTTTGCTTAGAGGATCCCTTTCAATATTTCTTGTAAGGCTGATTTGGTGATCACAAATTCTTTGAGTTTCTATTTGTCCTGCAAGTTTTTTTTTATCACTCCCTCTATTTTCAATGACTGCTTAGCTGGATAAAGTATTCTTGGCTGCATTTTTTTCTTGTTTAGTACCCTGAATATATCATGCCTGTCCTTTCTGGCCTACCAGGCCTCTGTGGATAGGTCTGCTGCCAATCTAATGTTTCTACCATTGTAGGTTACAGACCTCTTGTTCCGAGCTTCTTTCAGGATTTTCTCTTTATCTCTGAGATTTGTAAGTGTTACTGTGAATAAATCTAACTAAAAAGTTAAAGGCTCTGTACTTAGAAGACTATAGAATACTCATGAAAGAAATGGAGGAAGACACAAAGAAATGGAAAAATATTTCATGCTCATGGATTGGAAGAACAAATATTGTTATAATGTCTATGCTACCTAGAGCAATCTACACATTCAAAGCAATCCCTATCAAAATACCATCAACTTTTTTCACAGAACTGGCACATATAATCCTAAAATTTGTATGGACCCAAAAAGACCCCGAATAGCCAAAGGAATGCTGAGAAAGAAAACCAAAGCTGGTGGCATCATAATTCTGGACTTCAAGGTCTATTACAAAGCTGTAATCATCAAGACAGTGTGGTACTGGCACAAAAACATACACATAGATCAATGGAACAGAATAGAGAACTCAGAAATGGACCCTCAACTCTATGGTCAACTAATCTTTGACAAATCAGGAAAGAATATCCAATGGAAAAAAGACAGTCTTTTCAACAAATGATGTTGGGAAAATTGGACAGCCACATGCAGAAGAAAGAAACTGGACCATTTTCTTACACGTACACAAAAACAGACTCAAAATGAATGAAAGACCTAAATGAGACAGGAATCCATGAAAATCCTAGAGGAGAACACAGGCAGCAACCTCTTCGACTTTGGCCACAGCAACTTCTTCCTAGACATAGCACCAAAGGCAAGGGAAACAAAGGCAAAAATGAACTATTGAAATTTCATCAAGATAAAAAGGTTTTGCACAGCAAAGGAAATAGTCAACAAAACCAGAAGACAGTTGACAGAATGGGAAAAGGTATTTGCAAATGACATATCAGTTAAGGGGCTTATATCCAAAATCTATAAGGAACTTATCAAACTCAACACCCAAAGAACAAATAATGCAGACAAGAAATGGGTAGAAGACATGAACAACATTTCTGCAAAGAAGTCATCCAAATGGCCAAGAGACATGAAAAAGTGCTCAACATCACCCGGCATCAGGGAAATACACATCAAAACCACAATGAGATACTACCTCCCACCAGTCAGAATGGCTAAAATTAACAAGTCAGGAAATGGCAGATGTTGGCAAGGATGCGAAGAAAGGGGAACCCTCCTACACTGTTGGTGGGAATGCAAGCTGGTGGAGCCACTCTGGAAAACAGTATGGAGGTTCCTCAGAAAATTGAAAATCAACAGCCATCAAAAAAATGAAATCTTGCCATTTGCAAAGATGTGGATGGAAGTGGAGGGTATTATGCTAAGTGAAATAAGTCAATCAGAGAAAGACAATTATCATGATCTCACTGATATGTGCAATTTAAGAAACAAGACAGAGGATCATAGGGAAGGGAAGAAAAAATGAAACAAGATGAAACCAGAGAGGGAGACAAACCATAAGAGACTCTTAATCTCAGGAAACAAACTGAGGGTTGCTGGAGGGGAGGGGACTGGGGGGATGGGGTAGCTGGGTGATGGACACTGGGGAGGCTATGTGTTGTGGTGAGTGCTGTGTATTGTGTAAGTCTGATGAATCACAAACCTGAACCCCTGAAACAAATAATAGATTGTATGTTAATTTAAAAAAAGACAAGAAAAATGGTGTTTATATGTATTTCATAGTTTCAAGATTTGGGGGAAAAAGTAATGATATATAGATAAGTAGGGAGAAAGGTGAATGAGAGTTGAGTGACTCTCCTTTATGGCATGATATTCTTTAAAATTTAGGCTGCTTTCATGTTCTTTTTTTTTTTTTAAGATTTTTAAAATTTATTTTAGAGAGACAGAGAGAGAGCATGAGTGGAGAGAGGGGCAGAGGAAGAGGGAGAAGCAGGCTTCCCACCGAGCAGGGAGTCCTACCTGGGGGTCTATCCCAGGACCCTGGGATCATGACCTGAGCTGAAGGCAGATGATTAACCAACTCAGCCACTCAGGTGCCCCTGCTCTCATGTTCTAATTCCATCATCTCTCAACTGTTCAGATGAGAGAATGTGGAAAACACATGTTTATAAACAATTAAACTATATGTTTGCCTTGGTTCAAAAGTAACAAATAAGTTGGCTAATGCTCACTGACAAGAATAATTATATGACCCCATCTAAACATATGAGAACAAGGAAATGTGCACAGATTTTTGGTAAGACTACCACCTTCTGCCAAAATATTATTTTTTTCTATAAGTTTGGGGAAATAAACTACTTTTGGGTACACTTTAGGTGGTTATGAAATAAATTAATCATTTCATCACTAGTTTGAACATCGAGAAATACTGCCTTTTACCATACTTTAGCACTAAATTTTATTGATTCGATTTTCACATTTATGAATAATTCACTATAAGAGATAAAGGAATTTTAAAGGGAGAGTTATGACTGAAGGAAATTGTCACCTGACATGCAAAGATGGAAAATGGGGTATATTGAAATTATATAACTAATAATAGGAAAGATCTCATTTCTTGGAATATTGTTAAAGTTGCAAATACATGTAGTATCATTTCATACTATGTAATAAAATATAAAGAAAGTTTGAAACTAATTTGAGGTTGATAATTGCTACATCTTATTTATATTATTGAAATTTAAATCAGTAAGTATTTTTTTGAACATTTACTTTATTCTAAGCATTGTAATAAACACTGGGAATTAAAACTATCAAACTGCTGACATATTCTCCAAATATAGAAATTTACATTCTACTGAGGTAGACAAACAAAATATGGCCACTTAAAAAAAAAAAAAAAACAGATAAAAGACTGTCATATTAAATGTGTGGCTTTCAATGGGAAAAGTAGAAACAGAGATTATTTCTGACCCAAGGAATTGAGAATTTTCCTGGAAAGAGGTTCTCACTGATAATGGTCAGATCATGGTTAAGCAAACAAGTGCATGAAGATGTTCTCTGTAACAATATCCATGGACAAATACACAAGAAGAGAACTTTTCAGAAGATGTTCTGAGAGAATAAATGCTTTATTTCACCACAGCATATAATAGGTAGAATAATAATATTAGCAATATTTATTATTAGTGGTAGATTATTTAATACTTGCTCTGCGACAGACACTATAACACTTCACATATATTAAATTAATTCTTACAGAGTTGTAAAATATAGGTTATATTATTCTTGTCATTTACAGAGGACAAGTTGTGAGGTTAAGTAAAGTTACAAGTTTATACATCTACTGAGTTTTAGATCTGAGATTCAAAGCCAGACTGTGGCTGGTAAGTCAAAAAATGTGAAAGTGAATTCAGTATTAGATAGAACGGTTTGATTATTGAGCAAGATACTTCTTTTTTTTTTTATACTTCGTTCAGCACACCTTGGTTTGTATTTGGGTCAGATGATCAGATCTACTTTCTATTATAACAAAACCAAAACTAAGAGCAGTCTATAGGGTACATTTGAATAGGAAAAACCAAAAGGTTAGTAACAACTTCTAGGCCTGGATTATTTTTAATGTGATTTAGGAAAGTGCTAGTGAAGTCAAATAGAAAGTGAAAAACATCATTTTGTGAAATAGACTCAGAAATGACTTGGGGGGGTGGATATACTGCTAACTGGAGGAAAAGAAATAAAATAACTTTCAAATATCAAACATGGGTCAGAGTGGAAATTGTACTAATTGTACAACCCTAATTAAGAAGTGAGAATTAAGGGTGCCTGGGTGGCGGAGTAGGTTAAGCACCCAACTCTTGGTTTCAGCTCAGGTCATAATCTCAGGGTTGCGGGACTGAGCCCCATGTTGGGCTCCTTGCTCATTGGGAGTCTGCTTGAGGTTCTCTCTCTCCCTCCCTCTCTCTCTGCTCCTCCTGCACACATTCACTCTCTCTTTCTCTCTCAAATGAATAAATCTTAAAAAAAAAAAGTGAGAACATATAGGCATTTAATACATATTTAAGAAAGGAAGAAAGTTTAAAAGGATAAGAGAGAGCAGAAGAAAAACGTCATGAATAAAAGAAAGAGCTGGGAGTTTATCTGAGCAAAATATTTTAAATGAGACAATATAGCATTTTGAAAATCTAGCAGAATAACCAAATATAAATGCTTAGGATTTGGAATCGCAGTAAAATACCTTTTAAAATATATTCAGACCTACTTCAGTTTCCTGGACTGTGGTGGGCAAGATTACTTGGACCAATTCTCCTGCTAAAAGCAACTAAAAATACTGGCTAAATTATTTTTAAAGTACTTTATTAAAGATCTAGTAAGGGATTATTAGTCCCAAATGTAGAAGAAAGTAAAGAGTGGAGCAACATAGCACATTAAAACCATGAAGTCATTCATTAATGAGACAAATTTAAACTCACTTGGAAATCTTTGGTTTGAAAGGTACACAGAGTAAAGCCCAACCTAAGACCACCAAAGATGAGAAGAAGCCTACTAGAAGACCTGCCCAAAGCCCATACCCTCAGGGTGTGGACTACTACCCATGATCCCACGGCCTAAGAAGGTGTCTGGGAGGTTTTAGGAATTTTGTTTGTTTGTTTTTGTCATTTTTGAATTTCAGTCATGGACTCAAATACTGGGCTATGCACTGAATGGTGCAGTCTCCAATTAAAGACCTGAGATGAGAGAGTCTAGGACATACGTGAAGAATGGAAAGCAGGCTAAAATACAAGATATGTAAATAGAAAGTAAAATGCCTTACATTTGTATAATGGTTAAATAGCCTTTAAAGTATATTTATCAGATACTCATTTCATCTTTATGATATTTTTATAGGAAAGCTTATTTGACACAAGTTGATAACTAGATATAGTGCAGTTCAATCATATGCCCAAGGTCAGAGAACTAAACAGGATTTGAGCTGGAAGACAGAGCAATATATTTTGACTCCCAAGTTCCTCAGTCCTTCAATTAAGCATATATCCTGGAGGAAGAGAAATATTCATTTTACTTGTAATAATTATCATGCTTATAATTGGTAAATCTCTCTCCATATATGTATATACATGTATATACTATATATCCAAATAGTATAAACTTATTATTATATATTTGTATGTATTATATTTAATATATGATTATATTTAGCATAAACTATATAAACTGTATTGTATGTAATATACAATATATAATACTATTGTGTTATACATATAAGAAGCCCCATATATATTAATGTAGTTTATTATGGAATATATAAAATGGCAATGAACTGAGGAGACAGTTTTTGCTTTGTGGGAATAGACATATTATAAAATGAAGGCTAAGAAATCTTAACAGTTGCTGTTAACTGTTGTAGATTACCAATTAAATTCAAGAAACACAAGATAAAGGTGTAGCAAGAAAGCAAATTGTTTACTAAGGTAAAATACCCAGTGTATTGGATTGAAACCTAAAACAGTTCAGACAAGATGCATTATTCTTTCCACCTGTTCAGTTCTGGCTTTGCAATATCAGTGGCTCTTCTTCTGGGATGTGGAAGTATAAAAGTCCCGTTGGTGGAAACTGAGGCAGTAATCAAGCTTCTGCTTACCATCCATCTCTCTTATAAAACATAAGGAAAACATGAAGGTACAGCTGAAGACTGTGGTTGCAGTATTTGTTGAGCAAACCCTTTAGGTTACCTTGACCTTTACAAAGACAACAAGGCTGAAAGCAAAATGACTAGGAAAGTTGGATTTGGGAGTAATATGTCTCAAAAGATGAGAGCTGTGACAGAAATTGGTGGTGTTTCAAGGCAGAATTTATTTAATATCCTGCCTTACCTATTTTTTTAAAATAAGAAGTGCCATCCTTATTAGTTTATCTCACTATTTCCACCCCATTACTAGATGTATGATAATCCCTTTGATGTGAATAATGTCCATAATCAAAACAATTTCCATACAATTTAAGAAATGCATGTAATAAAACTATCCGATGATAAAAAAATAGCAGTTGAAGGCAAGTGTATTAAGGATATTATTTTAGCTACATTAATTAAATGTGCTTATATCATATGGGGAAGGAAAAAAGATATATGTTACTCGATTTTTTATACTTTTCTTACATTTTTTGAAAACATAAAGCTCTTAGTTTTATCAGTCTTACTCACATACAAAAACAGCATTAACTTTTGCAATAACATCTTTAAATATGAAGGACAATGATGCATTTTACATAAAAGCTTGTCATGGTGTAACAGTTTAAAATGCAGAATGGAAACCATTATGATAAGATGAATTACTTTCTCAAATACCCCAATGAATGGAATCCAAAAGTTATTAAGAATGACATTGGTAAAATAGTGTTTTGGGGATTTTATTATACAATTTTAATTTTAAGAGAGTGGTCAGATTTTGTCTGATTTCATATATAAGACATCCAACCATGAAAATAAGTGCTGACACTGTATGCAGAAACTAATAAGGGTGTGGCTAATGTAAATAAGTCAGCAGTATTAATAAGAGTCATCCAGATGAAAATTTCCATGTGCTTTGCTTATATTTCCTATTCTTTTTGAGATTAGGCTCCATGACATTCACTGTAAGTGCAGAAAAGCAGAACATATTTCATATAGGCATGTGTTATTATTAGTCATCCACAACTACTACTTGTGTCAGATTAACATACCACATCATGAATTGTAATTATTTCAGATGAATAATCTTTTTCATTACACTTCTGCTATGACCTTCACTCCAGGTAATCAAACCTGTCCATTCTTTTTTCTCTCCTCTATTCCTTCAATTTACAGTTACCCTATTTGGTGTATTTTTCACATTCCTGTCCCCCAAGTCATGCCTTTAGTCAAACGCCAATTGTAATTTTTTGTTTGTTTATTTTCTGTAGAATACCCAAAGGAGGTCTGTAAAACTGGCCAGTTCTTTTTCTCTACCTAACTGCCTAGCCTGAGCATGGTAGAACAAGGAGGCAAGAGAAAGGAGATGAATGAGGAAAATATAAAGGAAACGTGAAGAATCTTCCATGAGGAAGATGAACTGTGGGCTTTTGGACACAGAAGATAGGAGCAATTTAATATGAATTAAAAAAATGTTGGCGGGGGGGGGGGGAGGGAGGGAAGAAATAGAACAAAAGAAGAGAATTTCAAATTGGTCCAAAAAAGAGAAATGAGAAAACTAAAGAGTAGGTGGAAATGTGAGGAAAAAAAAAAAAAAGAAAGAAAGAAAGAAAGAAAGAGAAAGAAAAAGAAAAACAGCAAGATCATTCTTCCATCTGTGAAATAAAAAATAAAGAGTAAACCAGGTTCACAGCAAGTACTGTTTCTGTGGTGATTGGCAAATGGCAAAGCCAGGGTTAAGGGCTGAAAGAGAAGGGAGACAAGACTAGAAGGATTAGCATCTGAAAAGAAGTCCAAAGGGAAAGGAGAAGCAAAGTCTGAAAAAGCAGGAAATTTATAGATGAATAATACAAGAAAAAAGTAAAAAAAGAAAAAATGGATAGAAAGGAGGAAAAGAAAATATAAATGAAACTCAATTAGATGGACATTGATTGGGGCCAACAAATGGTATTTTAAGATTAATAAATGTGAAAACATTAGATACAAAAGCCTTAGAAAAAGAAATCAGTCACAATTAATATACATAATATTAAAACCCAGATATTTGATTATATATTTTGGCGTAAAGGTTCATTGCCTTCATGAAAGTAAAGAACTCTGGATAGCTACAAAAAAATGATGGAAAGTTTTATAAGCATCAATTCCCTGGGGCAGGGTCAAGGGACCAAAACAGATTACTGGTTGACAATTGAGGTCATTTTCTATCTGCCACTAAGAAAAAGTAAGTAATATTTGAATGATGCCATACATATATAATAATCAACATAATTGATATTGTAAATAATGTTCAACCAAAAACTTGAAAAGACAATTTGTTCATGTCTTAAAACTAATGCCAACTCATAAGGAGAAGCAAAGCAAAAGAAAGTGAAAAGATCTTGAACTATACATACTAAGTCAAATTAAAAAAACAAAGAAACAAAAACAGTTTAGATATTTTAGAAGCTTCCAAGATAGAGAAAATGTGGCAGGCAAAGATATGAGTTGAAACTATGTATTGAAAAGTATGTGTTCATTTGTGTTTGTGTTTTAATTGAAATAAATACAGACAAAAATAATCTGTTAGATTACACAAAGTGTAAAAGAGCATTTACAAATGTTCCAGCCACTGCCTGGGTGGCTCAGTGGGTTAATCTTCCAAATCTTAGTTGGGATCTGGTCATGACCTCCTGTGACCTGGGACCAAGCCTTGTGTTCTGGCCCTGTGCTCAGCAGGGACTCTGCTTAAATATTTTCTCCCTCTGCCCCTTCCCCCACTTGCCTGCATGCTCTCTCACTCTCTCTCAAATAAATAAATAAGTCTTAAAACAAAACAAAACAAAAACACCCCAAATATTCCAGAAACTGATGTGTTCATTAATTAAATTATGAGTACAAATAGATAAATACAAAAAGTTGTATGTATGAATATACATGTACTCATAATACACAGAAAGAGGAGAAATGACAAAGTACATGATTTATGAGCCAATATCTTTTTTTAGCATAAGAGAGGAACATATCAGAAATGTGCCATTTACTAAAGATACTGACATTATTCTATAAAATGATTGTTTTATTGTAAATACTAATCCAAATATATTTAAACTTGTCTGATAAATATTAAGTATGGAACTCCCCCCAATAGGTGCCAATTTAGTAAAGAAAACATTTTCTAAAAGTTGTTATGGCATTCTGATCCTTTTAGGAAGCTAATCTTTAATGTAATACACTCAGCCTTTACACAGATGTATCTTTCCATAATCTTTAGTTATGTATGTAGACTCAGCCCAAAAATTATCCATAATAAGTGGCTTAAACTTAAGACAACATAAACATAGAAAAACATATTTATTCGGTAAATATATAATATATATATAATAGGACTATGCTTTTTTTCAGAACTATGTTGTTCTATTGGTCTATATCCAGTATTCGTTAACAGTCCGTTGCCTTGATTACTGTAGTTTTATAATAAATACTGAGATTAGGTGGTTTGGATTCATTGATTTTGTTCTTTTCAGAATTGTTTTGCTCTTTTAGTTCCTTGGTTTTTCCCTATTTCTTTCTGCCTTTCTTAGATTAATTGAAATTTTTTAAATACCTCCATTTTATTTCCTCTACTGACTTATTATTTATATCTTTTTACTTTTTAAAATGGTTGCCCTAGATTTTACATAATTCACCATTAGTTAATCAAAGTCTACTTTTAAGGAATATTATACTACTTTCACATGTTGTTTAAGGACTTTACACATGATAGGCCTAAATACTCTTCGTAATCCTTATTCTCATACATCTCAGTTTTACAAATGGCATTGAAACACAATATATTATATTGAAATATTTAAGCAGATAATTATCTTTTACAGCAATATATACAATTAAAAATGAATTTTATTTTGTCTTCCTTTATTTTATTTCTGGATCTCTTTATTATTTTGTATAGATTCATGTTTCTGCTTGGGCCATATTTCTTGGCCAGAGTTTTAACATTTCTTGTAGTGTGAGGTCTGACGGTAATTGCTTCTATCATTAATTTTTTCTGGAAAGACCTTTATTTCTTCTTCATTCTTCTTAAATTAAGAAATGTTATTTTTAGAGCAGTTTTAGGGTCACTGCAAAATTAAGCAAAAAATACAGTTTTCAAACCCCCACCCCACTTCTCTGCTATCAACATCTCACAACAGAGTGGTTTATTTGTTACCATCTACACCGATACACTGTTAACAACCCAAATCCAAAGTTTGCATTAGGGTTTACCCTTGGTGTTGTACATTCTCTGAGTTTGGATAAATGTATAATGGCATGTATCTATCATTGAAGTTTCATACAGAGTAATTTTACTGCCCTAAAAATCTTCTGTACTCTGTTTATTCATCCCTCCTCCTTTTTTAACCCTTGTGCACTATTGTTATTTTTTTTTTTTACTGTCTCTAGAGTTTGCCTTTTCAAAAATTCCTGTATTTGAAGTCATACAATACGTAGCCTTTTCAGATTGGCTTTTTTCACTTAGTAATGTGCATTTGAGTTTCTTCATTGTCTTTTCATGACTTGATATTTCTTTTCAGTGCTGAATAATATTCATTTCTCTGGATATACCACAGCTAATTTATCTACTCACATACTGAAGGGCATCTTGGTTGCTTCCAGATTTTGGCAGTTATAAATAAAGCTGCTGTAAACATTCATGTTTTTTTTCAGTCAGATTTTCATATGACCATAAGTTCTCAGCATTTTTGGGTGAATGCCAGAGAGCACATTGCTGGATGATATGGCAAGACTATGTTTATTTTTATAAGAAACTGCCAAGCTGTCTTTGAAAATAGCTGTACCATTTTTCATTCTAATCAGCAATGAATGAGAGTTCCTATTACTCCACATAATTGCTAGCATTTGGCATTGTCAGTATTCCTGTATTTTAGCCATTCTGATGGGTATGCAGTGTTTATCTTGTTTAAATTTGTAATTCCCCTATGACATATGATGTGGAGCATCTTTTCATATGCTTACTTGCCATCTCTGGTGTGTGTGTGTGTATTCTTTGGTGAGGTATCAGGATTATGCCCATTTTAAACTGGGTTTCTTGTTTTTTTATTCTTGAGTTCTAAGTGTTTTTGTATATTTTGATAAAAGTACTTTGTCAAATGTCTTTTAAAAATATTTTCTCACACTCTGTGGCGTGCCTTCTGATATTTTTTGACATTGTCTTTTGCAAAGCAAAATTTTCCATTTTAATGAAGTTCAGCTTCTCAGTTATTTCTTTTATAGATCATGCCTTTGGTGCATCTAAAAACTCTTTGCTATAACAGTTGTCATCTAGATTTTCTCCTATGTCATCTTCTAGAAGTTTATAGTTTTATGTTTTACATTTAGATCTGTGATCCATTTTTAGACAGTTTTTGTGAAGGATATAAGGTCTAGATCCAGACCTTTGTTTTCATGTGGATGTCCAGTTGTTTCAGCATCATTTGTGAAAAAGACTATCTTTTCTCCATTCTATTGCCTTTGCTCCATGGTCAAAGATCTGTAGATTAGTTGACTACATTTATGTGGCTTGATCTCTGGGCTCTCCATTCTGTTCCATTGCTCTGTATGTCTATTCCTTCACCAATACCACACTGGCTTGATTATTATAGCTTTTTAGTAAGTCATAAAGTTTAATATTTGTCTTCTGACTTGTTTTTTCCTTCATTACTGAGTTGGTTGTTCAAAGTCTTTTGTTTCTCTATATAAACTTTAGAAACAGTTTGTTGATAACTGCAAAATAACATGCTGGGATTTTTATTGAGATTGCATTGAAGCGTGGTCCAGAAAACATAGAGTCCATTGAGAGTGTTGGTAAGTTTTGTAGAAGAAATGATAACTAACTTGAGATTTAAAGGAAGAGCAAGAGCTAGACAGGTAAACAAAGAGGGACAGAATGTGTTTTAGCCTGAGTGCATCATGTGTGCCAAGCCTTTTTGCATTATTAAGGCAGATAAAAAGCATTCCCACTTTCACACACTTGGTGACATTTCCAAATCATTGGCCATGTGAATTGGGGCAGCCTGAGCTGGGGGTCCTGCTCTGAGATGTTTCAAAGCCTTTTTATAAATGTCTGGGTACCCCTGATGCTCTGCTGTACCCAAGTTTACTGGGAGATTTGGGTAAGAATGCAGTTGATGGGCTTCGCCATTTATAAGAGCAGGAGTGCTGATAGAAGAAGTAAAGCTTTGAAAGCTTCAAGTCCTGCACCTGATCATGGTCATCATTAACCAGCTTTACTTGGAGTACACATCAGATGAAATGTCAGTCTGGCTGTAAGTCTCAGGAAGCTCTGTTATGTGGGAACATGAAGCATCACTCTGTACACTCGCAGATGTGGTTTCCCTTGTGGAGTAAATAAATGCGCCTGTGAGTTGCACCACTGCCAAGCAAAACAAAACAAAAGAAAACAAAACACACCATTCCCACTTTCAGTAAACTTATACTGTACTTTAGGAAATAAGATTTGAGAACCTAAGATTAAAAATTAAGCTGCAGAGCCTAGGACGGTGATATAACAACAATACAAGGCATTGTGATTGGGAATAGTTGAGCTTTTCAGTAGGTCTCCAGTAGCCTAAAATGAGGCTGATATCAAAAATAGTGTAATAATGATATTTACAAGAATGAAAATCTACATTTTTAAAAAAAATGAAAGTCTAAGTTTTTGTAAGATTTCTCTGCATAGAGAATGTACTAGCTCAAGACACCTTAATTTATCTAGCTGCATTTAAGTTTCATAGTAAATAATTTCAACTACTGTAAATAATTAGTCCTAAAGCTAGGGGAAAAGTGAATAAATACAAAAACCTGGATATGAGCAGACGTGCAATTTGTGTGGGGGGGAAATGTCATGCTTTTATAATGTATTATTTAAACAAAAACTGGCAGAGAAAGAATTAATCTTAAGATTCCTCCTTTTTGCATCTGAAATTTATGGGAAAGTTCAGAATTACTACCAAAGAAAAGGATAAGAACATAGAAAGTTGTGGGGGGAGAGAAAGAGGGACAGAGATGAATGTTACTTTTAATAGAAGTCTGAGGAAGACGCTATAATAAATAGAAAACACATGTTGGAATATTCTGGAGGAAATACATCGAAAGCATGAGAAATGTATGTTAGGCTGAAGCTGAAAGAGGAGAGAAGCATATTGTGCTTTAAGTTACATTGATAAGTATGTAGGGAAAGAATGAAACTTTGAGTGGAAGAAAAGAAAATTTTACAAAACAAAGGCATAGATAGCATGAAAGCACTTAGAGTTATTTTTTTTTATTGCTAACAATTTCTGACTTGGTGTATGTTTTTATGTAAAATGTTGATTAAAACTAATCAGTCTATCCAACATGTAGAGAAAATTTATTTTCAAAGTTAACAAAACTTACTGTTTTAAAACTAGTTTAGCAAAAAAAAAAAATTTTACTACTTTTGAAAGAAGATTCAAACCTTTTCAATAAAAATGTTGTAAGGATAAATGAGATGTCAGCACAGCAATTTTTTAATAAAAATCTGTGAGGATAAATGAGATAATATACTGAAAGTACTATGAGCATGTTATACAAACAAAACAAAACAATACTATATAAATTCATCGTATTCTTATTATGATAGGATTTTCCTTACCTGTTAATTATTGAATCCTTAGTGTACACATTGAAAAATAGAAGGAAACATTTATAGAAGATGGGTGCAAAGTTTTTCATAAAATTATTTAAATAAGTTTTTTATTATTTAATACTTAATAATTTATATAAATTAAATATTATATTTATTTTCATTTACAAATATTATTGAGTTAAGACAAGTAAACCTAGCATTGGAAGAAGTGAGTATTGGAGTGTTATAATAATTTTGCCCAGGTATAAGTTCATCAGTCTACTATTTATCAATAATCAAAACACTCCATTGCCAATTTTAAGGAAAACATCCTTTGTTTATCAGAAGTGAAACATGCTTTATTCACTTAATGCTGAGCTATGTTACAAAGTGCATACTATAAATTTACAATGACAGGCCTACAAGTTGTTATTAAGTATGCATATTTATCCAGTGTGAAAGCATGTTACCATATAAAGATCAAGATAGAATGGGTAGAGATAAACTTGATTAAGTCATTTGCACCTTTTATGAATATAGACATAAAATTAAGTGTGATCAATAAATTTCATTGTTAATGCTACCTAAATTTGAGACAAAACGTGATCCTTGTTCAAAAACAAGGCGCACAAGAAAGTATCAACAATATTAGAAAAGTATGAAAGTATTATGGGTGGGCAATGTCAGTCTGAGTTGCTATTATGCATTATATTTAAATCAAAGTCACTTATTTCCACTTCTCTTATTTTTTTTCAGTGTAGAATATAGATACTGTGACATTTTTTATCAGTAATGAAGATTATCTTTATTCTTACAACTGCGACACATTTCTACATTTAGTCTCTAAACTGCAATTTAGTTGCAGTTTTGTGTATCATCAATTTAGTTGCTGATTTGTGTATCATCCTTGCCCTTACTAATAAAATGATTTATGAAAGAGTTAAAAAAGCAATACCATCTTTTCAAATGTGGCTTCAGCTTCTCATTAGAAGTAAATTAGATCCTCTTTGGACTGGAACACTGTTGTCGTAAGTTGACAAATAACACCTTTGTGACCTGACAATTTTATTGTTGTAGCTTTTAAGAGAGGTGGGGGAGGGGCAGCAGGAGAGGGAGAGAGAATCTTAAGCAGGTTCCATGCCTAGAGCAGAGCCTGACATGGGGCCGGATCTCACAACCCTGAGATCATGACCTGAGCCAAAATCAAGAGTCAGACGCTTAACCACCTGAACAACCTAGGCACCCAAAGTGACCTGACAGTCTTAAGTAAAGCTTTTAATATTGCCTTGAACCTAAATTCAGGTAGTATTTTATTCTGAAGTCCAATGGTCACTAACAACTATCTTGTTATAGATAGTAAAAGGTAGCAGTGAAGTGTATTGGAGACAATCTCAGCACTCATTCCCCGTCTTTTCCCAAGATAACATCTAACATCCCAGATGTCTGTAATTATCTGAGATGTGACAATAAAAGAAACCTCCTATGACATGTGTCTAGGAAGTACAGCAGAGCAGGGCTGAGTCTGGGCTTTGGAAGTTGACTGAAAAGGTTTGAAGACTACTCCTACGGGAAGTTACTTAACCTCTCTCTGTTTTGGGTTCCTGATTCTAAATGTGGATAATCTTAGGGTTGCTGTGAGCAACTGCAAGCAGATTTAGAGGCTCCAGGTTCTTCTGAACTCCTAGAACCAGATTTGTTTTATTCACCTTGTTAGAGGTACCAGCAGTGGCTAAGAGAACTCCCCAGGAGCCTGACTACTTCAAGACCCTTGCCAGAGCTCCTGCTTCCCAGGAGCACCAAGAGGCAAGAAGCAAATGTGACTGGAACCTAATGAGAAAGAGATCAAGAATAATAAATAAGGTCAACTCAACTCAAAACAACCTTAAAGATCTCCCTTGTTCCTATCTACCTTTCTCAAGTTGTTATTGCTATGTGAGTGACTATTTCTTTTACTCTTCACAAACCCATGTTCCTAATTAGGTTCAAGATTGGCCCCCTTTAAGAAATCTGTTCTGACTAGTCCATTATTTGTATATATAATTTTAATGTATGATTTCTGTTATATGCTAGGTGATTCTCAAATGCCATAACTTTTATTCTTAAATATAGATGCATATATTCTTAAATAAAGAAGCTGGCTTTAACAAGATTTTAAATCCTCTAGGGATAAAATCTGTGCTTTTCCTGTTTATGCACAAGCTCAGGGTAATGTGTTGCACAGGTGTAAAAAACTCAAGGGTTTGTTAAATGATGCTATGCAACTTTTATCATCAACCACTAAAAAGGAGGAATTATATTTTCATTCCCTGTACCCCTTGTTTGCATTCTTTCCTGGACTTTACATCAATGTATAGTTTCCCTAAGAGAATTTCGTGTGTGTTCTGAAGCCAATGAACACCTGATTCCCTGCAATTGCTTGTGTTTCCTCAGGAAAAATATAATTTGTACTGATATTTTATCAGCTTATTTTTAGTGTGGAAAAGAAGTATTCTGGAGAGCAGAACTTCAGTCCACAATATTTTACTTGACATCAATATGTTTATACCAAAGGAGCATTTTTTTTAAATTAAGTATTATTTATCACATTATTTATTTAAGGAATTTTACAGAAACATTTTCATTATAACACCCGGTGATATATAGATTACACTTCGGCTTAATATAGATTATTTGAAATCTTTTGTCCATATACTTAGTTGTCAATTCATGCAGCTATATTTAAATGAAAATTTGTGGTTGGGGGGAGGCTTAGTTAGTATCAACCAGAGTTGTTCTACAGCTGTTGCAAGCCCTCAGCTGTTCGCATTTTTCTATTCCTTTCTATCCACAGAAAAAGAATGAGCTGCTCTTGGGTCCGAGAGAGAGCATCTCTAGTTTACATTTCATTATGTGGGCTATTTTTTAGCAGAGAAGTTAAATGGTAGCTGCCTGACTTTGCTGCACTGGACTAAGATAATTATTGGTATTCTGCAGCTGTTCGAAGAGCATTTTTGTAAGCAAAGTATGAAGAGCTTGTAGATTTCTGTTATTTTGTCAACAATCTATGATCAGATAAGATCATGTGCATAAGAATTTAAAGCACAAGAAATGGAACTGTAGAGTTTTGTTTCCCAGTCATATTGAAATATCAAGAGTCAGAGGAAAAAAAAAAAGCACATTCATTTCATGTTCATCATTCATTGAGCATACCATAAATCTTTGAGCTATTTTGCTGTAAATCTAAAATTTTAAGAGATATATGTTTATCTTTCCTTATCTGGATAAATGGAAACTGCCAATTTATCTAAAACATGAAACACTAAATTCCTGAGATAACATTCCTCATTAAAAGAAGCATAAATTTTAAAATAAAATGTTCTTGAAACTAAGAATATTCTTTAAAAAATAAGAACAATTTTTGAAATTTTCAAAGCTTGGTTGGCTTTTAGAAATATGCAAGAATGTCCTTTTAGAAATATGCAAGAATTAAGAAATCTGCAAGAATATGCAAGAGCCCTATTTAATCAATCCTAGTGATGAAGAATAGAAGGATCTAAGGTTAGAAAATAGTGTGGAGCCAGATTTTGAGGGTCCTCAGATGCAACCTTGTATAGTGAAAGTTTATCCTCTCATCTGTAGCAGTGCTGGGAAGGTTCTGCAGCAGAATAGTAGCAGTGGGGAATAAAAGGCAGAATGTTAGGAAAATTTCAATGCTGAAAATGTGCAAGAGAATTAGAATTGGAAGGAAATACCCAAGACTAACATCATATTCAGAAATAAATGCAACAATTAACAAGTCTAAATAGCTCCTTTTAGGAAAAGTTCAACTCTCTTGGCTTCCATGATACTGAGATTTTCTGGTTCCAAATCTACCCTGTCTATGTTTTTTCCACTGTGCAACTCTCCACGCCACCCCCCCCCCCCGGCATGTGAATATTACACACTTCTTACCTGCTGTTCTCCACCTACCTTACCTCCCGTTCCTTTAAGTTTTCTCTCCTCTCTCCACTGCTTTCCTGTCTATATCTCCCTTCCTAACCTCTCCCAGTAACATTCTTCCTTCCCCTGATCTTCCAGTTCCTTCCTCTTTTTCCCTCTCCTTCCTCTCCCTATCCCTTCCTCTCCCTCCCTCTCCCTCCCTCTCAGTATATCTATATCCATATCTATACCTATATCTATAACTGCATTTCTATCATTTCTTTCTTTCTGAATTATTTGCCAATAATATGTCTCCAAGTATCAGCTCTATATGAATGACTACTCAGTAGATAGCTCTAGCTCCTGAGGAATGCACTTCTGTGGTCTTTCAAGTTATAAATTGTGATTCCCCAAATCAAAATATAGAATACCGGTAATCAGTTAGCTCTCCTGAAAAGGTAAAACTCCAGGGTGCCTGGGTGGTTTAGTCAGTCAAGCATCTGCCTTCAGCTCAGGTCATGATCCTGGGGTCCTGGGATGGAGCCCCTTGTCCCCGGCTCCATGCTCAGTGGGGAGTCTTCACCTCCAAGAGCCCCTGTGTCTGCTCCTGCATGCATGTGCTCTCTCTCTCTTTCTGTCCCTTTCAAATAAATAAATAAAATGTTTGAAAAAGAAAAAAAGTAAAAGCTCCTTCTGATATGTGTCTGACTTACCCTGTAACCTTGGGAAAGTCAGTAGACCTCTATGAATCTGTAAAATGAAGAAAATAATAATGCCTATATCTACGAGTCTGTTATAATAATTAGGTTATTAATATAAAGTGAATAATCCTCTCCTTTGTATAAACTCTCAAAAAATTTTGCTCTTTCATTATTTATAGTGTTGCAGGTAAAATAGAGAACAATTTCCAGCTTCTTTGGTCTCTATTCTCTGCCTCAGGATTATGGCTTTTACTTAATGATTGGTTTTAATCACAAATTACACAGATACTATCACTTCCTAATTAGAAGTACTATAGAAGGAGGATTCAACTCAACACTGGATAAGGCATTTACATGCCTTATTTTAAAACTAATATTAGTTTTCCTCTAAAATGAAATGAGGAAAGTAATTGCTTCATTAGGGTTTGAGTGTCAAAAGATATGGTATTTTGAAACATATACATTTAATTTCAACAAATTACAAGGTATAGACTAATAGGTATATAAGGCTTAGACTAATGATAAAAAGGACAAAAAAAACCCACTGTATTGTGACTTAAATAAACTTATTTCCTCTCATCAAAACATTCTGGAATTTAAAGTTTTTTTCTTAGATGTCAACTTTGAGAGGGATATAGACCAATTGTATTTTTTTTCTATTTTTTTCAGAGGTGAGGGATGACTATTCAAAATATTCTTATTCTTTTATTAACTACTTAATAACTATATTTTAACCAGAAACTTATATTAAACCCCCCAAACTAGAAGCAATATAGAATTATAAAATTACAAGCTTTAGTTCAATACCAAATAAGTATATACAACTCATAAAAATGGTGTGTACAACCTAACTGTGGTTAAGTTATCATTCATGCTCTGTCCCAGTCTCTTGGAATATTTGTCTATATTGTGTTTTAGATATTAGTTCAGCCCTCTCATTTTACTATCAGAGAAATAAAAAATTGGGGACCCAAAAAAGGTGAGTACTTGGACCAAAACCACTTAGCATCAGAATTTGAAATGGACATCAGGTCTCTTGCTTCAGTTTGAGGTCTTTTTTTGTAATATTCCTCTAGGATATAATTCATGCATTTCAAGCATTAACCAAGTTTTTTTTTTTTTAAGTTCTGTCCGTGATCACTGAAGTTAGGTAATTTGAGTATTCTTGAGAAATTCTCTTAATGTTGATCATTCTTCATGAGCGTCTGATTGTTTTCCTCATGTAGCATTAGGTTGGGGTCCATTCATGGAGTGTCCCAACAGAACCTTACTAGATAGTTTCATTTTATTTATACTCTGACCTGATTTAAATAATGTGAAAAATATTTAATGTTATCTTCTGTTTATGTAATGTGACTGTTAAACCACTTTTACAGTCAGTTATTTCATACAATAATTTTGTTATCCAGTAAATATTGTAACCTATCATACCTTACCTAGTATTTTTAATATGGAGATGGCACTTAAGTCAATTTGCATAGTTATATTTACAATCTCTAAAACATAGGAACTCTGAAATGTGGGATGTTGGTATTTTAAGGGATCATTATTGAAACTATCTTATGAATTTAATTATACTGCTTAGAAAAGAGCTTTGTTTTTTTAGCATAGAAAATATTTCATTTGAATGAAAGCTAAAATAAAATAAGAGAATCACATCAAAATATTGCATCATTTTTATCTTCATTTTTCTTTCTGAGTTAATAAGTGTAATAACATTTATGAGAGCTTTACCTACTTCCTTACTCTTTTAATTATTATGATAGCTTTGCTTTATTTTGTAGTCACAATACACATCATTTATTTGAAATCATCAAGGAGTATATTACTCAGTGAAATATAGTTCCTTCAAATTCAAGCATTAAATTATATCTGCTTGTGAAATTTAGGCTTGAAATATGTTTCCTCTTCCTTATCACAATATTCAAAATATTATGGAATTCATATTACATATTCTATATATATCCTTATCACAATATTCAAAACATTTGGGATATATATACATACATTACATATTCTAGATAATATATTACATATTCTCATGCATTGATATATAATATTTCTTTCATACACTGATATTTCAAGAGCTAGTGTGGTACAAAGAGTTGCTAATCTCAATGCAAAACAGTCACTGGTTGTATTATTTTAATTTTAATCTGGACTCGTAAATTTAATCCAGTATTATTGTTGATGGCTAAAAGTTTGTGTTAATCCCTCTATCCTATCTTCATATTCCTGTTCAAAATTACAAGTTTTAAGAAATAAGCAGCTTACTAAATTTGGAGTTGTGGGTAAATAAAGATACAATAATTTTTTTATTATTATTTATTTATTTGACAGAGAGAGAGACAGCCAATGAGAGAGGGAACACAAGCAGGGGGAGTGGGAGAGGGAGAAGTAGGCTCCCCGCGGAGGAGCCCGATGTGGGGCTCTATCCCAGCACTCCGGGATCATGCCCTGAGCCGAAGGCAGATGCTTAACTACTGAGCCACGCAGGCGCCCCAAGATACAATAAATTTTTAATTCACAGAAATGACTTAAGAGACTCAACACTGGACCAAATATTTAAAATGTATTAATATAATTTTATGAATTTCAAGTTTCTTCTTTAGAATTATTTTACTTACTCTTAGAAAAAATGCTTTAGAGATATGACAGGTATGGTCAGTTTTTTAATTAAAACCCATCCTGCTCCTTCCTCCTTAGCCATGTTACAATCATAATGAAATGGATCACCATCATGCTGAGAATGGCAGGGCAGAGAGTTGCAAATAGGTTGGATTCATGATGGCAAGATTATGCTGAAGTTTGTGTATTTTTATCTGAAGCAGTAAACATTCTCTCCAATACAAAGGGCAAGATTATGTCTGAGATAGTTGAAATTACTACATCAGTGGATTCTTGACAGACCATGTGCTGCTGGATTGGTACTAATATTCAAGGGTAAACAGAGAGGATGTCCTTCAAATACAATTCTTCACTCCCACATGTCCTCTTTCTCTTCTATCTCCTGGCTACATTTCTAAGAATTGAATAATGAGAAACAATATATGCAACATGCAACAGACTCATGGACTGCAGTGCTGGTGTGGAATGCTCTTATCCTTTAATTTTGTGACTCCTGTAGGAATGCTGTGTCATTAGTATTTAAATCACTTCATAAATATTTCACTTTAAATACCACTGTAATGTCTTGTGTATGCCTTAATTTGTGTCTAACATAATGGTTTTGTATAGTGAAACAATTTCATCAGGGCACTTATACGATTAAAAAGAGATTTAATGGAACACTTTATCTTTACTTTGAGTTGACCATGGAACAGAAAGCAAAAGGCTATTTAATTTCTGCAGAAATAGCTTCTTATATTTAGATACTTTGTTTTTCTTAAAGAAAAATCA
This sequence comes from Ursus arctos, assembly GCF_023065955.2. Classification (NCBI taxonomy): domain Eukaryota; kingdom Metazoa; phylum Chordata; class Mammalia; order Carnivora; family Ursidae; genus Ursus; species Ursus arctos. The sequence continues at coordinate 30,995,208 of NW_026622952.1, read as the reverse complement.
ACATATTATACATGTCTCCCAATACATACTCAGGAAAATTGAAGACACTGCAGCTTGGGTGGAAGAAAAAGCAAAGAAAAGCAGGGAATAAAACCCTCAAAGTCCTGGGATGACCTTGCATAGGGCAAATGAAGAAAGGTGTGGCAAAAAAGAATGGAGAGTGCAGATGAAAGTTGAAATGTGGGGATATTGCCTAGGATTACATAAACTTTATTTTCTTCGACCTCCTTTTCATTGTTCTGTTAGAACAGCTTTCTGTGGTATTCAAGAATTTGAAGGTCGTATGGACACATATGGAAAAACTTCTGAAAGTTAGTATCCCCAACATTATGTACATGATGGGAGAAAAATGAGATCTTTTTTTCTTGTTCCCCTGCTAAAGGTGTTTCTGATGAGGACTCAAGAGGCACATTTCTGTCCTTAAGCATCCCATTCTTTGTATCTTTCATTCTATTTTAATTGAAAGTCCTTTTGAACTTACTAAGGAGAGGATCATATCTTGTATCTTATGTCTTTTCATCTTTTATAGTATCCAGACAGCGAAGCGATAATTGCTGATTCATTAAAAATTGTCCTGTTGTAGATTTGTGTCATGATAATAGAATAAAGTCTGTTCTTGTTTGCTTTTAATCATTATATTCTTACTCATGAAATAAAGATTTTGAGATATTTCTTAGTTCCATTCCAATATGGAGAAAGTAAATTTGGAGGAAATACGACACCAAATTATAAACTTTAATTTTAACTTGCAGAAATGTTCGATAAAATTAAAACCATTAGGTCTGCATGCCAGTATTTTTGTATCGACTCTTTTGTTTAATTGTGCAGTACAATTTTGACCTTGGAAACAAAGGGACACTATAGAGAGATGAGTTATTGTTTTCAGGGAAAAGCACACTGTTTTCTCTTGAAAGTTACAAAGTGCAACAACATTGAAGAGAATCATGGATCACTCTAAATTTGAAAGGAAGTTAGTGCCAGTAATTGTATATTTAAATCAAGACTGACTTATCTCCAGAGAGCAGAAATTGGTTCTCCTTCTTAAACATTGTCAATTTTTTCCTTCATAACTGATATCCCAGGGGTAGGGAAAACAATAACATCAAGGTTGTATTTCTTGTAAACTTTGCTCAAAAGGAAAGATCAAGGGATAGGAAAAATGAAAGAAAATTTAGGAGACATAGAGGCAAAATGAGAATTTCCAAAGAATGAAAAGAGGCCCAGAAGGATAGAATAGGTAGAATTGGGGGAGATAATATTCAAAGAAAATAATGACTGAGAACATTTTACAGTCGATGAAACATGTAATCATATTGTTGAAGTTTAAGAAGTCCTGACAATTTTTTTTTCATTTTTAAATTCATTTCTATACGTATATATCCCAGAGAGGCTTAAAAAACCAAAGTGAGTTGTCTTATAACAGTCAGACTTAATAGATAACTTGTAGATTTTTTTTCAAAGGCAATAATAGATGTCAGAAGACAAGGGAACACAACCAGGTCATATTTTACTTGTATAAACTGCAGCAAGTTCAAAACAACCATGTTTACCTGCATGTATAGACAGATCATGGCTTATTAAGTACCCCTTTCTAATCTAATGCTCTATCTTTAAATACTTTGCATTGTGAACTGAGTTGAATTGCCATAGCCCTTCTTTCACTACGAGAGTAATAGCCATTTACCATTTGGAAAAACACCTTATGAATTTTGACTGCACTGTAGTAGAAAGCACATGTCTTCATGTCTTCTCTGCCTCTATGCTGTGAGTTGTCACCAAGTGCTTTCTCAGTTGACCTGGGATGAGTTAGGGCAAGGAGATGGAGGACTAATCATACCTATACTATTCTTTGATTCAATGTGAAAGCACACCCAGTAGCAAAACAATAACTGTGTCAGTTTGAGACAATTGAATATAACTTAAGTTGGAGAAATAAGGTAGCTGTGGAGTGAACGTCATTCAAATTGGAACATGTTTAAAAACACATGTATGTAAATACAGTGAAATAGTGTGATACAACACATAGTATTCAGTATGTTTATATAAAATTTCCATATGGTACAAACATACTCAAGCATCTTCAAATTGCTGAGAGTAGAAAACAATTGTATGATTATGTGCAATGAAACCATGACTTGACAAGAATAGATGAAATTAAAAATCACTTTACAAAAAGACCAAGGGAATTTTCTTCCAATAGAAGAAATCTGGAAAATAGTAATAAAGAATTTGGGAAGAAAAAGAATTTGGGAAGAAAAAGTTTGAAAAGAAATATCGAAGACCAAACAAATTGACATGTATGGCAGAAATAACAAACGTGACCAATTCTACTAACATACAGTTAGGCAGAATTATATTGCAGATAAATGCAGCATGTACCACAGGGGCTGGCTGTCAGAATTAAAGGGGTTAATTGGTAAAATTAACTTTTTAATGTTAAATTCAAATAATAACAATGTAACTGTAGTCAGTGAAGAATAGAAATATAACCCCAAATGTCTGAAACAAGAATAGACAAAAGTTGAGAAAGGCTAAGAGTAATCAGTTCTAAGGAAGGTCAGAAAGAGGACAATTGAGTAAGAGAAAGGCAGGGTTAAAAGGACACATGAAAGGGGCACCTGGGTGGCGCAGTAATTAAGTATCTGCCTTTGGCTCAGGGTGTGATCCCAGCGTTCTGGGATCGAGCCCCACATCAGGCTCCGCTGGGAGCCTGCTTCTTCCTCTCCCACTCCCCTGCTTGTGTTCCCTCTCTTGCTGGCTGTCTCTGTCAAATAAATAAAATAAAATCATTAAAAAAAAAAAGGACACATGTAAAATGGATGGTAGCAACAAATCCAAATGCTTCAATATTGATGGCAAATTACTAGTTAAAAAGGAGATTGTAAATTTGCATTTATTTATTTATTTATTTATTTATTTATTTATTTATACAAATCCAGTTTCATTCCTCTTACAGCAACACAGAAGAAAGATTGAATTTTAAAAGTGAGAGGATAAAATTAATGTTGGTATTTTAACACACACACAAAAAAACTTTCAATAAAAAATCATTATAGGGATTACAATGTTCACTATAAAATGATAATAAATTCACCAGGAAGGCTCAACATTTTAAATTAGAATACAACCAATAGCATAACTATTTGACATAATTACAAGGAGAGATTGTCAAATTCATATCATGGTAGAAAACATTATAATTTCACTATTTTCAATGTATCAAGAATATCAGAAAGCTTTGAGGGGTAGAAAATTCTATATTAGGCTTGAAGCAATATAGAGCACAATAAAAGCAATAGCTCCTGAGAACTTTTGAATAGTCCACTTGACATTTCTGAGCTCCAGGTATCTCAACTATAAAATGATTCACTTGTATTACATTTTTTTTTCTGAGCTCAAACACTCTCATTCAAATAATATTATATATGATAATACTTCAAATATCATATTCACAACTTCTGCTTCCAGGAAGATGGAATAGACATACTTTTCCCTATTCCTTCCATTAAATACAACTAAAACCACCATGCATTATACATAAACTTTATATTTAAGAAGAGTCTGAAAGGTATAGAGTAGAAGGCAGACCAACCAGAGACTTCAGGACACAAAGAATGATGTGATGGTGGTGAGTTCTCCAGGTTTTCCTATAACCCAGAGTATGTAGGAGAAGGTGGTAACCCGGAAATGCCAATGGGTACAGACAATATAGGTCCTAACAAGATCCTACTCCTTCTAGCCAGATGATCAGGAAAGGAGAGGATAATGATACAGAAAATATTTAGCTAATACTGCTCTATTCCAGCCATACACCCCAGAAAAAAATGTGTAGCTCCATCCATACCCGCAATAGCAAAGCTCCAGTGAGTCATCGGAACTTCCACACTTGTCAGGTTGCAATGAGGTGATCCAAATACCCCATGCCCTGTCAGGGTGAAATCAGAGAAGGCTATATAGGGAATTAGGATTTTCGCCCCCACCAGGAAGTTACCAGGAACCTCGTTCAACAGTGTCATTGGAGACTACATGGAAGAGCTAGACTTCAACCCCCCACATGGCAGAAATGGGGTTTCTCATACCCTTCCCAAGTGGGGAGTTTCAGAGGAGGCCTAGTGGAGAATCGGGACTTTCTTCAGTTACCTGTGATAACAAGGCAACTCATGACCCCCGTAGTGTCATTTGAGGCCATATATGAAACAGGAATAAGGCCCCCTGCTCTTTCCAGTAGGGTGGTATCAGGAGAGGCATAGGAGAAAAGCCTGAATTCCCAGTAATTCCGTAATTAATGAGGAGTAATGAAGAGCCTCTCCTCCCTTGTGAACCAGTGGCCTCTTCATTTTCACAGATCATTCCCTCCATTTGAAGAGCGAGCCTGATGATTATAAATACAAGTGGGGTCTTTACAACAACATATAATTAGTCAACTTGAAGGCATTTTTAAATTAAAGTCTTTTTTTAGTCTGGGCCCCTTGTTCTTTAGGCAATACACTTTCCTCAGAACTGAATTGGTCTAATCACTTAGATGTTTAATAATCAATCCTGAAATTCTTTGTTAGAAATAACCTTTAAATATCCTTTATCTCATTGCTCTCTTGTTCCAGTACCTCTCTCTCCAGACCATACCATGGTAGATCTCCGTCACCTTGTTCATGAGAAGTATCAATGATCCTGTGCCGATCAAGGCTTTTAAAATTTTATTTTCAACTCTTTGAGATAAAGTTGCAATCTGATTTTTAACACTGAAAAGTAATGAATCTATAGAACCTTTATATACTCTTTCTTTCTACTTATGTATCACCTGATTTCTTCCTGAACTCATCTCTGCCTTGTCATATTTTGCCAAAATAGTATCAGCCAACACATACAACTATGACAGTGTTTTCCAACTTTTTACCTTGTAGCTTCTAACAGAGGGACATATAATCATTCTATCAAAGTTGACAATTTTATGAAAAAATTTGCTGATACAAAACATCTGTCTTTCAAGGATTCAGTGTAAAATTCCTTATCTTTCACAACACTAAGCCAATGACACATAAAGACTTATTGTTAACACCCTATTTCCAGATACAAGTTTCTATTTTATTTAGGTTTGGATAAGCTACTCTGTGTAAACAAAGAAACCTGAATATCTTGGTTAATTTAATACAATAAAATCTCATTTCCTGCACAAAAAAATGCAGATGTTCTTCTTTATGTAAGTCTTTTATGTAGTCGCTCATAGACACCTACTCTTTCCATCAGTGTTTCCATTGTTTCCATAGAGTCTTGGGGTCCCAAGATTCTGGGTTCTTGGTATCTAACTGGACAATGAGCCAACCTGGTTGGGGGAGGGGCATGAGGGGTGTGTTGAAGTGTTCATGGCTGGGTCAGAAATTGTCAGACATTAATTCTATTGCCCCAGACTGGTCACATGATCTCAGCAGAAGGAAGTCTTGCTAATATAGCTTCATGTGTACCCAGAAAGAAGAGGTGAGCTACTATATTGATCAACCCAAGGCTCACTAATGTGGAACTTGAAGAATTTGATTGCTGGATGGACAGCCCACTTAAACCAGTTATAAAAATACAGAAAAATGAATTTTGATGGCCAACGAACAATCTCCATCCCAAATATAAACTGAAATTTCTTGAGAAGTCTTAGGACTTAAGGCAATAAGAATCACTGTAAATGAAAAATGTCTTTGAAGTCACCATATTTAGAAGTTCATATACTGCAATTTACTGCATAATAAATCAAAGCTATTTTAACATAAAAAGAAAACTCTTTTGCAACTATACAACTTTTGGTAAAGTTTGTACCCTCAAAGTATGAAATGCTTCAATATCTATTCATTAAATGTACATTGAGTGCCTATTCCATGAAAAGCATAAAGCAGATATATGGAAGACAGCTGTGACTAGAATGAAATGCTTGTAACCTCATGGAGTCTGGAACTGAATGGATTTCATATTTCTCCAGTCACATTCCTAAATGTCCCATACAGTTATATATCCCACCTTGAGAAACTACTTTATACACTCCTGAGGGGGGTGGGTTTAATTATTAAAAGAAATCCCAGATTTACACTGGTTTAATGGTCATTCCAGGTTTTACAAATAATGAGTCATTCAAGCAGGATTAAATCTCAGTTCTTCTGGAATCTTTGCAGGTGGCATTTCCCATATTTTACCTCACCATCTGTCTTGATATTAAAATCAAGAAGATTCAGTGATATTATGGAGTGTCAGAAGTGAGATAAACCATGAAGGGAAGTCATATCTGAAACTCTGGGAGTGTTTGAAACATTTGAAAGAGATCAAGTTGTTTTGTTTATTTTTTTGTTAGTTTAATATATTATCTCACATTTTTGGGGGCGCCTGGGTGGCACAGCGGTTAAGCGTCTGCCTTCAGCTCAGGGCGTGATCCCGGCGTTGTGGGATCGAGCCCCACATCAGGCTCTTCCGCTATGAGCCTGCTTCTTCCTCTCCCACTCCCCCTGCTTGTGTTCCCTCTCTCGCTGGCTGTCTCTCTCTCTGTCGAATGAATAAATAAAATCTTTAAAAAATATATATATATATATTATCTCACATTTTTGATCCTTGTATTTAAGGGTTTTTTTTTCATTAGATGACAGAACAAAACTATATTTTATAGTCTTTAATAAAATGTTGTTTAATAAAAATAAATTATTTCTGCAAAATGTGCTAGATAAGAGTACATTTTCGTTAAGACATGAAAAGAGCTATTTAACAACATATAGAACTTTACAGCATTTGACAGTGTAAATTAAGAATAAATAGACTTGGGGCGCCTGGGTGGCTCAGTTGGTTAAGTGCCTGACTTGATTTCAGCTTAGGTGATGATCTCAGGGTCGTCAGATGGAGCCCTGGGTCAGGCTCCGCGCTCAGTGCAGAATGTGCTTGGGATTCTCTCTCTCCCTCTCCCCCATGTTCTCTTTCTCTTTCTCCCTCTCTTTCAAATAAATAAATTAAATATTTTTTAAAAAGAGTAAATAAACTCACATTTATCCTGCTTAATATCCCAGAAGACAGTCTACCACATCTAAAACTTTTTTGGAGTTAATGACAGACTCTAAAAAGTGTTGTCCACTAGATTTAAAGCCTGTACTTTTCAAGAAAATTTATATTCCATCTAGATCTTCGAAGAGAGGAAATACTCAGTAGATGCAATGCCTATGACTATAATTGTCTTTTATTTTCATCAGAGGCATTTTGGCATTTTCATTCATACGCCCCAAATGTTAAAAGCAAAGCCTATAATAATTTCACACTCTTCTGCCCTTATAAAATCAGAATTAGGACTTTGCACACATCAGACATGCACTAAAATAATACCTTATTATAAGATATGAATGTTAAATACTAATTGTTTTACAATGTTTCAAAAGAGTTCATGCTCCTTATAATTACTTTTTAAAGCCACATGTGGAAAAAGTGAAGAAAAGAAAAATCTTTTATATTTCATTCTAAAAATTCTTGTCCTGTTCTTTCAAAGAGTGTTGGTTTTTACCCACCATTTTATATACACAGCAGCATGAAGTTTGTTAGTTTGACTTACATTTTGAAAGTAGGAATCTTTTCTGTTTTAGCTCAATGCCAGTTGTGTGCTGACTGCCTGCTGCTTCCCAAGTACGTATCTAGAATTTTGTAGTTTAATTGCCACTTGCACAGTGGTTTTGTACATAAACACAGCAGCTGCTACTGTATGTTGGAAGTGGCTCAGAAAATCTATGGACACTGTTCAGCTTTGACTAAAAAGCCAAAAATTTTAGACCCAGCTGCATTACTCTAACAGCTTGGCAATATAACACCTTAACAAAAAGAATTCAACTCATTGGAAGTCTACTTACAATATGTTTGAGACCACACTAGAGAAAATTGCATGGAGCCATGTGGTCTAGTGGTAAAACTTTCCAAAAATGAAGATCATCTTTTCCTTTTTTATAGCCAAAGAGGTCCTTATATGTTTTTCGTTAGTATTCTGTATTGCTAGAGATAGCCACTAGAGATAAGAAAGCTAATATGAAACTTGGATATCTTCCTGTTACCAGGTACAGATTATGTTCTTTTTGGTTAAACCAATTAAAAATGTGAAACCAAAGGGGAAATGCACAGAAACCTTGACAAAAGACCTCTGTTGCAGCAGCTTGCAGACTTTAATGAACACTCTGTTATGTGGAAAAAGTGGACTAATGTCACATTTAAATGTAGTCATGAAAAAAAATTCTCAGTTTGTACTTAAGTATCTCTACATAAGTGTTTGTTTTTTGAAGCAGAAAGATTGGAAAGCCATTTTTCTTTTTTTTTTTCCACATACAAAGAAAATGCAGGCATTGCAGTAAAAGAAATCAAGACAAGTTCATTTGTTCTACTGCCTTGATATTTATCCCTTTCTTACATAGAGTTTTCCATATTTCAATGGACATTTAGAGGTATAAGTAGCATTCTCTGAAGAATAAAGATTCCCATGCAAATTAGAAAAGGGATATTATAAATTTTTTTCTAGGATATTATTGTTACCTTGATATTATTGTCTTTTGATTAAATTTTATAGTCCCCAAGCTTATCTAGCAAGATCTTGAGCTCAATTCCATTAGAAATATGACATTTTTAAATCTTTAGGTGAACCCGGGCTATCCAAGTTCAGCAAAATGATGCCAATAGTTAGTTCTGCCAATTTTGGTGTTTTAGGTATGTAAAGTAGAGAGAATATTAAGGTCTACTGACTACAGATCGCTTTAGAGTACAGTAGACCTAAATCCAGCATCTGATTTCTAGGACTTGAAGAAATAATTAGAGCTACTTATTTCTTTCTTACTGTTATCAATATTAAGAGACAGCTGTGGTAGACATAGTTTAGAATCACATTAAGAAATTTCTCTGAGTTAAATACTATGCAATAGCAACCAAGCTGCAAAACATTTTCAGAGCTTTTATTAAATCAACAGAAATATCTCTTTTAGTTTTTGCCTAATTAACTCAAATGACTATAGTCCAAAATTATAAGAAATTGCTAAGTAGGTTAAGTCAATTTATAAATTTGAATGCAGTGGAAATATATCTAATTTAATTAACAATTCATTATGCTATATATTTTTAAGTGTATCACATTGAATATTATCCCAGTTTTTTGGGGAAAGAATTCATGTCAATATTTCAACAGTGGCTATCAGTAGATAGGGGAATTATAAGCACCATTAATTTTCTTGTTTGCTTTATCTTTGGTTCTCATTTTCTGTAGTTATTCAACTGTAGAACTTAAAATTTCATAAGTGATTTTCTATAAAATTTGACCATCCCAAGATAAACTGAAGGTTTTTAGTGACTTAATTTATGTAATAAGAAAATGTTAATCACATTAGTATCTAGGCAAAGGGATAAAGGGAGAAGACATGAACATGCTTCATATAAAAGATACGTCTGAAAATTTATCACAGTGTAGATAATTGCTACCACAAAAAATTATCAACAAAACTAATGGAAAAGCAAAGACTGAGAACTATATTCTAAGTCTATAAACTTCACAGGCAAATTATTATCTGTAGGAGAGAGGCATGTTGAATAACAGAATCTAGTGATAATGGCTATCAGAAATAGCTCTTACTGTCCCGTTTGATCTTTTTAATATAAAGAGGCCCTTTACATTAATATAATGTAATTTATGTAATATTTTGATAAATCCATAGTAAGTCAGCTTTTACAACAAACAAACAAACAAAAACCCCAAACAAACAAACAAACAAAAAAACCAGTATCTCGGTGCTTACAACAAAGAGCATTTATTTCTTTTTCATGTGACTGCTGCAGTTCAGTAATGCCTTTGCTTTTTCCAACTGGCTTGGGGAGGACATTTTGTTATCATAATAGAGGGAAATAAAGAGGACCTCAGTGAAACTACATGAGTAGAATGTATTCTGCTTAGACATTGCAAGTCAGGTCTGCTCAAAATCCATTGAAGAAAGCAAGTCACATGGCCAAGGCAAAAGTCAATGGGGTAGATAAGAATATCCCACCTACCATGAAGCACTGATGGAGAGAAAGTAATTTTGAACAAATAATATATGATGTATCATAATCCCCATCCAACTTGGTGTGTGGCAAGACTATTCATACCCACTGTTTAATAGTAATTCATTTGATTTCAGTTTAAGTAACTAAGTTTTGTAAAGGTTATATATTCTTTAGATGTTTTTCCTCCCATTGTTCAACACAAGAGGGGTTATAGATTTATGTGCAAAATAGGTGGCTTAGTAACATCATGATGTTCGGAGAAAGATTGGTCTGAATTTACAAATGTATTATACTGTTTTAGAATTGGCTAGTTTGGTTTTATGATTGGATTCTATACATTGATGTCCTCTGAAATATAGCTGATGAAGTTGTGACTTCTCTTGACTTATTCAAAGCAAGACCATCTTCCTCAGGGACTTAGCCTTTTGTTGCTTTCAGTGATGTTGCAGTTCTCTTTAATTTGCTGCTGCATCTTCTAGTTGGGCTCTAATTAGACTGTGCTTTCATCATCTACTATAGTGGGGTCACTTCTTCCTTCATGGGAATGGTCCCGTGCAGATTTCTTGGCTATTACAGTTAAATTAAATTATCCCTTTTGGGCATGAGATGATCCAAGATGTTTTGCACTCTGCAGAGGAACTGGGGCAGGTGCAGGACTGTGAGCCCTTTACAGCTAGCTGGTCACTGTCATAATCCACTGCATTCTTTTCTTCGACCTTTCCTCAATTTGTTACAGAATGCTGTTTTCTTCTTCGAATCAATAGAAAACTGTTGTTGTTGTTTTTGTTGTTGTTATCGTTTTCCTTGATACTGCTATGCCTTTCACTATTTTATTAAAGGGACCTTTTCCTGTTGCTCCAGTTCAGGAACTTAGAAGAAGCAATTGCCATGTACTTCAATCATCGTGGTTCTAAGGGATAGATGCTGCCCTATCTTTAACGATATCTTCCAGTTTGGGAAAGTTATTAACATCTACTTATTCTATATTTTTTCTTGCCTTTTTTCAAAGATTCTTTATTTCATCATATTTAACCACTTAATTTCCATCCCATTTTATTTTTAAATACACACCCATTTTGCATTTCATTACTACTCAGTATTGCTCCACCATGAATATTTCAAAATCAATTCTTTCTCTAACCACAAATGCTTTTTCACTTGTCTCATTTTCTTTTTCTACTTTAATCTGCTCATAGTCATTGTAAACTCCAGTTCATTTGAAATATATCACTTTTCTCATCCACTAGTACTGCTTAATTTGACTGATTTCCTCATTTTTTTTTAATTCAAGTTAGTTAACATATAGTGTATTACTAGTTTCAGGGTAGAGTTTAGTGATTCATCAGTAGCATATAACACCTAGTGCTCATTATATATATATATATATATATATATTTATTTATTTACATATATTTATTTATATTTACATATTTTTAAATTTCTAAAATTAAATTTGGTTAACATGTAGTGTTATATATATATATATACACATATATATATATTTACATATATTTATTTATATTTACATATTTTTAAATTTCTAAAATTAAATTTGGTTAACATGTAGTGTATTATTAGCATCAGGGTAGAATTTAGTGATTAATCAGTTGCTTATAACACCCAGTGCTTATTACATCTAGTGCCCTCCTGAATGCCCTTCATCCAGTTACCCCATCCCCCTACCCACTTCCTCTCCAGCAACCCTCAGTTTGTTCCCTATAGTTAAGAGTCTCTTATGGTTTGCCTCTCTCTCTCTCTCTGTTTTTATCTTATTTTATTTTTCCTTCCCTGCCCTCATCTGTTTTGTTTCTTAAATTCCACATATGAGTGAAACCATTTGGTATTTGTCTTTCTCTGACCTATTTCGCTTAGCATGAGCAAAATAGTTCCATCCATGTCATTGCAAATGCCAAAATTACATTGTTTGTGATAGCTGAGTAATATTATATATATATATAATATATATGTATCTATCTATATCTATATATATAATATATATATTATATATAGATATATCTATCTATATCTATATATATATAGATAGATATATTATATCTATCTATCTATCTATATATATATATCACCGTATATATTGATGACATATATACCATGAGCTCTTTCCATATTTTGGCGATTATGGACATTGCTGCTAGAAACTTTGGAGTGCATGTGCCCCTTCAAATCACTTTTTGTGCCCTTTGGATATATACCTAGTAGTGCAATTGCTGGGTCAGAGGATAGTTCTACTATTCTTAACTTTTTGAGGAACCTCCATACTGTTTTACAGAGTGGCTACCTTCCTCAACCACTTTGATCTCATGATAAGATATTACAATAGTAGATTCATACTATGGTACATTTAGTTCCCTGATCCTCTCATCTTGTCAACTTCTGCCAAACTCATTCTATATTCTTTTATTATTCTGTTTTTCTTCCAGGTTATGTATTTTATATAAGGTTATGGAAAATGCTGAGTTACTCAATTTTAAATCCCTGCCACTAGAATTTCTTTAGATTTTTAAAAAATTTGAATTCCATTTGTTTCTCTTGTCTCTTAATTGTATTCTTCTATAGAAGCTGCTTTAAAACATTTTCCATGGTTTTCAAAAATATCCACACTTCCACAAGCCTCAGTGTCAATTGGCTATTTGACTTCTAACTATTCTCAGAAAATGGATATGAGTGTATGTAAATTTCCATTTTTACCTGAAGGAAACATACCATATCTCTCTACTACCAGTCAATCATGCTAATTTTTGCAGTATGCCTATGATGTTATTACCTAAGGGGCAATGTTCTTTAGCTTCTTAAATATAGGAGATAGATTTTTTTCTAAACCAGTTGTCAAAATATATGATCAGTAAGGTGAATTTTACTCAAATGGAAATTTTAAAAATATGTTTTAATTCAGAATTGCCCCAGAAAAGCCAGCACCAATCATATCACTAAACTGTTGATCATTCATAACCTTCTCCAGGACACATCATCCAATTTCTGTATAGCCATACATGCACACGAACTTGATAAGTGTGTCTAGACTGAGATTCTCCTGCCTGCTGAGCACAGCTAGAATATTGCTTCAAGCAATAACATCATCATTCTCTGCTACACCAGAAAATCCTGCCAACAAATAAAGGGAAGGTCATCTGCGAAAATATTTTTCTAACATGCTTCAGAACATTAAACAACATAATAAAAAGATAATGTAAAAAACAAAGGAGATATTTAATTTAAAAATTAATATTTTTTTAAAGAAAAGGTAACCAATAAAGATTTCCAAGGCATTCAATGAAAATATTTCTATGAAACTTTTAATGAATTATCTAAGGGCACACCATATTTATTGCATAGAAAGAACATCAGCACCATTTCTGTAATGCCAACAATAAATTGAGTTATTATTTCAGAAATCTTAAATTCCAGATTTTGAAGTTCAAAACCTTGCAGCTGGCATCTATTATACCCCTGTTGCTGAGTGTATAATATAATTCCCTGAATTCTAATTATATGCATTAGAAAAACATTTTGCAAGGATGAAAGACAAAAGTTATATGTTTTTAAATTTAATAAATATAATATAAACAAAATATGAAGAAATGAGGAAAACATGATTATTATTTCCTTTAATAAATGTCATAAGAAACTGTCCTGAATAATAAAATATTTTATCCTGAAAATACTAACAACTACTCAAAATTGTATGTATTGTGGTGGTGAATCCATGTAGAAGAATAAGTGCCCACATTAGTTTGTAAATGTTTAGAGTAATCCGACCTGTTTATATACTCATCAGTCAATCTTCATTTAAGAAAATTAAATTATTCATACTTATTGTAAAATTGATTATGCTTACCTTTTTAATTTGAGAATGTGGCTCAAAAAGTGGGCATTAAAGAAAGACCTAATTAAAAGAGGCAACTCAATGCAGAAGAAATGGGAGAGATGAAAGTAGATATGATCCTGTGCAGAAATGGGTAGGCTAGTCTCTGTCTCACATAGAAAAATGAGATTAGATCAGTTATAATAATATAATGGAAGGAAAAATATGGTGTACAAAGATCCAAACAGTTGTGTAGTTAAGTTGGTGCCTTATAGTGGAAGTTTTCTTTTGAACATCATGTAACTGCCCCCACCCTCACCGCCCAAGTGAAATTGGAAGGAAGTCGTCAACTGAGAGTAAGGATTGGGAAGGAGATGTTGGAAATAAAGAGAGAGAAGAAGATAGAGATAAGTCTTCCAGCCAAGTAGGAGAGGAGTAGACTCAGAATATATAGTTGTATGAACCTATATTGAGAATTATTTAGCTTGACTTTATGATAAAAAACTGATAAAGAGTTTAACCAGTGTGTGATGTTTTAATGTTACTAAGATGTCCTAGAAGCCTCTGGTCTTTGGGGATAAGATCTAAAGAAAAAAAAAATTTTTTTTGTTTTGCATATAATAGACAATTTTATTTTATACCACAATCTATAGGAGACTGTGATACTCTAATCCAAGTCCAGCAAAGAATTTTAGATCCTCTGTAACAATTACCTTTGCACCATGACAAACCACCTTAATACTTTGTGGTTAAGAAAACATCCAATCATTTAGTTCAAAATTCTGTCCTTTGGCAAATGAGGCTGAGCATATTGGGCAATTCTTTTGCTGGTCTGTGGACAGATGTTGTTTAGCTTCATGCTCTGTGTTTGGAGATTGGCTGGCTGTCAGGAGGATGAGAGCTATTGAGGAATGTGGTTTTCTTCAAACAACAGGCTTACCGAAATTCTCCACATGGTGGTGGTGCAGGGATCCCAAAAGCAGCAAAGCAGAAAGCCTAAAGGCCTCTTAAAGCCTAGTTGAGAGCTTGTACAAGGCATGTCTGCAATATTCTATGGTGACCATTTTCATAATCTGTTATAAACATTTTCTGTTTTACTGTTACAAGATCTTTCTCATTTGTCCATAACCAATTGATGGAAAAGTACTAATCAGCTCTACCCTTAATATATATCCTGTGTCCAACCACATCCTTCCATATTTCTATTGCTATCATCCTGTTCCAAGTATCCATCCCCTTTTCCTGAAGTTAATGCAATGATTCCCCACTGCCTCCCACCTTAATTTGTTCCCAAACAATTAAGCTAATGATTAAGACCACTACTCTTTCAACATAAAACTCTAATACCCCTAATATCTTTCCTTTTCACTTAGAATAATAGCGTAAAGTCCTTACAATGGCTTCAGTCCCAAGTATTGTATTCACCTTTCCCCATGCACTGTATCATGTCTCTCAGAATTTAATACATGGTGTTATTATCCTCATTCTGCCCTAGCCATAGTGGTTTCCTTACCCCTTCTCAAAAGTGCTGGTTACCTCCATTTAACTTTGTATCTGTCTACACACATAGACAGAAATATGTAGGCATATATTTTTATTGCGTATTCTAAACATCCACATGATTTGTTCCTTATCTCTTCAAATGTCGTCTTCTCAGCATGGTTTTTCCTAACCATATTATTTTAACTTGCACCCCTCAGTCATGCTTCTTTACCTCCCCTGACTTATAATATATGAGATCAACCTTTTAAGTAGTTAGATAGGTAGGTAGGTACGTAGGTAGGTAGGTAGGTAGAGGAGCAGACCCATACGTACATACACACATATACACATACATATACACACCTACAATTTAAAAAATGTTGAGCTGTTTTATGTGGCAGACAATTTATGCGGGTACTTTGAACATATAAAAATTCATTAATTCACATAAGGTAACTATGTAATATACTGCTCTTCCATCCATTATACATATAAAGACATTGAAGAGGCGTATGGTTAAATATATGTGAAAATACACATATGTTTTAGAGTTTCATCGAGCTATAATAAAATTGCTAAAAATTACTGCTTGTTTCATGCACATTGTGTATTAACCAAACTGTAACTTCTAACAGGTAAAATATAGTGATCTTTTGGCACATAGTGCTATTTGGCATTGAAAACAATAATAATTTACCAAAACATATTCTAGTGGAGAGTCTCCATGAATTCACGTTTGTAGATTTGGTATTAAAGTAATGCAAAATGTGAAATTTTTGTGTGTGTGATTATAAAACATCAAATGAAGCCAACCTATGACTGCAAAGCTACTTTGCCTATCTTGTTTACTTTCAGTTATGTTAGTAAATAATGATGGTATGTTTTATATAACATTTATGTATGCCTGCAGGCAACATTAAGACAATTCTTCAATTAGCTTAACAGAAATATTCTAAGGGGAAAAAATAAAAACCTCTTAGTTATTTTTTTTTTATGATTTAGCAGGTGTAAAATCCACAGCAGAATTGGGAAAAGAAAAAATTGATGGCGAGCTACAGATGTTATTTCAAGGACAATATTGGAATGGTTATTTCAAAGAGTATCATCCGGTTAAGAACTGAACTCTGAGTCTTCTACTTTCCTAAGATCACTTTGAAATGGAAATGATAAGAACCTTTAATGTCTTGCCCAAATAGGAAGGTGCGCAGAAATCAGAGCTATGCTTGGCAAGAGATAAGAGGCATTACAAATAAAGCTGGGATGAGCAAGTACAACATGCATAGTCCCAGCAGAATAATGAGAAGATAGAATGGCCCGGGATTGCAAGTGGAGATACAGAAGTAGTTAGAGATACCTTCTTTATGTGTTATCTTCTAATAGTGGCTACATAAATATTTATTCTGTAAGTAGGGATATTGTGGCACACCTGGATCAAAATTGATATGCACGTACTTATTTCCCTCTAGAAATGTCCCCAAAGATTTTCTACGTGATATTGTTTCCTCTATTAAAATTGAAGTAGAAATTATTTTAATATTATACAGCCTTGGTTATATCATGTATTACACCTATCTGCATCGGGAAAAAAAAAATGAAACTGTGAAAGACTACACTCAGATTTTATGTTAACTGTAAGTGCCAGAAATAAAGAAAACAATATACTTAAAGTTGTACTCAGGAAAATTTCATAGATATAGCAAATAGAGTTGCGGTACTGAGTGTATCATCCTGAACTCATTCTACACAAACACTGAGCTCCAGGAAAGCTTGATCTGGTTTTTTGTTTGTTTGTTTGTTTGTTTGTTTGTTTGTTTTTCCCCTTCTGTTTACCAGAGAGCTTGTATAGGGGACTTCCCACACTATTGATATTTGTTATCTTACTTTTGTTGTTATCTAGAGGGAGCACTTTTTAAAAGAGTAAAGGGAATAGCCATTCTGTATCAATGAGGAAACTGGTTGCTCAGCATTGGACAGCTGAGACCAGCAGGGTGCTTCTGCTGATTCATTGATTTCCTCTTTCTCAGAAAGATACTACTACATTTACTTTGTCAAAACTCTTGCTTCCAGGCTATGTAGGTACATGCTGGGTGTGAAGTAAAATCACATTGCTATTATATAGTGTTTGTGATTGTTCCTTATTCAGACAAGAGTTTCAGGAGGCAAATAATCTCATATTCACTCAGGTTATGGAAATAAATAAATAAACAATAACAAAAAAAACCCATACAGACAAATTAGTTCACATAAGTTTATAAGAATAAATTATTTAACCCATGATAACTTTCTCTACGTGCAAGTTTTTCCTTTCCAACATGCAAGCACATATTTAGTAATTGGCCATTTCTTCCAAAATATAAACAACCTTTTAAAAAAATTCCTACTGAGAGAGTGATTTTTTTTTAAAGATTTTTTTTTTATTTATTTATTCGACAGAGATAGAGACAGCCAGCAAGAGAGGGAGCACAAGCAGGGGGAGTGGGAGAGGAAGAAGCAGGCTCATAGCAGAGGAGCCTGATGTGGGGCTCGATCCCATAACGCCAGGATCACGCCCTGAGCCGAAGGCAGACGCTTAACCGCAGTGCCACTCAGGCGCCCCGAGAGAGTGATTTTTAACAACTACGATCTAACAGTGTTTTTAGAATAATTAACTTTGAACTTTTTTAACTTACTAAACCAGCTCATTGAAATTAAGATCTTATTTTGTAAACTGAAGCTTAGTTCATCAGTCAGAATTCTATTGGATTTTTTTAAATCTACGTTTTCCATTTTATAAGAACATAAGCTTGAGTATGAATAATGAATGCTAGTGATAAACTTATTTAACTTAAATTTTAGAAAAGAAATATGTCCGTTACATAACTGTAGTTCAACATTTTATTGTTTCTAAGTCATTGCAATAATTCTAATTGAGCTTTAGGGCACATCACTAAAGATACACTTTAAAACTCCAGCTGTAAGTATTTCCCTTACCTGAAAAATATCTTCAAATAATTATTTTTAAAAAATTTTGAACATAAATGTCAGTTTTCTAAATCTTACTGATTATCAGATATAAGCTGAAGAGTATAAAATTAAGGATACTGAGGTAACTGATAATGTAGACACTTAAGGGAATGTGAAGCAAAGTTTTCAGAGAAGATCCCAGATAAAGATATCAATAAATTAATTGCAAATGAAGCTTGATATTTTTATTTTTTATTTTTATTTTTAATAGCACAGACAACTTTTTCTCCAAACTTTACTGATTATTGTGACAAATAGCCTTCTTTGCTGTGATCTTGCCAACCTCAACCTAGGTTTATACTACCACCTAAATTTAGAAATGACTACTTTTATTTTTCTCTCTGTGGCAAAGCTCTATTAGTCTGAAATTTCATCAGAGGTAAAAAGCAGCATGTCACCTTTATCTAAGTGACAACTACTGGGTACAGCAGGGATACTGAATTAAGGCATCATAAAATGTCTAGGAAGGCATGATAAAATTGTTAGGTAGTTGTTATATTGGCATATCAGAAACTCCCATAAATTATAGAGTTGTGATTATAAACAAGGAAGATATGATGCAAACGGATAATTAGATAAGGACCATTAAAATCATAAAGAGAGCCTGTTATAGCTATGTTTACGTTTATACTTCATATCCATTATCTGTTTAACATAATTGGTAATGAAAAATTGAAACTTTATTCCTCAAATCAGTGAAATTCAGTACTCTTACCTAATAGGTCATAATATAAATGAAATGTATATATATATATATATATATATATATATATATATATATATATATATACACACACATATACACATTTTAAATCTGACCATAAAAATCATTAATTTCCAAGCCTTCAAATCTAGAACAATTTTATACAGTTTATCTGGATCTTGATTCCTCTCAGGTTGTACACTAAGTTTTTTGGGAATTAAATTAAATCTTTCTGGCCATTTGAATACAGTGTGGTAAAAAAAGATAATGAATACAGTGTGGTGAACTATTACTATAGGAAAGATTTTGAGGACCTAGAAAATAGGGTTTTCTTCCATATATCAGACTTTTAAGAAACTTTTTTTAGTGTTCATTCTGAAGAAGTGACAGTTTATCCTGATTGTCATTTTCTGTTCATAAGGAGAAAGGCAGTTTGGTTAACATGCATATGGCTGAATGGTTATAAGAACAAATTGAGTCACATTTCCTTAGACACTTTCGTAAATTATTTTGTACTATGAGGTCAGTAGTATCATGGTTTCTTGGGGATATGATCTTGACAGAAAAAAAGCAACTGTTCATTTTCATTAAAAATGCAAGAAATTGTAAATATACTTAGAAAACATCATTCAAATACTCCATTTATTTCTCTCCAGTGCAACTCAGGTGTTCTTCTGCATCTTCTATGACAGCTCTTCTCAAACTTTAATGTGAAAACAAATCACCTGGGAATCTTACTAAAATGCAGATCTCATTCAGTAGGGCTGGGTTAGAACCCAACGCTGATGTCTGGCAAATTCCTAGGTAATGCTTAGGCAGTTGTTTCCCTGAAACACATTTTGGTAGCTTCTAAGTATGATATTCATATATTTTTATATGAAAGGTAAAATTTAACACCCCTCACATTTACACTCGATCATACTCTGGATTGTAAGAGAATGGTTTTACAGTCTTAATTTCTATGTTTATAAAGACTTACAGTTAATACCCTATTTGGTTAAAAAAATAACCAAATTAGATCCTATGATTTTAGATATTTTGATCATTTTTTCTCTATTAGCTATCTTCCACATTTACCATTGATTTGACATAAAATGGACTCTAATGAAAGATTCATATTCACTGAGTACAACCTAAAAGAAAATTGCTGGATCTTCAGACAAATTTAAAAAAGAGAAATAAAAGCAAATTTCTTTCTGGGAAGTTTTGGAAAACCAGAATACTTGTGCTTGTTATCTTACAGGCTTACTTCATTAAGTATCCGTGATCATAGAGATTTCTATGACTTTACCTAGTTTAGCACCAAAATCTATAAAGCATCTGTGTTGTGAATCGTAACAAAAGTGTGATGAGTTACATGTGTGTTTATGTGTATGTGTGTGTGTGTATTCTGTGTGTGTGTAAAGTGTGGATGAGATCAAGAAAGGCAGAGAGATGAGACAAACAAAAGAGAGCAAAAAAGAAAGAAATCATCAGAAAAGTGCAATTCTAAATTAACTTCAGCAGCTAAGGTCTGGAATTTATATTTGCCCTATTTTGTTCTCTAGGACCACAAGCCATTGTGCCTCTGCTGCCTGCATTTTCTAACTGGGTAGAGAATCACCTGATTCACCCTGCCTTTTTGTTGTTAGTCTCTTACAGTTTGTGGGTGTGCGTGTTTAAAGATTTCCATCAAAATTTCTGTTTAGAAACAAGAAAACCTTTAAAATTGATTACAGATAGTATGATATTCTTTTTCTTTTCCATATTATACCCCAAATACACAATGACACAAAGCAAGACATACTACTACATGCTTTATTAAACCTGAGAAAATATGCATTATCTGATTCATTCCTGCAGTGCATTATTTCACTTGCCAAAAAGTCAATGGTAGAGAACAATCCTCCAGACTAGTTTGATTTGCAATGACATGGGGTGATTGGTTGAAAGATATTTGGACTGGTTGCACCTCAAAAGTGATCTAAACCTGAGGCACTGTTTCCTGGGTTGGTTCTGAGATCATATCTATCTAGTAAACAAAGTTTTATTTAGGGCATTTTCAATATCTTCTCCATGTTAGTCATTTATAGAAAATCTCTCTTTGTAATATTATTTTTTTTCTTATCAACAATTCTTTTATATAAATGTGTTCTGCTTAATATCCAGTTTTATAACTTCCTTATTCATGAATAGGAATGAAGAAAGGGGGCTAAGCTCTTGCATTGTCCTTGTAACACCATCCGTTGGCTCTCATGCTGCTATTACCAGGAAAGGAGGGATTCACAGCATCCTCCTTGCTCCTGGAAGTTTTCCTCTTCCCTATCGACTCACCCTAATATTCAAAATTTTAGCAAAATAATCTCAAGAGACCAGGACTCATTTCACCATGCCTTTTTGCCTATTTATATCAATAACTCCAAAAAGCCCCGAATCCCAGGCTTTCTTTAAAATCTCAGCTTCTCGTGCCCTTATATGCCATCCTGACATAGCACTAGCACAAACCCATATTCTCTCTCTCCAAATATGGAAAAATTTCCTCTGAACGTTCTGGAACTCACATCTCATCATTAGTACATTCTTATTTATGATTCCTTCCATATTCTTGCCCTAAGTGAAACCCGACTCTTCTCTACGGATGTTGCTTTTGCACCTGCAGTTAGGCTGTGGCAGTTCCTTTCAAATTTTCTGCAAATCACGGGGTATGGAGATGGATAGGTGTATTCTTTGCTCCTCATTACAACTTGTATATCATAGTCTCTCTCTCCCACCTAAAATCCCCCCCAGATTTCAATCCCATGTCACCAGATGATGATATTACCCACTTTGCCCCTTCAGAACATGAATTCATAGTTCCTGGTGCCATGTCCTAATATACCTTGAATATATTAGCTCGGGGTTATCACTTTTCTATTATTAGTCCTGTTTTGAAAGTTCTGGATTTCCAATCATTAAAAAAATATTTTTTTTAAAGAGGGAGAAAATGCCCTGTTTGTATCTAGAAAACAAAGCTCTCCATCATGTCAATGAAATAAAATATATGTGTGTGTGTGTGTGTGTGTGTGCATTAAATAGAAGGAATCTGGTCAGAAAATATATAAATATTAGTGCTCACTTCATTAGTAATCACGGGAATACAAAAAGCCACAAAAACTACATACCCCCAAAATAGGCAAACTTTTTTGATAAAAAGATTGACAAAAACTAGTATGTTAGGTAATACCAAGTGATGGTGAAAATACCAAGAAAAAGGAACTTAAATACCCTGTTGGTGGCAGTGTGTTTCAAAAGCATTTATATTTTGTAATTTTCAATAAAAGTGAATATACAAGCAGCTTATAGCTCATAGATTATGTTTCTTAGTATTTAACCTGTAGAAATGTTTAACAACATTATAACTGTGATAACCAGGAAATAAGTAAATGTTCATCAGCATGTAATTGAAGCATATTTAGACAGTGGAATCTTATATATTAATGGATATTATGATTCTCTACAGGCAAGAATCTAAGTATACTTTAAAAATTAAGAGCAATGTCAGAAACAAAATACGTATCCTGATGCCTCCATTTATGTAATGTTCAGACAGCAATCTCAACTATATTGTAACATATTTTTAGGTTATAAATCTGTAAAGGAAACTATTGAAGCAATTATTGTAAACTTCAAAGTAGTGGTTGCCTCTAAGAGTTATGGCATTTTGATGGGCAAGGAGCTTATGAGGAGTTTTAAGTTATTAAAAATTTTCCATATCTTTAAACCATGTGGTTTAAAATTATACAGGTAGTTGCTTTAAAATATTTTCTATAGTGGTACATATGTTACTAAAGATGTGGTTTATTTTATAATATAAACGTTTATATAAAATTTTTTGAACCCTGCATCAGTTGGTTATTGCAGCTGTAACAAAATGCCACAAATTTAGTGGCTTAAAACAATACAAATGTATTATTTACCTATTACCTATAGTTTTGAACAACAGAAATCTGAAATCCGCTTCATTGGCATAAATTCAAGATATCTGCAGATATGTGTTCCTTCTGGAGGGTCTAAGGAAATCCATTTTCTTTCATTTTCCAGTGTATAGAGTTTTTTTTCATTCGTTGTCTGACCCTCTTGTCTTCCTCTTCTAAGGACCATTGTGATTGATTACATTAGGCCCATCTGGATATTCTGGGATAATCTTCCCATCTCAACCTCCTTAATTTAACCACATCTGCAAAGTTCCTTTGCCATGTAAAATAACATAATCCTATATTCTGGGGATTAAGATATACATATCTTTGAGGTTCCCTTATTCAGTCTATAACATCTAAAAATTTCTTTTTAGCTCGTGATTCCAGTAAAAAGAAAACTGAGTAAAACAGTTTTCTCACTGTTAAAGTAAAACCTGTCAAAAAAATTTGAGGGTCAAGATCTCCAACCCATTTAAACCACTTCATTCATTCTCTTTCCTATACAGTATGCAGACAACACTTATGTATCATTTTGATACACAGTTCAGTGGTTAGTTCTCTTTCTTCATTATAACCTGTAATGTAACAAGTTAAGTAAGTTTTCTGTGTGTCTTGGAACACTGTTTTTGTTTGCTTATTTCTAGTACAATGTGTTCCTGCTTATGTCCGTTTCTTCCTACAAAATAGCTACTTCTTTTCAGTCTTCTTTGGTGATTCCTCATCTGTATGTTGCAGTGGTCTAGCTCTCTTCTAAAGTCTCTAAGCATTTTCTTCCAGTCTCATTTCCAGGCTGATGATTGTAAAATGTTCATCTACATTCCAGACTTTTCCTGTAAACCTTGCTGATTCATATTCAGTTGCCTGTTGGGTCTCTTTCTGTAAAACAGAGGTATTTCTGACTTAACATCCTGAAACCTGAACTCTTGATCGTGCCTACTCTCCTCAAACTTGCTCTTTAAATGACAACTCGATCTTCAACATTTCAACCCAGACATGTTTTAATTATCTTTGACTCCTCCCTTCCATTCACACCTGGCATCTATCCTTATCAAGTTTGTTTGTACTTTCTTTGATATATATCCAGTATCTGACCAATTCTCAACACCTCTACTATGGGTGTCCTAATTCACATTTACAGTTTAGAGACTACTGCATTCATTCAGGCAGGCAAAGGATATGCTTTCTTATTGTTTTGTTTTTGTTTACCATGCTATAGTCTATTATAAACACAGTCACTGGAATCATCCTTTTGAAAGCAGGAGTCAGGTGTCATTACTCTCTCACAACTCCCTAGTGCCTGCCTTCCTGTGGCACTCCTGTCAAAGTCAACCTCTATCACAGCTGACAGAGCCCTCCATAATCTGACCTTCAATTCGTCTTTTGCTCTTTCCACTTGCCTCACCAATTTCATCTTCCACTCTCTCCACTTTCCTCCTTACGCTGTTTCTCCCACACTGGCTGTTTGCTGCTATTCACACAGTCAGGCATGTTCCTCCCGCAAGACATTTCCTCTTGTGGTTTTCCCTATTGGAAAGCTCATTCCCCACCACCTTCAGTGGTCTTCACCTACTTTCTGATCTTTGCTCATGTGCCACCCAATTGGTGAGGCATTCACTGTATTCACTGAACACAAAAAATAATAGTAATAATCCTTGACCTGTTCAGCCCCCACTAATTTTGTTTTGTTTCTTTTCAAAGCATTTTTATCATCTAACATAGTAGTTATTTACTTATTTAAACGTGCTATCTGTTTACACCTATATGTCTATATTACTGATTAGAGCAGGATCTTTTTTTTGTTGTTGTTCACTGGTTGAATCTCCAGTGCCTAAAGGGCAGTAGAGACCCAGTAACTACTTGTGGAATGTGTAAGTAAGCGATTAAATAAATAATAACTCTATATACTTTATGCCAAATAGATTAGTTCCAGAAAGTAACAATGCTAAGATAAGAGAACTACCTGGGCTTAATGTAAAACCATTTAGTGACCACATCTGTTTCCTTTGGGTCACAAGAGACCAAGAGCTTACTGGAATGTAAGATCTCTGAAAATAGGCATCTTTGAATTGAGGTAAATATAATATTATAAACTGATTTTTATCATGTTTCATGGCAATGTTTTGCTGGTGTTTTTGGTGTGGAGGATTATTTGGTGATATTTGGAATATAGGCTGCAACTAAAACAGAAATCTGAAAAATATTCTAGTTAGATGTAGGGATTATGATACTATCCAATATCAATAATATGCACCTCTAAAACGTGCTGAGGCATTTTGGCAGCCTACAACTCCAATGCTCTTTGGATTTATAAGAAGAATTAAATCACTAAAACTTACTGTAAGATAGTGGTTATACATCCTTATCAATCCTATTCTTAACATCATTCAAAAAGGCTTTCTGACATATATACAGCTGCAGTGAGCTCTATCAACCTGGGTGTGACCCACAATAAACAAACAGTTTAGATTTTCACATAAAGGGTCTCTTTCTGCTGCTGGAAGTGGACTTTGATGACTTGCTCGTTTCAATAGGTGAAGTCTAGCATCCCTAAGGCCAAATACATAAAGGTATTATTCTTTTGCCTATTATCTTCTAGCTGTCCCTCCCTTTTTCTTATTGATTTTCCTAGAGCAGTCACCTTGCCTGCTTAATGAACAGAGGGCTCCTTGTCCTTCTCCTGTACTGTGTAACACTGTGAATCGGACCCTTGGTTATTGACATTTGGCTAGGGACAAGTTCATGGCTGTGCTACCAGGGCAGTATCACAGAGCCCCAGGCTTGGGTTTTAATGCTCTGCCCTGATGTCTTGAAATTTGAATTTCTGTTTTGTATACGAAGCCAGGTGGAAGTCAGTAGGGACAATGGAGGTGTGAGAATCAGCCGACCTGACGACCTGACGTCTGTCTTTCTGCCATCACTCCAGGATGACTTACCAGCAGCTCAGCTTCATTCCCTGGGGCCCTAGCCCTGCAGGCCTTTCCTCTTGATCCCTTATAAAATGAGAACTGCTGTCCTGTACCCCTGACAGAGGCCTGGATGTGAGCATGGGGAGAGCTGGATCGGGCGATTGTACTCTGTGGTATCTCAGTGCAAACAATGGTGTTCCATCCACATAGGCTGGAAGCACCACTGTGCATCTGGTGAGCAGCCATTCAAAGGTAGCATCTTGACAGCAATAAGCCTCTCCCTCACCTTCATTCAGATAACTAGCATGTCCCAGAGTAGAGGGTTAAAGATCCTTGGGAGGCATCCATCTACCATGGGGAGTGATGCTAGGCTCATGATAAAGGAAAAACTGGTTCAGATTCCCCGGACCCTTTTCCTAACTAGGATATGGAACATCAGTTTGGCATCTGGCAGGAGCACATGCTCCACATTGTACCCGAGAGCTTCTGCACTCATCCTGAGATTATCTTCCTACCTGGAGGGCTCTATCAGCAAGCTTCTTGCCTGGAGGGACCCTTTCTTTTTCCTTCCAACCCTCTTGAGCTGGACCTGTGAGTTTTCTCTTGTGGTCTTCTAGATGCAGCCTCTGGGATGAGTCTCTTGCAGGCTGGCTTTGTGTAGTTAATGAAATTGTCATTGATCTCATTTCTCTAGTGTTGACTATGGTGTTCATTCATGCTTATAACCTTAAGGTAGTAATCTCTTTCTCACCAATGAGGTGAAGAGGGGCCAAATATAACAGTCCTGTTTTGGGTATGTAACAGAAATCATCTTTTAGTTCAGTTTCTAGTTACCAATTGTGTTAGTTATCTATTGCTGTCTAACGAATTAGCCCAAATTTTGTGATTTAAAACAAAAATCATTTGTTAACACCTAGTTTCTATGAGTCAAGAATCTGGGTATTGGGGCACCTGGGTGGCGCAGTCGTTAAGCATCTGACTTTGGCTCAGGGAGCGATCCCGGGGTTATGGGATCGAGCCCCACATCAGGCTCCTCCACTAGGAGCCTGCTTCTTCCTCTCCCACTCCCCCTGCTTGTGTTCCCTCTCTCGCTGGCTGTCTCTCTCTCTCTTTCTCAAATAAATAAATAAAATCTTAAAAAAAAAAAAAAAAGAATCTGGGTATTGATTAGCTGTGTGCCTCTAGCTGCAGACTTCAAAAGTTGCTGTCAGGCTACTGTTCAGGACTGGGCTCACATGAAGGTCCAACTTAAATGGAATCACTTTCAGATCCTCTCACATGGTTTTTGGCTGCTTTAGTCTCTCCACTGCACAATCTCAGAAAATGTCAGTGGATTCTCCGATGGTAAAGGTCTGAGAACGAGAGAGAGATGGAGAGAGAAGTCCAAGTTTGAAGCTGCAGTCTTTTATGATCTAACCTCAGAATTAACACCCTATCATTTATATAGTAGATTAGTTATTAGCAAGTAACTAAGGGCATCTGGATAGCTCAGTCAGTTAAGCATCAGACCCTTGGTTTTGGCTCAGGTCATGATCCCAGGGTCCTGAGATGGAACCCTGCATCTAGTTCCCTGCTCAGCGGGGAGTCTGCTTGTCCCTCTCCCTCAGCCCTTCCCCTGCTTGTGCTCTTTCTTTCTCTCTCTCAAATAAATAAATACAATCTTAAAATAAAAAGACTCACCCTATTCCAGTATGACCTCATCTAAATTAATTGTATTTACAATTACCCTCTTTCCAAATAAGGTCACAGTCTGAGGTACTAGGCATCAGGACTTCAACATACATTTTTAGGAGATGTATTCTACCCATAAAAGTCCCCAAAAGTCTCATCTCATTATAATGATTCTGTCAATGTGTTATATAAAAATTCTCCCACAATGCATCTTTTATTTATGTAGCAAAAATAGTAGATATCTTTCTATCTATCTATCTATCTATCTATCTATCTATGGCTTTTAACCTCATGAAAAACATAGTTTTCTTACTCTAAAATTTTTTTGTCTTACATAAATTATACATTTTACTAAATTCAGCAAGAAAAATTAAGGAAATATACAATAAATGTATAACTTATGGAAAGAGTAATAATGTAGTTTCAATCAATAACAAAAATAAACCAGAGGAGTTCTTGAAACTTGCATTAGGAGCATCTCACATCAGTATCTAGCAATCCATTATAGAAGGTAGGAATATTCAACACGTACATATTCATAGTTTATTGAGAGAATGTGGATACTAAAATTCAAATTCATGCTTGGCTTTTATTTAAAAAATTCTTAAAAGTTATAAATAAACATTTACATATGCAGATCTACTAAGCCAATTTATTTAGGCATTGGTTGAGCTAAGAATGTGTTCTGACTCAAGTAACAGAAAATCCAGCTTGCAAATGCTTAAGAAACAAGTATTATTTTTTCCTCGCATAACACCAAGTCTAGAAGTAAATGTAACTTACATCAATTCAGCTGATCACAGATGCCAGTCTTTGTCTCTCACTGTATTCTCCCCCATACAAAGTGTGATGACTTTATTCCCCATGCTTGTTACTTTTTGTTCACAAGATGATTGCTTTCTGCTCCAAAAAAACCACACTCATTTTCAAGACAGAAAGACAAAGGACAGTACCATCTATGTATGCCTTGTTTAGGAGGGGTAGGGGGAGAGAAATAAACACTTTCTAAAAATCTCCCACTAGAAAATATGTATGTTTCAATGGCCAGAATGAGTCACATGGCCACTGGACTCATGAATACTGAAGTAACAAGTGGCCACAATTATCACAGTAGAGATCAGTATCAAGTGAAAGTGTTGATTTCACTCTTTTCTCCAGTGTCTAAAACAAGTTCGGTTCGGTGCAAAATGCAGTAAAGCATAAAACGAAACAAAAAAGAGCTCTAATTCAAAGAAATGACTTTTTGATATATTAAGCAGTTTGCACTAATATGCAAATATCACTGGTGGTTAACCTTAAATGATAGAAAGAAGTTAGACTTATTTCTAGCCCCAATATCTTGCACAACACTTTTCTATAAGGAATATCTAGGTAATACTACATTGCTGGACAAATGACAACATTGGCCCTGAGGATAATCTCATTGAAAAACAAGTAATGTTCAAATAAAGCTTAGACTTCTTTGGCAAAGAAGAAAAATTGAGAATCAATTTTTGGTATGTTGTTGGGTTTATGTAGAAAATGGTGTCACCAAGTCCCCATGAGTCAAAGAATCCATCAATATTTCACATTTGAATGTGAGTGTTGAATATAAATGTGACTATTGAAACAAGACAAGTAGAGTGACTGATGAGGCTGCAGCCCGACTTTTTGGAGACAGAGTGAAGATATTTTCTTTTCCAATAGCAATACTTAAATTATATCATACAGGGTAATGTTACTGCTGTATTTTTTAAAGACGGAGCTGCAAGATGAATTGGATATTAAACAGTTAAATTGGCTCTAGGGGATATGATTGATTTGCACTCTGTCTTCTTTCTAATCTGTTTCTACTGAACTTCACATCACATAGAGGATGAAAATCTAGAAACTACATATCTTGGATTCTTTGCAGCTTGAATCCTTGACACACATTGGGTTTTATCACTAAGATGCAGCAACTAAAGTTTGGGAATACAGAAATGCCAATTTCTTATTGCTTTTTTCTGTCTCCTATCTAGTGGCTGGATTCACTATTCCATATTCATGAATGTCCAGGAGTAATTGCAGTAGTAGTGCTGGTGACTTTATTGTGATGGTTTCCTGATCCTGGGAGAACCACTACACAATGGCATGAGCTATTTTCACAAGAGTTCCAGTCACAGCTGCTGGAGAATATGTCTCCAATGTCTAGATAATGTCATAAGCACTGAGTTCTTGTATTAAATGTCTTTCACTCCTTAATACACTTCGGATGGTTTCAGTTTCAGTCACTGAACCCTGACTGATCCAGTTTAAGTACACATTGCAACAACAGAATCTAAACAGAATATATATGTTTCAAGGCAATGAATATAAAAAATAAAATGAGAAAAAGAGCTCAATTGAAGAGAAAACAAGAAAAAAGAAAAGCCATATAAGAAACATAGGACAAACAGGAAGTTCCAAATTTGAGTTTAGAAAAAGTTCAAATGCAATACTATATAAAAGAAAATATAATTGTAAATTTACTAAATTTACATTGAAAGAATAGATTAAAGAAAGTCCAGTTGCATGATATTTTTTAAAAAGTGACTAAATATAAGTAAAAAAGATGTCTATTCATAAAAGTATGAACAAAATATGTCACATAAACACAAATGAAAATGAAACTAGTTTATCTTTTATGCACTTCATAACATATATTCAAGATACATAAATTGAAAGTTGATAGAAATACATGAAGAAATTAAGGAATGAGTAAATACAGTGAGAGATTTGAAAATAATTTTCACACAAAATTAACCCCTGGGGCCTACATATTAGCGTATACACAAAAATAGCCACAGATGCCATGTAGAATCAAAGGGCACAATTGAAAAGATGGATTTAATAAAATATGAATTCCTAAACTCAGTAATTGCAGAATATATATTTTAATACATATTTGATAAATTCAAGAAAGTCTATGAGTTAATCATAAAAGTAGCCGTAAAATCTCACTCTGCCCCTTCCAAAAAAAACAAACCCATAAGTAACAGGCAGAATGCAGTTTGATTATGTTAGAGATGAGGATTTGACTTCTTTTTTTGGCTTTGGATATCTCGTTGTCCCCAGACTATTTGTTGAAGAGACTATTCTTCATCATTGAATGGTCTTGCCACCCTTATCAAATATAATTTAGCAATTAATGTTTAGGTTTATTTCTGTACTGTCGGTTCCATTCCATTGATTTATATGTCTATCCTTGTGCAAATATCAAACTGTCTTGATGATTATTGTTTTTTTGTAAGTTTTTAAATCAGGAGGTGTGAGTCTTCCTACTTTATTCTTTTTCAAGATTGTTTTTGGCTATTCTGGATCCCTTACAATTCCACATGAATTTCTAAATCAGCTTGTCAATTTCTGCAAGAAATGTCAGCTGGGTTTCTGAGAGGGACTGTGTTGAATCCCTAGATCAGGTTGAGGAATATTATCATGTTGACAATATTAAGTTTTCCAATCAACGAAAATGGAATGTTTTCCCAATTACTTAGATTTTCTTTAATTTATTTCAACAAGGTTTTATAGTTTTCAAAGAATAACATTTTGTTCTTTTGTTAAATATATTCTGCAGTATCTTATTCTTTTTGATGTTATTGCAAATTGAGTTGCAAGTACATAGAATGCAATTGATTTTTGTATATTGATCTTGTATACTGCAAAATTGCTGAACTTGTTTATTCTAATAGATTTTTAGTACAATACAATTTTCTATATATAAGATTATGTAACCATGAATTTAGGTACAATTACTTCTGTCTTTCCTATATGAATGGCTTTTATATCTATCTGTTGCCTAATGACCCTCACTAGAACATCTAGTACAATGTTGAATAGAATTGCTGATAGTTGATACCTTTTTTGTGTACCCTATCTTGAGGAAAACATCTAGGCTCTCACTGTTAAGTAAGAGGTTAGCTATGGGTTTTTCATAGATGACTTCATCAGGTTGAGACAATTCGCTTCTATTCCTAGGGATCTCTTTTCTCTGTTTCCATGAACACACCAAACTGTTAAACTCCACTAATGGACTGTTAAATGCACAATTATTTTAAACAATATCCTATGGGCATAAAGTCCTCTACAAATCAACCCAAATTGTGGCTTGTATGAAAGAATATTTTTGAGGTAGTGTTTTGTATTTGTTCTGATTCCAGTAGGGCTCCTCCCAGCAACATTGTTTCTCAATTCTCTTCTCAAACTAGACTGCCTACAGTTTAGCTTGTGTATTAAATCTATTCCCAGTTCTCTTTCATTACAGTCTGCACTGTTCTTGAGAGTATCTTTTGGCTTTGAGTCTATCCAGAGTCTATTTCAAATGAAGTCAGATCTTGTGAAAAGATTAGGAAGCATCTGTATATTGGTCTACTTCTCTCCCCTGGTAAGATCTCTGAACCAGTGCTCTGGATCTGTGGTAAGCACAACAACAAGTTTTTCTCTGAGTTACAGAATAAAACCCAAGCTCTAGGGACTGAGCACTCAGTGAAGGGTGGGATAGCATCTTGAGGATCTCTCAGTTTACGTCTTCTGTTTTTGAATCACTGCCTTATGAGCTAGAGTTAATGTTACCAGGGCCCCCTGCTTGTTTTTTTTTTTTTTTCTTCTTCTTCTTTTTCCCCCCACCTTATTGTTTCCATTCAGTAGGGTCCTGGTCTTCTTAGCTCACTGTACCCAAGGCCAAGCCTCTGTTCTCAAGTAGAACAAGATAGAATAAAGGATCTTCAATTGTCAAACACAGTTGGTCAAGACTTAACCTCAACAATAGGTAGGTGGGGCAGGATGAGAGAGTCTGATGTCTTGCTCTTCTAGAAAGAAAGCCCTTCAACTGGGAGTTGGAGGGAAGAGGGAACTCTGTATTCTTGATACAGTAGTCTGTCATGGAGTATGTGCCTCACTGACTGAGGTAGGAGTGAAGAGCCAGGAAGCAGTCTTGGTTCAAATACTACAGACTCTCAAATTTCTTATTAAATTTACATAGTTTTTTTTTTTTCCAAATTTATCTAGATGTTTCTTCTTCATTTGCTGTTTTTCCTTGGGATGATTTCTTTAAGCTTTAAATGACTGTATCTTTTGTTTGTTTTTTCAATATTTTATTTATTTATTTGAGAGAGAGCATGAGTGTGGGGGGAGGCAGAGGGAGAGGGAGAAGCAGACTCCCATCTGAGCAGGGGGCTTCATCCAGGGCTCTGGGATCATGACCTGAGCCAAAGGCAGGCGTTTAACCTACTGAACCACCCAGGTGCCCTTTTGTCTGTTTTTTTAATGTAGGTTTTCACCAGTTTCACTGGAGACAGGTCAGCAGAACTCACACTGTCTTGCCAGAAGTCAATCTCCCTTTGCAGTTGTTTTCTGTTACACATCAATAGCAACAATAAAACAGAATTTAAAACAGAAAAGATTTGTGATTTCCACAAAAATATTAGCTCCTTAAGGAGTGTAACTAGCGAAAGGTGAATATGCTATTTGTTGAGACATCATAAAATTTTATTATAAGAAATGTCTTATGAAACCTGAATAAAAATATATTTATAGAAAATTCATCAGTTATAACTTAAATGCCAGTTCTCCCCAAATTGATTTTCAGATTTCAATGCAATCCCAGACTGAATTTTTGTGACACTTGAAAAGTTGATTCTAAAAATTACATGGAAAACCAAGGAACCCAAACACTGAAGAAGAAGAAAAAGCTTTAAGGAAGACATTTAACATGATAGTAAGACACACACACACACACAGACACAGACACACACACACACCCCACATGAAATGATGAGGTATTTTAAAAGAAAGCAGGAATGAACTGAAAAAGCTCCCAATCACAACTGTAATAAATTAAACAAGAAAATAAATACAGCATTATTAGATTATAGTACAGTGTATAAAAGAAATATTTATAAATACATGCTAATATAAATGAATTCAAAATATATAACTGTGCAAGAAAAAACAAATCTTCCATGCAGAAACATTGCAAATAATTAATGTTAAGTACTTCTTCCTCAAAGAGATGGAGAATAACTTCCTCCTTTGGTGAGGGCTTCGCATACTACTTTCTTTCCAAAGAGACCAGTATGGGAAAAAGGAAAAAGACTAACTTTACTGAGTTTAAGCTTTACTATTAAACATGTTGCATCATGGATGGGATCTTGGAAGAGAAAAATGACATTAGGTGAAAATAAAGGAAATCTGAATTAAGTCTGAAATATAGTTAATAATAATGCATCAATGTGTGTTTATTAATTGTAATAGATATACCATAATAATATATTAATAACAGAGGAAACTATTTTTGGGTTATATGAGAACTATCTTTACAACTTATTTATAATTCTGAGACTGTACTAAAATAAAAATGTATACTCTCAAAGTAGGTAAGTTTTTCTTAAATAAAACCCAAAAGACGCTATAAGAATTAGAATGATACCAGATGCAGAAATTAAGTCTGGCAAAACCAAATGCTATTGAAGATGTTGAGCCATTGTAACTCGTAGTCATTGCTGGAGGAAATGTGGATTGGGACAACTACTTGGATAACAGTTTGCATTATTTTCAAAAGACCCAACAATTACAAAATAGAACACAGAATACCCAGTCATCACTGTATGTATACTAGGGAAAGCTATCAAATACTCACCTGGAAACATTTACAAAACAAGGTTATTGCAGTATTATTCTTTAAAATAAACATATGAAGCAACTTAAATGCCCATCAATAGGAGACTTCGAAGAACATGGTCACAGTGAAATGAAATATGGTAATTAAAAATAATGCCAATTAAAAAAAATTTAGAAAAATGGTATGAGAACACCTTTGTAATTTTCTCAAATAATAAAGTGAGTATTATATATGTATGCGTGTGTGAGTAATAAGTATTTGCTATAATATAAAGAAAGCAATCATATGCTTTAAAAAACTCCCAGTATTTTTTGTACTTTAGGTAAAGCGAAGCAAGTGGATAAAAACTGGGGACTAACACAGAAAATATCTTGTATGATATATTTCTTAAACTTCTATTTATAAAACAAATGGTTGAAACAAGTGTTGGTGAAAATGTGGAGAAAAAGAAACCCTCTTGCATTGTTGGTGGGAATGCAAACTGGTGCAGCCACTGTGGAAAACAGTATAGAGGTTCCTCAAAAATTAAACATAGAATTACCCTATGATCCAGTAATCACACAATTGGGTATTTATCCAAGAAGTACAACAACATTAATTCAAAGGGTTACATGCACCCTTCTGTTTATAGCAGTATTATTTACAATAGCCAAATTATGGAATCAGCCCACGTATCCGTAGATAGATGAATGGATAAAGAAGTGGTATAGGGACACCTGGGTGGCTCAATCGGTTAAGCATCTGACTCTTGATTTTGGCTCAGGTCATGATTTCAGGGTCTTCAGATCAAGCCCTGAATCAGGCTCTGCGCTGAGCATGGAACTTGCCTGAGAGTCTCTCTTCCTCTGCCGCACCCCCTGCTTGTGTTTTCTCTCTCTCTCTGTCTCAAAAAAAGAGAGTGGCACACACACACACACACACACACACACACATGGACTATTACCATAAAAAAGAATGAAATATTGCTATTTGCAACAACATGGATGGAGCTAGAGAATGTAATGCTAAATGAAATAAGTCAGACAGAGAAAGGCAAATGTCATACGATCTCACTCATATGTGCAATTTAAGAAACAAAACAAGTGAACAAAAAATTTAAAAAAGAGAGACAGAGACAAACCAAGAAACAGACTCTTAACTCTAGAGAACAAACTAAACTGATGGTAACCAAAGGGGAGGTGGCTGGGATGATGGGGAATGGGTATTAAAGAATTCACTTATCATGATAAAAAAAAAATAAAAGAAAATAATAAAAAAATTAATTTCAGATAAACAATGAAAAAATTTTAAAAATTAAAAAAAAACAGTTTTCATATGTTCCTAAATTGAACAGTTGAATCAGGGGTACTAGTTTTATTATATTGTTTACTTATTCACTCATTTCTCACATATATGTTGCTATTTAAGAAAACTATATTGCATGATTAAATTTAAAATTAAATTTAAAACATACTAAATTAGGAAGGATTTTCATTAAAGGATATTTTCTTCTACAAATATTATGAAAAATTATTTTGAAATATTTAATAGCACTTTATCTTAATTTCCAATTAAATGAGAGGGAGAGGCCCTTTATAGTTTTCTTCATCTGATAACCATATTCCTAAAAATTATTTCTATTTTTGGACATTTAAAAAAAATTACTTCTGATGAAATTCAAACTTTAAAATATTTATTTAATGAGGTACTTCTGTGAGAAAAATTTTAATTTGTATAAAAGGGTTGGGGATATTTTCATAAAGAAAAATCAGATATTTTCCATTTAAAGAAAGACTGTAAGACCCTTTAATAATTCATTCTATCATAATAGATAAAGTAGCAAAGAAATACTTCCAGAGAAGGAAATATCTTTTTTTCCCTAGTACCATCATTTCTCTTTCTTCTGCAAGCAATTAAATAGAAGTATTAGATTTTGCAGAGATAAGATTTCCTTGCTTCATAGTAGATAAATGGATAAATACAATTTAGATTTACTTAATGAGGCATAACTAATCTACTAGCCAATATCTAATTTCACTTAAATTCTTTATTTTTAATTTTAACAGTTACAGTTTGCAATTTGTTTTACAACTTATTTCTTGAAATAGCATATCTATTAAAGTTACTGAAAGAAGAAAAATCAAGAATAGGAACTTTTGACTTAACTCTAGATTAAATTAAATTTAGAAACAGCTTGGATAGAAGTTTTTTAAAATCAGCTAAGCTAAGATAGTTTTAACCAGTGATGTCTATTACTTTATATACATATATTGTTTATACATGCATTTAATTAAAATAAAAATTAAACTTGGTTTCCACCAGTACCTTTTTTTTCAACTTTTAGCTTTCAGGTGTTATTGATTTACAAAATATTGCATACATTTAATTTAGACAACTTTATAAGTTTGGATATATGCATATACCTGTGATGGCATCAGCATGATCATGGTTTTAAACATGATCACCTCAAAACATTTCCTTGAGTTCTGTGTTTTTGTTTTTGTTTTGTTTTGTTTTTGGTACATACTTCCAATTCTAGTTTTAACACTTCGATTAAAAGCTGTTTTTGCACTTCTAATTCCATTTCTTAATTTGAACCTAAACATTACTGCACTTCACCAAAGCATCCAGAGTATAAGCAAACCCATTCCTGCTGTTTCATGTTGCTTCCTTCTACTTCTTGCTAATTTCCTTAAGGTGGACTTCAAGGTTTACCATGTTTACAGTCTTTAATTCATTTCCCATAACATCATCAGGGAAGTATCACAATTCTGGTAGAGATCTCTGTTTTCTTCTTTAATTAATAAATGAGTTAACATAATTGAATATAATTATGTAAGTATATGGATTTGTGCCCTATAGATTCATGTTTGTTTATTTACTTTTTCCTAGTTTTCCCGCTAGATTAAAAACAATATCTGAGCAGAGAGAGTGATTATCTCTTCACTATTGAATTCTGAGAATTCACACAAGTAACTAGCATGTGGTCAGCTCCTCATAAGGTGCTTCATGAATGTATTTATAATCTAATAAATATGAGGCTGAATATTTTTATGTCTATTATTTATCTGTTATTTCTTCTTTTTTAAATTGTCTTTTCTTCCAGCTATCATGTAAGATCAAGGAGACATGATGTTTTGTCATAAGTATTTACATGAGTTATTACAGAGCTTAAAGTATAGACTATAATATTAATATCACACTATTTTCTTATAATTTGATGCCCAGAAGTTTCTTTGATTTTTTTAAATAGCCAGATGTGTTGATCATTTTCTTCATGAATTGATGTATTAGTTATATAATGGAAAAGTCCATTCCCATTTAGATACAACATAAAGACTCTGTGTTATTTTCTTAATTATTTATCATTTACTCTTTGTAAATGTAATGCTTCAAAAATTTGAATAGTATTTGATGCAGCCTATGAGTTGAAATATAATGTTTGCCCAAGAAGGTACTTTCCAGACAATATTTATTGAGAAATATACCCTTCATCATTGATCAGCATGCTTGCCATATATTCCATTACTTCATAATATTGCATATTATTCACCTCTCAGGATTCCGTTTGGACGTTCTCCGCTTCTTACAATTTTTCTGTACTCTATCCCACATTTTCAGGCAGATTTGGCATAAAATCCCTTTTGAGAAACATATCTCTACCAGTGTACTTCACACAGTGTGTAACATTCTTATTTTCCTGTTTCTGTCACTGTTGCATATACTTGGAAAGCAGAAAATGTGCATAATTATCACTTTTTTCCCCATTTCGAGAATAGTGACTTAAACAGCAGATCAGTATAGTGCTTGGTGTATGTACGATAATGAATAAAATAGTTATCATTGATCACTGATTGGATTTTGAATTTTATTGGGTGGTTGCCCCAGAAAATAGGCTCTGAGAATGAAGATATATCTTCAGAAAGTGTGGACTGAAAGGCATTGATGGAAGATTTACATGGAGGAAATTTTTAATTTTGTTGGTAATCTAGAGATGGAATGACCCTTCAGCATTACCTAAATCGAGGGAGTTGGCCTTTCTCCTGTTTGATTAGATGTGGACTAGTCCCAGGGAGGGTGCCTAATCTTTGGCTGGAGGCAGTTCCTGCGGAGGGACTCAGCTTTGAACCATCAACGGAAAACCTTCCTGGAGGCTGAGGAATGAGTGCCTCTGTCTTTAGCAGGCGATGTGGCAGAGAAGGTTGGGTAATGAACCATGGAATTTCTTAAAGCACATCCCTTGTGTTGATGCTCAGCTGCATTTACTGAATGTAATAGCAAAGACCTCAGTCAAAACCATGGGGAGCATTAGAGCTGGGGTGGCCTTTCACAATTGTCTTCAATTCAGGCAAGGGAGTCAGGAACATGAATAGGGGCGTCAGTCAGTTGGATGTAAGCCACTTTCAGCAAGAAGGTTTAACATTGGGAAAGGCAGTTCCCTTGTCAGAAGGCTATTCCCAGGAAAGCACTCAACTGTGAGGATTCAGCAGGAGTCTCCTAACAACTGAGAGAATGAGTTCTTTGCTTCTGGAGAGGAACTGGGGAAGAGGACTGTGGCATGCACTATAGAGTTGAAGAGTTCATCAGTCAGGTCAGTTCCAAAATGAGAAAATAAAGACTATAGAGTGGAGAGATCAAATATAGACAGTTCTTTCATTAAATTTTGATATACAAGAGGATAGATGTTTTTCTAGAAGAGAAAAAGAAATGGTGGATAAAATTAATGACCCTTTAAATCCATTTTTAGCTGTAAGAATGTATGGGGTAGGATATATAGTAAATGGCTGTGAATGGCTCACAAAAGCAGAAACTATGGGTATTTTTTGAAAGGAAAGTAGTGGTAATGATGAGTATAGGCCAAAGGAGTTACTCTTAGAACGCACAGGTGATTCAAGGAATTGATTTGCAGTTAGTTTTTAGATTGCAGTTGATTTTGAAGAACTGTGTGCAATGGCGTAAAATCTATATTGCTGTGATTTTTTTTTTTTTTCCCTTCAAAAGCCTTGGGCAATGTTGACATACAAGCGTAGGATTGAATGATTGGTTTGATTCAGTAAGAGAATTTACAAAACATGTGAGATCGTCCATTAATAAGCTATGGTATTTGAAGTATTAGAGAAAATACAGCTGGATACTGGCTTGACAAGGAAGGAAAAAAAATTAGTTTTAAAACACTGATAATTTGAGAGAATATGTAAGTGTAAAGGACTGAGCATTCAGTGAGATCAAATAAAGTAGTCGGTGTAATATTTTATAAAATCACATTTTGAACATATTAGTTTTCTTATTGATTATGATGATAACCAGGACAGGCCACATAGAATGCCTAACCAAAACTAAATGTATATAAACTAAATTCCTTATATCTGTAGGGGAAAAAATGGCTGTGTGATTCAGTTATGCATAATATTGGCTGAAATAGTAATAAAAGAAGAAAAAGAATTCTGAAGGGGTATGTTGGATATGTGCTAGAGTATGCCCAAGTGAGCTGAAAGATAAACAGCATTTGGACATTATAAAGAATTTGATAAGAATTATAACTTTTATTACTATGTATTCTTCATTTTTACAGTTCAAAGTACAATAACTTGTCTTATAAAAGACTAATTTAGGATAATGCTAACCTGAATTATGTAGAAAAATGAAAATACAATTGCATTACACTCTAATATCTACTTGATTTCTCCTATGAAAAGATGTTAAGTATAGAAAATGTAGGCTTATAATCTTTGAATAAATTATAATTGGAATAAATCAGTTAGCTGAATTTGAAAAAAATATAAGGCAAGTTGAATTAACTTTGATATAAGTACATTTGTGGTAGAAACATTTAGTTTATCTGCTGGATACGAGTGCTGACTATGGAATAATCCACTTGTGTAAATCAGTATCAATGACATGAAGGGAATATAATGGAACTTGACAATTGATGAATGACTAGATGGAGAAAAAATAGAAAGTTTATGACAATTTGAATTTATAACCAACAAGTTATAATAATTTCATATCCACAATTTGCTCCATACCATCAACCGGTTCTGTCGTTGTATGATGATGGACAATAATGGTTTTTGGGAAGTCCACGCTCACACAAGGTATCTATTGCTCTTGTCACACCATTATGAATTTAGTTACAGCTCTTCCAGAATTTCATTACACCTTTCTTTATCTATAAAGTAGAATCAATAGTAACTGTTCTTTGTTTCTCATAAAGATCTTTTGGTCATTGCTACTTTCTAGGAACTTATTAGAATTTTAACTTGGGTTTGATTAAAGATCTCTTTCTTCTTACATTGTGGTTGTTTTGTATCATTTATGCTCCAATTCTAAAAATAGAGGAGGTTTATATTTCCTCCAAATTAGCAATACCCCCTAAGGTCTATCAACATGCTACACAAGCAGTTAACCCAGGAATACTCTGTGATTATAGTGGGGTGGGTTTACAGAAATTCTAAGATTGGTATAAATAATTCAATAGTAAAATAGAATGTTACCGTTATACATCAGTAGTCTATATTGAATTCCCATGAAATCAGCTAGGATTTTGCTCCCTCCTTAATGTTGTGCTATTTCATTTATTAATTTAAATTTATTTATCAAATATTTATGGACTATCTAAAATGTCCCAAGCATTTTATTAGATACTTTGGAAAAAACGACATGTGAAGGCAACTGATGCCTGCCTTAAACTCAAGATGAAAGTAAATGGAAAAGGAAATTTCAGCTTTAGTCAATACCATGAAGGAAAAGTATATGATGCTATGAGATAATACAATTGGAAAATCATGGAGATTCAAGGAAAGATTCAGAGAAGAAGAGGGATTCAAATAAAAAGCAAAAAGTACATATGTGTAGTGATAGGGTCGGGGTGGAAGAAAAGGCATACATTGCCTGGTAGACCCTGATAAGAAATTTAATAATTATGTTAAGACAATGGGAAGCCTGTAAATATTTGTTAGATGGGGCAGAAAAAATATTTTTCTTTATGGATAAACTATGTCATTATAGAGAGGGAGGCATACCATAAGAGACTCTTAACTATAAGAAACACACTAAAGGGGGCGCCTGGGTGGCTAAGTTGATCAAGAGTCTGCCTTCTGCTCAGGTCATGATCACCAGGTCTTGAGATCCAGCCCTGTGTTGGGCTCCCTGTGGCAGTCTGCTTCTCCCTCTCCCTCTGCCCCTGCCCCTTCTCATTTTCTCTCTGTCTCTCTTCCTCTCTCAAATAAATAAATAACATCTTTTTTTAAAAAAAGAACAAACTGAGGTTTGCTGGAGGGGAGGTAGATGGAGGGATGGGATAACTGGGTGGTGGGTATTAAGGAGGGCACTTCATGTAATGAGCACTAGGTGTTATATACAACTGATGAACCACTGAATTCTAACCCTGGAACTAACAATGCAGTATATGTTAACTAAATTGAGTTTAAATAAAAGAAAAAACAGGGGCGCCTGGGTGGCACAGCGGTTAAGCGTCTGCCTTCGGCTCAGGGCGTGATCCCGGCGTTCTGGGATCGAGCCCCACATCAGGCTTCTCTGCTATGAGCCTGCTTCTACCTCTCCCACTCCCCCTGCTTGTGTTCCCTCTCTCGCTGGCTGTTCTATCTCTGTCGAATAAATAAATAAAATCTTTAAAAAAAAAAGTTGTTTAAAAAAAATAAATAAATATAATAAATAAAAGAAAAAACAGAACAAAACAAAACAAAAAAACAAACCAAAAAAAAAAAAAAAAAATCCCAAAACCAACTATGCCATTACATGTGGAGGGTAGAAGAGAACCAGAGAGAATGGAGGCAATTCAGCTAAAGTGTTACTGCACCAGTCACAATAGAAAAAATACATATGTATTTGGATTAGGTGGAGGTGATGGAAATGGAGAGAAAGGAGAGATTTCCACACATGTTCAGGAAATACAAAAGTCAAGATGGATGATGGACTGGAGAAAAGGGGTGATAGAAATGGAGTCTGTGGTTTTGGAGGGATAATAGTGATTTCATAAAATATAGGGTGATCTGCAATTTCACATTTCTAAAGAAAGCCAATGAATTTGATTTTTTATATACTCAAAAGTGCCCATGAAATATTTAAGAGTGGGTATAATAGGATGCAAAAAGAATCTATAAACAGCAAAATTAAAAAAAAAGAGAGAGAGAAAGTGATCGTGTCATAAAAGACATAGAAGGACAGAAACAAGATTTAGAAAATAACATTCAACTATAGATCAAATGGGGTGATGACCCATTGCATTAAATGCCATGGAGATCACTGTGCACCTTAGCAGAGTTGTTGACATGAAGGGACTGAAACCCAAAAATAATTGGTGAAAGTAAATGTTTGAATATTCTTTCCTACTAACATCAATGTTATATTACTTATTTGTCTGGTAGAATGGAAGTGTAAGTAGGCATGTTGTCAATAATAATATGATCATGTGTCACTCATGTACTAGGTGTGCCATATGTCACATTCCAAAATTATAGTTACCTGATGGGAAAATAGAAGTATTCTGATATTATAAATGAGAAATCTGAAGCTCAGAGAAATTAAAGTTTCCTTTTGAAAATATCTTAGCTAATAAGTAACAAAGTTGGAATTGAAATAGATCCATCTGATTTCAGATCAGTCTTCAACTTGTCTTTTGACTTCTATGTCAAGTAAACAAAAATCTGGGTCGCCTGGGTGGCACAGTTGTTAAGCCTCTGCCTTCGGCTCAGGGCACCATCCCTGCGTTCTGGGATTGAGCCCCACATCAGG
The DNA here is from genome assembly GCF_023065955.2 of Ursus arctos. Lineage (NCBI taxonomy): Eukaryota > Metazoa > Chordata > Mammalia > Carnivora > Ursidae > Ursus > Ursus arctos. Next base: position 30,952,325 of record NW_026622952.1, on the reverse strand, counting down.
CTCCTCCGTTGGGAGCCTGCTTCTCCCTCTCCCACTCCTCCTGCTTGTGTTCCCTCTCTCGCTGGCTGTCTCTCTCTGTCAAATAAATAAATAAAATCTTAAAAAAAAAAGTAAACAAAAATCTGAAATATTGATGAAATAGAAGTTGATATTTTAACATAGAATAATTTATACATTTTGGTTAATTATTAGTATCCCCTTCATTCATATGTGTGTATACATAAGAATACATACGCACATATGCACATATGCATATACATATATAAATAATTACTAAAATGCATATGTATACGTGCATATGTATGGATATGTGTATGTATATGTGTATGTTAAGTGGAGCTCAATTTCTCAATATCTTCCCATGAATTAAAGAATAATAAAATTCAGGGATGGTTGATCATAATATTTTGTGCATTATATAATAATGACTTACTAATAATAGTTTTTACTAATAAGGAAAAAAAAATAAAACTTCCAAGTAGTTATGTGAAGGATATTAAAACCCAAGTTTCAAAGGATTTAAATTTCCCTCATCATAAGGTTCCTGGGCTTGACTTACTGAGTAGAGATTATGCCTTTATCATGACATTTTTGTGATGACATATTGGAGATGGCAGTAGAAGCACTAAATCATTTCTGATGACCAGCCTAGAAACATCCATTTCTTAGATTCTTAATCCTTCACATAATCCCATTTGACAGATGCTGCTCAAGTTTAGACACTATCTTTTTATGATAACTTTGATTTTTAAAAGAACATGGATTGTATGAATGTAGCAATCTAAAGCTTTCTCTTTGTACTTGTAGAATAGCAATGCTTAAAAATGAGGAAATGCACAACACTCCGGATATAACTTAGCAATCTTCAAAGGGAAACATTTTAATGTTTAATATATTGTAATACATTAAATGTAAGACACCTAATGTTTAATGTTAACTTTTTAATACAATTTAAATTATAATCACACCAGCATTTTTAGCAACTTGTACCTTAAAAGCTATTTCATGGACAGGATTTTCGTTTTTTAGTCCCAACCCGGCAAACACTGCTTATTCACTGTTTTTTGTGAGCTATTGTGTATGATTTGGGAAGTATTTTTAAGGTCATCTTTAGGCAATCTTTTAATGAAATACTAACAAAAACTTTTTTAAATAGTAACAGAAATCTTGGTACTTTTCTTATGGATTTATGAATCATTGATTTATCAAACAGTACATTGGAACCCATTTTACAAATTCCATTGGCTTTTCTCTAAATAGTATCACTTTAAATTCTATTTTTTTTTTAAAGATTTTATTTTATTCGACAGAGATAGAGACAGCCAGCAGGAGAGGGAACACAAGCAGGGGGAGTGGGAGAGGAAGAAGCAGGCTCATAGCAGAAGAGCCTGATGTGGGGCTCGATCCCATAACGCCAGGATCACGCCCTGAGCCGAAGGCAGACGCCCAACCACTGTGCCACCCAGGCGCCCCTAAGTTCTATTCTTGACCCTCTTGTTTAGAGTATTTACAGAAAACATCACATATTGCATCTTGTGAGATTTTGTCCAATATATATCAGATGTATATATCATATAATGTCACATTCACGTGAAATTTCAAATACTAAGATTGGCCACTTACAACCACTCTGATTCAAAGCAGATTCATTGGTTTTCTCAACTGAGCTTCCAGTCTTCATAAATACATTAGGCTTTAAAGTATAAAACCAAACTAACCAAATTATGACATAATCTACTAAAAAGTTTCCTATTTCCTCCTGTAGGTCGTAGGTTCAAATATAATGCTCTAAAAGAAGGATTTACTTTTTCTTTTTAAAGGTAAAATTGCTGATTCACAATGTTATAGTGACAGTATATTTCACCTTTGGGAGAGCCTTAGAAATACTCATTGCATTACTATAATAATGAATGTTCATTTTTACCTTTAAAGCATTAATTTTGCAAAATGCACACACACATTTTAACTTCTTCAGAAAAAAAAAAAACACCTCTAACTATGGCAAGTCTATGCAAAAACTATTACAAAAAATAGCGATTTCGTATCATAACATGCTGCTTCAAGCACATCACTGGTTTTCCTGACTTACCATTTACTTACGTGAAAAGTGTTTATATATACCTCAGTTCTGAAAAGCAGTGAAAATTATGAAATACAACAATGCTATCAATATTTTTAACTGTCAAGGTTGTATAAGAAGAAACAAGGAAGCATTGGATATCTGTCTCTGAGTGCGTGAAGTAAAAATTTTTTTGCTAGTAAAAACAAGATAATGTTACAGTGATATCATTAGTCATCCTACAATCTTATCTACACTGGTTATATATTCTTTGCAAAACACTAAACCAATGTTTTCATGTAGCTAGGAAGTTCAGAGTTTTTACTTTAATAACATTGAAAGAGAGTGCATATGTAAAAGGCAAATGTCATGAAATGGAGGAAAACTTTGAAAGTATTAGGGAAAAGAGCATTTTTTCAGATATCCATTGAATGCAGACCCTATTATAAATATAATTTCAGAGCAAATTAAAAATCTAACAGCAGTTCTTTACAAGAAACATCGTAACTGTGGCAAAAATAATGTCCAGAAATAATTTAAAATGAAGACATACATAATTGTTAAATTAATTTTGATACCTGAGAAATTCAGGAAAATTCCACCACTGCAAACTTGACTTCTAACACTCTCTAAAAAAGCAAAGGTAAGAAAGTAAAACAAAAACCTCTGAATTTAGAACAAAATACCTTTTAACTTATAAATTCTTATGATTTTGATTCATTTCTTTGAATAGTTAGATGGATAGGGGTATCTGGGTGGCTCAGTTGGTTAAGCCTCTGACCCTTGATTTCAGTTCAGGTCATGATTTTTTGGGGTCCTCATATCAAGCCCCGTGTAGTACTCCCCATGCTTGAGATTCTCTGTCTCTCTCGCCCTCTGCCCCTCCCCCACCACTCTCTCTCTAAAAAAAAAAAAAAATCATTAAAGAGTTAGATGGCAAAAGAAATTAGTTTATCTAAAGTCTTTAGAGAATTTTCATATCAGCCATAAACACATATCTCAAAAGTGGAATGTCTCAAGATTTCCTTGAAACTCCTAATTATGAATGTGGGGGAACTATCAATCTCTAACTTTAGTACACACAGCAAAATAACCTAGAATCTTAGAATAAAGGAAGAACAAAGATTTCAGTACAGGAATAAAACAGAAACTGGATGAAAGAAAGTGGCCTCTTCTTTTCTAACAAAGGAAAAAATATGTATGTATTTTGCAAGTGAGCTGGTGCTAAATCTTGCCTAAGATCTAGAATTATCATACAAAAAGGTTAGGAGAAAGGAATATTTTCACATATGATCGGTAAATAAGCCATATAAAATTATTTGGCAATTTGAGTATGCATTTTAATCCATGCCACATTTTGATGTTTAATTTTAGAAATTTCTCAGGAGATATCTCAAGATACATTAAATGGGATTTTTTTCTGAAATCATTCTTTCTTGAAATATTATTCCATTTGGAATTATCTGCAGATTCATTTGCATGGCATAAACAAATTATGTAAATTTGTAAATCTAATTGTAGTGATTATGTCAAATCCTTTACTAAAGGACATTTAATAACTACACAAAGCTCTATATATTCTGGATTCAATTCCTTTGTCAGACATATGATTTCCAAACATTTTCTCCCAATTTGAAACTTTTCTTTTCTTCTCTTAATGGTGTTTTTCGGAGGGCAAAATATATATTTTTTTAAATTATTATTTTGATGGAGTCTATTTTTTAAATTAATTGTTCTTTTGGTGTCAAATTAATAAGTCTTAAGCTAACCTTGGTTTATAAAGATTTTGTCTGATTTTTATTTTCTCCAACAGTTTTATAACGTTACTTTTAACATTTAGATCTTTGGTTCCTTTTGAGTTAATATACAGATAAGTTATGAGGCTCATGTTGATATTCTTTTTTTGGGGGGGAGGGTATCAATTGTTCCAGTACCATTTGTTAAAAAGATTACCCATCTAGACTTAAATTCTGTAGGTAGTTTATTAAAAACCATATGCTATATTTGTACAGATCTTTTTTGGACTCTCCATTCTATGCCATTGATCTATTTATCTTTTCCCCAGTACCACAGCATTTTGATTGCTGTACCTTTATTTTAAATCTTAATATCTAACTTTATTTTTTTTCAAAAATTGTTTTTATCTTGATCCTTGCCCTTCCATATATGCTTTAAAATAAATTTATCTAGCTAACAAAACAAAACAAAAATGCATCACATTTGATCAGAATATTATAATGTATTAAATCAATAGATCCATGTGGGGAGAATTAACATTTCTAAGATGATGAGTCTTCCATTCCAAGAATATAGTATACCTCTCAATTTCTTTACCAGCATTTTATAGATTTTAGTACCTAGATGTTAGAGATCATTTGCTAGATTTATACATAAGCATTTAATTTTTGCTGGGGCTAATATAAGAGCAATTTTTTGAAGTTTATATTTCCACTTGTACATTGCTAATATAGAGAAATAAAATTGATTTTTGTATATTGACTGGTTATCTTGCAACCATATTAAACTTACTTCTTAGTTCTGGGAGCCTTTCTGTAGATTCCTTTGAGTTTTCTACATAGAGAATCACGTTGTATATAATAGAAGCCTATTTCTTCCTTTAAATCTGAATGTTCTTTTTCCTTATTGCACTTGCTAAGATTTTCATCACTATGTTGAAAACAAGTATTAAGACAGCATGTTGTCTTGTTCCTGATCTTAACAGAAAATTATTAATTCTCTACCTATTAAATTTGATATTAGATATACGTATGACCATGTGTATTTTTCTTCTTTAGACTGTTACTAGGATGGATTATACTGGTTAATTTTCAAATATTAAATGGTTCTTGTATTCCTAGAATAAGTTCCACTTAGTTATGGTATACTGGCTCTTTTGTATACTTGTGAATTGATTTTCTAACATTTGCTGACAACTTTTTTGCATGTGTCTAAATTCATGAGGGATATTGGTATGTAGTTCTTTTTCTTTTCTGCTTTTAGTATTAAATAGTCAAGGGGTGCTCTTTTCTGCTTTCCAGAAAGGATTATATAGAATAGGAATTATTTCTTTTCAAAATATTTGAATGGTCTTCCAATCCAAAAATTGTCCAGATATTTTTCTGAACATTTTTAAACTAGAAATTTGGTTTACCTAATAGTTATAGTCAAATTATCTGTTTCATCTGGAGTGAATTTTGAGAGTGCATAGAGTTGTTTATAGCAGTATATTAGCATTCATTAGTATCTATTTAATGGCTGCAGGGTCTCTAATGATACATCTTTTTTGTTCCTGGTTTGCACAATTTGCGTCTTTATTTTTTTCTTTTTTGCTTTATCAGTCTTGGTAAGAAGTTTATAAATTTTATTGATCTTTTCAAATAAATATATTGAACTCATTGATCTTTTCCATTTTTTTCAATTTATTGTTTTCTGCTTCTATCTTTATTAAATTATTTAACTATATTTGGGCTCAATTTGTTCTCTCTTTTCTAGTTTATTCTAGGGGAAAATAGATTATCATTGTGAGAACTTTTTCCTTTTCTAATATAACACTATAATTACCCTTCTAAGAGCTCCATTTAGTTATATTCCACAAATATTTATATGCTATATTTTCATTTTTGTGTAATTCAAGGTATATCCTAATTTCCTTTGATAAATATGCTCTGACACACAAATTACTTAGAAGCTTATTGCTTACTTTCCTGTTTCTGGTTATTTTCACCTTATTATTTTGTATCAATCCCTAATTTAATTTTATATGGTCTGAGAACACATTTGGTGTGATTATCTTTTTTAAAAAATTTAATTATGTTTTGATGAAAGACCTGGAATATAGTCTGCCTTAGTAAATGTTCCATGTGCACCTGAAAAAAAATTGCTTATTTTATTGTTAAGTGGAGAGTTCTACAAATGTCATTGAGATTCACCTGGTTGATAGTGTTCAGCTCTTCTGTATATTTGCTAATCTTCTGTCTATTAATTCTATCTGTTACTGAGAAACTGTTGAAATATATATAAATACATTTATATTTTTAAATTTTTCCTTTCGGTTCTATCAGTTTTTGCTTCATGTATTTTGGAGCTCTATAGTTTAGTTCATCAAGATTTCTATGTCTTCTTGGCGATTTGCTCACTTTATATGAATTGTTTGTAATTTATTTTTCTCTGAAATCTACTTTATCTTATATTAATATAACTACTTTACTCTTGATTGATGTTTGCATGGTAGAAAGCTCTCCTATTTTTACTTTTAATCTAAGTTCTTGAAAGATATTGTTATGCATTTTTCTTTCTATTTAGTTTTAAGTAACTCGCTTGTAGACAGCATATAGTTGACTCATTTTCTTTTTTGAACCATTCTCTTAGTTTCTGAATCTTATTCATATGCTTCAACCATTTTTAGTTTATATATTAAATAATATGTATATTATTTAATATATATATTATTTAACTATATTAAATATATATTAAATATATATATTTCTTGTACATTTAGACCATTTATAATTAATGTAGTTAATGTAATATGTAAACTACCAATATGGATATGGACATGACCGTATTTCCCTAATCTCTCTGGCTTCACTATCTCAGATAATACCCCAGGTAGAAATCTTTATGCAGCCTTCATTTATCCAACTACCTCAGCCACTACCAACTGCCAGGAAATGTTCTAATCTTTATCTCCTGCCTCCACTTCCTAAGTAACTAATATCAAGTTTAATTTTAGCCTAACTTCACTTGAAGTTTTTTGAGTATTGTGATTTTTCTTTTACTTGATTTTATATTGTTTTGTTCTCTCTTACTTCTTGAGCAGATGCTTCTCAAAACACAAGTTTTATATCACTGATCTCACAAAATTTTATTGTCAGAGGAAGAAAAACTCTTACCCGTTGGTGTTTAATATCATATCATATATGTTGCATATTATTGCTATTTTACTTTTTCTGGATAATTTTTTAAAATATTAATCTTGTTATGATCTCTACCAAGTTTCATATTTTAAAAGTTCCTTTAGGTACAAAATTATGTAGTGAGCTATGAGAAAACACTTTTTCTAACTATAAACATAAAAGGAAGTATCCTCCTCAAATGACCATAAACTTTAAAGGAGATACTTGTTTTCCTTTTCTCTTAGTGCAAATGAAATCTGCCTTTTATAGCACAGTCCAGCCCCTCCTATATTACTAATCATGAGGCTTAGCCTAGCTATTTGATTTATTGTTTTGTTATAAAGAACAGACTTTCTTTAAAATATTCTTATAGCATGTTTAATGCATCAGTACTTTAAATTCTAATCTGTAACCAGTTTTTTTTTTGTAATCAGTTTTAACATTTGATTCCCTATTTCATATACAAGTAAAAGTAAATTAATAAGCATTAAATAGTTAATTTGTAAAATTCATTGTTGGAAAGTATATGCTCCTATTCATAAGTTCAGTAGTATTTGTAAATAATATGAGCAATAATGGTCCTATAAACATATAAATGTATTTTTTCTTAAGTCAAACATATTTGGAAAATGTGTATCTTCTTGAAGAAAATACAAAGTCTCCAAGCAGTAGTTTCTTTATAGTATGCTGTTACAAATATTTTAGTATTAAAACTTATTTAAGCTTACTATTACTTTTATAAAGGAAAAAAGTGTTGCTCTTTTCTTGAAATTTATATCTTTAAACCGTGAGATAAAAACTGCAGTATTTGCATTTTTGCAAATCTGGTTAGGATCAGCACATTAATTTTGCCAGTTTTGCTGGCTGTGCATAATTTTTGCACCACTATTAATTTTTTAGGTATATGCAATGAGATTGTTCTTTCCTTGGCCTTAAAAACTATGTTTATTTGATATATATTTCAAAAAGATATATCATGAAAGATAATATACTTAAAGGGAAACAAATATAAGTTAAAATACCAAGAACTTATATATGAAGACCTTAGCTTAAGCTTGAGGTTATTAATGGCGTTATAAGACCAAACAAAATTATATACCAAAAACTAAAGTACTAAAAACTTCTTAGGAAAAATATAAAAATAACAAGGCTTATATTGTTTACTGCTATAACCTCCGTACCTAGAACAATATCTAGTACATTATAGGTGGTCAGTCAATATTTAAGGAAATATATATGACTTTATATGTGTGTGTGTGTGTGTGTGTGTGTGTGTGTGTGTTATCTTAAATACAACAGTAAAAATAAGAGTGAAAGCCTAAAAGGTCTCAGGGTATTCACACATACTTAGAAAGTAAACACAGTGAATATTATTTAAACAAAAAATAGGTAAAAATGCAAACAGTTTCGAGTGTAGAATATCATAATTTAAAATAAAGCTGTTTTTCTTTTACAGTTTTAGAAATTATTTGATTTTAACTTTTTGAACTTAGTCTTAGGAGTTATACATAGTGAAATAAGTAACGACAGATCTGTGCCCAGGTATGGATGAGTGCCCAGAATAATCAGATTTTCAATGTTTACGAAGAAACTGTGTTCAACAGACAAGAGCATTAAATATTGGATCTTTAAATACTAGATTTGGCTGGCAAGTGAGATAGGTTTTCCAGACTATAATGAAATAAATAAATAATTTCAGAAATGCGTTTAGGGGAAAGTATAAAATATTTTAAAATTGTATGCATTCTAAAGTATTTCTATGTAACCTATCGATATAATTAATGTTAAAAAGTGGTAATAACCACCAAAGACCCTGAAGAGAATTGACAGAACAGAACAACAGCAACAAAAAATTAAAATCCATAAGTTCAAGTGATTGGGGGAACACATCTATTTCTTACTAAAGTTGAATTTATTGGTAAAGAAAGATGAGAGATTGATTGACAAGAAGGAATCAAAGCCTTATATTAATCCCTACAATTCATAAAGTGATGGAGAGACATTCACATTGAGTTGTCAAAATCAACATTCACAGGGTAATGGTATTTCTTTGCTTTTTTTCAACTATTGGTCCTTACAGAAATCACCTAAATACTGCAAGTTATAAGCACGATGATAAATTTTCAAATTCATTACCTTATAATATTAACAAGAATGCAAACTTCTTAACTGCTTCTTGGATGTATTTTTTAAACGTCTTACTTGCAAATTACTTTTCTTCCTTCTATGTTAACATACAGATGCTCCCCCCACCCCAAGTCTTACCAGCAGGAGTTTCTATTTTTTTAGTGCCTAATAAATTTTTGGAAATAAACGTGTATTGCAAGATTTAGATGACATAGGCATCTATATTATAAATAATATTTATATAGATAGCTCATCATTCTAATATATATAATCAATGGTTCAGTCTCAGTACAAAGGAAACAAACTAAATAGAATTTTATAGGCATCATAACCCAAAATGAATTTGCTGTATTACTCAAAGCATTTCAGAGTATAAATTTTAGAGTGATATTTTAAAGGACACCTGAGATAAATAGGATACCTTAATTCTCATATTCTACATTTATAGTATAATAAAATTTGTGTTAACAAATCTTAAAAGTAATTTGTCTTTCAAGTGCCATGCTCCTTAAAGTGTTCTTTTGCAAAATTTAAAAAAAAAATAAACAAACAACTGCTCATCAACATTTTTTCTGATCATGTTTTTAGCCTGAACACAATTTTAGGTATCTCACTCCAGTTTGAAAAAAAAAAAAATTGTCATGGATTCATTTCCCTTAATAGTAAATCTATGTTATTATCCTTTGTGCGTTTTCTTATTCCAATTCTTTCTCATTAAGAAATGTGCTAAAACTGCAATTTGGTAACTCTGCTTTCCATTGTTTTAAATGATAATTTAGTGGACACATCAATTTACTAAACTTCATTTATCATCCAACTAGAAAAGAAATCCAGCTATACTCAAGTGACCCTGATCATTTCTTCATTGTCTAGAATTTTATATAGAGAGATAGATACAGATTCTTTTTAATGGGAATTCTATATAGGTGACTACCTATATGCTTATAAGTAAATATTATTCATACTTTACTAGAAACACCAAAATGCTGTGTAAAATCCTATCAGTTCTTTATATATAAAGAATGGTGGCAAATTAGTGCTCCCATACCTTTACTTTTAATTTTGCCCCAAGGCTCATGCTTCGTCCTAAGCCTTTGCACAAAATGGAAAAACCTATTTCTCATGACCACGTAACACAAACAATACTCTTCTCTTTACCTGTGTTTGGTCTCATTGTTCAAGGCATTATGTTAAAATTTATTTACTTCAGCTGACTATATAATATCATTCTTGATATCTATTCTTATCAAAACTATATCTCCATATATGTGTATCATAGCCACCCTTTTAGGCTTTTTTTTTTTTTAATATGAGGTATTACTGTTTATGCCATGTGTCCAGACACTATGGTGTAATGGTATTTTGAGGCCTTGGGCAAGTCACATTACCCTTATGAATATCAGCTTTCTAGTATAGTAATACAAAAATCTCTAATCTTAAATATTAATTTATACAATAGGAATAAATCATCCAATATCACACTAAGGATATAGTAGTTATTCAATAAATATCAATTTTCCTCCTTTGCTATTCATTTTAGTTAATGGGTCATTGTTTATTAAGATGTATGGAATATATCAGAAGATATTAGCTACCAGTGTTATGAAATAAAGGTGGATGGCATACAGAAAAGAATAAATGAAAAAGATTTTATGCATTTAATTTTCTACACACAATTCATTGTTTGTTTTATTGTCAACAGGGTTTAACTGCAGTGAGTTATAAGTAAACAGTTATACTGAGCCCTATGATAAATCAAATGAGAATTAATTGGAAGGTTCTATGTGTATAATGAATGCATCACTTATATTCAAAGATTGAAGATTTAATGACAAATTAAAACTACACTTGTTTATATTATGTTTTCTGTTTGTTTATAAATAAACATTAAGTTGTTATAATACATCCTTATGATTGGTAGAACATTGTTTGGTTCTAACCGTGGAACTGCTGGTGGATGGTAATAGTTAATATTCAGGTAATCAGTATTATTATTCAAGGACAATGAGCTTGAAAATCAGTCTGAGACACTAATCCTTAAATGTAAACTATATTAATTGTATGACAAATTTAAATGCATTATTTTTTAAAAACAGAATTATGGCCTGGTTCCATCAGATATAGTTATACAAAATATTTTATTTTTAGTATAACTTATTTTGAATTATTATATAATGAAATATATCAATAGTTAGAACATAAAGAGTTGGTACATTATAGACAGATAATTCTTCAATTAAGATTTTGCATTTTTCTTATGACCTTCATTTTTAATTAAAGTGAGAAAGGGAAATAAGTAAATAATGAGAAAGAACACTTTCCATTATCATTTTTTTTATTATTTTAAAATGGCAAGCTTAGTATATTCAAAAGAATTAAAAGAAATATAATTTTTACAAATATTAAAATGTTTTCTCTGCTGTTTCTTATAAGTAGTCTTATATTACAATGTTAATCAAACATGGATCATTCTCTATTTTATAGAAATTACAATACTTGTCAATATGCAACTGTCACTTGAGCAGCTGTACTCCACAAAAGATTTTCCAGCATAATGATAAGAATTTCAGATAGCAATTTGTTTAGTGAAACAAAAGCTGAAGTTCAATAAAGTAGTTGTTTTTGAAAATATGTATGAGGACATATGTTGTCTTGGAAAAAATGAATTGGAATATCTTCTTACAGGCGTATTAATGATGATGATGGCATTTAAAATAAAAATGAAATTCTGTAACTGCAGAACTATTTAAATCCAGAATATCAGCTGGAGAATACAGGTGTCTTGACAGCTGGGAAACTCAATGAAATAAATTTCAAAAAGCAACAAAACCCAGAAAGGCTCTTGCCAACCACACACACAGACCCACACACACATACGTGCACACACATGCACTCACGTATCAAGGTCTTTCACCAGTGTCTGTCTACACAGTGCAATCAACATGAAGCCTTCATGGAAAAAATTTAAAATCTAAGCTCTTAGTGTACAGGATATATTCAGTAAACTAGTTAGTATTGAGATATTTAAGAATTATTAGTTTTTAAACTTCACACACATCTGCATTTATTTTATATTTAGATAAATATTTCATGAAAATACATTATTTTTTACAGAGGATCCATACATCCAGAGTGTATCATAGTAGATTTCATAATTTCTTCTTATTAAACATGGGAATTTTGTTATTTTGGAGTGCCAGACATTTATTAATATATCCATGTATACATACACTTTTCTGTTGCATTTTCAAAAAATGCCTAATATATATGGAGGTTAAAGTCTCTCATGACTTAGGATTGTGGAACATACATTTGAAACATTTGTGTGCATTTTGATTCTTTGTAGAATTGTATATAACTAGCTGGAAGACCAATGTCTAATTTCTTTAAGTCTAGTATTTAATATAATGTAACTCAGAAAAATTTCCACATTTTTCTTTTCAACACATTTTTAGATTTAATTTTTCAAGCACAACTCATAAATCTTAGAAAGAATAGCTATGATTAATTCATGCACAATTTGGCACTCTGCAAATCCTTCATAACTTGATGCAGTGATCCCTTAATGCTAATCTAGAATCTACTTCTTCATTGTATTAGTATTTCTTCATTGTATTAGTAACAGATTAGCCCTGTTATTTATAATTCATTCAAGTGGAAAATAGCTTTCCATAGTATCTTTTGTAAAAATATTTTCTGCTTTCTTGTTGTAGGTTGCTAAGTTAGCAGTGAAATATATTTTTTGACACAATACATCAATTTTGATATGAACATAATACACTTAGTGTAAAGTACAAGTTCTTAAAATGATTGTATTTTTATATCTATAATTAATGTAAATGGTAATTCCTCATAATGCTTTTTTCCCCAAGAGATGTAAATGTTTTGTGAATGTAGTTTCAATAAATACAATTGTTGAACTAAGGCAGTTCCTTATACCTATAAATTCAGGATTCTCAGGAGTAGAGTGTATGGTGATGGCTGTTACCTGTTCTTTTTTAACATGGAGATCACAGTGAAGAATAATGAAGATTATGTTTACTGGTTATATTTGCTGTTTTACAATAATGTAAGATGTCTTACATAAACAGCATTTATACCAAATAAGAAGCAATAATTAAATTTTCCAAGTCAGATGTTCTTATGTAGTTAACCAATATTAACAAAATTCTGTTCATGCAGATAGATTTATAGACTTCAGCTTGAAAAAAAAAAGCAGTCAGTGCTAAAATTGGGTAAATCTCATCCAAAATGATAGGTATATTCAGACAATCCTGAGCTAACCAGAGCCTTGATGAAGGGAAGATATGGAAAGAATCAGTTTTTATGATATACAGAAAAACCCCATTTATAGAGAAAATCAATATGTTATTCATACTATTTGATTTAAAGTCCATAGTATTGCCTTTTCTTAAAAAAACGTATTCAGGTCAAATGTTTCAGTAATTTTATTGATGCTACCATTTTTTAGCTATTCCAAAGAATTTGCTAGAATTTGACAAAGGCATATGGAAATGCTGTATCAGGACTTGATATACCCAGAATAGATTTTTACCATAGCTTATCGATTTTTTTTTTTTTACCATAGCTCTTCAATTGGTCAAATACTAGTTTTAAATAAAAATGAATTTTTTTCATTTCTCTAGAACCTGAATACCTATTTTTTACTTTAAGTTCTCTTTATTGAAACACTTATTGTAAAAAAAAAAATAGCATCTGAAGGGATAAATCAGTATTATTTGTGTGGGAGACAGAAGGAAACTGTATCAGACGTGGATTAGGTCCATTTAGTGAAGGGCTGGGGGTCTTAGTTACAGTCCTCAAATAACATAGGTGCGACTATACATAAGATTTTATAAAAATTAAACTTAACTCATATTTTTACAGCATGAAAAAATTGTGGAGATGGGTGGTGATGATAGTTGCACAGCAATGTGAATATACTTAATGCAAGAGAATTGTATACTTAAAAATGGGTAAGCTAGTATTTTTATGTTATGTATGTTTTTCTACAGTTAAAAAATAAAGCTTATTGTTTGAAAGTTAAGCTTTTATTGAATAATGTCATTCACATGACATATTGAAGATGCCTATCTATAGTGAATTTGCCTTTGTTTATCAGCTAGCATATGTTTTTATCACCTTATGTAGGTCATCCCCCCCCCAAGAAAAAAGTTAAATTACCTGGTAAAATTATTTTAAATTTTGTAAGCAAATTACTTATAAATATTTTTGCAATATTTAAATATGTTTCATTTGGATCTTCAAATATATCACCCTCTCTCATTGTCATTTTTTAGAATTCCAGTTACATCATTTTCCCTTTTCCTTTGCTTTCCTTTTTTATTCACATCAGGTACTAATTTCTCTGTCTTTCCTATACTCTCTATTCTACAAAGATACACAAGCTCTTTCCTCTGCCCCCAGGCTTCTCTCTTCCTTTCTTTGCCTTATATTCTGCCTATTTGTCTCCTAGGACACCATTTCCCTTCTGGCAGTTAAGCATTTCAATTCTTAGAGTTTGCATTTTCTTTGTCCTAGTTTTCTTTAACTCTCTCCATCTCATTCCTGCTAAAATATAATGCTTCTCTTGTTCCTTGTTTTCATCGTTAGAAACTATTCTCTTCTCTTCTAATTGACTTGAAAATAAGACCAGCCCAGGGGATATTTTTGAAGCAGGGAAAGATGACAGGCCACAAACTTGGACTCATTTCCCTGCTTCTCTTTGACTTTATTGGGTCTACTGATTTTATTGTGATGGCCCACCTTGACTTGCCTATACTGATGATACCCTTGAAACCACACATTCCCTTCTCCTCATTCCCCTCCTTTTAATACTTAATGAAGTCTTGTTTATCCCTGTTAAGCACGAAAACTGTGCTTATTAAGATAGTTAGGAAGGTAGCATATATACTAGTTAAGGGAAGAGGCATCAAACTCAGGCATCTTGTGGTCAAATTCTGGTTTTAATAGATTTTAATTAAGTCAACTTGAACAAATTAATCAGTGTCCTCGTTCTTAGCACACTCACTAAATGGTCATAAAAATAATGTTCAGATACATATTTTGAATATGAAATCAGATGCTCAACTAAAATCTTTTAAACTAAGCCTTATCTTCTGTTCGGGGTTCCACAAGAAAATATTACAGACTAGGTGGCTTTAAACAGGAGTTTAAAGTTTATTTCTCACAGTTCTGGAGACTGGAAGCGCAAGACTAAGGCACCAGGAGATGTGGAGTCTGGTGAGAGCCCAATTTCTCATTCATATATGGCCACCTTCTTGCAGTGGCTTTACAGGCAGAAGGGGTGCGGGATCTTCCTGGGCTCTTCATTTATAAGGGCACTAATTCCATTTACGAAGGCTTTACCCTCAAAACCCAATCATTGCCCAAAGGCTTCACCTCCAAATACAGTCACTCTGGGGGGCTAGGTTTCAACATAAGAATTTTGGGAAGACACAACATTTACTCTATAGGAAGCCTGAAAAACAACAAACATTTATTGTTGTCATTTTATTATTATTTTGTCCTTGGTTATTATTATTTTATCCTGTGGCAGAAATTCTAGAATATACCTTAGAATTATATTATAAATGATTCAAACATTTTAAATAGAATATTTTAAATGTCACATCTATGTATCACATATAGGATTCCATGAGTTTTAAACAATTCAAAATTTTATTTTACTTTATTTATTTTCTTTTTTTAAAGTAATCACTATGCCCAGTGTGGGACTCGAACTCATAGTCCCAAGGTCAAGAGTCTCATGCTCTACTGACTGAGCCAGCCAGGCACCACAATCCAAAATTTAAAAAATGTGTATAGTGTTTAAATTACATTCACAATTCTAATACAGAGTTACATGTTTTGGCCATGAAAAATATTTAGAAGTACCAAAAAACTAGAAAATGCTTCAAAAAAAATTACAACACCCTTTATTTAGTACAAACTAAAGCTACTTGAGAAAGCGCAAAAACTTTCACTTTTTAGCACAGTGTGTGAGATAGATTATGTAGTGTATAAAACATTATAAATACATCACTTTGATATTAAAATGATATTCACATAAAAATGATAAAGAGAAATTTATGACTAAATAAGACTCTGTAAAATGTATATCCCCAAGGGTAAGGAAAAAGTTGAAAAAGAGAGTTTAGAGTTAGTTGCTTATAAAGGAGGGTTGCTTATCGGAGAAGTTTGTGGTGATGTTGATATGTCAGTTAGGTTACTAACTGAACAGACCTGCAAGAAAACTTAAACTGCTTTTTCCACTTACATGCAATGTTGTAGAAATTGATACAAGCTGACATCAATTGGAATGTGTAAAGTATATCCAATAACCCCTCAAGAGACAGAAGATGGTCCAGGAGAAATGAATCCGGGTGTTCCCGAGGCTAATTTTCTTTCCTGTTGTCTAATTTAGTAAATCTGCACAATTAACTCAATAGGATAAACTCTGGGTTAACAAATCGGTATCTCTGTTCAGGCGTGCACCTTTGTTATATAATCAGCTACTCAGCTGGGTGTTCTATGGCCTCTTTCCAAGTTCCCTATAAATTTATATAGTGGTAGGGAGCTTAGATGGTTCCGTTGGAGCACTTTCCATTGTGGTTTCTGATAAACCACTCTGAAGGATGTGCTGACATGTTAGGAGAGCTGTGGGACATGTTGACCCTCCTGTCTGTGAGTACTCCCATAAAATTTACATTCATCGCTCCCAGATTCGAGTTTGTTTCTTTGCCATTGTTTACCATACTTCCCCACTTTTTAGAGATAATAACATAGAGTTTATATAAAGTAACTAATTAAACCGTTGTCTGTTGATAAGCGTTGAGGATTGTGAGCCTTTCTTGTTATTCAGCCATCTGATATGTTTACCATTTATTCTTGGTAAAATCCTCACCATCCAGACAACTTTGAGGAACGGATCTATCATGTAGCAGTTAGAAGATTCTGTTAGTGCTGCTAATCACATTAGCTCTCCCCTCCTACTGGGAAATAAAAATTGGAAATGGAATTGTTCCACGTGGTGAGCAACTGATCAGATTCTCCTTCCTAGATTTTCAGACTTGAACTGAAGCACAGGAAGATGCCACAGAGCTGGAGTTTAGTGCCGTGAACATGATGAAGATGTATGAGCTCCTTATATTGAGAAACCTAGTTATTTTTTAATTTTTAAATACACTTTTCTTATAAGAAAGGACACAAATTATAAATGTACAGATGGATGTGTTTCACAGTTTGAGCACACCTATGTCACTCACATCCAAAAATAAAACTTTTTACTGTAGGATCACCTCCTCTTACCAGTTTGCTTCCGACTTTCGTGTCGGTACCAGTGAAGTTCCCACTGATAGATTAAATAATTTTCTCACATTCACTTAATCATAACATATTAGAATCAGGATTTATCCCCCAAGGGGCCTGATGCTGATGCTTCTTCTTCTAACTCATATGCATACAGCCTCACTATCTTAACTAGCATAATTTTTCTGTAAAACTTCTGACATTAAAGTTAAGATTTTTTTCCTCCAATTTGCTCTATTTAGATTAGGGTGTTGATAATGTATGGGAAATGCTTCAGACCTCTCTTAAATACTAAAAAAAGTATTGAAAGTGCATAAGCAAGAGTTAATGAAGTATAAATAGAAGAGGAATGAGAGGAAGGGAATTTGTGGGTCCAAGGGTATGGTTTGTGTGGGCAAGGCAAGGTGGGCCATCACAATGAAATCAATAGGTCCAATAAAGTGCACTATGCAGTGGCCTGGGATGTATATTTTCAGCTTTATTAACACTATCAAAAGAATTCTCCAAATTTATACTCCCATCAGCAATGTATAAGAGCTCCTATTACTTCATGTTCCCACATAAAACTGGTGGGTTTTGTCTTAAAAAAATAAAATAATAAAAGTAAAATAAAATAATATGTGTGTGTATGTATGTGTGTGTGTGTGTGTATATATATATATATATATATAATTATTATCATTCTACATAATACTGACCTTTCTAATAAGTTTTGATGTCTGGAAGTCAAGGTTCTTCATACTGGTCCTTCTTTAAAATCTTCTTAGCTCTTCTGATACTTTGTGTTTCTTTATAAATAATCTTGTTAGTTTCCACATTTATGCAAATGTGCTGGGATAGGCATTAGGATTTCATGGTATGTAAAGATCAACATGGGTAAAATTGTGTCCTTTGTAATACTGTTTTTTTAAAATAATGAGCATAGTGTGTATCCTTCCATTTATTTGAGTCTTCTTTTCTCTTTCTGTTATTTTTGGTATAAGGGTCTTGTAGCAGTTTCATTAAACTTACACCTAGAATGTGGTGTTTTTGATGTTATTAAAATAGTAGTTATGTTTTTTCTTAATTAATTATTTAGAAATTATTATTTAGAAATTATTATTTAAAAATTATTTAGAAGTTATTGTTAGAAATTTAAATATTATTTAGAAATTATTTAGAAATAAAATTGTTATCAGATAATGATATTATTATATATAATAGAAGAATAGAAGTGGTAATGGCTGGGTATCAGTGTGTCATTTCTGATCTCAGAAAGAAAGCTTTTAATTTAATGTTTACTGTAGGATTTTTGGTGGTCCCTTTAATAGAGAAATTGTCTTCTGTTGTTTGGTGGACAAGAAATTTTATGAAATGGATGTTGGATTTTATGAAATAGGCTTTTTTCTACCTCTATTGAAAATATAACACATATTTTTCTGTTTGTATTAACTTCTCTGCTGCTCCTTTTTTACTTCTATTAGTATGGCAAATTACAAATTGTTATATGACTATTAAATCCATCCTGCATTTCTGGAGTAATCCCAGCTTGCTTATGATACAGCATTTTATTGTTTCTGTCGCTGCTTTGATGTTTCCGTCATTGCATTGATGTTATTAAGATATATCCTATTTTTTTAAAGGTTTTTTTTCTTTTTTCTTTTTTTTCTTTTTTTTTGCATCTTATTTCAACTATTTTTGGCATAAATGTGTTAGTGTAATCCTCTTATTATCCTTTTGATGGCTATAAATTTATAGTAAAGTTCTCTCTTGTTATTCCTGGTATTCGTAAATTATGCTTTCTGCAGTTCTTTCTTTGAGAGAGAGATGGTGTTTATTTGTTTTTGTTTTTATTGATTTGTTTTGTATTGTATGACTACTTATTAATCTTTTCAACAGGCTGACTTTTGATAATTATCTTGTATATATTTTTCTATTTTATTATTTATCTTTTATTTTCTTTAAAATTATTTCTCAAATTTTAACCTTGAGAAAAATGCTTGAATCATAGATTTTCAGCCTTTCTTCCCTTATGAAATAATGTCTATGAATTTTCTTCTACACAGAGCTTTTAATGAATCTCACATCTTTAGATATATATGCTTTTTATGCTTCTATTCAGTATGTGTCATAACTTCCTTTGTGCTTCCTTCTTTGAGACATGTGTTATGTTTAAAAGCATTGCTAATTACCAGACACTTTGGGGACTTTTAAATCATTGCTTTGTTCTTAATTTCTGGCTTACTTCTACAATGGTAAGACAACATATTCGTTACATTTCATTCTTCAATAGTATTAGAACTTGCTTTATGGCCTGCTGTATACCATAAAGGTTTCCTAAGTTTTCTGTGTGCACTTGACAAGCATGTGAATGCCGTAGTGTTGTGTATACTGTTTATACCACGGTTTTGGTTACATTTCTCAATGCAATTCCAATTTTGCGTGTCCTTACCACATTTTTATTTGCTTTTCTGTTTTATGTTATTAACTTACATTCCTTCAGGAGTTTATGGATACAGTTTGAGATTATGTTATATACATATAAGTATGAAGTTGTTATATTTCCACAATGGATTGACTCATCATTATGAAGTGTCCTTTATTAGGTCTAGATATGCTTTCTGGCTTCATGTATATTTTATTTTGTTTTAGTATAATGACAAGTTAGTGACGCATGCATACCTTTTTTTATGTACTTTTTACTTACAGAGTCTTTATTTTGAAAGCACTATACAGATGACTGGTGTGTGTGTGCATGTCTGTGTGTGTATGAAACTTTTCCTTTAGTTAGAATATTTGGTCTGTTTGTACTTAATATTATAATTAACTTATCTTTCTCTTTGTTTTGTACTGGTCCCATTAGCTATGTTACTTTTTCTCTACTTCCTTGCCTTCCTTTGATCAATTATTTTTTAAATCATTTATTCCTCAACTTTATTAGTTTACAAGTAAGACCCCTCTTATTCCTTTATTATTTCGATAAACTTTATAGCATGTACCTTAGCTTATTCTAGTCTAATATAATTTAATGTGTAGCCTACCTTAGTTTAGTTTGATATATTTTAAATTATTCACCTCTTTTCAGAAAAGAAAATAATCTTAGAAACTTTAATTTTATTATCTATTGCCACCCTGTAATTTAAGTGTGTGTATATTATATTTACATATATATAAATGTATATCTCTCCAAAAGATATTAACATTCTTGTTGTATACAGTCGTATTTAGATTCATATAGATGAATAGTTTACTTTTAATTCTTTTCTTTGTCTTCAGCTTCCATTTTGAATCGTTTTTCTTCAGGCTGAATGGTGTTCTTTTCTTATTTTATTTTAGTTTAGATCCACTGGAGACAATTCTTCCAAGTTATTGTGTTTCTGAAATTTTTGGTTTGTTTCAATTTTGAGAGAGATTTTCACAGAGTTTGGAATACTGCGTCTTAGTTTTTCTGTTCTAGCACTTTTGAAGTAATGGCCGGCTATTTTATAGTTTTCATTGAGAAGGAAAAAGCAGTGCTGATACATGAAACCGCTCTGCACTGACAGGTAGGCCTTAGTGTGGTTACAGACCAGCCTGACACTCGCAGCCAGGTCGTGCAGTTCTGCTGGACGTACACAATCTGATGCAACCATGATGGCATGAAACAACAAAAGTGACTGCTTTATAATTTTGTCCAAACACAGACGAAAACAATGACACTGTGCAACCCACAAAACGCCAAGCAAAACTCTCTTGCCTAATTCAAGTGAATGCTCTTTTTCACCAACTAACATCTTTAGTCCCACCTCGTCTGTGCATAGCTACAGTCCTCTTATTTTGGTAAAATAGATATCATATTGAATATGATATTAATGTGTTTATTATGTGTCTCAGTGGATAGCAAAAGCAGAAATTTTATTTATTGTCTACGTTGTAGGATTCCCACGCCTAAATATAAGTCTGATACATTGAAGGTACTCAGTCGTAATTCTTTAAGTGAACGAATGAAAATAAACCTCTATTTCTTTAAAGACTGTTGTAATTTTCAGTTGTGTAGAGGATAAAATCCAAATTCCGCAGTGTGCTGTGGATCTGGAGATCTCCAAAACTATGCTCAAGCTCAGCATTCACTAAAAGGACTCAGAAAGGTCAGAAAGGCTGTTTTGCTCACAATTATGGTTTATTATAGTGAAAGTCTACAGATTAAAATCAGCAAGGAAAAAGGTACAGGGATGAAGCCCAACAGGAACCATAGGGACACTCTTAATTCTCACAATATTGATGTATGACAACACAAAAATGTTGTCAGCCAGCAAAGTTCACCAGAGCCTTGTTGCCCAGAGTTTTATTGGCATCAGTCACATAGGTATGCAAGGCTCATTTGACTGATACCAGCTACTTAGATAGCCCCTCACCCTCCCAGCAAAAATATTCACCTTAAATCACATAGTTAAGATGCAGTTTATCTGATCACCCTGCTAGAGCATGGCCCAAGATTGCAGGTTTACCAAAAAAAAAAAAAAAAAAAAAAAAAATTATCACGCAAAATATTCCACTTTCCCAGATCATCAGCCAGGAGATGGCCAGGGAAAGGACTTTGCCCTTTCACTCTAAATGCACTTTAAGCCCCTCAAAACTACCAGGTTAACCTTTCCCTGCTCACATGGCATGGTATAAACTGCTTTTTCATAATATTTTACCACAGTTTTTTCCTGGAACCTTTATCTCCCACTTCTGCTGCCTCAATCTCATATCACCCCATAATCTGACTATATTGACTTACTTTTATTTCCCAGAACACATATGTTATATGTTGTTTCCATGTTTTTAACCCTCTATTACATTAAGTATCATCAATCCTTTACAACTCACTTAGTTCAAATGTCTCACTGTCTGCTAGGTGAGCTTTCTGGGAGGTGACATTTGCTAAGTGGCTGCCTTGCTTACAAGGAAACAGCTCACACTAGAAGCTTGAGAGTTTAATTTCAGCCTTGTAGTAACTGGGTGGCTTGAGGTTTTCAAGTAAGTACTTTGAGGCTATAAAGTGATGATTTTAATGCCTATCTCATAGGGAATTCTTATTTTTATTATTTATTTTATTTTAAGTAGGCTCCATGCCCAATATGGGGCTTGAACTCAGAACCCTGAGACCAAGGGTTACATGCTTTACCCACTGAGCCAGCCACGTGCTCCTCATAGGGAAATTATGAAACTAAGCTGGTTTAGTGACACTGAGAAATATAACTAAAGATTTAATGGGAGGATCAGATATGTGTCTGTGTATATTTATTGATATATTGTCAGAAAATTAGATTTGATAGGATTTTAATATATACCTATGTATTAAATCCTTGTTTTTATTATATAACACATTAAAATATAAAAAATGTTAAAAATGTATATTAAAATCTTTTGTTTAAATCTAATTATCTGTTAATGCAAACTGTAGCAATAGGAGAATTAGCTTTTATTTTTAACTGTACATTATTATTAGCCACAATCTGGCTCTGAATCTCTTTACAGTGCCTTTATGATACGGAAAAAGGTCCTAGCTCAGAGTACTCACATATGTGTCTCCTATCTGTTGTATTAAGACCATACAACTTTGAAATGAAGCTAAAAGGGAGAAGCATAATGTAACTGTAATAGTATTGTTTTGTTTTTTTCCTATTCATCTCTGTAATTTGTGCCAAAGCTGAAAACAAAACAAAACCAAAATCCTATGCTGTTAATCAGTCTGGATGATATGAGTTTAGTTTGCTCTAGTTTCCTTTATTTTTCTGACTCTGTCCGTAGATCCCTCAAATGAGAGGAAATACAACATCAAGTGATGGGTGCCATGGAGGCCACAAAACCTCTTGGCCATACTCTGCTGAGTTGCTTATGTCACTTAGTAGAGTTACTACAGTTAAGCATTTCATCGCCCATGCTATAGCAACAGTTTTAAAAATATGACTAGGTTATTTCTAGCAGACATCGTTTTGCATGACATAAAATTTGTTTCGTAATTCAAAACAATTACATATCTATCAAAACAGTGTCAATAACAGAATGTTAGCAGAATGATAACAGCCATCGGTTTGTATGTTAAAGCTATTGTCAGTACATTTTATCACAGAAAGTGTCTTCCAACAAGACCTACTTGAAGATTGTTCTGTGAATGGCCACTCCCTTCTTTACTAAATTGATGTATATCTATAACCTTTTATAAGTATTTGGGGACAGAAAAATAAATCATGATGACAGAGATAGAATGTGTGGTACATTCCCTTGTCCTGTCTTTCACCTGAAGTGTATCTTTTATAGAATTATTAAAAACATTGCTATTACCGTTGGTCTCTTTAATGTTCAAAGGAGGTTTTGTATAAATCTTTCTTCAAGATTTCTCTTTCATTGCTTCACATAGTTGAAGAAAATATTGATGTTTAGTCCTGCAAATGTTTTCCTGTTTTTAGTTTATGTCATAAATCTCATATTGTACCTTTGGCTTTTCATTTAGTGACACAGAACAGTATTTGTTCTGTGCCTTGTAACTTCCACTTATCCCCTTAGTCTTCATATTCTCTTCCATAAATGAGACATATTCAACTATGACCACTGTGTTTCTTGATAGATGGATGGTTTTTCAGTGAGGTTGAACACTGAAGTTATCATTGCTGTATTCTGGTTAATACAAGACCAGTATTACTTCCTTCAAAATGTCTAGCTTTTTACATGTCAATGTTGGTCTGACTCTTGGGAGAATGTAAGTTGCTGAATTACCTTCATTTCATGGTAAAATGTTTTTTTTTCATTATGCTGATGACTTAGGAGGAAGATATTTCTCCCTCCAAGGAAGAACTTAAATATTTTCAGCTCAATTAGTGTGAGTGCTCCTTTCAGAGAACAATATTTTCATTAAGAGAAAAGTTCTCAGGTTATTTTAGAAAAGTTATTGTTAAAATACCTTCATAATAATAAACAAACAAACAAAACTGCTATATCCTAAGAGGTTTGGGACTCTGGGTGCTGTCATTTTTTATTGAAAATAGCATTAAAAATTTTACATTTATTTATTTATTTACTCTCACACTCACGTTGTTGCTGCTGCTAATTGCCACATTTAGTCCCTAGGGATATACTAATGAAACATTTCATTAAGATAATAGAAATACAACCAAGAAAATAGTCTGTTTCATTCAAAGTAAAAAGCTCATTTCCTATATATGTCCCAAAAGGGAAACAAGAATAAATGGAAATTGTAACTTGCCAAATACTAGATGGTTGGATACATTCTGCCATGGGATTTCTGATGTGCTTTATATTGGAAATGTTTATAATAAAGCCACATTTATTTAATTGGCTAAATTACTTAAAAAAGATCAGGTAGGATGATTCTCCAGGCACATTAAAAATAAAAGTACCTTGAGAATTAAACCAATGTTTACCATTAATGCAAGATTTGGGGAAAAAAAAGAAAAGCACAGTTTAAAATATAACACATGTTACATTTAGAAAATCTGTATCTACATGTACATTTGTGCACACATATATATCACATATATTTTGATATATGTATATATGCATATTTTAAGAAAATAATTAATAAGCAGAAAAGAATTCCGAATACATAATTCTACAATATTTATAATGTCCAATTTTGTGCTTAAAAATCCCAAATATGATGATTTTGATATGAAAAAAAGCATAGTATCAGGGGAATTCAGTCACTTAATACTTATACATAGGTACATCTGTTAATGTTCTGGTAATTAGCACAAATTGACTTTAACACATTCATAATGTAGTTTTCTGAAATTTTCCCCAAAATATTAAAAATAAAAATATATTTGTGCTACAGATATATTTGTGTTAAAGTCAATTTGTGCTAATTACCAGAACATTAACAGATGTACCTATGTATTATAGAAAGAATCCAATGGTTTTGAAGTAACTTAAATTCCTCCTAAAATAAAGTACAAGACTCTTTGTAGGAATACAAACTATCTAGCACCCCCCCAGATAAAATAATAATCTCTCAAATCCAATAAAAATTATCATCAATGGCAAGAAACAGAAAAATAAGTCCCAAAATGAGGAGAAGATTCAATTAATCAAAATACAGCCGTTGTTGAAGCAGATGTTAGAATTATAAGACAGAGATATTAAAACAATTGTATATGTTCAAAATGTTGAAACTAGACAATGAAAACTGCATAATGTTGAGTGGAGATATGAAGATCTAGAAAGGTAAAATTCTAAAAATGAAAACTTTAGAAAGTGAGATGGAAAATTCACTGGATGCATTTAATTATTAAATTTGCAAAAGAAAACATTGAAATTGAAAATAGTAACAATTCAAAAAGAGAAAAAATAGAATGCAAAAAAGGAAAAGCTCATCTGCAGGCTATGCAACAACCGCAAATGAAATTATGTAATGTATATAATTATTACATTATTATATATAATGTTATATACAACATATTATCATAATAGGTATTGCATAATGTTTTTATAATATATAATGTTATATGTTATATATCATAATGTTATATAACTAATTATAGTTCCCAAAGGAGAGGGTCATGGATAAAACAAATATTTTTATAATGTAGTAATGATGAAAAGTTTCCTAAATTGATGAGATCAACTTTGAAAAAAATGTTCATAGACTAAATTTCCAATAATTCTCATTTTAAGACTAATATTTTCAAGGATACTATTAATTAGGTCTCTCTTTACAATTTTCAGGTTAATTTAGGTCCATGTACCCCTGTTCTTTTTGTGAGATTAAATTAAGCAATTCCAATTATGTCAATTTTATCTCTTCCTCTAAGTATAGACTTAAATCTGCTTTCAGGTAACATTGAAATCAATAAATCAAATAATTAAATACTAATTATATTTCCAGGAAATTTACTTTTAAATTATCATAAAATTGATCGTTTGACTTAGGGCTGTGATCTTTTTCTGCCAAGGCACACAAATACCAATGTCAATATTTAATTTTAACCAATATTCATTGGAAGAATCATATGAACGACTTTTAAGGAAATAATTTTTGTAAGTGGGTTAAGGAATTTGGGTGAGATTGATGAGGGGTTGGGTGGATGACGATAACAATTGTATAATTGTGTTAGTTGCTGATGTAATCTATGTTCATCATCTGCCATTCACCACATCTTCTTATCTCATTTAATCCTCACATTGCGGGGGGGTGGCAGTGTGGAGATTTAATCTAGGCCTGTATTTTTCTGTGGCTAAACACTGAACAATCAACGTCACTATTCTAGTTTGCTTTAGAAGTATGTAAAGTCTTGGAAATTTTGACAGATAAAGAAATTGCTTACCATTGCTTTTAAATTTTTCATTTCTGTTTTCATTACAGTCCTCTAACCTTGACAACCACCACTCTGTTCCTTGTATCTGTAAGTCTGGGTTTTGTTTTGTTTTGCTTGTTTCTATATTTTGTTTTTAAAAGTAAGGACAAAGCACTGAAATATAACAGGCCATGTTCTAACTGATAATAACATAGAGGTAACTTCTTATGAATTCTTTCTCTTAGTGATAAATTTCTACCAACATGAAACATCATGGTATTCTACTTATTTTTATTTTCTAAATCATTCAAACTTGATTCTTCCATACATTGAACATAAAACACAATGTCTGTTGTCTATTATACTTAGGACTTACTTTACCATAGTCTCCTTCAAAGAGTACTTTATGCTATTAGAATTTCTAAATAATTATAAAGTAATTTACTTAATGTGTTCTGGGAAAAGCAATTTTATGAGCTGACAGGTTCAACCACTTTTTAAAATTGCTACAGGTATTTTTTTAAACAATTCCAACTCAGATGGCTGTAAAATAATCACCAATAATAATACTGTAATGAAGATCGTGGTCCATACTTAGCTCACTTTTAGTGAATAAAATTCATAGAACTTACAAGATGTCTACCAAGGATATCAGTTCTTAACTGCAATGATATTAGTTTTAGTGAGTATTAATGAGATGAGTTTCAAAAAATCTTACTTTGGAAAAAAATTACATTCGCTATTATTCCCGTAATAATTTAATACTCACACATATTGTAGTAATGCTTTCATACATGAGGGTAAAAGGGCTGAGATTACAATTGACTCAACAAAATGTAAATAATAAACTATTTAAGTTGGTTGAAGGCAGTGATGACCAATGTTATATGGCTGCCTTCAAACAGAGGTAACATTAATTATCCTTGTGCTTGTGAGTTATAGTCATTCTCATTTCTTGTAACTGACAGTCATGATTATGCATCACTAAAGAAGGAAAGGATAGCTGAAGAAAATAGCAAAATTGTATGTGTATGGTGAATTAGCAAAGAGGCATGGATATGTATATTTTTTTAGTAACACTAAAAAGCTTCTATAATCCAATTAAACATAAACCACAGTGTAAGTGAAAGTTCTAGAACAGGATTTATGTCAAATTCTGTAAAGCTGTTAATAATATTTATTATAATTTTGAACATTATTTGCCTGTGTGGTTATTCTTTAATAATTAACATAGTTCATTGGGCAACATAAATATTATCTTTGGAGTAGTTCTAGAAAACACACATAAAAATTAGTTTAGCTATATTTTTTTCTTGTAAACTGGTACTGTTAAGAATTTAATGAGATTTACCAAAGTCACAATGAAATGTATATAACATTTTCGACCTAGTAAGGAAAAGTTGCCTCTGATGATTCTAACCTACCTTCCTGTTAGGGGATAGGGGCCATGTTGTAAAATGAGGGCATATCTTTGGAGGCCTCTTGCAAATGGAATCATTTTTAAAAATCGTCCTTACCAGATGAGGCTGTGAGCCGGGGCTCTAAGGCACAGATATATGTGGCTGAAAACTGAAGACAAGGTTAACAGACAATATGCCATGTGGTATTCAACAGAATATTCAACAGTCTTGATGGGACTTATGTATCTTCTAAATATACTTAAGGACTACACTGACGTTATTTTTATTTTTTCCATATATGTATGCTTGTTATTGCTCACATGACTTATAATTTCCCCAAGGAACCATTACCTCTCATCTAGGCTGGTAACAATTCAAGTAGCATTCTCACCAACAGAACCATAGGACATAACATTTATTTTCAAAATTAAACCTAAATTCTGAATTTTAATGTAGGAATATGATTAATAATATACATTTTTAAGAAAACAAATGTCTTGAGGCACCTGGGTCAATCAGTCAGTTAAGTGTCTGACTTCAGCTCAGGTCATGATCTCAGGGTCCTGGGATTGAGCCTCACCTTGGACTCTGTGCTCAGCGGGGAGTCTGCTTAAAGATTCTCTCTCCCTCTCCCTCTGCCCCTCCCCTCCTCCACTTGTGTTCTCACTCTTTCTCTTTCTTTCAAATAAATAAATAAAATCTTTAAAAAAAATTTTTAAAAAAGAAAGCTAATGTCTTATAGGTTTCAGGACTACTCTTTTCAGGGCTTCTAAAATTGAGGTTTATGCAATTAGGTTTCTCTAATTTTGACTGCAATTGCATTAAATCTCAGCTTCCATATTCATCATAAGGTCCCCCCATTCTGTGTGGGTCAGCTTCCCTTTTAGCAACTTTTCACTGCTAAAAATGTGAATAAGCATTCAATGTCCATCGCATTCAATGTCCATCTCTATAAATAAATAATAACATTGAACAGAAAGGATGTAAAACAGTGTCTACAAAGTTTGCTCTCATCTGACTCATATCAGGTACTCTATTACTGAAAGTATAGTTTGCTCTGATCTGAGTCATTCCTTTCTCTTCAAATGTACCTAATCAGAAGTTGGCGACTGAAAGAAAGATTACTTTCATTAATATGGATGACTTTAAGAAAATTATTTCTACAAGAATGTGCTGTCTTCTTTCTCTGTAGGGATATGCTAAGGCTTCTGTAGCTTGGCCATTGTTGGTTTGGGTAGAGAGTTAAGTTCATCTCCTACTGGCCCAGTTATATAAAGAATGGTGAATCTCATCCTTTACTAAGGTTGCCTTCTTACTCAAAAACAGCCAGACATGCAGAAAATAGAGGAAGATGGCTGGTGAGATCTGCCATTGTCTGTAAAAAGTCACAAGTAAGCAGAGCATAAAAGGATGATTTCCAGTACTTGCCCTCTAGGATTTCATATTTTGTCATTTTGAATCCATATCTTTGTTTTTTGTCAGTTTGATTTTTGTTTTTGTTTTGTTTTGTTTTTCAGCATATTTTATTGCATCACAAGATCTATAGGAAGCTCATTTGAGGAATATTAAAACTGTAAGATCTGTGTATTCCATAATGCTAACCTTTATATAAAACCAGTTGAGCTATAAGCAATAGGTAAGATTCTATCCATGCTACATATTTATACAATGTCATTGCAAATCACAGCACTACTCTGGTATATTTATATCAATGTAAATACTTATTATATGCCTCATTGTTCTCAGGTGGCAAATGGGAATAATAAATGTACTTATCCACTAAGATTGTTGAGGGGATATAGTGGGTTAGTCAATGTAAAGCATTTAGAACAGAGCCTGTCCCATAGTAGGCTTTCGGTAAGTGTTAGCTTTCATAAACTTATTTCCATTGCAAGTAATTATATACTTTTAAATATTTTATTTGTTTATTTGTCAGAGAGAGTGAGAGAGCACAAACAGGGAGCAGCAGGCAGAGGAGAAGCAGGCTCCCCACTGAGCAAGGAGCCCGATGCAGGACTTGATCCCATGACCCTAAGATTATGACCTGAGCCAAAGGCAGACGTTTAATCAACTGAGCCACCCAAGTGTCCCTCAAGTAATAATATTTTTAAAGTAGTTTAACTTACATTATTTAACACACTAACTTTGACATAGGTACAGACATTATTTGTCACATTTTAACCAATATGTTAACACACTTGTAGAGTATAAAACATGCTAATTGCTGTGGGAGACACTAGTATACCCTAAAGAAATTAGCAGTGAAGGCAACATGAAGAACATGAATCTAATGCAGAGGAGAAAGGAGTACATAGTATGTTGGAGATAAAAATAAAACTGTAATGGGGAAGAGAAAAGAGATATTAATTGTTAACCTCTTTAGGTTGCAAAAAATACAAAATATGTTTTTGGAATTCATTATTAAATTATTTTTTTCTCCTTCTTAAGGAGCATCTTGAAAGAACAATAATTTTATGATAAGCCTCAACTAGCTTTGTTACAAATCTAGACAATCTCAAGAGATATTTAACCACAGTTATAAATTTTACATCTCTCCCAGCCTATCAAGAAAATAGTTAGCACTCCTACTGCATTAGCCAGTGGGCTTTCCCATTTTACAGTAACTCTGTAGCTTCTCAAATCAAACCTCTGAACCCTGAATCTCACAATTTTTGGCTGATAAACTCCTTTTTATCAGAAAGTGGAATTTTCCATCCACTCAATTATTTTTTCCCTCTTTGGTCCAAATCTAGAACTTTAGTTTGCTATTTAAAAAAAAATTTTTTTTATCTTTCCTGACTTTCTATCTGAGAATTTCATATTTTGCCTCTAATATTCACAGCATCCTGCTTCCAAGGACCTCAGACTGGATTCTTCTTGGATCTCAATGTTTCCCTGAAATTGCCTGGAATTGCCAATTAGAAATAGTGTGGCTCTTCTCTTAGGCTCCTGCTTCCATCTGGATATTTTTTTTCCTCTTTGATTATTTCTTCTAATAGGTTGATCTACCACATCCCTCCCTCTGTTTTTCAATTTAAAAGCCAAGTAACAATTTGTTCTTAATTCTCATTTGAAAACCTACATTAAGGTTGGAAACTTGAAGACATGGATTCTATTATTAGTTTTAGTTAGCTCTGTAAGCTTGAACAGTTCAGATGACTTCTCTAAATGTTGTATTTCTTTTTTTTTTTAAAGATTTTATTTATTTATTCGACAGAGATAGAGACAGCCAGAGAGAGAGGGAACACAAGCAGGGGGAGTGGTAGAGGAAGAGGCAGGCTCATAGCGGAGGAGCCTGATATGGGGCTCGATCCCATAACGCCGGGATCACGCCCTGAGCTGAAGGCAGATGCTTAACTGCTGTGCCACCCAGGCGCCCCTAAATGTTGTATTTCTTATTTGAAAGATACATTATTTGAATGACTTACATTATCCTTTTCAGGTAAAAAGTATAATGAATTCATAAATCTCAATTCTTTGAAATAATGTGTGGACTAATTATCCAAGGGCACAAGTGCATCGCTATTATACTTAGCTGTCATGTAATTTTTTTTCAAGTTTTTATCTAAATTCCACATAGTTAACATACAATGTAATATTAGTTTCAGATGTAGAATTTAGTGATTCGTCACTTACATACAACATCCAGTGCTCATCAGAACAAGTGCCCTCCTTAATACGCATCACCCATCTAGTACATCTCCCTCCCATTCCCCTCCATCTACCCTCAGTTTGTTCTCCGTAGTTAAGAGTCTGTTTCATGGTTTGCCTCTTTCTTTCTTCTCCCTCTATGCTCATCTCTTTTGTTTCTTAAATTCCACATATGAGCGAAATGTCTTTTTCTTACTGACTGATTTCACTTAGCATAATTCTCTTAGTTCCAGCCATGTCATTGCAAATGTCAAGATTTCATTCTTTTTGGTTGCTGAGTAATATTCTGTTATACACACACACACACACACACACACACACACACACACACACCACATCTTTATCCATTCATTAACCGATGGACATTTGGGCTCTTTTCCTAATTTGGCTGTTGTTGATAATGATAGGCTGCCATATAATTTTATTGTGATATATAAAGTTATTAAACTGCTGCTTTTGGAAATGATTTCAATACATAAATTATCCTTTTCTGATAGGAGTGAACCAGGATCAGGAAAGAGACCAGGCAGATACATTTTAAATGTTATGTTTTTGTGAACTATTATGCTGAACTATGTGAGCTATTTCATGATTTTTAATCTATAAAATGGCAATTTTACATGGTTCAATCTAACACAGTTTGAATATAAAATCTTTCTTTTTGACATGTGGAAAACTTTGAATTATAGCAACCTACATATTACAAGAATTCATCTTTGTTATATTTTAAAGATCATGTAAAGTTCCACATTAATTTTTATACAAATTTTACTTCATTTGGATAATTTTTCATAGTTTAATAATTCACATTTCCTCACCTCCTCTGTACTTTGAACTGCTCATTATTTTTATCATAGCATTATAATAATAAATATTTAAATGTTTGTTTTAAATTATATTTCCATAGCATAAATTAAATTCATATTTACATAGAAAATAAGTTCTCAAGGGGCGCCTGGGTAGCTCAGTTGGTTAAGCGTCCGACTCTTCATTTTTGCTCAGTTCGTGGTCGCAGGGTTGTAGGACTGAATTGTGCATTGGGTCCAGGCAGTCTACTTGAGATTCTCTCTCTCCCTCTCTCTCTGCTCCTCCCCCACTCTCTCTCTAAAATAAATAAAGCCTTAGGAAAAAAAGTAAAGATGTTCTCAAGGAAAATATAAAACACTCATAGAAAAAATATTTACCATAAATTAAATGGCTATTCCGTGTAATGTAAATGAGACTACTACTGAAAAAACTTTCTATCATTTGGAATTTAGTAGTAATTTCCGAACAGTGACATGAGAATAAATACACCTGACACATTGAAGCACAAATAATTGTGACCAAAAATGATACACAGAGCAAATGCCACTAGATACATGTATGTTCTCTAAAAGTTTTCTTTTTTGAGACTTAAATGTATGGAGAAAAGGGAAAGTAAAATTTATACTTATTTAAGAGAATTTTATTTTTTCTAGAACACAAATAGAATTAAAAGCTCAAAAAGAATGAGAAATACACATATTCACACATACCCAAGCAGGGTAATAATTTCTAAGACAGCTTTTCCCCATATCTTATGGTGAAAGGAAAATTTACCAGGTAAAGCTTGGTATTTATGACAAGTTTTCACATTGTCATTTTACTAATCCTTGAATATGAGGATTAATCACTTCTTCCAGTGACACAATATGTTCCTGTCAAGTTGAATTCTTTTTAAAAGAAAATCCACTAGCCTGAACATTTAAGATAACAAAAATCAACCTAAGTTTGTTCAACTTTCTAATACTTGAAAGTAAATATGCCTTATTGGTACATTTCTTAAAATGATATAATCCTGATGTAAAAACCAAATCACATTATAAACCAAAATGGCATGTGGCCTATAATATTAATAACTAACTTTTGTAATTCCCCAATTTATTTGCTCTCTTTAAATGAGTTTATTACCATTACGCGCAACCAGTGCTATGAAGTGATATATTACTATAAATGACAACATAGTTAAAAATAATAGATTGATGATGCATAAAATGTTTTATCCTACAATAATCTGATTATAAAATATTCACAATGAAAAATGTTCTTTATATCAAAAATTTTCCTACTCCCACTTGCCAATGATGGGAAATAAATTTATTACTAATAGTTGAGCAAAGATTATTTAAGCTCAAATCACATTTCACATTTCGTAGGTCAAATAAAAAACCTAAATTCTATATTATTAAAAAAATCAAATAAAAGCAACAATAAAAATAAAATCTGCCCTAGAATGACAAGGATAACATAATAATTATGAGCACTATGTACCAAAGTCTGACCAATTCCTACCTTACTTATTTCAGTATAAGTGAAACACATGTTGAATATTTTTATATTCAGAGCAATAGGCTAGGGATGGCTGGGTGGCTCAACTGATTAAGCAGCTGCCTTCAGCTCAGATCATGATCCTAAGGTCCTGGGATCAAGTCTTGCATCAGGCTCCTTGCTCAGCGGGGAGCCTGCTTCTCCCTCTGCCTCTGCCCCTCCCCACTGCTTGTGCTCTCTCTCTCTTTGATTAAAAAAACAAAAACAAACAAACAAACAAGCAAAAGCAATAGGCTAAATCCAAAGAAATATAAGTGGTAGAGTATTTAACCAGTTTAATTTAGGTTAGTGCAATTCAATAACTTCTTTTGAGCATAAACTAGGTTTATGTACTCAGAGAACACCTAGGTACTCTCAGGGAGAACAAAAAAACTGGTTGTGTAGGCAAACCTTGAAAAATTACAACCATGTAAAGACATGATCCATTAAAAAATTCCAATGACAAACTTCATGCAATGATGATTTCATAATTATGAGAAAAAAGCTAATGTTGAGTAGATGTTTGTATATTAACACTTGACTTAAACTATTTCTCTGTAATTTTATAGTTTGTATTCACTTTCCCTTGATCAATAATGCTAGAATTTTAAAATAGTATTTTTTTACATGTGCTTTACACCAGCAATGAATATGTACAAGTTCTGTGTTACGTTTACTCAAGTATTAATGAATTAGATTGAATCTTTATCTATTAAGCACGGTCAAAACCATCCATTTGCCTTATCAATTGCATTATATCTCATTTGGAAAATGATCAATAGGCAGTCTTTTTTTGAACCCAAATAAGTTATATTTTGCAATTAAGTATTAATAATTATTTATCAGAATAAATAAAACTGAAAAGGATTTGTTAACTTACTGGTACCTATAAATATGTTACAGAAAACAAAGAATTTGTAGACTCATATTCTACCATAAGGCATCACTGAGATTTCTTGTACTATAGGAATTCCAAACTGAAAAGTGAGATAAGACATGCCACTCCATTGAACCTACTTACTTATCTACAGCAAAATAACACAAATAGGAAAAAAAAGGAGGAAAAAGAAGAAAAATAATTGTTCTCATTTTCTTTTTTTCTTTCAATTTTGTTAACAAGACCACTGGAAAAAAAGTACAGTTTTGTTTACTAAATTTTAGCTTGGATCTATATTTTAATGCAGTAAAACACAGTAAGTATAATTTATTTTTGCCCTTTTGGTGAATATTTCTTGTATTCATGTTCCTTCTTGATATTTTTTAAATTATGATATTAGAATATATAAGCTGTATATCTGAAATTCTTCTTGACCTATGACAGTGATGTATTTAACCTCAAGACTTACCTCTCTAATATATCATAATTTATTTTCCTTTTCATCACAATATTTAATAATAATTAGTTGGAAAATTTATTTGTAAGTGCAGTGAAAATGTTTAAATTAGTGTGACATGCAGGAAAACAGTTTTGATACTGAGTTACTTCATAAATTATAAAGTGTATGTGTTTGTTGTCATGCCAAGTTTATCACTGCAAGCATGTGGTAATGCTATATGAACCATATGTCTTCATTTTCAGGAAACGTATGGAAAGTGCTTAAGATAAGAACATTATAAAAATATGACAGGGTTGATAAAGGGTACTTTTCTAGTAAATAAACAATTCCCCATGAGAGTAAAACATGAACAATGGATAATAATGTAATTCGCCTAAAAATCTTAGCTAGATCAAATTGACAGTTCAAGTATATAAAGAGGATTACTGCACTAAGGTCATCATTGTTGTTAGTTAAAATAACCTTTAAGATTGTATGTGTGTGTGCACGTGTGTGTGTGTGTGTGTGTGTGTGTGTGTGTGTGTGTGTGTCTAACATGTTGAGACAGGATGATTCTAATTACATTCAACAAATATCCAGGTATCTTCCTATATCTTGGAAGTTCTTAGCCACTATCTTTAAATAAGTTTTCTGCCCTTTCACCTCTTACCTGAGACTGCAATATTGTATGAGTATTTTTTTAACGGTATTCCATAGTACATGTAGGCACTCTGAAACTCTTTTCATTCTTCGTTGTTTTCCTCTAACTGAATACTTTCAAGTTACTAAACAGATTCTTTCTTTTGCTTGATTTAGTCTGTTATTTATGCATCCTATTGTATTTTTCTTTTCACTTATTGTATTCTTCACCTCCAGAATTTCTGTATAGTTCTTTGTTATGATTTCACTCTCTGTTAAACTTCTTATTTTGTTCATGTATTGTTTTCTGATTTCATTGAATTGTCTTTCTGTGCTTTCTTGTACTTCACTGAGCTTCCTTAAAACAACTATTTTGAATTCTTAAATGGGCACATTACAGATCTCCATTTCTTTAGAGCTGATTACTGGAAAATTATTGTATTCCTTTGGTGGTGTCCTGTTGCCTTGATTTTTCATGTT
Organism: Ursus arctos; assembly: GCF_023065955.2. Lineage (NCBI taxonomy): Eukaryota > Metazoa > Chordata > Mammalia > Carnivora > Ursidae > Ursus > Ursus arctos. The sequence continues at coordinate 30,915,863 of NW_026622952.1, read as the reverse complement.
CTTTGACGTCTTGTTTTGCTGACTTTTCATTTGAAGAAGTAGTCACCTCCTCCAGTCTTACTGACTGGTATTAAGAGAGAAATACCTCTCATCAGCCCTGGGCTGAGGCTTAAAAATTTTCTATATTGGGAGAGAAAAAAGTGGGTCTCTTTGGAGCATCCTTTACTGCCAGGAAAGCCAGGTGCTTACTCACATGCTCTCACTTCCCCGGTGGGAGAAGTGACTGGCCAAGAAGGGTTCTCTTGTCACTGAGTTATGGCTCCTTGGAGAGGAGTGAACATGTGAGGTGAGACTGTTCCTCTTACTCTCTTCAATTCATCCAATCTCGAAGTATTTTTATTCCAAAGGTGTGCTGGAATTCTCCACTGGACTCCTGGACTTCCACAAAGGCATTCTTATCTGTGAATGTTTGCTAAAATCAGTGTTCTTTGATGGAAAGATGGTAGAAAACTCCTATTTCACTATTTTAATGATGTAACTCCTGTATAAACTTTCTAGTGTAACTATTTTTTAATGTTTTTTATTATATTATGTTAGTCACCATACAGTACATCCCTGATTTATGATGTAAAGTTCGATGATTCATTAGTTGTGTATAACACCCAGTGCACCATGCAATACGTGCCCTCCTTACTACCCATCACCAGTCTATCCCATTCCCCCACCCCCTCCCCTCTGAAGCCCTCAGTTTGTTTCTCAGAGTCCATAGTCTCTCATGCTTCATTTCCCCTTCTGATTACCCCCCCTTTCTTTATCCCTTTCTTCCCCTACCGATCTTCCTAGTTCTTATGTTCCATAGATGAGAGAAACCATATGATAATTGTCTTTCTCTGCTTGACTTATTTCACTTAGCATTATCTCCACCACTGCCGTCCATGTTGCAGCAAATGTTGAAAAATCATTCTTTCTGAAAGCTGAGTAATATTCCATTGTATATATGGACCACAACTTCTTAATCCAGTCATCTGTTGAAGGGCATCTCGGCTCTTTTCACAATTTAGCTGTTGTGGACAATGCTGCTATGAACATTGGGGTGCATATGGCCCTTCTCTTCACTATGTCTGTATCTTTGGGGTAAATACCCAGTAGTGCAATGGCTGGGTCATAGGGTAGCTCAATTTTTAACTTTTTAAGGGACCTCCACACTGTTTTCCAGAGTGGCTGTACCAACTTGTTTTCCCACCAACAATGTAGGAGGGATCCCATTTCTCCACATCCTCTCCAGCAATTGTTGTTTCTTGCCTTGTCAATTTTTGCCATTCTAACTAGCATAAGGTGGTATCTTAGTGTGGTTTTGATTTGAATTTCCCTGATGGCTAATGATTTTGAACATTATTCATGTGTCTGTTAGCCATTTGTATGTCATCATTGGAAAAGTGTCTGTTCATATCTTCTGCCCATTTTATGATTTGTTTATTTGTTTCTTGTGTATTGAGTTTGAGAAGTTCTTTGTAGATCTTGGATACCAGTCTTTTATCTGTAGCGTCATTTGCAAATATATTCTCCCATTCCGTGGGCTGCCTCTTAGTTTTTTTGACTGTTTCCTTGGCTGTGCAGAAGCTTTTTATCTTGATGAAGTCCCACACGTTCATTTTATCTTTTGTTTCTCTTGCCTTTGGAGATATGTCATGAAAGAGTTTGCTTTGGCCGATGTAATAGAGGGTGCTGCCTATGATCTCCTCTAGGATTTTGATGGATTCCTGTCTCACATCGAGGTCTTTCGTCCATTTGGAGTTTATCTTTGTGTATGGTGTGAGAGAGTGGTCAAGTTTCAGTCTTTTGCATGTAGCTGTCCAATTTTCCCAGCACTATTTATTGAAGAGACTGTCTTTTTTCACCGGATGTTTTTTCCTGCTTTGTCAAAGATAAGTTGCCCAAAGAGCCGAGGGTCCATTTCTGGGTTCTCTATTCTGTTCCATTGGTCTATGTGTCTGTTTTTGTGCCAGTACCATGCTGTCTTTGTGATCACAGCTTTGTAGTACAGCTCGAAATCCGGCATTGTGATGCCCCCAGCTTTGTTTTTCCTTTTCAACAGTTCCTTGGCGATTCGGGGCCTTTTCTAGTTCCATACAAATTTAAGGACTATTTGTTCCAGTTCCTTGAAAAATGTTATCGGTATTTTGATCGGGATAGCATTGAAAGTGTAGATTGCTCTGGGTAGCATGGACATTTTAACTATGTTAATTCTTCCGATCCATGAGCATGGAATATTTTTCCATCTTTTTGTGTCTTCCTCAATGTCTGTCAAGAATGATTTATAGTTTCTAGAATATAGGTCCTTTACGTCTCTGGTTAAGTTAATTCCAAGGTAATGTATGGTTTTTGGTGCTATTGTAAATGGGATGGATTCCCTAATTTCTCTTTCTTCAGTCTCATTATTCGTGTATAGAAATGCAACTGATTTCTGAGCATTGATTTTGTATCCCGCCACATTACTGAATTGCTCTATAACTTCTAACAGTTTGGGAGTAGATTCTTTTGGGTTTTCCATATAGAGTATCATGTCATCTGCGAAGAGAGACATTTTGACTTCTTCTTTGCTGATTTGGATACCTTTTATCCCTTTTTGTTGTCTGATTGCTGTTGCAAGGAGTTCTAGTACTATGGTGAACAATAATGGCGAGAGTGGGCATCCTTGTCGTGTTCCTGGAAAGGCTTCCAGCTTTTCCTCATAGAGAATGATATTTGCTGTAGGCTTTTCATAGATGGTTTTTATGAGATTGAGGAATGTACCCTGTATCCCTACACTCTGAAGGGTTTTAATCAGGAAAGGATGCTGTATTTTGTCAAATGCTTTTTCTGCATCTATTGAGAGAATCATATGATTTTTGAATTTTTCTTTCTGGATAAAATCTAAGACACTGACAGATTTGCGAATGTTGAACCACCCTTGCATCCCAGGGATGAATCCCACTTGGTCATGATGGATAATCCTTTTAATGTACTGTTGGATTCTATTAGTCAGGATCTTGTTGAGGATTTTGGCGTCCATATTCATTAGGGAAATCGGTCTGTAATTCTCCTTTTTGAGGGTGTCTTTGCCTGGTATGGGGATCAAGGTAATATTGGCCTCATAGAATGAGTTTGGTAGCTTTCCTTCTGCTTCTATTTTTTGAAATAGCTTTAGGAGAATAGGTATTATTTCTTCTTTGAATAGGTATTATTTCTTCTTTGAAAACCATCCGGGCCTGGAGTTTTGTTTTTTGGAAGGTTGTTTATCACTGACTCAATCTCTTCATAATTAATTGGCCTGTTTAAAAAATCAATTTCTTCCTGCTTCAGTCTTGGTAGTTTATAGGTTTCCAGGAAGGCCTCCATCTCTTCCAGATTGCTTAATTTATTGGCATAAAGCTGTTCATAAAAGCTTCTAATAAACCTTCCAATTTCATTGGTTTGGTTGTGACCTCTCCTTTTTCATTCATAATTTTATTAATTTGGGTCCTTTCTCTATTCTTTTGGATAAGTCTTGCCAGTGGTCTGTCAATTTTATTGATTCTCTCAAAGAACAAGCTTCTAGTTCTGTTGTTCTGCTCTACTGTACTCTTGGTTTCTAATTCATTGATTTCTGCTCTAATCTTGGTCAACTGCTTCCTCGTGCGTGGATTAGGCCTGTCCCTCTGTTGCTGTTCCAGCTTCTTGAGGTGAGAATATAAAAACTGCAATTTAGATTTCTCTATTCTTTTGAGTGAGGCTTGGATGGCTATGTATTTCCCCCTTAGGACTGCCTTTGCAATATTCCATAGGTTTTGGACCGTTGTGTTTTCATTCTCGTTGGTATCCATAAATTGTTTAAATTGATTTTTGATTTCCTGGTTTATCAAATCATTCCTGAGCAGGATGGTTCTTAGTCTCCAAGTGTTTGAGTTTCTTCCAAATTTTTCCTTGTGGTTGAGTTCCAATTTCAAAGCGTTGTGGTCTGAGAATATGCGGGGAATAATTTCAGTCTTTTGGTATCGGCTGAGACCTGTTTTGTGTCCCAGCACATGGTCTATTCTTGAGAATGTTCCATGGGCATTAGAATAGAATGAGTATTCTTTGGTTCTGGGTTGTAGTGTTCTATATATATCTATGAGGTCCAACTCGTCGAGTATGGCATTCAAAGCCCTTGTTTCTTTGTCGATTTTTTGCATGGGTGTTCTGTCTATTGCTGATAGTGGTGTGTTGAGGTCCCCTACTATTAACATATTTTTATCTATATGTTTCTTTATTCTGGTTAAAAGTTGGCTTGTGTATCTTGCTGCTCCCCTGTTGGGGGCATAGATATTTATAATTGTCATATCCACTTGTTGGATACATCCTTTAAGAATAATATAGTGCCCTTCTGTGTCTCTAACTATAGTCTTTAGTTTAAAATCCAATCTGTCTGATATGAGAATTGCTACCCCAGCTTTCTTTTGAGGTCCATTGGCGTGAAAGATGGTATTCCATCCCTTTACTTTCAGTCTGAATGTATCTTTAGGTTCAAAATGAGTCTCTTGTAGACAGCAAATGGATGGGTCATGTCTTTTTATCCAATCTTCAACCCTGTGACGTTTTATGGGAGCATTTAGGCCATTTACACTGAGGCTGATTATTGAGAGATATGATTTTAATGATGCCATGTTGCCAGTACAGTCTTTGTTTCTATCGATTGTGACTTTCTCTTCTGTATCACTCTTGGGGCCTGTTTACCTTTATAGAACCCCCCTTGATATCTCCTGTAGGGCTGGTTTCGTGGTTACAAAATTGGTCAATGACTGGCCATTCTGGAAGGTCTTTATTTCTCCATCAATTCTGAACGACAGCCTTGCTGGATAAAGGATGCGTGGCTGCATGTTTTTCTCTGAAAGAGCTTTAAAAATGCCCCCCAAACCCTTTTTCTCATTCCACGTCTATGTAGACAGGTCTGACATAATTCTGATACCTTTGCCTTGGTACGTGAGAAATTTCTTTGCCCTGGCCGCTTTCCATACTGTATCCTTGGACCTAATATTTGCGAATTGCACTATGACGTGACGTGGCATAGGTTTGTCATGGTTGAGCTTGGAAGGGGTCCTCTCTGCCTCTTGGACACGAATGTTTGTTTCCCTTGCTAGATTAGGGAAGTTTTCAGCTACAATTTGTTCAAATATCTCTTCTAGACCTCTGTTTTTCTCCACCCCCTCGGGAATGCTGATGATTCTGACATTGGAACGTTTCATTGAGTCAGTAATCTCCCATAACCTACATTCTTGCGCATGAATTTTTTTAAGTCCAGATTCTATCTTAGCTTTCTCTTCTACTAACCCATTCTCCAATTCGCTGATACATTCTTCTGCCTCATTCACCCTGGCTGTCAGAGCCTCTAGTTTTGACTGCATTTGGCTCATAGAAATTTTAATTTCTGCCAGATTCGCTCTCATTTCCACCCTTAGAGATTCTATATTCTCATTAACATTTTCATTAATACTTTTTTCAAGTCTACACATCATCTTAACCATTGTTACTCTGAATTCCATGTCTGATAATTTGGTTATATCCATATCCATTAGTTCTGTGGCAGAGGCCACAGACTCATTTTCTTTTCTTTGCTGGGGGGGACTTCTCCTTCTCGTCATTCTGATGAGGAGATGTTGCAGGGTTGTCCAGAGCCCAAATTACTGACCGGGACCCAGGCCGTGTGCCCTTGTTTTATAGGGATCTTAGGGATGTGGGCTTCTTGATTTTTCAGCCTGCCTTCTAGGGGAGGGGCCTACCGTGCCGATATTCAGGCAACCCTGTTTGGGTAGAGTCTCCGTGTCCCCTGCGAGGGGGGATGGGGATGGGCACACTGTGAGCCGGTGTTTCCAGACTTTTGTTCTCTGGCGGTTTTCCCTGGCGGTTTGCTGTGCCTCTTCTGAGAGTCAGAGCAGCAGTGGCCGAATCTCAGCCTCTATCTCAGAACAGAGGGATCGCAGACCGTTCTCCACTGATGTTCTGGCCACTTTAACTCTGTTTCTGTTGGTGCTGCTCAACCCTATGGCGTCCCGGGATGAACGCCCCACAGCCGGTGTCCCAGCCCTCACTTCCACAGCTGGCGTGTTGCTGTCCTTTGTGTTTCTAACACCGCCAGCCGCACCCCGTGCGCTCCTGGAGCTCCCAGTCTCAGTCTGGTTCCAGTGAGCACACTGAGCTCTGGTTTACAGTCTGGTGGCGCTCCTTCCCCGGCTCATGGTCTCAGTCTGCTCTCTCACTGGTGCCGGTCCGCGAGTCCGCCCACTCCCCATGCAGGTGGCTACCGTTTCCTGGCACCCGAATGCGGCGGCTCCCTCCCCCTTCCATTTATCTCCCGATATCTGTGTGCGGTTTCACGGCTCCCCTCTTGGTACCTCAATACTCAGCACTGGAGATGTTCATTTGTAGAGATTCAGATGTATCGTCCTGCGTCTCAGGCTGATTCTGTGGATGTTCAGGCTGGTCTGGCACCTATCCAACTCAATTCAGGGGACCGGCTGAAAAAGGGGTCCCCTATTCCTCCACCATCTTAACTCTCACCTTTTTTTTTTTTTTTTAATAACCTCCAAACCCAGTGTGGAGCCCTGTATGGGGCGTGAATTCATGACCCTGAGATCAAGACCTGAGCTGAGATCAAGAGTCAGGAAACTAACTGACTGAACCACCCAGGTGCCCATATATATATGTAGAGAGAGAGAGAGAGATTTTCCTCAAATAGGAACAGTTGATCAAATGAAACAAATTTTTTAATATATTTGAGATGATCCCATAATTATTGTCTTGACCCATAAATATGATGAATTTTATTAATCATTTGTATCATATTGAACTATTATTCACATATCATTTTTTGACAGTACTGTAGAGTTTTACTTACCAAGGTTTGACTTAAAAATTTGCAGTCTTATTTATGAGTGAGATTGCCTGATTATGTATGTTAGTAGCATTTTATGGAAATATATCATAGATATAGACAGGGACACAATAGTGATTGCAATGACTATGATAAATTATCACATAGTTAACATGTGCATGTAGTGGCTCCTCTGATGAGGACTCAGAAAATTATTGGATCTCTGGAAGCATCCCATTTGTCCCCTTCCAACAGTGCTTCCTCCTAATGATAAACATATTCTGATTTTTGACAATGTGAATTAGATTTACTTGTTTTTACCTGTTTTATCTGTGTAAATGGAATCACAAAGTTGCACAATTAGTCCTCCAATTTATTGATGTTTTATCATTAATATTATAAAAAAATTTAGAGCTTGAGGCTGTTTTCATAGTCAAACACAATTTTCCACTTTTAACCTCTTTTCCAATTAGAGAATCCATTTATATCTGTTAGATCAAATTAATTTTCTTATATTCTCCATACTTACTTAGTTTTACTTAATTTGGCATAGGTGGACAAAAGATAAAGATTCCAATTTCTGATGATTCTATTAACTCCTTTATCTCTTTCTTTGTTATGCAGGCATTATGAGTTAAAGGCTGTGCTCTTTGGTTCATAAATATTTGTATTCCTTTCTCATTGTGCATTGTAAATGTCATCTTATTAAATTACATTTGTTACCATTTGTCTAATTTTAGAAACGAAAACGATATTTTAATTTTCTTTAACTTTTTAGTACTTTCAAAGTATTCTGTGGTTATATTTTACTTTTAGTTCAAACATAGATTACACAAACCAATGATTAAAATCCACATTTTATAATAAAAAGTCAATCATTTGCTTTATTTTCACTGCTAACTGTTTGAGATCTGTTGATAACCGTGTATATTGTAAGCAATTAAGTGAAATAGTTAAATGAACTAGATAACTTGCCAGGTGTCCCAATCTTTCTTCCCAGTTTTTTCAGACATGATGGCATTACATATTTGGAAGTCTTTCTGTTTTATCAAAAGTGTAAAAGACAGTAATACTTTTCTACTAAAACTACCAATCAAATTTTGATGATGTCTTTATTAGTAATAAGTATCAAGTCTTTGGGTAGATTCTGGATGTGAAATGTAAAGTAATTGTCTTAGCAGAAACATAATGCAATTTGTCAACTTCAAAGGATATTAAATTAGCACACATAACATCATTATAAATTCTGAGATCCACAAACAAAATTACTTATGGAAAAGTTATTTGTACATCCAAACACTTTGGAAGATCAGTCTTCAAAATCACCTTTCCTAAATAAAGGTGACCTATATAATTTTTGTATTAGCTTAAAATTAAGTAATATATTTTATGATAGCTATGGAAATATTGCATTAAATACCACTTCTCTAAATATAATGTGAGCTTTCAATTTTTATCACATAAAAATGTGTTCCACCTCAACCTGTTCATAGTTTCATTTACGTTTTCACAAAGCTTCTTAAAATAAATAAGCAGAAGCATAGTAATCTTGGGAGAACTGGAATATCTAAATACTTTTATGCATTTCTTCAAATGATATATTTTAAAATATAACACCACTAGTCATCAAAAGCACTATGACTCTATGACTCTATTATAGGACAATTACAAAATTTATCATTGAAAATATTATCTTCCAGAAGTAGTGAGGTATCATGGAATAAACATTAAATTGGCATTTAAAAGAAAAAAAGGGCTATAGTTTTATGTGTGCCATTTATGACTTAACTAATTTTAATTTAGCCTTATTCTGTAAAATGAGATTAATAATGTTTGGCCAGTTTCCTCATGTATTTCTTGGGAAAATAAAGTCTGAAAAAATTATTTTAAATTATAAAGCACCACTCAAATATTAGGTGGTATTATATGGGCTTAGTGACAGAACTCCAACTGAATTCATTTAATTACTATGGTTTGTATATTTAATCTGTATTTTAAAAGTATGGCTTCAAAATTCATAAAATTATGTTCTTATTAAAATTGACTTTTTCTTTAAATTATATTTCTGGCTACAATGTGGGAAATGAGGTAGAAATCATACGAAAACAAAATTTCTTAGCTTAATGGTCTAGATTGTACTTAAATTGAGTTCCTCTTCTATTATGTTAATTTAAAACACATTAATAATTATTATGATTAATATTCAATATATCAGAAAGTCTGCTGAACATTATCAAAATACATGACCACATTTTATTTCAAATCTTGTCAATATTTATAAAAAGTAATGTATAAAAGTAAGCTCCAGGTTAGATATTAACATTTAAATAGAGGTGTTATTTGTATATGATTTAAGAATGCTCATTAATCAAAATATTTTAAAAATGTATCAAGATTTCAATAAATATTTTTTTCTTTAGTAGCAACTCTAATCCTAATTCTAAAAGCACTTGTTTAGTACATATTGATAGAAATTAGCTTGACATTTAGGCATTTCCCATTAGCCTTAGTAGAATCAGATGAAACTATTATGTCTGTGTACTGTTGTGGGCAAGGTGGGAATGAATCTTTACTTATTCTCCATGTATATTTTCAATTGTAAAGTCTATTTACATTTTGGTTTAGTGATAATCACAGGCTCACAGCTGTAGTTGCAATAGGAAATCTGGAAGAATTTTAATAGATTAGAAAAAAGTAGAAAGTATGAAGATTGCTGAGTTTCCCCCCAGCAATTTGTGACATCTACATACTAAAAAGACTGGTTCTTTTATACCACATGGATAAAATTGTTCTGTTACACACATTAGCCAACTGTTATTTTCTGTTCTGAGAAACCAAGATAATGTCTTTTGGGACACTTCACAAGGAAGAAAATTCCCACCATGAGCAAAAAGACAACAAAGCATGCATTTAACATTTGTCTACCTAAATACACATTGTACTATATCAAGGCACATTTCTTTATAGTAAAAATAACTTTTATTTTTTAGTGTGCTCAGAGATAAACTGAGGTACACTAAAATTTAGAAGGGTTTATTTGAGTAACCATCGGTTCAAATTCAGCAGCACAAAACAAAAATGGTTAGAAACACTCTACTGACAGGTGCTAAAGAAAGGCTTTATAGAGAAGACATGAAAGTAAAGGAATGTTTTAATTGCTGTAGCTTAAGCAGTTGTCTCATTGGGAAAGCCTAACTGACTGTTTATAATCAGTTGTTCTTAAGTTTTGTGTACATGGATTTGGTGCATTGACTCTGGCTTACATTTTGGTTTGCTTGCATAGGTCACCAAGGCACTAGAGCCACCCTAATCTAATGGCCTTCTTGTTTAATTAGTTTAGCAATTCCCCTCTTTTGGTCACCTCTCGTACATGTGATATTGAGCACATATTTGGTAGACCATCAGGGTTAAGTTGTTTTTGTCTAATTGTGAAATGTATAGTTTATCATGTCATGTCTGTGGAAGAATGGTTTTTGCTGTTCATCTCATCGTTCATCTTGTTTCCGTTGCTCCAACCTCAGTAAGAACAGCTGATACGTCCTCAGGAATAATCCTACTAACATGACAAAAAATTCACTGCTGACGGCTATAAACATATATCTAACACTATTGAGAGAACACAGGGCCGCCAGAGAGACTATAGCCGTGACTATTAGGAGGGAAATGCCAAGAGACTAAAGTATGCTCCTTAGCAAGAGCCCACAAAACAAACAAACAAACAAAAAAAAAAAGCAAAATAAAAAACGCTTAGTAAAAATAAATCAAAGAATGTACCCGAAGAGCCATCAACCTCATTTAGCAAATGGTTTCTTAAATTCTTGTGTTTGAGTTTCTGTAATAAGAGGAGTGTAGATGCTACAGTAAGAGGCATTTTCTAGGGTACAGACTTCTTATTTAGCCAACAAGTAATCTAATGCAATACTATTATCTAAATAAATAAATCGATGATAAAGAGGCATATTTTTAGATAACATATTCTGCTACCCTTCATTCCCTGCTTTTGAAACTTCCCCAAGTTTCACAGTCCAGAAGTTTAGTTGATAGATTGCTCCATCTCAATGAACCAGTCTCTTAGTCCTAAAAATAGGTCAATTCAGTTAAACAGTTGTCTTAGTTTTAGGAAATGGTGTTGCAAGCAGGCTCCCAAAGTTAGAAGCATATGGTGGGTGCAATCAGGTATTTAACAAGAGGTATTTCTATGAAAACAGAAGAAAAATAAAGGGTGGAGCAGACTATAAATCATTTTTTGAGTCCAGAGGGCAGCCAGTTGAGATTCCCAGATAGTGGGTTTCTAGATGTTGGACTGGAAGCATCTCTTATAGTATAAATGTCATCCAGTGTTCTGGTGATCTTTCTGAGTGGCCCACAAGCAAAAGGCACAAGGTTAAAGAAAATAGCTATTGAGGCACCTGGGTGGCTCAGTCAGTTAAGTGTCTGCCTTTGGCTCAGGTTGTGATCCCAGGGTCCAGAGATCGAGCCCCATATCAGGCTCTGTGCTCGGCACAGAGTCTGCTTGTCTCTCTCCCTCTGCTCCTCACCCAGCTTGCTCGCTGGCTCTCTCCCTCTCTCTCAAATAAATAAATGAATAAAATCTTTAAAAAAAGAAAATAGTTCTTTAAATCTGAAAAACAATACATTGAAGAACTAAAAATGTTTCCACAAGAGTCACTGAAACTATAATCATCTTTAGTTTATCCAGTCCCATGTAATTAATTTTTGTTTTGCTTGGTCTTGGCTTAGCAGTTTTATGAATCCATCAGTTTCTTATTAGAAACTTGCCCATTTCAGTGGTATGATCCAGGAATCTTTGTCAGTCCTTTCTGTGAATCTCTTTGAAGATGAAACACTTCTGCAAAGACATCAGCGTAAAACAGAAACTGTCTGTAAATGACAAAATACGTTAAAGTGGCTATGGTTAAAGATTTGATGAGAGTTCATTATAATGCAGTTGACAGAGCAGCCTCATTATTTTTGTGGCATGCAATTGTTTAGAATAACAACTGTAATGACTAATAAAATCATACTAGGACATATCAGATATCTAGGAATTTCATACAATTTCTGGAACACTTATATTAATAACATGTATCCATACAATTAAACCTAAATAATATTTAGCATTACTTTTGGTTTGTTTTTTAATTTGGCAATGCTTCTCACAAAATTTAGCTTATCAAATAAACTTAATTATACTACATCATCTCTTCTTTTATAAGGAAAGAGCACACATATTTTGAGATTTTTTTTCAGGGATCCCCTGGAAAATCTCAAAGTTATTTTGAGGACAGAAAGATTTCATCGTTAGAATATTGATTTGGGAAGTTTGTCAACAACATCAAAAAGTTTAAAACAATGGATAAAATAGGATCAATATCACTGTTACACAATACTTAGTTTGACCAAGTGACAATTAGAGACTTAAAAGGCAAACACAGAGAGTTATATAGTTGTAAAAAAACCCAAACAAAACAAAACAAAACAAAATGAAAACTGAAAAAACCTTCTGCTCATCTAATAGAGAAAACATATGTCTCCCAGGTAATTAAAGGCCTAATAAAGACAACATGAAGCACAGGAAATTATTTGAGTAAGACAGAAAACCTTTGCTTTTCAGATAGATCACACAAAAGTTAAAGACAAACCTTTTAGAATCTTACTAAGAACAGACCAATAGTCCAAGAAAATTTATCCTTTTAACATATGAAATAAAATTAAAATTTAGTTTTAGGTAGGCACAATATTGATATTAAAGCTTATTTTTAAAACTCATACAATAAATTCATGCAATTTTAGCGAGCTTGACCAGATAAGATTCATTAGCCTCTTCTCTAACCCTCTCTCTCTCTTTCTTTTTCTCTCTCCCAACTTCCTACACCCATTTAGTTTTTGTCCTTTATTCAGTCTTTTCCATTCTGAAAATAGTTATTCTCCTGTAAGACAAAATTACTTTATTTTCCCTTAAAAAAAAAATGTGTCTCCATACCTTATACCTTTTCTCATCAAAAAATGCATCCTACTTTCCTTGTATACAGAACTGTCTCCCTTATTATTTTTCTTAGTTTTAATTATAAATATTGAATAGAAGTCTTAATCTTTAGAAAACTTAATTTCTAATGAAAACTAAGAGGTAAGTAAGTGTGGACTGTTAACACCAATATCCTATAGATTGGCAAAAAAATTCATTTCATATTTTCTGGATGTATGTTCTTCCTCATATTAATTTTTTCAGTGTGTCACAAGACATGTTTATTAACAGATCCAAACTTCTTTAGTACCTCTGTAATAAGCTAAGAGTAGATAAAGCTCAATTTAGTAGCTTTAATATTTTACCTTGAGAATAACCTAGATTTCAATGAATATACAACATTTAACAGTGTAACTTTAAGCCTTCAAGTTACCAATTTTGGATCTATTTGATTTACTCATTCTTAATTATTATGTATAGATACCTCAGGAAAACGTCACAAGACATTTAGCAATCATATTGTTATTTTTCTTGCTGATAAATTTCATAACAGAGATAATATGAGCTTATTTGACTAGTAAACCTACGTAGAATGAAAGTTGTATACCTTTATATTATTTTTAACGTCAATAACTCTAAAGACATGCCTGTTTTAATTAAGCCAACAAACTTGAAATAGCTTTTATTTACCAAAGATCATCCAAGATCACATGAACTTAGGAAACATTAAGGTTAGTTTCTGTATTTTTGAGAGAACACTTAATTTTATATTAGTGCTTACTTTTCTTTAAGACAATTAAAAATAGCTCTCTTACAAATTAACATTGGAAATACAATCCAGAGGTAAAACAATAACACCTAGACATACTTAAATCTACAGACAGATCTTTAAAGTTTTTAACCATGAGTCAAGTATATACAAGATAATACCAAGCTTACTACTTTATAAAAGAATACTTGGATTCAGAAATTGTGTTTCTGACAGTTGGAATTAGCTCAGATTACCCACTTAGATGGCTAAAGCTTTTTATTAATATTTGTGAAAAGACTTAAGATTTTTAAATTTGGCTTTTGGAAGGAATGTTTTAAAGAGGAAATTTTTAATTAATTTAGTCTCTTAGAAACTTCTGCATACCAATACAAAATGTGTTTCATTAAGTTTGGGGAGATTTAGGACCTCTTTTTCTCTAGGGCTCCTCATAAATGGATAAACAAGGTTAAAAGTTTCCTGCGGTGACCACTATAATTCAAGATTATCTTTGATAAGGTTAATCGCTTGTTCAGAAAAACATAGATTTGTGCCTATAATGTTTATACATATAGTGAGCCAGGGAAGAGTCCCAGACCCTTTGGACTCAAGAGGAACCCGTCTGCCTTTTTGTTCTTGTAAAAGCAGATTTACTTACCTGAGGCCTTGTCATGAGCACGCTAGGAAGGCGCACACATGACTTGTGCCTTTTCCACAGTATCATTTTTATTCAATCATAAAGCCAAGTTAATCACCATTATAAAGCAGGTTCAGGATTCCAAACTCAGTGACGTTTCACCATGTGATTGAAGTTGGCTTCTTACACAGCACACGGAGCAGGACAGAAGACACATCGCACAACAAACAAGACGGCAGAAAGGTGTAGGAAGTTACCGAACCAAACCCAAAGTCAGCCTGTGGGTGCCCAGTTGAGATAAGGCCTCAATCTGGTTCGGGTCAGCTCTCGGCACTTACTGCTTATTTTGTCGGAGCGGGGAAGAATTTCGGTTCTATTCGAGATCCATAAGCAGAGCCTTCCCTGGCAGCTGTCTTTTTAAGTGGCCAGACACAGGGGTCTGTCTGAGGAGGCTGACAGTTCATTGCCAAAATCCTCCCCTTTTAAAGGGATTTAATCGGCCCTGGGGCTCTGCAGACCTCCTCTGCTCCTGCTTGTTATCAGTTCTGAGGTGTCAGCTGACGCTGCACCCCGCGATATGTCATAGTTGCCGCACCTTTAACTGCTGGGTCATTGCTTGACATGGGCTCCTGCGGGACAGGAGAGCCTCCGTTTTGCTCTCTGCAGACCTCACATTGGACCCCATCCGGTTTAGAACAGAACCAGTCCAGCTCCATATCCAGCACCGAAAAAGAAATGCTCAAATAATCCAAGTTCCTAATGAGAAACTGTGGGGCTCAGATCTGAGAGGGACTCATCCCCCCACCCCCCACCCCGTTTTCTGGGGCAGCGAGAAATCCGTGAACCGGAGCGACTGGGCACATTCCTTCACTCCACTGCTCATTACTCCCTTCCAACCTCGCTTCTGAAATCAGAACTTTTAAAAGATAAACTGAGGTACATTAATATTTTGAAGAGTTCATTTGAGCAAACATTGATTCCAATCAGGCATCTGACAAACTGAAAATAGGGGCACTCCACTGACTGGAGCAGGAGAAAGGCTTTTACAAAGAAGGCAGAAAGCAAAGCAAAGCAATTAGATTAGATTGGCTGTAGCTTAATCGTTTTCTTTCTTTGTGGAAGCCTGGTTACCTGTTTGTGATTAGGTGTTCTTAAATTTTCTCAGATTTGAGTGCATTGACTCTGGCTTAAGTTTCTGTTTACTTGCATAGGCCACCAAAGCATCCAAACCTCAGTCTCGTGGCCTTTTCGCTCTATTATTTTAGCAAATGTATTGTTTTCAAGTACAGTGATATTTTTTAAGTAGCCACGCTGAGTTATATTAGATTGAATGTTATTACTCTGTGCAAAAGTTAAAATGACATGTAATGCTGGAAAATTTGGGGAGGAAATCGAACACATTTTAAACTGAATCCTTAAAATAAAATGCACATAAAATGTTAACTGTTGTTTGAATCCATAGCAACATAGTCTACTAGTTTGTCAATCTGGAAAAGGAATTATAAATGTGTACCATATTTTGTACTCAGAAATATGTTTTTTTAACAGCCTAAAATTTAAAAAATTATCTCGTATGTCTGTTACCTCCTGGGCATTTGCCCTTTGATCTTGCCTCCTCCTTTAACATTATATAAATGTTTTTCTTTTTTCTTTCTTTTTTTCCTTTAAGTAACTATGAAATTAGTTTAGTTTAGTTTTATTGTATTTGACCTCAATGAGCTATAAGGAGAAATAACTTGTAAAAGGATAATTACAATATAATGTTAGTACTGTGAAACAAAATGCTCAAGTTACAATAGAAGAACGGATAACATACACATTAAAACACAGAGGTTGAGTTAGGGAAGTTTTTCGGGGGATGATGCATTTAAAGAAGTTAATTAGGTACAGAACAGTGAAAGGAGGGAAGGAAAGGTCTTAATCATTTTAAAGAAAGACGTGGAAACAAACCTATTAGCTCAAATATGGCCCCTCCCAACCAAACTCTTCTCCATGTCCTCAATTACATAGCCAGTGCTTATACCATCAGTAAGCAGTTTTCCCCTCTCTAAGGTTTTCTGTTGATAAAAATTATCATTTAGCTTTTTGACAGTTTTTTTTCAAGTTTTTATTTAAATTCCAGTTGGTTAACATACAGTGTAATGTTAGTTTCAGGTATAGAATTTAGTGATTCATTACTTATATGCCACACACAGTGCTCATCATAAGTGCCGTCCTTAATCCTCTTCCCCCATCTAGCCCATTCCCTGCCCACTCTCCTCCCCTCCAGTAACTCTCAGTTTGTTCTCTATAGTTAAGAGTCTATTTCTTGGTTTACCTCTCTCTCTCTCTCTCTCTTTTTTTTTAATATGTTCATGTTTTGTTTCCTAAATTGCACATATGAGTGAAATCATATGTATTTGTCTTTCTGTGACTGATTTATTTTGGTTGGCATAATACTCTCTAGCTCCATCCATGTCTTTGCAAATCCCAAGATTTCATTCTATTTTATTTTATATATATATGATATATATATAATACATATGTATCATATATATATTATATATATGTATATGGCAGCAATATCAACAATAGCGAAATTATAGAAAGAGCCCAAATGTCCATCGACTAATGAATGGATATATGCTTCTATAAACATCGGGGTGCATGTTCCCTTTCAAATCTGTATTTTTTTATCATTTGGGTAAATACCTAGCTAGTAGTACAATTGCTAGGCTATAGGATAGTTCTATTTTTAACTTTCTGAGGAACTTCCACACTGTTTTCCACAGTGACTGCACCAGTTTGCATTCCTGCCAACAGTATAAGAGAGTTAGTTCCCCTTTCTTCACATGTTCCCCAACACCTGTTGTTTATTGTGTTAGTATTAGCCATTCTGACAGGTGTGAGGTGATATCTCATTGTAATTTTGATTTGTAATTCCTTGATGATGAGTGATGTTGAGTATCTTTTCATGTATTTTTTGGCCAACTGTATATCTTCTTTGGAAAAATAAGTATTTTGTTTTCTGCCCATTTTTTAACAATTAATTATTTTTTGGGTTGAGTTTGATCAGTTCTTTATAGATTTTGGATACTAATCCTTTATCAGACATGTCATTTGCAAATATCTTCTCCTATCTGAAGGTTGCGTTTTAGTTTTGTTGATTGTTTCCTTCTCTGTGCAGAAGCTTTTTATCTTGATGTAGTCCCAGTAGTTTATTTTTGCTTTTGTTTCCCTTGCCTTAGGAGTCATATCTAGTGAGAAGTTGCTACAGCTGACGTTAAAGAGATTATTGCCTGTGTTCTCCTCTAGGATTTTGATTGTTTTCTGTCTTTCATTTAGGTCTTTCATCTTTATTTTTGCACATAGTGTAAGAAAGTGGCCCAGTTTCATTCTTTTCCATGTTGCTGTCCAGTTTTCCCAAAACCATTCGTTGAATGACTGTCTTTTTTCCATTGAATATTCTTTCCTACTTTGTCAAAGATTAGTTGACCATATAGTTGTGGGCTCATTTCTAGGTTTTCTATTCTGTTCCATTGATCTAGGTTTCTGTTTTTGTGCCAGTACCATACGGTTTTGATGAGTATAGCTTTGCAATATAGTTTGAAGTTTAGAATTGTGATCCCTCCAACTTTGCTTTTCTTTTTCAAGATTGCTTTGGCTATTTGGAAACTTTTGTGGTTCCATACAAATTTTAGGATTGTTTGTTCTAGATCTGTGAAAGATGCTGGTGTGTGGTTTTTTTTGTTTGTTTGTTTTGTTTTGCTTTGTTTAAGATTTTATTTATTTGAGAAAGAGCAAGAGAGAGAGCATGAGCGGGGCAGGGGGAGGGACAGAGAGAGGGAAGCAGGCTCCCCACTGAGCAGGCAAACTCATAATTTTATATAGGCTTGCAGAGGACTTGTAGAAAAAAAATGTTAAGTTTTTTTATTAAGCGCACTGGTTCCATCTTTTATTTAATGCTATTGATTTTTACTACTATCAAACTTTATACTGGTTCCCATTGAATCTAACCCTAGTAGAACCTAGATTATAGTCTCTTGTTTCAAATTAACTTGCATATATATATATATATATATAGAGAGAGAGAGAGAGAGAGAGAGAGAGAGAGAGAGATGGATGGAGAGAGCGTTATTTTAAGGAACTGGCTCATGGCAATTATGGAAGTTGGCAAGTTAAAAATCTGCAAGGTGGGCCAGCAAGCTGGAAACCCAGGAGAGCCAATCTTATAGATGATGTCTGAAGGCCATCTCTGAAGAGTTATCTCTTGTTCAGGGGAAGTTGGTCTTCTTGTTCTATTCAGGTTCTTCTGATTAGATGAGGTCCATTCACATTATGGAGGGCAGTCCGCTTTTCTGTGTTCACAGATTTAAATGTCTATTTCATCCACAACATCCTAATTGGAACACCCAGAATAATGTTTGATCGAACATCTTGTGTACCTCATGGTCCAGCCAAGTTGACACAAAGTGAACTATTACCAAAAGGGGCCTTTGTAGGACACCAAGAAATCATTCATGATATTATAGATGATCTGACACATATTAAGATCACGGAAGATGTTATCATGGTTATCTTGTATAGTAAAGGGGATATTATTACTTTTAAGATACATATATATGTATACTTATATACTTTTAAGATATTTATATACATATATATACACCTATTTCATAGTCATTAACTTCCCTTAAATTGTTTATCTTTTTGGTGTTTTTAGCCCCTGGAAATTAAGCTAAAAACTATAACTTCTACCAATAATTAAATACTTGATGTCCTTCCAACTATTAAGCTTTTACAAGTTTTACTTACTGAACTGTTATTAATACTCAAAGTTGAGTTCATATGTTACCATACCTTTTTATCTTTTCATGATATCATTAATGCCCTAAACTGTGCTCTGAAATCATAGTATCATTGCTTCTATTTTTATCATAGTATATTCATCAATCAATTCATTTTTAGTGTTCAGAATTAGATTTTTAAAAGCTGTGATTCTGAACATTTCTTTTGACTCACTGAGCAGAAGAATTGAGATTAGATACTTTCTCAGTTCAATATCTAAATTGAGAAAGTATCTTTCTCAATCTATCTGAATTAAGATGACATTTTAGCTACAAAGCTTAGGAGCAATAGAAATTTACCTTGGCAAACACGCTCTTCAACCCCAAGAAGTCTCTGAAAGGGAGAAGTAAGTAAAGGAAATAATATAACTTTTTATTATGATTTTGCATGTTCTTCATCTTAAAATAGAAATCACTAGAATATAGGGTTTGACCATGAAGGCACTTATTTGTCTAAGGTGGATACAGCTTAGAACATAAGACCAAAGCAAGATCTAGGCCCTACTATCCCCCAAATGTAATTCTATATCATAGAATTTTCAAATACATTTTGTTGTTGAAAAATGAATATAGTTTGGACACATTAAAAGAAAATGTATTTTTTGTCATTTGAAAGTAGTGGTGTTGAATTCGTAGGATAACAAGAATTTTACATCAATGACAATAAGAAAAATAAAGTAACAGTTTGGATAACAATATTTTATCAACCAAATACAATGATAATAGTGAAGACATTGCAGAAGTTATTACAAGAGCTGAATGGTCTACTTCCACTAAAATGCTAATGAGCCTGGTCCTTGCCCAAATTTTGGTTTGATAGAAACTACAAGAGGTAGCATGGTACATTAGGTTTTCAAATCTTGAAAATGTTAAAGAGGGTGGGGCGCTTGGGTGGCTCATTTGGTTAAGCATCTGACTTCAGCTCAGGTGATGTCAGGGTCCTGGATAGAGACCCACTTTGGGCTCCACACTCAGCAGGGTGTCTACTTCTCCCTCTGCCCCTCCCCCCACTTGTGCTGTCTCTCTCCCTCTCTCTCTCTCAAATACATAAATACATAAATATTTTTTAAAAAGTAAAATGTTAAAGGGGGTGAATTTGTAACCAAACCAAAATTTAAGAGAAATGCTTTAATTCTTAAACTACCAGTGTTCATTTTATTTTACTTTATTTTTTAAAGATTTTATTTATTTATTTGACAGAGAGAGAGACAGCCAGCCAGAGAGGGAGCACAAGCAAGGGGAGTGGGAGAGGAAGAAGCAGGCTCCCAGCAGAGCAGGGAGCCCGATGTGGGGCTCGATCCCAGGACTCTGGGATCACGCCCTGAGCCGAAGGCAGATGCTTAACGACTGAGCCACCCAGACACCCTAAAACTACCAGTGTTTTGGTGCATTAGAAGGTTATACCCTTTCTGGTCTCCCAGTTTTCTCCTAGAGCATATACCAGAGAGGGGGCTCATGAGTTACCAGGAGGAAAGTATAGATCTGGAAGTCCAAAGGCTGACTTCACTTCCAAGGTCTTGAAACAGTGGAGTACTCTAAAAAGATGTCATTTAGGGAATGAAATATCAATTTTATTGTTGGAAGATTTGGATATTTGGATCTGCTTTGGACCTGAGGTCAAAATGAAATTCTCCTCCTTGTCCTGATCAGGAGTAATGCAGAAGGGAGATTTTAGCATACAGCTCAGACACTAACCTTGTCATCTGCACTGGGATCACACACTGCCTCATGCCACTGAGACAGATATCTCCAGAAAAGACCCATGAATTCAGCACATGTAATACAATAATCTTCACCAACAAAGGGCATCAGAATGGACCATGTGTCCTCCTATTAATTGTCAAGAAAGAATGACAATTTACTTTTTATAGATTAAAGAAAGACATATGAATAGAGACAGAGGAAAACCATCCTTCATTCTTCCTTTAGTAGCCCAAGGAAAAATCTACATGAGTACAAATAAATAGGAAATAGATTAAATATGTATGATAATTTTTCACTGGATGTATAATCATGTATCAAAAAAAACTAATTAAAAACTATCCTCACCCAAAATATATTAAACAGAAAAATATGTGTGAATTAGTGATCATATCAGGAGTGCTTTATTTGAAAGACTGGACAAACTTAGATCCAGATAACTTAAATTATTTTGAATTACAGCTATATAACTTAAAATACTTAATGTATTCTGTATGTTCTACATTTGGCTAAAGCAGAATTGACCAGTCACACTGTATTATGTTTCCTATCAAAAACAAATGTTATCATTCAAATCATTTTGTATTAAAATATGACCTATCAGTCTAGGGGCACCTGGGTGGCTCACCTGGTTAAGCGCCTGCCTTCAGCTCAGGTTATGATCTCGGAGTCCTAGGATCCAGCCCTGCTTCCAGCTCCCTGCCCAGCGGGGAGTCTACTTCTCCCTCTAGCTCTCCCCCTTCCCCCACTCATGCTCTCTCCCTCTCTCTCAAATAAATAAAATCTTTAAAAAAATATATGACATATCAGTCTAACAATTTGGACTCAAGTTCTTTGAAGAGTAATTTGAAAGTTAAAGATTAAATACCCATCTTTGTGAAAAGACATTAAATACATATCAAATATCAATGCAGGCAGTTTTGACCTTCTTATATTTCTTACATTTATATCCTATTGGTATACCAGGTTGGAATATGAAATATCTCATCCTTGGTGATATACTTGAGGAACTATTTCAGTTGACATTAGCTATAAATTGACTTAATTTTACAAGCATTTTTCATATGCCTGTGTTTAGCATAAAAGCATGACTCCATTGTTGAGCAAATATTAAATTTTCCAGACATTTTTATTGTTACACAGCCAGAGTTCTGTTTGAATTATCTGCACATAAATAAATACACATTTATATGTTAAAGCAAAAACACATATACCTAGAATTGAACTCTTGGAAGATGGAAAGGTCTCTGAGAATACATATGACTATTGAAAAAGGGCCCTCTTGGGGCGCCTGGGTGGCTCAGTCGTTAAGCATCTGCCTTCGGCTCAGGGCATGGTCCCAGAGTCCTGGGATCAAGCCCCGCATCAGGCTCCTCTGCTGGGAGCCTGCTTCTTCCTCTCCCGCTCCCCCTGCTTGTGTTCCCTCTCTCGCTGGCTGTCTCTCTCTCTGTCAAATAAATAAGTAAAATCTTAAAAAAAAAAAAAAAGGGCCCTCTGGTTTCTGGATGTCATCAGAACTGACTTTGAGTATATATTGTAGGTAAAAGGGAACTGCACTGAATGCTGTTATTATCTGGCTATAAGATTCTTATAACTAGAGAGACCTATTTTGAATAAGACAATTAGAAACTCAGAAATTACTTTAAAGCATAGGTATAGGGGTACAAAATTAAAAGGTAAAGCTAGTATTTTGGAATTTTAAGGCTAGAAAGATTAACAAACACTTTCTTTTACAAATAGAAAATATAAGAATTGAATAAGTGACTTCAAGTTTATATAGTCTGGATCATTTCTGAAACTAGATTTAAAGAATTTTTTTTAAAGATTGACTTTATTTATTTATTTATTTATTTATTTATTTATTTATTTTTACTTGAGAGAGAGAAAGAGAGCACTTGAGCATGGGTAGGGGCAGAGGGAGAAGCAGATTCCTGCTGAGCAGGGAGTCCGACATGGGGCTAGATCCCAGGACCCTGGGATCATGATCTGAGCCGAAGGCAGGTTCTTAACTGACTGAGCCTCCGAGGCGCCCCAGATTTAAACAATTTAAATTCAACCTCCCTTCAATGTCCATTCTGATGGTAAGACAAGGAAGGAACAGGAATAGCTATTTAGTGCACAGAATATATGAATGAAACCTCCAGGAGAGGTGCAGAGTACTACCAGCTAGCCCATTCACCATGGCCTCTTTCTCATGCATTTCTCATTTTCTTATATAAGAAATGAAGCACTGAGTGCAAAATAATTTGCTCATGTCAAATTCAGACTTTTATTATTTTTAAAAGCTATATATTATCAGACATTGGAAGGATATTCAGAAGTTGTAAAAGGGCCAAAACAACTAATGCATAAGGAAACAACAGTAGTTCATTAATATTTACTTATTTATTTTTAATATATAGTTGACCCTTGAACAACCGACTTTGAACTGCATAAGTCCACTTATACACAGATTTTTTACTGTATGGTACTGGAAATGTATTTTGTCTTCCTTATGATTTTCTTCATAAAATTTTCTTTAGCTTACTTTATTGGTAGAATACAGTACATAATATATATAACATACAAAATACATATTAATTGACTGTTATTTGAAGCCTTCTGGTCAACAGTAGGCTATTAAGTTTTGCGGGAGTCAAAACTTATTGCTGGAAATACTCCTTATTCTTCTTTGTCTGATATTAATAGAGACATTCTAACTTCATTTAGATTCATGTTTGCCTGGTACATGGTTCACTTAAACCATCTTATTTAATATATTTAAGATGAATTTCTATTAGGCAGAATATACTTGGGTTTTGTGGTTTTTTTATCCAGTTTGAATCTTTTAGTCAATATATCTAAACTATTTACATTAAATATAATTATTGAAATGATTCATGTAGGTTTTACCTGTTCCTTTATTTCTTTCATTTTTTAAATTTTTTTCCATTTTTTTCTCTGCCTTCACCCTTTCTTCCCTTCATTTAGTATACTGAATTTTTTTTTTTTTGGAATTTGATTTTAATACCTCTATTTTTTACTCTATATGTTTATATTACTTTTAGTGACTACCTAAATTCCAAAAGTATTCAGAGTTAGTGTTTTACCACTTAAAGTAAGACATTGGACACTTAAAACCATATAAACCCCTCTTTCCCCCACTGCATTTTATGTATTGCCATATCTATTGTACTACATATATTGAACAACTTCCTACAAAATATTATTATTTTGCTTTCAATAATTACACATTTTTATTTTTTTAAGATATATTTATTTATTTTGAGAGAGAGAGAGAGCAGGAAGAGGAAGGGCATAGGGACAGAGAGAATCTCAAGCATACTCCCTGCTGAGACTGATGCAGGGCTCGATCACATGACCCTGAGATCATGACCTGAGCTGAAACCAAGAGTCAGACCCTCAATTGACTGATCCACCTAGGCATCCCAATAATCACACATTTTTCAAGAATAAAGGAGAGATAATTTTCTATTCTTCCTACCTAAACATTTGGCAGTTCTGAAACTCTTTCATCATTTCTAAAGTTTAAATTTTCCCTCTGGTCTCACATTTTTGTAGAACTTCTTCAGCATTTCCTTTAGAGTAGCACTTACAATGGATTTTCTTAGTGTCTCATCATCTGAGAATGCCTAACTTGGCCTTCATTCCTGAAAGGTATTTCACCTGCACAGAGTTTTGAGTCAATAGCTTCTTTTCTCTTGTCCCTTGAAAGGCATTGCCCACCTTCTGTTTTCCTCATTTCATCATGAGAAGTATGGAGTTATCTAAATGGTATTGCCCCTGTATAAAACTCTTTTTTTTCTCCATTAGCATTCAATGTATCTGTACGTGGTTTTCTTTGAGTCTATCTTCTTTAGGGATTGCTGTGTATTTTTGATCTGTAAATAAATTTAGGAAGCTTTCAGCCATGATTTCTTCTCCCATACCTGTGTCTTTTTCCTCTCCTTCAAGAAGTTCAGTAAGAAAAATATTAGAACTTTGATATTTTCCTGGCAGTTTCCAAGGCTCTCATCATGTAATTTTTTTCTTATTTCTCTGCTCTTCAAATTGTAAAATTTTTATGTATCTCTTGTGGAGTTTGCTTTCTCTTTTTCCTCATCACTATCCTGCTATTGAGTCTACCCCATACAGTATTTAGTTTCAGGTATTATATTTTTAAGCTCTGTAATTTTCATTTGGTTTATTTGTGTAGTCTCTATTTCTCTAATAAGAATTTTTTCTCTTTCCTCTTATTTTTTTGTTGCCATATCAGTCAATTTTACTAGTTTTGATTTGTCTCCCCAATGCATGTACTAGTCTTTACTGTTCAGCATCTTCTGGTAATTGGCTGTTTTTTGTTTTGTTTTGTTTTGTTTTGTTTTGTTTTGATAGTTTGTTCACTTTTTTTAGTTCTAATCAGTGGGAAAGTTAGGATGCAAGAGTTATTCAACCTGAGCCAGCAGACACTAAAGCTCGCAATGTTTAACTTGGAAACGAGTGATCAAAAAAGATAGTGAAAAAAGAGAAAAAACCCATAAAATAATAACCAGGGCATATTGATCAAATGCAAGAGGTCAGATTTTTAAAATTTTAGTCAAGATATAGGTTGTGGTTAACAAATTTTATCTGACTTTTTTCCTCATTTTTCTTCAGATAAGAAAATTAAGAATGAAACATTGACACTACATCAAAATTAATTCATTCAGGAATTTCGGAGTTCCCTTAAAAATTTCTTCAATCATGTGTGGGTAATGATGGTAATGTTTTCAACTCAAAGGATATACTTAGTGTAACTAACAGCTTAACATAGAACATTTTAAAGCTACAGCAGTCAACAATATGAGGCAGAAATGTTGAAAAAAAATGTGTATAATGAAATGAAGAACTCAGTCTGAATTTTAAAAGGATCAGAGTGTTTCAGGAAAAATTATTACATATCAACATAAAATAAAATGGGTCTACTCAAATAACTATAATTCAAGTACAAAGAATATTACAAATATCCGGGCAAGAACATATTTTTATATACAAACAAAATTAGTCTGTATCAAGTAGATATTTAGGGAAAATATTTAAATTTTTTACCTAGTAAATTTGTCTTTATATGTCAGCATAATTAATGCAAGAAAATATTAAAAATTCAAAGACCCTTATTAATATTCCTTATTAAAAATTGATTTGAAGTTGTATGGCAGCCAGATGTCATGGTCTAAAATGCCTAACACTGATCAACTCATTAAAAATAAACTTCAAATAACAAGAAATAACAAAATTGTGATTACACAATATTGAAGATCTTACTGCTCCTCTCTCTCTCTCTCTCTCTCTATATATATATATATTATTCATATATATTACTATCTCTTTTATCCATGTGCACTGGAGGATTATCATTCTCTGGTTCCTTGAAGTGGGTATGATCATGTGAATTGTTTGGGTAGTGTTATATGATCAGAAGAATTAAAGATCTGGCTTACAGTCACCCATTCTTTTTCTCTTCCACTGCCAACTTGGAGGACATTTTGAGATAGTGGCATGTTAAGATTGTGGAGCCATCTTCAAGTTGGATATTCAAGTGACCACAATAAGACCAATCTGCCATAGCCATGAAGTGTGAGGGAGAAATAAATCTTTGTTGTTATTTGTAACTGAGATTTAGAGTTGCCTGTTACTTAAAAATAGCTGAGTAAAGAATGACTGGTGAACACAATATAATATGAATAACTTAGTTCCTTCAGGCTGCTATGATGAAATATCATAGACCTTTTATCTTATAAACAACAGAAATTTATTTTTAAATATATTAAAATTAATTTAAAATCTGTTTTGTCTGATGTTAGTATAGTAATTCCAGCTCACTATTGTTTAGTGTTTATATGGCATTTCTTTTTCCTTCCTTTTGCTTTCAACCTCTTTTGTCTTTAAATCTAAACTATTTATTATAGACTGCATATAGTTGGATTATGTTATTTTTAAAACTATTCTTTCAATTTTTGTCTTGTTTGGAGTGTTTACTGATTTATATTTCTTGCAATTATTGATAGAGTATCAATACAAACAAGAGCCATCTCGCTTTTGTTTCCTATCTGTATTGTCTTTCTTTGTTTCTCTATTCCTCTATTACTGCCTCTTTTTTTGTTAAATAGATATTTTCTATTGTATTATTTTAATTCTTTTGTTGTTTCTGTTACTATACTAATTATTTTCTTAATGGTTGCTGAGGTAATTAAAATGAATATCTCACCAATAAGAGTATAGTTTGGATTAATGCCAATTTAATTTCAATAGTGTACAAAAACTTTCTATATAGCTCTATTTCCTACCTACTTCTTTGTGGCATTATCCTATGCAAACTCCAAACTCCAACTTTATACATTAAGTGCTCCTCAACACAGATTTATAAGTATTGATTTATTTTGTTGTCTTTTAAATGAGATGGGGAAAAATAGTTACACAAAAATACACTTATATTTGATTTAAAAATGATTTAACGCAACTAATGAATCATCGAACTTTACATCGGAAACCGGGGATGTACTGTATGGTGACTAACATAATATAATAAAAAATCATTAAATTAAAAAAAATGATTTTTATAGTCATCCCTATTCTACAGTTAGTTTTGTTTGTTTTGTTTTTAATGTCAGTTTAATTTATTTTCTGGAGTCTCTTTATTATAAGCTGAAGGACTCACCTAAGTATCGATCTTGTGTCAGGTTTGCTAGTGATTATTCTCTCAGTTTTTATTTGGAGGTGGCTTAAATTTTACTTCACTTTTACTAATATTTTGTTGGATATAGAATTTTTGATTGGCAGTCTTTCTTTCAACATATCTAATCATCACAGTGCTTCTGGCCTCCGTGGTATTTGACGAGGAATCATATTTTCACCTTATTGTGGATCCCTTGTCCTTAATACATTATTTCTTTCTTGCTTCTTTCACAATTTTCTCTTTGTCTTTGACATCAACATTTTGATGAGGTGTGGATCGCTTCAAGTTTATGCTAATTGGAATTCATTGAGCTTCTTAGATATGTAACTGAGATTTCCATCATATTCAGGAATTTTCTGACCAGTATTTATTCAAATACTCTCTCTGTCCCTTTCTACTTCTCTTCCATATATATATATATATATATGAATATGTATGGGCACCTGAAGGTGTCCCACAGATCTTTGAGGCCCTGCTACATTTCTTTGTTCTTTTTTTTTTCTGTTCCTCAGATTTGATAATCTCAATAGATCTATGTCCAAATTCATTGTTTCTTGCTTCTTTATTCTGCCAGCTCCATCCTGTTGTTCAGCCCTTAAAATACATTAAGTAGTGTATCACTGTTTTACTTATTGTTTTAACCCCAGAATTTTTATTTGTTTTGTAATTTCTATTCTCTATTTAGAAAGATTTCCACTAGTTTTTTTAGATATTAATTATTTGAGCACATTTAAAATAGCAAATTTAAAGTATTTCTCTCTTAAATTCAACACCTGGAGTCCCTCATCCTCAGTTTCTACTTACTGCTTCTTTTCCTATATTGGCCCATATATGGTTTGCATGGCTTATATTTTTTTTTCTTAACTACCATACATTTTAAGTAATATAATGTGGCAACTCTAGATATTGGATCTCCGTCCTTCCAAGAGTTTGCTCTTGTTTATTTTTTGTTTTGTTTTAGCAGTTTGCAGAACTAATTTTTTAAAGTACACATTCTGTGTAGAGTAAGCGTTCTGGGTGGCCAATGGAATCTCTATACATTGTTGCTTAGTTATCAGCTAATAATTGGTCAAAGATATTCTTACATGCTGGAACTAATAAATCTTCCAGCTTTTGTCAACAGACTCTGTGTTTAAGGGCATTCATTTGATGCTCAGGCAGGTTGTTTATATTTATGCCTTTCCCCTCATTTCCTGCTTGCACAGAACCACAGGACAAAGGTGAGGGCTAGAGCCATCGCAGTTGTGTCTAGGCATGCAAACACTCCTGACATGCAAATAACCCTATGTATCCCTGTAATCCTCCGCATTTCCCAAAACGTATCACAGCTTTTCAGAGTTCTCTATGGTTATCTGATTCCTCAGCTTTCCTTTTTAGGGTTTTTGTCATTTTGCTGTTTATTTAAACTATTATTGTCACCTCAAACAGCTACAGTGTTAAACAATTTGCTGATTGTTTTTGATAAACATTCCCAGGGAAAAGGCTGTTCATGAATTGGGAGAACTTTAAGGAAGTCAATTAAAGACAAGTCTGCAAGTGTTATTTTCTAGGGAACTTTCAGACATGTCAAATAATGACAGTAATCTTGGAATGTGACTTTGAATGAATATCCACCTCTCTCTTTCCTTTCCAGCTTCTGTAAGGTGGTTATACTCAAGTCTCCCATAGAGCTGGGAGAGAATAATGGCAAAAGCGCAAGTTAAAACATCACAAAGTTCACTGTTATTCTGTTCTTTCCCACATTCATCCGCTTTTTTCTAAAATAACCATTCATTAGATAGTTGCAATTCACTGCTTAATTTCTAGAGTTATGAATACTTTGATTTTGAATTTTTTCCCCCAATTGTCTCATTGCTATGAGTATGAAGAAGACTTCCAGAGGTTCTTTCTCTGCCACTTCTGCTGACATCACTCCCTCTTTACTATTTCTTATTCAAATGCATTGGAATTATCTTATTTACTTCAAATTATAATCTTTTTTGCTTCCCCAAGGCCTCATCCGTATTACTATCTGCTTTGAATAAATTTTATGCCTCAGTCTTAAAGAATTTAATCTTAAAAAGGGCTTTCCTTATGTCTCTCTTAATATGTTATAACTGTCTACTATAAATTACCATAGAATACTATGGTTTAAATTACAATCATTGCATTTGAATTTTTTTAGTTAAATATCTGTCATCTTTAATTGTAAGGTTGCAAGGTCTGCGAGATCGTGAATCAATTCTGTCTCATTCCTTGCATCATTTGTAGGACCTCGCATAATGAAGCTATGTGAGTATAAGGTGTTTATCAAAAATTTGCATAGCAATTAAGTACTGACAGGTTTTAAAAATTATATGTCCAATCATTTATTGGTTGAAAGCTTAAAATTGACATATATTTGGGACAAATCTGGATTGTGTGATGTTTTAGTTGATATGTGTGAGGAGCATAATATTTGTAGGGTTTCCATTCCTATCTTCATTTAAATATTAATGTGAAAAATTATTACACACTGCACTACCCACACACATAAGGTGAAGAGGGAGATTAACTAAAAGGTGTGTCTTTTTATTCTGGGAATATCATGTGTTTCTCACAAGACAGCTTCCCCAAAGGCATATATTATTGTCAGATTTCTCCTTTGTACATCCCAACTAGTAGTAGAAGATTAAGAAAGAATTCTATGATCAAGAATGCTTCAGAATATATATTTGGTGGAACATTTTTACCTAAGAGTACATTCTTTATGAGGGAAAAAAACTAGCAATGAGTATGTACTTTTGTATTTATGTCAGATTGTTACAGTAAAATGATAGACGGTAATGAAGATCTTTGCTGCTTTCTGTTAAGTGATTTTATTTCACTTTTAGCGAGGTTTTAGAATAGAATTTTGCTACTTTATTTCAGGTAGGCAGGTTTGGGGCACTCATTCAAAGAGTCACAATCAGTTTCTCATTAATGGTGTATTATACATGTGGATCCTGTGCACATTTTAATTCCCCCAAAATTGAAAGATATATTATATTTGGAGATAAAAAATGCTGTTTACTTGATTTCAGACTGCATTTATTTGATTGAGCAAATATATCATGCTGCCTTAAAATCAAGTTGTTGATTTTCTTAGTATAAATAATTCTGTTACTACGTTTGATGGGAGATTGTTCTCCTTTTGTCCATCATAGGAGATGACTTAAAGTAGCATTAATTAATTAATCACTAAAATTACAAAAAGCTATTATGCCCCAAACAGTCAAGGATTTGTCTTCCTTCCACTCCCCAGTTGCCATGAGTGCTCATCCAGAATAACTTACCAGGTCCTTTAAAAAATATATAATTTCCTGGGGCACCTGGGTGGCTCAGTCCGTTAAGCTTCTGCCTCGGCTCAGATGATGATCGCAGGGTCCTGGGATTGTGCTCCATGTGGGCCTCCCTGCTGAGTGGGGAGTCTCCTTCTCCCTCTCCCTCTCCCTCTGGCCCTCCCCCTACTCATGCTCTCTCTGTCTCTCTCAAATAAATAAAATCTTTAATATATATATATATATATATATATATATATATATATATATATATTTCCTAAAGTTGATTGCATAGTAAATAAATCATGAAACAAATGGGTTTAAAGGTAGACAGAATGTTGACCTCACCCAATATTTGGATTCAAAAATTTGACACCCCAAAAAATCAAATCAGAAAATCATAAAAGTAAGGGTATGAAACAGCATCTTGAAAGGTTAGACCTAGTAGATATTTGTTCAGAATGAATGTGATCCTTTAGATAGGTCTGTCAACAAAACACTATCAGAGTGCCTATTTGTTGGCTGCCATAGTTATGTAAGAGAATTAATGATCAAAATGGAGGCAACCTAGAGTAAGGCTTTCCTGCTATTCTCTGCTGTCATAATTTAGGACTCCCATACCTTCATCTGCATTTCTGTTAGTTCACCCACAAGTTCAGCAATACCTTGGACCTCACAGTTTTAGAAATATGCATGTATAGGGTATCCGAAGACATTTATTCTGGCTAATTTTCCTAGAGTTGAGAAGTGGTTAAATGACTCATATGAAGTCTAAAACAATTATTGGAAAATGTTAAAACTAGAATTCAGTTTCCTTTCTTTAAAATCTAATGTGTTTTCACCTTATTCAAACATCTTTTCATCTCAACTGTTAGTTGAGATTGTCCCTATACTTTATTCTTTTCGAACTCACAAATGTGGTGATATACATATTCTTATATTTATTTATTTTTCTTATTTTTTTTACTTCCCAAAGTATAACATTCATTCAGTCTTGCCTAAAAGCATAGCAATTTGCTCTAGGAAGAAATTATGCAAATGACCTCACTCTCCTTAAAGAGGCTGCACTCTGCCAATCCAACTAGACTCTTCCACTGAGCCATTACTGCTCTTACATCCAGACATCCTGTGGAGTGAGAAGATTCCCCTCAAAATTCTGGGGAGTGACAAACAGGGTCTTTCTTCTCTGGGACTCCTCAGCTTGTAGACACTCAAAAATATAAACTCAGTTGCTTTCTGAGAATTCTTGTTGCCCCTAGCTGATTAAATGTATCTCTACTGTGAGATAAAACTAGCTCATAAGTTTTCATTTTTTAAATTTACAATTCTATGTTGTTGTTGTTGTTGTTGTTTAATAAATCCTTTAGGACATTTTTTCCTTCAAAACTAAGCTTTTCAATTCTGAATATTCACAAGTTTTAAAAAGCTTTATTGTGGTTTAATGTGTATAGAATAAATTGAGCTGTTTTAAGACTATAGTTCAATGACTCTTAAAAGATTTA
Organism: Ursus arctos; assembly: GCF_023065955.2. Classification (NCBI taxonomy): domain Eukaryota; kingdom Metazoa; phylum Chordata; class Mammalia; order Carnivora; family Ursidae; genus Ursus; species Ursus arctos. The sequence goes on along the minus strand of NW_026622952.1, from coordinate 30,883,707 downwards.
TGGAATGTGGGACTATCAATGCAGTCCAATTCTAGAACATTTTCATTATCACAAACATTTCTCATGCCAGTTTGCACTCAGTCCATTCCCCACCCTCCAGACTCAGGCAACCTGTAATCTACTTTTTGTCTTTGCACATTTACCTTTTCTAGATATTTCATATAAATATACTGATGCAATGTGTGGTCTTTTGCATCTGACTTCTTTCACATAGTATAATGTGTTTGGAGTTATTACTGAAATTGTGATAGGAATTGCATAACATCTGTAGATCAATTTGGGGACAATTGCTATTTTAATAACTTTATTTTTTTAAGATTTTATTTATTTGAGAGAGAGAGAGAGAAAGTGAGAGAGAGCATGAGCAGGGGGAGAGGCAGATGAAAAGGGAGAGGCAGACGTCCCCACAGAGCAGAGAGCCTGATATGGGGCTTGATCCCAGGACCCTGGGGTCATGACCTGAGCTGGAGGCAGACACTTAATTGACTGAAACACCCACTAGCCCCTATTTTAATAACCTTGAATCTTCTAATTAAATAATGTGAAATTGCCCTCTATATAGATTTTTTTAATGTTTTGATATAATATATATATATATTTTTTAGTTTTCAGTATAAATTTTTTGTACTTTAAAAAAAATACTTCTAAGGATTTTATTCTTTGTGATACTCTTATATCAGGGAATTATTTAGTTAATTTCATTTTCAGATAATTCATTGCTGGTGCACAGAAATATAATAGATTCATTCTTTAACTATTTGGTTGAATTCATATATGAAATCATCTGTGACTTAGCTTCTTTTTTCTTTTAAATTACTAAATTACTTTTAAATTTTAAATTACTAAATTACTTTTAAAAATTTTAAATTACTAAATCAGTACTTTTACTTCTTATAAATCTGTTTAAATTTGAATTAGTTTCAGTAATTGAGTCTCCTTAGGAATGAAGTTCACTAAATAACCCTAATTTGTTGCCATGAAGTTGCTCATAATATTCCCTAATAATATTTTAATTTCTGAAGTCAGTAATAATATCCCTTTCTTTAATCTTTCATCCCTGATTTTGGAATTTGTGTCTTCTTTCTTTCTTTCTTTCTTTGGTCCATCTAGCTAAAGATTTGTCAGTTTTGCTCATCTTGTCAAATAAATTTCAGCTTTTAATTATTCAATGTTTTAAAATAGTTTATCAAATTTCAGTCTAATTTTAATTATTTCCTTTTTTCTATGTGCTCTGGGTGTAGTTGGCTCTTCATTTCTTTGTTTAATGAAGAAGATATTGTTATAGATCAGTTATTTGTTCTATTCTAAAACGTACTTTACAGTATAATTTTCTTCTAAGCATTGTTTTAAATACATATAATAATTTTGTTATGTTGTCTTTTCATTTTCATCCAAGTCAAAATATTTCTTAAGTCTCTTGAGTTAAGAAGTAGGGGAATTCTGTTGAATTCTCAAAAATTTAAAACATTTCCCCAAGAGATATTTAGAAGTATGCTGTTTAATTTCTAAATAAGTGGACTTGAAAATTTTCTTCTATTATTTTGTAGTTGATTATCACTGTGGTTAGGGAACATCCTTTGAAAAAGTTCAATCCTTTTATGTTTATTGTCTTTTTAAAAATATAATCTAGTATGTGCTCTGTTCTAGAGAATAGCTCATGTACACTTTGAAAGAATGTAAATTCTGCCATTGTTGGGTGAATTATTCTGGAGATATTATTTAGTTCAGTTTGTCAGTAGTTTCTAAGTGCCTTATAAACTCATTGATTTTCTATCTTGATAATTCTATTCATTATTGAGTGTGGACATTACATACAATCTTCATTACTGTTGAATTGTCCTCGTCGTCCTTCAATCTGTCAGTTTTTAATGTCATATACTTTGGAGCACTATCTCTTTCAGTATACATACATGTACATATATAGGGATATATGAATGCATAAGATTATGTACATATGATTACACATGATTATATAAAATTATATATATGCATATAAATATTTTTACATATACACTTCCAATGATTGGCCCCTTTTTTTAAAGATTTTATTTATTTATTTGAGAGAGAGAGAGAGAGAGATAGAGAGACAGCATGAGCGGGGGGAGAGGGAGAAGCAGGCTCCCCACTGAGCAGGGACGGTGACATGAGGCTCAATCCCAGGACCATGGGATCATGACCTGAGTCAAAGGCAGACACTTAACTGACTGAGCCACCCAGGCACCCCCATTGGTCTCTTTATTATTATAAAATTACTATTTTTGTCTACTAATAATTTTGCCTTAAAATCTATTTTGTCTGATAATATATGTATATTTTATATTATATATATTATTTATACATAGTCACTTTTTGTTGGACATATCTTCAACCTATGTGTATATTTGAATATAAAGCGTGTATTTTTTCAATGAAATACAGTTGGATTTTTTTCTTTTTAAAAAATATCTTCTGGGGGCACCTGGGTGGTTCAGACGCTTAAGCGTCTGCCTTCAGCTCAGGTCATGATCCCAGGGTCCTGGGATCGAGCCCTATATGGACTTCCAGGCTCCATGAGGAGTCTGCTTCTCCCCTCTCCCTCTCCCTCTGTGTGCTCTCTCTCAAATAAATAAATAAATCTTAAAAAAAAAAATTAAAAATAAATAAATAAATAAAAATCACTTCTGGAAATCTCTGCCTTTGAAATGGAGTGTAGAACCTATTTGCATTTAATGTTATTATTAACATATCTGGGTCTATGTCTGCCAGTTTACTCTTTGTTTTCTATATGTTTTGTGTCTTTTGGTTTCTCTGTTCTTTTACCACCCCCATTTAAAAAAATACTTTCTAATGTATCATTTTAATATATTAGTTATTTTTTATTATTCTAAGTACTTTTCTTAGTGGTTGCTTTGGGGATTATTATATTATTGATGTATTAATATTTATTATTATCATCTATTTCTGATTAATACTAATTAATTTCAGTAAAATATAGAAAATTTGCTCCACCGTAGATCCATTTTCTCCTCTTCCAGCTATACGTTGACAGTGGATGTTGTACTATTTAGATCTTAAAATTTCTTGCAACAGTGTTTAATGGATTCGGTGCACCAGTTTTGCATTCCTTTTTAAAGTGTATTTATAAATATCTTATTCTTTGTGATATGGAATTTAGTTTTATTCTACTGTGGTTGTAAATATTTATTTGTTTTATATCAACTTTATACATTTATTAGGATTTGTTTTATAACTTAACGTACAGTCCGTAGTAGGGAATATGCCGTATGCACTTGGTAAGAATGTATATTTAGCATTGGTTTTGTGGAGTGCTCTATAGGTATCTGTCATATGTAATTGTTTTATACTCTTTTCAAGTTCTTTACTTACTTGTCCATGTTTTGCCTAGTTGTTTTAATCATTATTGAGTGAGATATTGATGTCTCAAACTATATTTTTTAACTGTCTGGTTTTTTTCCTCACTTCAGTTTTTGCTTCATGTATATTTGGGTCTTGTTATTAGATTTTTATGTGTCTCTACATTTTATATATTCATGATAGATTGACCTTTTATCATTGTTAAAACTTCCTCTTTATCGCTAATGACTTTGCTTTTGCTTTAACTTGTATATTTTCAGATACTAGTATAGCTAGCCTTGTTCTTTCATTGTAGGGGTTTGCATTATACTATATATTTTTTCCATTCTTTAATGTTCAGCATGTTTGTATCTTTTAATCTAAGGTGATAGGAGTATAGATACCATATAGTTCATTTAGTTCACATAGTTTATTTGCACATCATTTTTTAAATAATTTTTATTTTGTTATATTAGTCACCGTACAGTACATCCCCAGTTTTTGATGCAATGTTCCATGATTCATTATTTACGTATAACACCCAGTGCACCATGCAATATGTGCCCTCCTTAATACCCACCACCAGCCTATCCCAATCCCCCACCCCTCCCCTCTGAAGCCCTCAGTTTGTTTCCCAGAGTCCATAGTCTATCATGGTTCATTCCCCCTTCTTTTTACCACCCCCTTCATTCTTCCCTTCCTTCTACAGATCTCCCTGCTATTCCTTATGTTCCATAAATGAATGAAACCATATGATAATTGTCTTTCTCCGCTTGACTTATTTCACTTAGCATAATCTCCTCCAGTCCCATCCATGTTGCTTCAAATGTTGGGTAATTGTTCTTTCTGATGGCTGAGTACTATTTCATTGTATATATGGACCACATCTTCTTAATCCAGTCATGTGTTGAAGGGCATCTCGGCTCCTTCCACAATTTAGCTATTATGGACAATGCTGCTATGAACATTGGGATGCATATGGCCCTTCTCTTCACTATGTCTGTATCTTTGGGGTAAATACCCAGTAGATTTGCACATCATTTTTATATCCAGTTGAGAATCTCTATCTTTTGATTAGATTTCCAAATCTTTCACATTTAATATAATTTTTGAAAAGAATCAATTTATACCTGCTATTTTGCTTTTTCTTAAACTGAATGGCTCATACATTTTTCACCCCATTTTTATTTCTTTAATGTCAACATTTTAAGTGGATATTTGCTAGTGTAAAATTTTGATTTAAGAGCTGTTAATTATATTTTTGAAATATTTTCTTAATGACTGCTCTAAGATTACTACATACATCTTAAATCATTCAAATACAAGTCATGCTTGTCTTAATTGTAGGGTAATAAGGAAATGTCTTCCTGAATAGTTCTATTTATTTCCCCTATCTCTGGTAGTATTATTGTTATGCATATTACCTCTGCTTATGTTAAACACAATAGTACATAGTTATAATTATTACTTGGTATAATTTTATATTTCTGAAGAAGTGAGATAAAAAAGAAGATAAAGTATTTATACATAAAAATTGCTATAGATACAAGTTACCATCTGTTATCATTTCCTCATTCCAAGACAATTTTATTCTCATCCATTTCTTTGTGCTGTGATTGTAAAATATAATACATGTCTATATGTTTTAAGACCAACAACCCAATTATATACATATTGTTTTATGGAATCGGCTTATATCTATTAACCAATAGGATAAAGATACAATAATACTGTATTTTAAATTTTTACACATAATTCCATTACCAGTGCTATTTTTTTTTCATGTGAATTCCAATTAGTCTCTGTATCTCTTCCCTCCATCCTGAAGATATCCTTTAATATATATAGGCAGGTCTGCCAGCAACAAATTTCCTCAGTTTTTATTTATCTGTGAAAGACTTCATCATAATTTTGAGAGATAATGTTGAATTATAAAACATTATAAGGCATTTTTGTTTGTTTTGTTTTTATTTTTAATTTGAACACTTTGAAATGCTGTCCCCTTGCATTATGACTTACACTGTTTCTGATAAAAAGTCATTTGTTGCTTATATTGGGGTTCTCTTAGAGTCATTTTTCTGCTTTGAAGATTTATTCTTTGACTTTCATCAAAGTCAAAGAAAAAATTTCATTTACTAAAAGGGGTTGATCTCAAAAATAAAAAATTAAATGGGTTGCATCTCTTTATATATAACTACTTGGAGTTTGTTGCATTCTTGAATATATAGATTTCTGTTTTCCACCAGATATGTAAAATTTTAACAAATTATTTTTGGAATATTTTTTTCTGTCCTTTCTCTCTCTCTTGTCATTCATGCTATGTTCCAAATAAATTCAGTCTCCTCAGCAATATTATGGAGGTCTTTATCCACGTGACATTTCTCATCTCCTAGAAAGAACCTCTATGCAATTGCAATGCACTCCTGCATTGTTCAAGGATCAATTAATCTCAAGGCATTAAAAGAAAAATAATAAACTCATTCTCATTAATTTGTAAGTTTTAGTTGGGATGTCTTTTTTCTTGTTATTGAGTTTTCAGGGTTCTTTGTGTATTTCGGATACAAGTTATTTATCAGATATGTCAAAAATATATCACCTTTGTTGAAAATAAACTGATTATGAGTATTTATGAGCACTGTATTCTGTTCTATTGTATTTGCTAGTCTATTTCTGGGCTCTCTATTCTATTCTGTTTCTTTCTCTCTCTCTTTTTTTTCAGCAGTACTACCCTGTCTTGATTAATGTAGCTTTATAGTAAATCTTGAATTCAGTTAGTATCAGTTCTCCAACTCTATTCTTCTTTTTAATATTGTGTTGGTTATTCTGGGTTTTGCCTTCAAAACTTCAGAATCAGTTTATCAATATCCACTAAGTAATTTGTTGGGATTTTGCCTGGTATTGCATTGAATCCATACACCAATTTGGGAATCATGGCATCTTATTAATATTGAGTCTTTCTACTCATGAACTTGGAATATCTCTCTCCTAGAATCTTTTCAAAATTTCTTTCATCAGAGTGTTATAGTTTCCCTCATGTAGCTCATGCACATATTTTTTTTAAATGTATACCTAAATTGTTTTTTGTTTGTTCATTTGGTTTTGTTTGTTTGTTTGGTGCTAATGAAATGGCGTGTTTTCAATTTCGAATTCCAGTATTTAACTGCTGGTATGTAGGAAAGCAGTGCTTTTTGTTTATTAATCTTGTATCCTGAAAACTTGCAAAGTTGCTTATTAGTTCTATGAGATTTTTTTAGTAGTTTTTGATGCTGGGATTTTGTACATAAATAATTACATAACAAATACAGCTTTTTTTAAAAATTTATTTTCCAACCTGTATACTGTTTTTATTTTCTTGTCTTTTTGCATTAGAAAGGAATTCCAATATGAAGTTGAATAAGATTAGTAAGAGTGGACATTGTTGCATTATTATTTTCCTAGCAAGAAAATATCCTTTAGCATTTTTTCCTTAGCAGGAAAGCATCTAGTTTCTCACCACTAAGTGTGATGTTAGCTATAGGATTTTTGTCAATGTTCTCTATGAAACTGCAGAAGAATTGCTCTATACATAGTTTGTTGAGAGTTTTTATCATGAGTGGATATTGGGTTTTCTTAAATACTTTTCTGTACTTATGGATATAATTATATGATTTTTCTTCTTTGGTCAGATTTCTTCTTTGTAATGATGGATTACATTAATTGATTTTCAGAAGTTGAACCAGCCTTACTTATCTAATTAATTCTACTTGATCATGGTGTACAATTACTTTTACATATTTAAGGACTTAATTTGGTAATATTTTATTGAGGTCTTTTGCATTTATGTTCATAGCAACTATAAATCTATATTTTTTTCTTTTTCCTTAAATATGGCTGTATGATTTTGGTATCAGGGTAATATTGGCCTCATAGTTAGAATGTATTTCCTCTACTTATATTTTCTGGAATAGACTGTAGAGAATCAGTACCTTTACTTCCTTAAATATTTGGTAGAACTCACCAGTGAAACATTCTGGGTCTGATGCTTTCTGTTGTGGAAAGTTAACTATTGATTCAATTCCTTTAATAGATATAGATCTATTAAGATTATCTGTTTATTCTTGTGTGAGTTTTGGTAGATTACTTATCTTGAGGATACTTTCCATATCAGCCAAGTTATCCAATATGTGGACATAGGGTTGTTCCTAATATTTCTTTACTATCCATTTACTATTCATGAAGTCAGTAGTGATGGCATCTCTTTCATTTCTTATATTAATAGTTTATGTCATCTTCCTTTCCTTTTTTATTTTTTGTTGTTATTGTTTTATTTCTTTTTTTGTCTGTTTTGTTTTTGGTTTAGCCTGGCTGGATGGTTAACAAAATTATTCATCCTTTTAAAGAACCAATTTTTGGTTTCATTGATTTTCTTTATTGGTATCTGATTTTCAATTATATTGATTTCTGCTCTAGTTTTTACTATATCTTTTCTCCTGCTCATTTATATTTATTTTTCTCTTCTTATTCTAGTTTCCTCAATTGGGAATTTCTAGTACGGAATTTAGATCTTTCTTGTCTATTAAATTGCATTCAATTCTATAAATTTTCTTTTAACCACTGCTCAGTGCATCTCACAAATTTTGATAAATTGTAATTCCATTTTCATTTCCAAATTATTTTTTTAAAACTTCAGGTAGATTAGAAGTCAACCAAGAAGTTGGTAGTCTATTAGTTAATTCTTGCTTCATAACAGATCACTTATAACTTAGTACCTTAAATAATTAACATTAATTATCATACAGGTCCTCAGGGTCAGGAATCTGGGAGCAGTTCAGCTCAATGATTCTGTCTCAAGATCTCTTAAAACATTTTAGTCTAGCTGTCAGTCTGGGATACAGTCATCTTAAGCCTCAGTTGGGGCTAGAGTATCTTTTTCTAAGTTTACTCATTTGCTTTTTGGTAGGCTTTAGTTCCTTAATGGATGTCGGTCTAAGGCTTCAATTCCTTGCTATATGGATAACTCCTTAAGAATGCTCAGAAAATGACAGTTTTTTCCTCCTAGCAAGTAATTTAACAGAGTCCATGAGCTAAGGAGAGAGCACCCAAGATAGAAACCTCAGTCTCAGAACTTAATCTCAGAAGTGACATACCATTACATTTGCTACATGCCATTCATTACAGACCCAATCCTGGTATAATGTAAAAGCATTTGAATACAATGTGTGGACATCTACTGTGGGCCACCTTGGAGGCTGACTACCCTAGGTATCTTGGTTGCTTTTGGCCCCTTTGATGAAAATGAAAATATGTGATACGGAATTGGAGACTACCAGGTCTGTCAAGATAGGGGTAATGATGTTGTCTATAAAAAGGAGGGACGTTGCCATCTCCATGAATGATTCATTTTAATAAGTGGTTGTTATTAAAACAGAAGGAAATATATCCATTTGAAAATGTATCAGATTAAATTTTCATTGATGGCTCACAATAAAGCTAATATTTAACTTAGGACATATTATATATATATATATATATATATATATATATAAAGGAGGGACATGATGCCAAAAGAGAGTTGAGTGGGGATTTCCTTTGATTAGAAAACAATCTTATCCTACTGAAAGTCACATTAAAGACTTTGCAGTTCATAAAGGAAGAGAATCAAGTGACAAAACACAGGGATAATGAGTCAAAGACTTAAGTCACTTTGTGGACTGAAATCAATAGATTCCTGTTAAGCCACTATTGAAATGGATTTTATGCATTTATACAAGTGCATGTATGTATTGCTGAGTACACTGGACTGAATGTATGGTTCCCCCAAATTCATATGTTGAAATCCTAACCCCCAATATGATGGCTTCAAGAAAGTAGACTTGAGGAGGTAATTAGTTCATGAGTGTGAAGCTCTGAACAGAGACAGTAGTGACCTTATAAAAAGGACCCCAGAGAGCTTGCTTACCCTCTTGCCACCAAGTGAGGATATAATGACAAGTCAGCCATCTGCAGCCTGGAAGAAGGTTTTCACCCAAACATGCTGGCATCCTGATTTTAGACTTCCACCTCCAGAATTGGGGGAGATAAATTCTATAGTTTATAACCCCTCCAGTCGATGGTACTTTGTTATAGCCACCTGAATTGACTAAAATAGAAACTGGTAATGAGAAGTGGTGGTGCTGCTGTAGCAAATACCTAAAAGTGTGGAAGTAACTTTAGAACTGGGTAATGGGTAGAGGCTGAAAGAATTTTGAGATGGACATTATCAAAAGCTTAGATTTCTATGATCAGAATTTTAAAAACAATTCTAGTGAGGGTTCAGAACAAAAAAAGAATAGCTGTAGAGAAAGTTTACATCTTCTTAAAGAATATATAAATAATCATAAACAGAATGTTGGTAGAAATATGGACAGTGAAGTCCATTCTGGTGAGATCTCAGAAGGAAATGAGGAACATTATTGGACAATGGAGAAAAGGTGACCCTTGTAAGAGAGTAACAAAGAGTTTGGTTGAATTGTGCTTGTGTGCTTGTGCTTTGTGGAGGGTTTGACTTGTGAGTAATGAAGTTGAATACTAGCTGAGGACATTTCTGAAGAAAGTGTGGAAAGAGTGGTTTGATTACTCCTGTTTGCTTATAGTAAAATGTGAGAAGAAAGAAATGACTTGAGGATAGATTCATTAGGCAAAATGGAAGTAGAACTTAAAGATTTAGAAAATTTCAGCCTTAACATATTGCAAAAAAAAAATGAGAAAGTGTGTATGGAAGAGAACAGAAAGGATGTGCTCACTGACCTTTGATAAAATTAGTGTGGGTAGTTACCACAAACTTAAACAGCCCTCTCAGTGGAAGCCAGGAGCTATTCTCCAAGACAATGGAAGAATGACCAAAGAAGGTGATTTAGAGATCATTATGGCTGTCATTGCCACCACAGACCCAGAGTGCAAGGGCCCAAGGAGTACAGCACTTTCAGAGTGAGGCCACCTCACTAGTTCAGGCAGGCTTGGACATTCCATCTCAGTTCATCAGGGGTGAAACCCCACAGAGAGCTATAGTGTTGGTTGTGTACAGTGGAGCCTGGGGAACAGGACCACACAGAGTTGCAGGGTCACAGCCTCAGCCTGGGAGAGCCATGGAGGTGCAACTGCCATATTTGTGGTTTCTGGAGGGCAGAGCATCAAGCCAAAGAGGATTATTCTTGGGCCTTATGGATTAACATTTGCCGTGTTAGGTTTTGAACTTACTTAGGATCCATTACCTTTTTTTTTTTACCTGCCTCTCACCCCACTCATGCTCACTCTCTCCCTCTCTTTCTATCAAATAAATAAATAAAATCTTTTAAAAAATTAAATAAATAAATAAAAGTAAAAATATGGTTCAAAGTAGGAGTGAATGAGGGGCAGCTGGGTGGCATAATAGTTTAAGCAACCAACTCTTAATTTCAACTCTGGTCACGATCTCAGGGTCATGAAGTCAAGTCCCAGGTAGGGCTCTACACTGAGCATGGAGTCTCCTTGAGATTCTTTCCCTCTCCTGCTCCCTGCCCTCCATGCTTGCTCTCTCTCTCTCTCAAAAAAAGTAGTAGTTAATGAATTAAAGTTATAATGGTTTTTACATCACCCATACATGAATGTATTACTAGAATAAATGTGATGTCTAAATGGAATATGGTAGGAATGGGTTTGTGTGAAAACCTGCTGTCTTCTTTTAATTTGTTTTTCTTGGTAGAGCCTTTAGAATTATAGGAAAGCATTTTTAATGCTTATTTTAAAATTACATGAAAAAATCATAAAAGAGCCCTCTTAAATTTAAAAACATGGTCAAATGAAATTACATTAGTACCCACAAATTTCTTTTTTCATGGCCTGTGAGAAAATATGACCTGCAAGAAAAACTTATGGATCCTAAAGCTTAGCTAGAGACTACAGAGGACTGAGTACGTGCACACCTCCAAGAGCATCAACTATGTTAATAACAGCATTAACAATTCAAGCTGAATAACAAGATAGAGGAGATTGGTATTCTGTGATTGACCGAGGGAACACCTTCTTTTTAATTTGTAACTTGCAAGAAAATCAAAGTCAGATTGAATTCATATATGATGGACTCCAATACTTGTTTACTGTGCAAAGATATTTAAGTTTTCTTGCTACTGTCCACAACCTGGTGTGACAAGACTTAGTTTTAATTCAATTGAAAATGGTTATTATATAATGCTGATATCTCAATCTGAATATTAAGCTAAAACTGAATGTCAAATACCAGTTAATCATACAACCACGAGGGAGTGGCCATTGAGCTAAAGTATAGGTCCCAAAATGAATGTTAAAATTATGAAGAATAACAGAGGCTAGAGCCATTAGAGATTCCTTGAACAATTAAAAATAAGTTATTGTCTCAGCCAGCTCTGAAATCAAAAGAAGAGACGTAAGATTTGAATGGGTTGTTTGATTTGTGGAGACATCACCTGTCACACCTGGAAATTTGAGTAGCAGCCCCTGTAACAATGTTATGAGAAAAAAAATAGATTTCTGTGGTGCTCTGGACAAATGCATGCTCTCTGAGAGCCTTAAAAAGCTATCGCCCAGTAGATTCTTTGGGGATCACACTACTCTGATGTTCAGATGACATTGGAATTGTCAGCAACATATACAGACAGGAGCCTTGGGCAAAAGCCCGTGACTACCAACCAGTGGTAACCCTGAGGATTTTGCATTAGCAAATCACTTGCATTTGCCAGTGTATATTCCCTTAGAGAAGCAATGGGTAGCTTATAATTGAACTTCAATTGAAATCGTTTCTGTTCCAGAAGGACATAAAAATATTTTAAGACCTGAAAATCTCATCATGTCATGGGTTATGTTAGAACTACATTCTGAAAGGAAGGAAAATGCCTTCTCCAAATAGAAATGGTGTATTCAATAACATGTGTCAGGGCGTCACTGAGGATTCCCATCATGATTGAACAGGAAGCTGCTATGCCTTTGATCCCTACACTAGATCCCCCTGATGACTTAACTGATTCACAGTCGAATGAGCAATTTTCTATTATTTACGAGAAAATGGTAAACAAATGTCATGGTTTATAGATGTTACCTCAAGGGTAGAGGGCTGAAATTCAAACTATAAGACAGCTGTATTGCAACTGTAAGGCAGGTATAGATTGACAGAAGAAGGGAAAGAAGATCTCAGTGGGCAGGGCAAAAAGGACAGTAGCAATCACTATATTACGAGATAATCAGTAAGGCCAAATCGTGCAAGCACCATCCTCCATTGTTTGTAGCAGGCGGTCCAGAATTTGGGCAGATTTAAGAAGTTTTAAATTTAGGGGTGCCTCAGTTGGTTAAGCATCTGCCTACCTCTCAGGTTGTGATCTCAGGGTTCTGGGATCGAGCCCCACGTCAGGCTCCCTGTTCGTGGGAAGCATGCTTCTCCCTCTCTTCCCCATTCATGCTCTCTCTTGCTCTCTTGCTCACTCTCTCTCTCAAATAAATAAATAAAATCTTTTTTTAAAAAAAAGAAGTTTTAAATTTAAAGTAATCTATGTTTGTGATGTATCTTGCTGCATCTGAATGAGCATTTGCAATAATTCTGATATCACTCTTTTAGTTTCCATTTGGCAGGTTTTATTTATTACAGAGGACACATTTTAGGTCGTAAGTGGGAACTATTGCCTTCTAAATACACACAAAGGAATTAGTTCAACAGAGATATGGGCAATGTGTAATTTTAAAACAAATAAATGATCTTTTAAGAAAGATATACAAGTATAATAGTTACAAGTATCTCCGGCTTTCACAACTTATTATAGTATAATGTGTCCTAATGCCTAAAGATCATGTTTTGTGGATGGAGAGAAATAAGGCAAAACATATGTGGTAAACTGACACCAATGTCATCGGCACTCTGAGTTGGAGCCCTGTGAGTCCTTTCAGTTATCCAGCACTCTGCGATTGCTGCACATGCTGTCTCTCTAGGAGTCCTCAGTCTATTCCTGAAACACGTGAACTCTCGTAAGTGTCTCCATAGGTGAAGGCACTGTAGAGAAACATTTATTTATTGTAGTTTCTTTTAAATTGGATTGAAATTCGTAAAACATAAAATTAACCATTTTAAAGTAAACTTTTCGGTGACATCCAATACATTTATAATGTTGTGCAACCACGACCTCTATTTAGTTGAAAAGCAACACCTCACGAGGAAACTCCGTATCTTTAAGTGGTCATTTTCCAATTCCTCTCCCCATTCTGAGCTCCTGGCAACCACCAAACTACTTTCTGTCACTATTGATTTACCTCTTCCGGATATTTCATAAAACTGGAATCATGCAACATGTGACCTTTTGTGTCTGGCTTCTTTTACTTGCTATCATGTTTTGGAGGTTTATCTCCTATCTGGTCCTGCACTGCATTTGATGGTTGGGAAGAAAACACTGAATTCATGCCCTCAGGAGTTTGCAGTTTAATAGCTAGAGAAAGTCAAGAATGTTAAGTACAACTTACAAAATTTCAATTTATAATAAGATAGAAGGTGATGATTGATATGCGGGAAAAACATGAGAGCAGATAAGAGCTATTCTGAGAGAAGGAGTGGTTGGTTAAAGTAGGGATGGTTGTAGTAATAAGTGACTGGCCATGTTAGGACTTAAAGAATGTGGAATTACATTAGAAAAGAGAAAGAGGTGATGCCATTTCTTAAGTGAAGAGTGGGTGGGCGGGGCATTCCATGCAGAATAATTAAGTCTAGGAAATGCTCTGGTGTGGAAGTATGCCTAGTGTAGTGAAGAAATATCAGAGAGGTTAGTGTGGCTGGATTCCAAACAGCAGGTGACAGTGGTAGAAGTTGGAGGCATAACAGTGGGGAGGTGGCATAGATCATATGAACTGGAGCCATGGGTGCCATTGTAAGAGTCTTGTTTGTTTAAGATTTTATTTACTTATTTGACAGAGACTGAGAGAGCACAAGAAGGGGGAATGGCAGAGGGAGAGGGAGAAGCAGGCTGTCTCCTGAGCAGGGAGCCCAATGCAGGGCTCCATCCCAGGGCCCTGAGATCATGACTTGAGCCGAAGGCAGATGCTCAATGACTGGGCCACCCAGGTGCGTAAGGGCCTTGTTTTTTCACACTTTGGCTGAAATGAAGATTCACGGGAGGACTTTGATGTCATCAAACTTAGGATTTAATTATATAATTTCTCTATTAAAGATAGATTGGAGTGATATGGTAGATTTAATAATCCATAGAAGAAATGATGGTGCTCAAACCAGGAGGGACCCTTGAGAAGGTGAGGAGTGCATATATTTTCAAGAATAGTTAATACAATTTTCTGATGAATTGTAGGAAAGAGGAAGAATGAAAACGAGTCTGTCTTTTTTAGCCTGAGCAACTGAGAAATGGAATTTATGAGGAGTGTTTGGCTATCCAGTCACTGGAGATAGAATTTGGGATTAACATTCTGGTCTCCTTGGAAGACTTGTGGTGGGAAAGCTTAGGTTTTGCTCTAAGCAGGAAATGCAGGAAACTTAGGTGGGAGATTTTATACTGAGACTGATTAAGGTCATGATACACATTAGCCAGGATGAATGAGGAAAATGTCTGTTCTAGGTGTCCAAAGTGCCAGCACAGGACACAGAGGTGGAATTTTGTGGATTTCCAGCTTAATTCTCTTCTTGAGGAATCAGTCCCTCAGAGAGTCCTATCAGAGGAGAGATTTTGGAAAGCATGGGAACAAAAAGCCAGGCAGGCACAGGCAGGTCTTGGCACTCTTTGTCCTAGAACAAGCATTGATGAATTAATGTCCATGGGCAAAATTCAGCATTTCCTATGTGTTTGTAATAAAGTTTTATTGTAACACAGTCGTGCATTTGTTTACAATTTGTCTGTGGCTGCTTTAATGCTATAACAGCAGGATTGAGAGGCTGCAGCAGAGACCATATGGTGTGCAAAGCCTAAAATATTTACTATCTTACCTTTTGCAGAAAACTTGTCCTGACTACTGCCTTCGACTATGTTTGAGGGATTAAAAAAAAAAAATCAGTTCATCCTCCTGACTGGATGATGTAGTGTACTTAGGGCAAATGCTTTTATTTCCATTTTTTTTCTCCTTTATTTTTAGACCTATTGTCTCATGAGCTCTTGCCAAACAAATCCAAGATAAAATTGCAGTTTAAGTCAGAAACCAGGGCCAATAACACCTGTACAGATAAATAGTGGTTGTTACCAAGCTTACAGATTATGAGGCTCTGTTAGTAACTAATAATGGTTTGTTGAAAGAAATAGTCTATGTCAAGGTATTTAAGGCTCATGAATGAATTTGATAAGGTTCCCAAACAAAACTATTTTTTAAATAAAGTTGGTATAACCCTAAAATAATACTTTTTGTGGTTTGTTTCACTTCCCTTTATTTTCAGACATGAAGAAGAAATTTAAATATGAGCTCTACCTTGTTGGTTCATGTCTGTGATAGCAATGTTTAAACAAATGAAAGAATGATATATTAGAATCATATAAAACAATTTGTTTATTTCTCTTAGCTGCTCAGGCAATATCTCATATAGAAAAATGTGAGCTTCATAAAAAAACTATTCCAGAACTCAGAACCCACATGGGTACCCTGAAAACTAAGTCTCAAGTACATCATAGAAAATGTTAGTCAAAGGCAAAGAAGAATTTTTATTACTGTATTCTAGAATTTCAAATGTCTTTACACAGAAGATATTGGCCAGCTGTTCTTCATCTCCATAGAGAGGAGAGCAATAGAAACAGGCTTAACTAATAGCAATAAAGTTAGCAGTAAGGAAATTCTACTAAAAGCAAGAGTGAAAACATTACAGGGCATATTAAGAAATCTCCTCTGGAGGATTCTTTAGACATGGATGGATTCTTGTTTGTCTGGAATGGTTAGCATGTGGCCCAGGAGAAAGTTAGCAAAATGACTAGATATATTTTCCTGTCCTTAAAGCTCTGTAGGTGACTTTAAAACTCACAATATATTTTTCAACACTTGCAGCATATGGAAATTTATTCATATAAGACATTTCATAAATCACCAATTTTAGTTTAGTATCAAAAGCTCCTTTCTGCTCTTGTGCAATGACTAAGAAATTGAAAATATTTTAAAGACACATTAGCAGATGGCTCCGAAAATTAGTTTTATGTGTTTTCAATGAAAGAGGAAGAAAAAAAAAAGTGGTGAATAAGTATTGAAGCTAGCTTTAATGTTCACAATAATTTGAGATAGTGGGATCAAATGTTTTAGGTCCCATTTCAATTCAAAAAAATATTTGAAAGTAAAATATTTAAGTAATTTCTTATATGATATATGCATATTTTGGAGAAAATATAAAAGTATTTGATTACTGGGGCACCTGAGTGGCTCAGTCAGTTAAGCGTGTGCCTTTGGCTCAGGTCATGATCTCAGCATCCTGGGATTGGTCCCCATCGGGCTCCCTGCTCAGCGGGAAGTCTGCTTCTTCCTCCCCCTGCTCTTGTGCTCTTGCTCTCTCTCCCCCCCTTAAATAAATAAATAAAATCTTTAAAAAAAGTATTTGATTACCTGTGGAATAAGATTTGATCTAAATAGACAATTTGGGTGCACTATTTAAATAGGGCTCAGGGTGCCTCGGTAGCTCAGTCAGTTAAGCATCTGCTTTCAGCTCAGATCATGATCCCAGGGTCCTGGGATCGAGCCCCAAATCAGGCTCCTTGCTCAGTGGAGAGTCTGCTTCTCCCTCTCCCTCTCCCCCTGTTTGTGCTCCCTCATGCTGTCAAATAAATAAATGAAAAATCTTTAAATAAATAAATAAGTATATCGGGTTCCAAACTAGAACAAAAATAAATATGTGATCAAAGTAGAAGTAAAATATCAAAGGAAACGCTTTCAAAATAAGCGGCAAATATTCAAATTAAGAAGGACAAAGGCAAAAAAAAAAAAAAAAAAAAAGCACAAGATATTTATTTGGGATTACTCACCTTGTTTTTAATGTTTTTCTGTCAGAGAGGCTTTATACTTGCAGTGCATAAATAGGTTTGGCCTGGAGAGGACGCATCAGATTTTGCGTTTTGTTTCTAACACATAAAAGATTTATGATTTGTGGAAGATATCTAACTCTTTGGATCCTCTAATGTTTCATAGCGTTATTATAAAAATTAAAAGAGTTAATAAATATAAAGCACTTAGGATCGCTCTGATCATATGGAAAACATTCAGTAAATGTGGGCTGTTGAGAATATGAGTGAAAGCAATAGTAATAATAGTAGGTGTGATAGCAGTACCGATGGTAGTTTTTGGACTGCATTTTATTTATAATACAGTAATATTGAGATGTGTGGTTTTATAAGTTGCTACTTTTTTAAGATACATGATATAATAAAATAGTACACTAAATATAAAATAGCAAATATACAGACCAATAGAAGAGCATTCAATATGAATGAAAATATGAGTCACACCTGGCTATATTATAGACAGTAGTAACAACAGGACATTCCAGGATTTGACAACATTTTTTATGACTAATACAATTATTAAGGAGTATCATCTAACATTCTTTCAACTCATCCACAAAGGCTAACATAAAATAAAACAAAAGATCCGTAAAGTAATTTTAAAAAGTTTTAAAATAGTATCCAGCACATACATTGGAAAAAAAGCAAGAAGAAAAAGAAAATTCAATGCCATTTATATCAAAAACTTTTCTGTAAGTGGAACAATCTAACAATAGCCACCTAGTAAGTGGTAGAGCCAGGGTATGAACCAAGGAATTGCAACTACATAATGGATATTATTAATTACTGAACTATAATATATAGATACCTACCTACAAGTCCAGAAGAGAGGAATTGCATAAATAATTTTGAAGTGTTATGTTATCAATCCCAGGACAATAGAACACTGTATTTACAAGAAGATAAAACAGATTGTTATATTTATATAAACTGTAACGGACTTGCTTTGTTAATGCCTTTATGTTATGTTACATTAAATTAAATTATTCTATTTTCATAAAGTAAAAAATATCTTTTACATATAAAAGTTGTATTTATTCTTCACAAAACTGAGCCCAAAGTGAAATCATGTAGTTAGGTTAGTGATGAAAAGAAGATGACTTGGGAACACCATCTGTCGCCATGACAAGGTCGTCACAGTTTTCTTCAAAAATAAGACCATGTAAATTTGCTATAGGAATAGCTAAATTTGAAATCGTGACAGACACAGAGATCATCAGAGAGATCGTCTTTGTGGCTTCTTTTATCAGTCTCAGGTCCTGCATCTCTTAATCTTTCTCCAGCCCCCGAGAACTGTTCAGTGTAACCTCCACATTTATACCTGCAGAAGCAATTTATTAAGTGGCAGGAAAAGCAAGTTCAACAAATACTGTAACTTGATTCCAGATTAATTCGTTTTTAGACTTTCTTCCTTTTCCCCCCTCAAGGATCTCTCTAAGTCAGTGACTAACCCTGTAAATCATTATGACTTCAGTTTCCAACCATGATTCCAATTTCACTGCAGAAATCTACACAGTAGTCCCCTATTATATTAAGAGTTTTTCTCCAGATTATTTTATTTTATTTTTTTCTATTTTAATGTTTTTTATTATATTATGTTAGTCACCATACAGTACATCCCTGGTTTCCAATGTAATGTTCGATGATTCATTAGTTGTGTATAACACCCAGTGCACCATGCAATATGTGCCCTCCTTACTACCCATCACCAGCCTATCCCATTCCCCTACCCCCCTCCCCTCTGAGACCCTCAGTTTGTTTCTCATAGTCCATAGTCCAGATTATTTTAAATCCACCAAATGGTGAGTGATGGGAATTTTTCTAGTAAATAACAGACATCCTACCTTTTTTTGTGACTTATTGTCTTTTCCAGTTTTCTTGTTCTATCCAGTTACTCAGATTAATCTTCATTTCATTCCAAGCTATCTGATGATTCTGATAATAATCCTAATTTAGTTGGCAACAGCATTAAAGCTGATTTTTAATACTTTATTTAAAAAATTTTACTTAAATCTTTAAGAACAAAAAGACACACTACATCCCATGCTAACAGATTGGCTGGTCTACTCCACCTGCCCAGTTTCATCAAAAGTTCTATCTTGACTACTACTGTGACAAGAGTATTTATTTTAAAAAATAATAATTTGAGAAAAATTTTTGTACATGCATCATGGCCTTGAGGTAATTTTCTTTCTGAAAATATTCTAGGATCTAAATATGACTATCTCATCCATGCAGTCTGCATCTTGCCACTTGGAAATCAAAGGAGGCTGCCTCACAGAAGTCTTCAGTCTGAAATAAGTGCTTGACTTTTACATATTTTAAAAAAGTACATAGATATAAGCATCAGTATTAAAGCTAGTAAATTGAGAAAACAGTAAGTTCTGTAATTGCCATTAGATTGACCCACCCATTACAATTTAACAATTAAGATAAGTAATTTTGGGGCGCCTGGGTGGCGCAGTTGTTGGGTGTCTGCCTTCGGCTCAGGGCGTGATCCCGGCGTTCTGGGATCCAGCCCCACATCAGGCTTCTCTGCTAGGAGCCTGCTTCTTCCTCTCCCACTCCCCCTGCTTGTGTTCCCTCTCTCGCTGGCTGTCTCTCTCTGTTAAATAAATAAAAATCTTTAAAAAAATAAGTAATTTTGCCCCATACATATTGCTGTATATTTTTGGGTTTATAGATTGGGTATACGGGACTTTAAAATCCTGCAGTGACATACGAATATTTTATTATTCTCTCAATTACTGCTGGACAGCTGCACGCAGCCATTTAGGGCACTGTCATTGCACAACATACAGATGTTGGTGGAAGTCCCTCAGCCCTCAGAGCTGTGAAGGCAGCAAGAGCTCGATGGATATTGCAGCCTGCCCTGCCTGCAGCAATTCCTCTGGCCATTTTAGACCTGGCACTGATGGGTTTCTGAGGGAGTGACATTCATATGCCCTTGGACAAAAACACATCATCCATTCTGAGGAATGTAAAGTCTGAATGCTTTAAAGACAAAATCTAAGATCTTTTAAAAAAGTAGCAATTTAAAATTTTTCTTCTTCCCCAAACTATTAATATGAAAACTGAGACAACTTCCTTTAATCTGTATTTCATGTAGCAACATGAAAGGCATTTTTAATCTTGACTTTATTAATTCTCTAGATATAAACATCTGATGCAAAAGTGAACTTTTTAAAGGCTTAATACGGAATACATTACTCAATTCTTCCTTTTCCTTCACATTGACTCCTACTTACAACAGCCATATTAAAAAAAAAAAGTCAATGAAAGTACTGCAACCCTTGCTTCTTAAACCCGGCATTCACTCCTCAAATATGCTCTGGAAATCCTGTGATGCAATGTGAATTTATACAGGGGTTTTCCTTAACCTCCATGACACTCATAGATATATTGGTTCAATCTTGAATACTCCCAGGAAATTTGCTTATGAAAGACAGTTATTCTCTTTCATAGAAAAAGAATTAAGAATAGATAAATATAGCTCAACCTCATGATATGTTATTGGTAAGATATTTTAAATGAAACTTAAAAGTGTTTTTTGGTAATTTTCTATTAGTTTGCAAAAAGAATAAAAAGATGCAGAGTACTCAATTCTGGCCAGAAATAGGCATTCTCATTTATTATTGGTGAGAGTATAATTCATCAAAACCTTTTTAGAGACAATTTAGGAATAACAATCAAAACTACAAAATATATTAAACTCCAACAATTCTTCTCCAAGAGAATAATTGCACTAAGCTGTGTATATTTTTCATTAAAGCCTTGTTTGTAATGATAAAAAGTTTGGAAAAACTCAAATGGTCATGTTTAGGGGATTGGATAAAACAATTTATGCTACTTCCATGCAATAAACTATTGAGCATATATTAAAAAGAAAGACATTGTCTATATATACACTGCTTAGAGAAATCACCAAAGAAATTTACAGAGTATAATTGTGTTATAGTTATGATTATTATGTATTTTACGCACACACACGCTTTCATGGAGAATTATTTCCCCAGATACACACAGCAGATATACTGAGGTGGAGCTAGGAAGCTTTCTCTTTCAAATTTTGTTGTTTTTGAATTTAAAGAAAAGATATCAATGTTCTAATGTTGAAATACATGTATTTTAAACACAAAGTAACAAGGATATGTCAGAATATAACATTTACAGAAGTTGAAGACTCTGAATCTTGAGAAAATCATGTAAAAGATACAGATTTTCAGGTCACCATGAGATTGCCCACATATTATTTCAGTCTATGCTTTAATAATAAAAAGAAACATGGTGAGTCAGCTTCCAACATAAAAGCTTCCTTGCATTATCTGTTTCATTCATCAATCAAGCTGAGGCTCAAGAATAGTTTGGGGGAAAAAAAAGAAGAAGATAAAAGGAAAGAAGAAAAAGAAAGAAAGAAAGAAAGAAAGAAAGAAAGAAAGAAAGAGAAAGAAAGAAAAGAAAGAAAAGGAAAGAAAGAGAAGGAAGGAAGGAAGGAAGGAAGGAAGGAAGGAAGGAAGGAGAGAGAAAGAAAGAAAGAAAAGAAAAGAAAGAAAAGAAAGAAAGAAAGAAAGGAAGGAAGGAAGGAAGGAAGAAAGAAAGAAAGAAAGAAAGAAAGAAAGAAAGAAAGAAAGAAAGACAGACATGGTCACATCATTTGACTGGATTCGAATCTTGACTTTCTGAATCCACTGTCAATTTCTTCCCACCAGGACTTAATCTGAAACATGTTATCTCTTTAAGGATATGAGGAGAAGAAAATTACCTGTATTTCAATTTTACAATCTTGTGCAAGAGTTAATGGAAATAAGCCTGAAGTAGTTGCTAGTGCTTTATAAACATATTCTCTTATTAGCATGCCCATTGGTATAAGTGGCCCAGAGAAGTAAAGGTTGACTAGGATCTAAGGACCTTTATCATGGCCAGAATGCAAGTTTGCAACAAAGGTACTGTATCTGCTGGAGGTTCTCAGGCCCAAGATCTTTTTTTTTTTTTTTTAATAATTTTGAGTATCTTTGTTTTATACAGGCACATACTGCCTATTTATAAGTGAATTGAGAATATATCAGACTCAAGTCTGGGAGGATTATTTGTCTTGTTTTCCTTTCTGTTTATGTAAAGACAATGGGACAGCTTAAGCCACAAACATTTTGCCTGTCAGAACTGGGAATTAATTAACTATTTTAGCTGCTAAACTGTTCCCGTCTGAAATGTAATATGATGACAGTTCATAAAAATTTTGGTGAAATGAAATACAAATACAACACTTAAATTACAGTCTTCTCTTTTTGACAATAAGGCTAAGGATTTTATGTGACAGGATGTGTCTATTCGTGTAATAATTTTCTAAACTTTATAGGTACACCCAAGCATTACTAAAAATCTTTGCAACTCAATGTATTGTGATAAAAATGTTATTTTACTGATATATATTTCATTTTGTAAATATCTCAAACTTCCATGGTGACTATCCACAGATTTAAGGAATTTTAAGAGTCTCGAAGTGATATTCTTTAAAAATCATATGGTAGTCCAATTTTTTTCTGATCTATACATTGTTCGTAAATATAAAGACTTCTTTTAATCCACAGTAAGCATTTCTTTCTTGCCTGAAAATTTTTCATATTTCTTTTTCATTATCTAGTCTCATAATAAAGTCAGTCTTACTATGCTAGTTAACTTTATTTGAAATTTTAGGCTTGTAACATTTTTCTTCTTCTCAAAAAAAAAAAAAGGAAGAAAGCCATCCTGAAAGGATTTGCAGTATGTTTGTTAAGCACAAACTCCCACGCTTTTACATAATTATTTCTAACTTCCAGCAATTTTTTTTATCTTCCATAGTTATAGCATAAGTATGTCCTACATGAATAAGATGGGGTAGATGATATTGGAGATGATATTTAAAAAAGAAAAAATACCAATAAATCCAAAAAAGAAGTAGTTAGCATTATACATTATGTGTATTGATGGGAGATAAACCTAGATAATTATAAAAATAAATAAAAGCATTTTGAAGTTTTTCCTCAAAAGAGGAGTGGGGAGTCTGCTTGAGGTTCTCTCTCTCCCTCTCTCTACCCCTACCTCCCCCAACACACGCTGTCTCTAAAATAGATAAATAAGTCTTTTAGAAAGATCTAGATGGCAAAATAGGACATTTAAAAAAGGATATTGTGTGTTAACAGAGGGAGAGATCTTTGTGAAAAACCTAGTCAGCAGTTAGATATGAATGCATGGTACTCAGGTAATAGTCACCACTAAAAAAGGCATTAACAGTAAAATAAAACATGGAATGATGTAAGTAGAAAAAACATTTCTGGGGAAAAATAGTATATTCTGAAGAGCAGAAGATAGATCATTGGAGCATACCAATTCTTATACATTAAAGAGTTGGTAAGAAACCTATCACATAGTTGATGAAGGGTTATAAACACACAAAAAAAGGAAATTAAGAAAGAAAATAAAAATAAAGAGAAAGATAGGAGGGTATCTTAGTAGCCATGAAAAAATGAGTAGTCAACAATGTCAAGTTCTGATGAAAGATCATGTAAAATTAATAAGAATAGTTTATTTAGAGTTATTCCTATAGGCCCTCAGCTATGAAATTTGTCCACTGTTATTTTGAGTAACTTTACTATAAAAGGCAAAAAAAAAATGAGGGGATAGGCTAGAGAAGAATTTGAAATAAAAATTAACTTTTACAGATGGTTTAAATATATGACAATTTAAATTATTAAGAAATGGCATGATTTTAAAATATGGAAGCAAGAGGATCATTATATCTACTGGGTAAAGATCTATGAAACATTAAAATATATCCATATCTGAAGAAATGCACTCATTACAGATGAGTCAGTTGATCTAGCAGATATTTTCATCTAGGAGATATTTCTCTTTTGAAGATTTCAGTCTAGTTTGCCTTGCAAACATTGATTGCTACATAGAATTTGGAAGACAGAATATAAAACTTGGATATGTCCACATAGAGCTGGTACTACACAAAGCTGGCACCAAAAAGAGCTAAAATAAGTGACAAGAGTAAATGAAAAAATATTGGGAACAATAAGGGAAATTTCCTATCTTGAATTTGGCACTGGATGGAGGAAAATATATTTGCCCTGAGAATTTGTAACCATAAGTTAGTCTTCATGAAATTTTTGTTGCAAAAGCATATGACTAGTATCGCCCATTAAACTTCAGTAAAACATTCACTATCATATTTTTCCAGGTTGGGAATATTCCTGTGGAGAAATTCAATTGTACTCTTTCCCTCAAAGATATAATTATGGAAAGAAGACACCATGATTATAAAAAAAAACAAACTCAGAAAATAAAATCTTCAGCAATTTTCTTAAACATTGAAAAACACGAGGAAGAAGTTATAAAAGTATAAATAAAGACCTACTATACATGAAAAAAATAAATGTATTACTTTGCAAATAATGTATTTCCCAGTGGCATCGAAAATACAGTGACACTTTAAACTACAGTTTAGATAGTATGGAAAATAAAATTTGTGGACTAGAAAATGAATCTAAACAAATTATCCATGTAGATTTAGAGTTGGCAAATGTTTTCTGTAGTCAGATGCTACATATTTCAGGATTTGTGTGTCAGATATTCTTTTCCTTCTCTCCTCCTCCTCCATTTCTTCTTTATTTCTCTTCCTTCCTTCTTTCCTTCCTTCCTTCTTTCCTTCCTTCCTTCCTTTAGTAAAAGAGAACTTTTTAAAAAGATTTATTCATTTATTTATTTATTTGGGGGGTGGTGCATGAGTTGGGGGAGGGGCAGAGGGAGAGAATCTTAAGCAGGATCCACACCAAGTGAAGAGCCCAACACGGGTCTCAATCTCACAACCCATGAGATCATGACCTGAGAGTCAGACGCTCAACTGACTGAGCCCCCTGGGCACCCCGAAAGAGAACTTTTAATGTATGTCATGAAAACGTCTTTTAAATCAGATTTCTGTGATCACTGAAAAAATGCAATAAAGAATGTGAGATAAAATAATTTTTAGGCAAAACAGACAAGGTTTATGAATAAAAGAAATCCTAAAGGATATAACTTAGGAACTCCTCCTAGATAGGATATTTGAGATGTAAAATAGAATGAGGAGCAAAGACAGTAATAAATATGTGGATAAATCCAAATAAATATTGATATTTAAAAACAGTAATAATGTCCAACAATAGACACTAATGTCTAATGTATGGGATCATTGCTAAAAAATACTACCAATGATATATGTAATTATATAAGGCTGATGAATATTTTGAAAGTATTCCATTTTATTGTTGAGAGCTGGTAACATTTATCATAGACTGGCTTGAAGTTAAAAGATTTTTTTTTTAAAGATTTTATTTATTTATTTGACAGAGATAGAGACAGCCAGCGAGAGAGGGAACATAAGCAGGGGGAGTGGGAGAGGAAGAAGCAGGCTCATAGCAGAGGAGCCTGATGTGGGGCTCGATCCCATAACGCTGGGATCACGCCCTGAGCCGAAGGCAGATACTTAACCACTGTGCCACCCAGGCACCCCCTGAAGTTAAAAGATTTTTAACAATATAATTGAATTTAAGATTTTTTATGTATAAGTCAATTGTATTTTTATACTCCAAAAGAGAACAGTTAATATAAAAAAATTACTCTTTTTAATAGTAAAAATAGGGAGCCTGGGTGGCTCAGTCAATTAAGCATCTGCCTTCGTCGAAGGTTGTGATCTCAGGATCCTGGGATGAAGACTCCTGCATCTGGCTCCTTGCTCAGCAGGGAGTCTGCTTCTCTCTCTTTCTTGCTGCCCCTCCCAGTGTTCATGCTTGCTCTCTCTCTCTCTCTCTCCCTCTCTCTTAAATAAATAAAATCTTTAAAAAAATAGTAAAATATGTAATATACATGCCAGTCTTAATGAAAAAGATGATATAATATCATGTATATATATATATATCTCAATATTAAATAATGTATATATAATAAAATAAATGGATATATAATTTATGTCTTAAATATGTAAATTCTGTTAAAGTTGACCCACATAGTCAGTATAATTCCAAATAAAATCCCCACAGATTTACCTTTTAGGACCTGGGTAAATGTTTTCTAATTTTTTAATTGAAGAATGAAGGTGCAAGAACAACAAAAACACTTTTTTTTAAAAAAAGATTTTATGTATTTATTTGACAGAGAGAGAGAGAGAGTACAAGCAGCGGGGGGCGGGAGACAGAGGGAAAGGGAGAAGCAGTCTCCCCACTGAGCAGGGATATTAGAATTCAAATATTAGAATTCTGGTCATGAAAAGATTCTATAAATTGAATGAAAGGACATAATGCTAAATAGGAGAAAAATGGCATCATAATAATTCTAAAATTATTATGAATTGACATTTATTACATATTAAAAACTATAAGCCAATAGCAATTATATTTTAAAAATCTAAGCATATACAGATATTTTAGAGAATAAAAAGTAATGATGAGATCATATGGTGAAGAAACCTACAAAAAGTTGTTTCAAGCACATTAATAATCAAATAAATCAAGAATAAAAAGATACAATTGTGTAGCCACTGGATTCACATAAATTAAGTTTAACAGTATCAAGCACTGGAAAACATGTAAAGAAATGGGAATTCTTTACACTTTAGAAAATGATTTGGCATTACCTGGTACATTTGAAATTTCTTACTTATCCAATGCTAAGGCCACCTTGAGGATATAACCTGCATCTATTCCAAAATTTGGTTCAAATGTTGAGACAGATGATGTCACACACTCAGGGAAAAGGATACAAAAGGTTTTGTTTCTCATATAATGAGGCATTTTGGGAAGAGCAAGACAGCCTTTCCAGGTGGATTCCACAATGACTTAAGGGAGGAAGGAAAGAGAGTGACTGAGGATTTGGTGGAGGTTAGAGGGTGTAGTCAGGGGGAGAATTTGTAGGTCTCACCAGCGCCAAAGGCAGAAGCACCTGGGCTTTCTTATCAACTTTCCCAGATGTGGCGCAAAAGGGGAAAAGAGAGCAAAAGGCTTAAAAGCTGTCAGCAGTCAAACATCAGAAATGGAGTCAGACTCCATGTTACACTACTTTGTAATCATTTCCCTCTCCAGTCTATCCCTAGAGAAATTCTTGCACATAAACCGCTGCACATATGCGTAAGAATTTTAACAGTAAGAATACTACTGCTGCTTATATGTTTGTTCACATACTCACAATAATAGTATAGATGAATAAATTGTAATATAATCATAAAATAGAACAATATACAGCAGAGTAATGAAAGAAGCAGTTATAACTAACCCCTAAGACATACTATTAAGTAATTAAAAATCTCATATTTTGGGGCACCTGGGTGGCTCACTCGTTAAGCATCTGCCTTCAGCTCGGATCATGATCCCAGGGTCCTGGGATTCAGCCCCTCATCTGGCTTCCTGTTCAGCGGGGTCTTCTCCCCCCACCCCTCCCCACTGTCCATGCTCTTTCTCTCTCTCCCTTTCTCCCTCTTTCTCTCTCAAATAAATAGATAAAATCTTTTTTAAAATTTCATAGTTCATGTATATAAGTTTCAAAACTGGAAGATAGAAAATAACCCATATGCACATACACAGTTTGGGGGAGATATACTTAGGTGTTAAGATGTAAGGAATATCAAGGTCAGCACTATGCTAGTGGGAGGGAAGAAGTGTTATAAAATAGGAGAAGGTTAAAGGAGCTTGTCTCGAGACTTGCTATCCAAAGAGTGATACTTCTATTGGCAGCATCAGCTTCATTTGTAGAATCACTGGAAGCAGCTCAGGCTCTGCCCCAGACTACTGAATCAGGATCTATACTTACAAAAAATCTCCCTGTACACATTAAAGTCTGAAAAGCAATAGCATTAAAGTACTAATTCGGTTATTTTTCTTAACCTGGCCATTACCTGTGCTAATGTTCATTTTATGATTAAAGTGTTTGTGTGCTTTTTTTTTTTTCCTTTGCAAATCACTACCTGTTAATTTCCAGTTTTCAAGTTTATAAATAATGACACTGGGCCTAATAATTCCTTTGCATCTATCAAGACACATGTGGGGCTGTTCCCACATTATGGAATAATTCTATTGTTTCAAAATTATTTCAACCTTGAGTAATGAAGTTTTATATAATGAAGATTTCACTGAAATGTATTCCTTTTAGTGCAGGCATTATCATATATATATGTGTGTATATATATATACACATATATATATACATATATATAAAATTACAAATGATTAGATCATATTTATGCACCTAGTGTTTTCCTACTCAAGCATTTCTAGTTTCTTTATGTTATACTTTTCTCACTTTTCATTAAAATATAATGTATAGATTAAAATAATGTAAAAATCATCTAAGATTAGAAGCTCTAATAAATTGACCATTTTGATATCACTGCTACCTTGCTAGACTCTTACAGAATTTCATTATTCATAGTAAACTCCTAAATACAGTGTTTAAATCCATTAAAATATGACCCTAACTTCCATATCTCCTCTATCTGGAGAAAAATACCCCATGTTCTGATTAAAATATTAAAATTGTTGTACCTCTTCTGAGTTACTTGCCTCCACCCTTGGGTTATTTTTTCCTTCCATTCTCTCACCATGTAATACTGCATCTCCCTAGCTCTATCTTTCATTTTCCACCCAAAACCTACTCCCTTCCCCACCCCACCCCACCCCCAGCCTCTTTGGATACTTCCATTCAAAAATAAATTACCTTCCTATGTGGTTTTACCAATAGTGTGATTATATCTCTTTCAGCATTTACAAATCGTGTCTTAACATTATTGAATGTGTATTATTCTCCATCATAAAATTCTTGAGAAAAGGGACCACATTTTACTCATTTTTATAACCTCATTATACCTACCATGCATTATAAATTTTTTAATACATTCCAGCATACATTTTTACTGGTGAAACACCACAAATTCTTTATCTAATATATAATCAGAAACAATAAGAAATGCATCATTCTGTTTGGCATAAGACATTTGTTTTCTTGGCCTTCTAATTTTATGATTTGGATTTTACCTAAAAGAAAACAAAGTCATCACTTCACTTAGTGCAGCACAGTATTTACACAGAAAAATGTTCGTTTTTTTCTGTCCTTGATCCTCAGTGTTGCTGAGGACTGCGTATCAATACACAAAGGCTGTAATTGACTAAAGGGGAGAAAGCATGGTCTCTAGTCTCAAATGATCTTGTCCATCTTAAAATGAAGAACATAAATAGTATTTATAATGTTACCATTTGCATCAATGAAGGATCAAAATATATCATGCATTCTCATAGTTCAGTCATCTCTCTGCTAATAAAGAGGGCCACAGAATTTCAGAAAGTCTATTGACTGTCTTCAGTGGGTTCAGTTAATGGAGTTTATGGCAAGAAATTGGAGGACTGGAGGTGGAAGAGGTCAGCTCTATCTTTCCTGCTCCCTCCGTCTTCAGGATCTTGGGTTTGTGGTAGGATAACACCAAGACTGAGGTCCCACTCAGTGGCCCCTTTTCTCTGTGCACAGTATTTCCTTATTTACCACTTCAGCCCTAGAGGTGGTACAGCTTGTTGATACTAGTTTCTCTGTGTCATAGAACCCTGCTCATTCCCTTAACTGCTCACATAGATGAATTCAAGAGTGTCCATATGTAATTTTTATGTAATTCTAAGTATTATAGATTGATTGACATGAAGGACCCCATATCATCTGAGACAGCTGATTTTAAATTATATGTTAGAAAGCTCAGAGACATTATCCACATGGAACCCAAATTCATAAGTTGCTATATAATGCTGCTAAGTATTTTTAAATTTGTGTAAAATCAAAAAGAATATTTAAGGAAACCCTACATCTGGCTGATTATTACATTTGTAGACACTGTTTCATATTAAGATGTTCTTATTGAAAATGCTATTTTATAAATGACAACATTTTGCTTTTCAAATATAGTCTACTGTCATTATGATAAAATGGAAAAAAAAAGCATAAAAACAAAAAAGTTTCAATATACAATTCTTTCCTACTGAGAGAACAGGAACCCTGAGGGCAAATATTAGCCTTGGTACTGTCTACCTCCCAGGGTTGTATTATTTTCTCTTCGCTTTAGTCCTTGAAGTTCATTTGTATTTTGTCAGCAGAATTATGGATTTTTAAGGGTTTTTTTAAAATTTCATTTTATCCATCATTTAATAATTTCAATTGGGAAAGTCTTATAATGTATGCTAGCTCCCATGCTTCTAGAACTAGAAAATGACTATTAGTTTTTCGCCTTTGTATTTCCCAGGGAAAGCTCATAATAAACACTCAATAGATATGCTACATGAATGCTTGTACAGGAACCTGTACGTGGCTAATGTTATAATCCTTCAGTAATTCTTAAATTCTGTTACTGAAGCTACATCTTTGCCTATGTGTAATGCCCCAAACACCATAAGAAAATACTGAGCCTTTGTCCATTCTCATCAGAGTAAGAATTGAATAACTCAGTGAACTCTAAACCACCCCTGTAGCTATCATCTTAAAAGAAGGGAAAAAAAAGATTGTTATGGGTTTCTCAAGCCAGTACTTATTAGAAGCTTCCCATTACGCAAGAAAAGAAGTAGGATTTCTAGACTTCACTTAGACATGCTTCAAACATACAAAGGTACAAGGGTGTGTGTGTGTGTGTGCAGAATAATTTCCGTAACTGAGTACCCAAAGCATAGTTTCTAGGCTTGGCTTCTCATAGCAGCTAATCAGTTATGGACAGAAGTACAAAACAATGAGTTATGTCAAATTGTGATCTTTCTCTATCACCTTAAGTAAAAGTGAGTCCCTGATTAACTTTTTAAGATTTCTAATGCAAATTCACAGCATGCTCTTTTGGATTTCGAATAATTAAGATATTTCTGAGTTGATCGTTTAAGTCACCGGAAAATGAACATCATGCTTATTATAGTGAAAAACGTACTGTCCATTTTATGTAGTTTATATTTCAATTGGGTTAATAAAATAATCTTATCAGAATATTTGGCAAAGGGAAAAAAAGAGTATCTTTGCCACCCATGATAACTTTTAAAAAGTTAAATAAAATAAAGCTTTTGGCTTGAGGCAAAATAATTGCAAATTTCCAGATGAAAGGTGAAATATTCTTCGTTCTGAGAACATGGAAATAGAGATATAAAAGAAGATCGTTTTGCAGCTGTAACTATACCTGTCACTGCACATGACAGATATAATG
This sequence comes from Ursus arctos, assembly GCF_023065955.2. Taxonomy (NCBI): domain Eukaryota; kingdom Metazoa; phylum Chordata; class Mammalia; order Carnivora; family Ursidae; genus Ursus; species Ursus arctos. The sequence goes on along the minus strand of NW_026622952.1, from coordinate 30,852,174 downwards.
AGTGTGGCTCCCCCGGGTTCCAGGGAAAATGAAACAGGAACCTCAGGAGATCTTATCATTTACAAGAAACTTAAAAGGCTGACAGGTATTTTTATTGGATGTGTGTAATGGTATTGCTCCGGTATGATTTACCATTCAGCATTGTTAGCATTAATAATGCCATTTATTGTAAACAATGCTCCAGAGCAATGTATCCATTAGTAATATAATGAGACCTACACATATGAGCCATATATGTCATTTAAAATTTTCTTATAGCCACACTAAAAAAACTACAAAGAAACAAAGAAAATTAATTCTACTAATACATATATAATTTAATTTCCCATACAATGTTAATTATTTGGCTAGTAACAGTACAGACTTTTTTTTTTTTTTTTTACCATTCTTGTGGGGGGAAATCATTAAGAAATGAAATCCTGAAAACTAAAAAATGGGTGAAGAGTAAACCCATTTTAAGAAGATCAAAAATAATCTTCATTAAGTCACACTCACCATTGGTTCAGGACCCGTAGAAATATTAATTTGTAAATTAGAGAAATTAATGAGTATACACCTACAAGAATAAGCAAATACCTTTGAGAAGATGCCCATTTAATCATCCTCAGTAATTTGATTATTTCTGTAGAAAATTATATCATATATTCATATTTCAACCCAAATCAAAATGAAGTTATGTAACCCACAGAGTTCATGTTCTCAAGAAAGAAACTGTGTTCCAAGTATTTTAGGATAGATTAATTAAGGAAATCAATTTATAGAAATGATATTAATTCCATTTGTTTTATCTTCCCCCTTTAATGGATATTTTCTTCTTCACTATACATAATTCCAATTTCACTACAACTTAAGGGCTTAAGTATTCAGGTCACACTAGGTTGGTTTTATGAGTTACCTTAAATACCACTGTATTTATTTAAATATGGGTGTTGGTGTGTATAAATGAGATTTTTCCCCCCAAATTTGCTGCCCTCTGTCTAAATAACCTTATAAAGTGAATAAGCCACATCTTAATGAATGCAAATAAAATTAATCAAACTTTCATACACACCCAATATTACATCCATCTCTTTTTAAAAATTAGACAAGGACAGAGAGGAGTTAAAACACATTCTCACTAGACAAGTGTGATAGAAACAGGAAACCACTCACAAGAGCCCTGGGTGACAAGCAAGAAGGAAATCAGTAAACCTTCACTCATCATAATCTTAACCATTATTGATCATAACCTGCCTGTAAATTAAGGCTTTTGAGACTCTGTGCCAAAACATATCATTCAAATAGTTAAAAGAAACTTTACCAATTTGAACAGGAAGCCTATGTAATCACTTACATGTTTAAAAGGGGAAAAAAATTGTAGTGAAAATTTCCAAAGTTTTGATCAACAGAGTGGAGACCAATTATTCTTGCCTTCATTAAAAGTATTCCAAATCAAGACAAAATACGCCTTGGGAGACTACTCATTATTAGAGACTTTATTCATTTTCCCATTGGGAAGCTGTAGGGTATTCAGTGAAGCATAGAAAGAAAGATGGAGATTTTCAGGGAGAAACACAAAGGTATGATTTTGATTAAGTATACAATAAAATACTTAAAAAATGGTACATTTATAATTTTGGAAGTGTTTTCTCTAATTAATATATCTAAATAAAATCATCTTAGAAAAATTAATATAGGATGGATACTATTTTTAAATGTCTAATAAATTATAACAAGTCTAGAAATCTGATGGCATCATTAAAATACACATATGTTCCTAATGAAGTAATGTTTTAAAGTGTTTTTGAAAAAACATATTTATGAAATATGTTTTTGAGTTGAAAATATAGTGCATTCAGTACATTCAACTTTCTCTCAAGAACCTGTAAAAAGATCAGTTAGTCCTGGGCTATGTAATAAGCACAATTTTATTTGCTATATAAAATAGTATTTGGAAAAACTATCTGCTTAAGTGGTGTTTGCCTGTCTGAGTTGATTTGATTCAGTATATCAGTGATTAATTCTGCATTTCAATATTTATAGTGAGATATAATATATGATCATCATCCTAAAGAATAGTTGTATTTGTTTGATTTTTATGAACTGTGTTATGCAGTATTGAAGAACATTAAAATTATTTTATCTTTTTATATATTTAAGTTAGAGAAATATTTAATATTTGTAGCTCATATACTGGGATGGCAAATCACAAGATATATAGTGCATGATAAGATTTAATTAGTTTTATACATAAGTTCATGTGATGATAATTACTATATTTGAATCAAACTATGATTTTTTTATGTTGTATATGAAACTTGTTACTGCAAATATCTTTGATCATATTCAGGAGTATATCTGTCTTTTTCTCTCTTACATTTCTGTGTCTATCTTTATCCTGTTTTCACATAGCTCCTACTAACTACCTGAACAAAGTAATCAGGATTGATGTAATAGTGGAGGATATTGAGTTTCCTGTATTGATTACCACTGCATTCAATAATAATTTGCTGAAGCCTGGGCATACAGTTTTGGAGCATGTATGGGAATAGAATTAATGCCATGGATTTAGGGACCTTATAGGTTCATAAGGGAGTTCTTTGATAGAAGGTGAGGCTTATACTCTTCATCACATAATGCAAATGCAAAATCCATAACTAGAAAATATTTTTCAAAATTTTTCTTTTTTTATTTAAAAATATTACAAAGTGTGTTTGAAATAGAAATATATCTCTCTTGATTATTTTTTATGTTGCTAAAAATACAAGAAGCCCATCCATGTAAGCGATAGGTTGCTCTTTAATTTCACTGATAAAATCTTTTGTTGTCATCCTAACTTAATAAAACAGGTGACGGAAATATATACACAGCTCTTAGACATACTTCACTTAGACTTCATTCACATTATTCTTCTAAAACTGTCTTGTAAAGGTTGCCAGTGATCTCCACATTGCTAAACAGAATGGTCAATTCTTGGTTCCCATCCTACTGGCAGCATTTGACAGTGTGTCACTCTGCTCCTCAGAACACTTTCATCACTGACTTTTCAGTATCCAGATTCTCTTGATTTCCCCTGGTAGTTTACCAGTTGGTGTTTTCCATTTTTCTTTTATGGTTTCTTCTTTTATTCTCAAGGCTTATTTTCAAATACTCTTCTGTTTTCTGTCTGCACTGATTCTCTTGAAAGTCTGTCTAGGTTTATGGCTTTTAATAAAATTTATAGAATGACAATTCCCAATGTGTAACTCCAAGTCACATAGGTTTCCCAAATTCTAAGCCCATATATTGAGCTACACTGTCAACATCTCTACTTGGTTGTTTAATAGCATATCAAACAAACAAGCAATTTCCTACCTGAACTCCCATTCTTCTTCTCCTACATACTCTACTCACATTCTTACTATGTTGGTTGGTTGATGACAACTAGTTCCAGTGGTTCAAACCAATGATTTGGCAGAGTCCCCTGGAATTCCTGTCACAAACCACATTCCACCTGCCATCAATTCCCTTTTGTTATGCCCCAGAATCCAACCACTTCTCACCACCTTAACTGTAGTTATCCTATGAGTTGACATCATCCCCAGTTTTCTGTATTAACAGAAATAACTGCTCTGTCCTTTCTTTCCTCTGGTCCATTCTCAAGATGTTAGCCAGAGTGTTATTTTTAAAATAGTCATTAGATATATCATTCATGTGCCTTAAGCCTTGAAAATAATTTCCTATTTCATTCTGTGCAAAAGCCATTTTTTGCCATTGGTCAACAAGGCTCTGGAGATCTCTTCATCTTGTTACTATTCTGGTCTCATCATATTTCACCTCCAACTTAGATCATTTAGCCCCTGCTGCACTGGCTTCCTTGTTCTTTCTCAAATACGTGAGACATATTTCACCTCAGAACCTTTGAATTGGCCCTTCCATCTATCTGGTATATGATTCCCCATGATGTTTGTATGATTACCTCTTTCTCACTCCTTTCAAGATTTGCTCCGAAATTGCCTTCTTAGGAAAGACCATTCTAGCCACTCTGTGAAGTTGCCCTGTCACCCTGACCCTCCCTTAGCTTTCCTATATTTTTTCTTTTTCTCCATTTCTTTTTCTCTTTCTTTTAATCTGCTTCCAATGTACTAATAGTTTACTTATGTAGTGTGTTTGTTATTTATTAACTTGCCAGCTTCATGGTAGCAGGGATCTTTGTCTGTGTTGTTCACTACATAATCTCATGTGCTTTAGACAATAACTAGCACATAGTACTGGCTTAGTAATTAATAAATAAATATATGATGCAAGAAAGAGCAAATGGAAGAAATGAACAAAAGTCAATTTACATAGTTTTAATTTCTTCCCTTAAGTGCATTTCAGACATAGTTTACTGAATTCCATTTATATTAGAATATAGAATGTACTAGGGTTCTCCAGAGAAACGGAAAACAGAGACAGAGAAACGGAAACAGAGAAATGTATATGGAAGAGACTTACTATACGGAATTGGCTCAAACAATTACAAAGGTTGAGAAGTTTGAAGATCTGCAGTCAGAAAGGTAGAGACCTAGGAGAGTCAGTGATGTAGTTCCAATCTGAAAGTCAGCAGGCTTAGACCAAGGAAGAACAAATGTTTCAATGAAAATCTGAAAGAGGGTTAAAAAAATCAATGTCCCAGCTCAAAGACAGTGAGGTAGAAGAAATTCTCTCTTATCCTTTTTGTTTTAAACAAGCCTTCAACTCATTATGAGACCCACTCACATTAGGCAGGGCAATCTGTTTTACTCAATCTACCAATTCAAATATTAATCTAATCCAAAAACATTCTCAAGAGATACGCCCAGAATAATGTTTGACCAAATGTCTGGGTACATAATGTCGAGTAGACACATAAAATTAATCATTACATAAAAATTTAAAAAGAAATATTGATTTGCTTTTCTCATTCCCCATAAATATTAGAATGGATATCAGAATTATCAGTCAAAGTCCTGGAGAATGTGAACGAGTAATTGAGAAAACACAAATCTGTGCAGTGCTTGATTATATTTTCTGTAACAACAATAAAAAAAATGTTAACTGATTTAATCAATAACTACTTGTCAAATGAGACTAGTTTTCTTTGACTACTTAGTCTAATGTCTCAAAAACCTATCAACTCTGAATTAAGAGCTATAAGTCATTCCAGGTAAAGCATAAAAATTTCACTCAAACTGTTTCAACTCTAAGCTAGTAATAGAAAAACAAAAGTAGCAAAGTATCAAATATGAATAAATTATGAATAACTTATATATATTATAATCTGGTTCCTGCTTCTATATGACTACATGAATTAATCCATCAGGGGATAAATACTAAACAATAAAATATTTCTTCAATAATGAGTTGATATGCTAATTGAAACAACTGGTTAGATGAAAGAAATATTATTTCTTGGTACCCTATAAACTTGCCTATGAATTTTCCAGAAAGTCACAGTGAAGCCTTTTCTTTCAAATATGGATTTATTAGATAAAACTGTAAATTTGCTTCTAAAATAAATTTTAAAAGAGCATGTGATTATGTTTGATTCATTAAACAGTTGGGAAATGAGTATATATTTTTGCAATACCTATTAACTTCTCCAGAACTTTGAGTGAAGTTACTCCTATTTCTGCTTAAGTTATATTAGGGTTCTTGAAATTACTATATTCATGAAAATAACTCATGTATATTAGAAACTTATTTCATTGTCTGTTTGGCTTCATAATTGAATATTTTGTTTTGAAAGTGTATGTATTTTCAGAAAAAGAGCATCCTCATTTGTTAGATTATTCTTGTCTATATTTAAATAGTTCTTATAAATAAAATAATAGAAACATGCACAATGGCCTAAATTGTACCAAAGCAGAGGCATCTATTGAATGGGATATCAAGGAAAGCAGTATAAGAACACTGATAGATGTTAGGCCCTGGAGGAGAATAACTTTGGCTTAGAAAGATCCTTTGGGCAGTAGATGAGGGAGCAATTAGAGATGATGTGGTTCCAAACACTGGCATCTTATTAGTAGGCTACTAATAGCCAGAAGTCAGAAAAGAAAAGTACCCTTTTGAAATGGACACATTGGATTGGGGATGGATAAAAAGGATCATATTTGAGGGATCAGGTATAATTCTGATAATATTATATTCCATAACATTATATGAAATAGATAGCCTTCTAGTCAACTTGTGTAATGCATTCATCATACTAAACAGGAATAAGAGATGAGTCATCCACTGTACTGCAATATAAGCTGCCATATTGGAATCCTTTTGATTATGAGGAAAATAACTAAATGTTAACAAGTAAATCCGCAATGGGGGCGCCTGGGTGGCACAGCGGTTAGGCGTCTGCCTTCAGCTCAGGGCGTGATCCCGGCGTTATGGGATCGAGCCCCACATCGGGCTCCTCCGCTGGGAGCCTGCTTCTTCCTCTCCCACTCCCCCTGCTTGTGTTCCCTCTCTCACTGGCTGTCTCTATCTCTGTCGAATAAATAAAATCTTAAAAAAAAAAAACAAAAACAAAAAAACCAAGTAAATCCGCAATGATCCAGGATAGTATTTGCCTAGTTGGATAGTATCTACACTTGGAGTCTGGTGAACTAACTTCGTATAACTGAAACGTTCTGAGTATCATCTTAAAATGGCCATGCTTCAAAAGAATGAAAACTAACATATGTAATTTTTGGTTGCTTTTTTATTTTGCTTTACTTACTTTTATATTCTTTTGTGAAAAACATTCTCTAAGAATTAAGCGCGACTAAGTTAGGGAACAGAATGTTCTCCTTACAGTGAGGGAGAATAATGAAACTATTATTTTTCTAAGAAATATTGGTGGGAAACTTGGTAGAATCAGGTATATTACATTTTTTTAATTTCTTAAATATAGTTAAGTGATTTGTTTCTCAGAAATATTTCTTTTAAATTTAAAGATCTTCTGTTTTCTTCTAAGTGTTTAGGTAAACAGAGAAACATAAGGTTGTGAAACAGATACCCAAATCTTAAAAAGATGTAAAAAAAAAAAAGTCATAGACTCATACATGATTCTTCCGGGAAGAGCTCAGGTTTCTTGGTTTCTATGCACCATACTCTTGTGAAACATACATGCTTTGACCAAAATTTATGGAGAAAGGCAGTTAATCAACTGATCAATTATAGATATTGAGTAGTATCACTGCAGACTAGAACTTTAAATGCTACACATGAATTTAAAGATTTTCACCCCTTCTCAGATAATTTAAAAACAAACAAGAATAGTAAAGCAAATACGTTGAAAATAGAAAGGGATATAAAAAATAACTAAATTGTAAGATTATAAGATTTATACACATTACTAACTATACTTTATTTTAAAAAAAAGGATGTTTGTATTTAAGATGTGGTATATAATAACATTTAGTAAACGTACTATTTACTAGTTGCAAGATCTGGGAAAGGACTTGAAAGCTCGTAAGAATTAATTCAACACAGATCTTATCTAAGCTAGTGAAAGAGACAGGCATATAAATATCTAATTGTAATTTTTTTCATCATCAGTCAATTTTTTTTAATTTGCAAACATGTGTAGGGCACTGTGTTTATATACACTCACTGGGAATTTAAAAACATAGGAGATGGTTTTTGTCCCTAAGGGATTTGTAATCTAATTACAGAACCAGAACTTACACATGCAATGCCTGGGGACACACTGAGGGACACACCGATTATATGGGCAGTAAGTCTTTGTGAGCAGTGAAGGCAACATTGAGGCCAAAGTAGTTTAATGGCCTGCTTCTTTCCCACACACTTCATGTGGATTGAGGCCAATCCTAGCCTGGCTTACAATGATGCACCTGGACAGTAGCACTTAATACATGCAGAGGCCCCCCTACAGGTAAGGGCAGCAGGCTGGGGACTTCAGAACTATTTAAAGTGAATGGGAGTTAAGATAGAATTCATTTTTTAAAAAGAATTTGCAGAATTAAGAATGGGGAAGTGGGTAGATTCATCATAATTGCATGAAAATCTGTAGGTGTCTTAGAGCTATCGACAAGTGACCAATAAGCAAGCAGGTCCGATCTAGATATTTGGCTGTTCTTCTGAATTATTTCGGTGAGGTTTGGTCAGCCCATGTAGTTTGTCATCTCATGTGTAGGTTGTCACTCTAGTTGCGTAATTGTACCGACTACAATGTCACACTCCTTCAAATTGAAATTCTTTTTTATATTAATTAATTAATTTATTTATTTATTTATTATTTTTAAGGTTTTTCTTTTAATTCCAGTTAACATACAGTGTTATATTCATTTCAGGTGTAAATTATAGTGATTCAACACATTCATAAATGCCCAGTGCTCATCACAATAAGTGCACTCCTTAATTCCCATCGCCTATTTAACTCATCCCCCCACCCACCTCCCTGCCCTGGTAACCATCAGTTTGTTCGCTATAGTTAAGAGTCTGTTTCTTGGTTGCCTTTCTTGCTTTTTTTCCCTTTGCTTATTTGGTTGGTTTTTTAAATTCCACATATGAATGAAATCTTATGGTATCTGTCTTTCTCTGACTTATTTTGCTTACGCTTTTACTCTGTAGCTCCATCCGTGTCATTACAAGTGGCAAGATTTCATTCTTTTTATAGCTGAATAATATTCCATTGTGTGTGTGTGTATAATCAAATATTTTTCTAAATATTTTTTGAAAAGCAATGATTGATACTCTATTGTTTTAAAAAATGTGTATTTATGATTCAGTAATATTTGTTAACTGCATTTATTATTTTTTCAAACAAAATATGACTAAGAGGAACACCAAAAAAATTACTCTATATTTAACTAAACATATCTCTCATTCCCACTTAACAGCATCATGTCACGCACTAGTGTCTTCTGCATTTTAACCAACTCCAAACTGATGGCTTAGTTGATGGAAGTTATTGTTGTTGATCAGCCACTAGCATCTTCCACTTCAAATTCAAGAAAGAGAAGAAAAGAAAAATATTACAAGCTATAGGTCTATACTTAGAAGGAGGGATTCTTTTGTTTCTTTTACCTTTAATTTTTTTTTCCATTCAGTGGACTTATATACTTTGATGGAAAGGACCAATTTGTGTTTTGTCATCTAAGGAATTTCTTGTGGAAATCTGAATTGCCTTGGAACCATATTTGAGAGTATTTCAGTGATGTGTGAACAGCCTGTGTAGGTTGCTGCCTCAGTCAGATGCCCATCTAGTCCCAGCCTTTCTGTAGATCTAAGTGCAGGAGGGTGAGTACAATCCTCTAGCAGAATATCCAGTACTTATAGAGCAGGTGAGACATGAACCTGGCTTTAACTGTTAATCGGTTGTAACACACTTCTCTTAAGTCCCAGTGTCATTTAATTAAGAGTATTCCACAGAGGCCAGAATGGCCATGGTAATCCCAGAAATTTTCAGTCTATCCAGGACAAAAGTAGTTTAATGGAGAGTTATTTAGGATTCAGTCCTTCGTGTGGCCAACAGCTGTTATCACTCCTTGGACCTCAATGTATTCTAAATTAAAAAACAAAGCAAAACAAAAGCCCCTATAAACATACATCCATACATATTCAGGCACAAATGAACAGAATATCCTGTAGATTCTAATGCCCATTTACTTTATCTTCACTGATATCACCCGATTCCAATCTACCATCTGCTCTCACCTCAACTATTCAAGAGCCTCCTTCTAACTGATTTCCCTGCTTCTGCATTTGCCCTCCCAATAACAATTATAAATCATAGCCTGCCAACCCTTTTGTTCGATAACTTTACTGCCTTTTTAATATACTTGGAATTAAAGCCAAATTCCCTATCACTGCAGTATACCTTATAAATCAGCCCGTTAACCCCTCCACTTTTTTAAAATAATTTTTTCTCCTAAATCGTTACTTTCCAAGCAAATAGACATTATTTTATTCTGTTGACTTTCTCAAACCTTTTAAGGCTTAGGGTCTTTGCATTGGTTTTATCCTTTGCTTAGAACACTTTTCTCCTTGATCTTCATTTGATGAGCTCATTTCTACCTTTCTGACCTCAAACTGATTACTACCTTTTCAGAGAAGACTTATCTGACCACTACACCCTAGGTAGTCCCTTGAAAACACTATGCCTCAGACATAATGTTCCCTACTACATCATCCCATTTATTTATTTATTTTTCATGGCACTTGTCACCATCTGCAATTACCTCAATATCCATGTTTATTTTTCATCTTCTTCCACAACAGAAATATCCTAGAGAACATGGCATGTATCCCAAAGAAAAAGGAAATTTATTTGCAAAATGTGGTTTATTGAATTCAGAACCTAGTGATGACAATTTGACTATGATGCGTAGGATGGCTTGTGAGGATATTTAATGAAATAACAGATATAAAGTCCTTGACTCATGTTATATGTTAAGTGCCTAGCATTTGGTTCTTACTTACTAACTGTAAGCTGTTACTATTACTATGAAGATCATAATCTGATCATGAAGAAAGAGGTAGAAGGAAAAGGGGAGAAGAGGGTGTAGAGGAAGAAACGAGTTCATGACATGATAAGGCCCTAATAGGGGAAGAGCAAGGAAGCAACAAAGCTGGGACACCTAAAGGCAGTAGAATGATATGGAGGGCATGAAAATGTATGAGAATGATAAAAACTAGGTTTGAAGTACATATTATTACTTGTTTATGTGACCCTGGGCAATTAACTGAAGTTTTCTGAGCTGCAACTTAATCTGTAAAAAGGGGGTATGTCTTAACTATATATTTTTATGTAAGAAACCACCCCAAAAGTTTAATGATTTGAAGTGACCATTTATTATAGTCTCTTATAGTTCTGGAGATTAACTGGGTTCAGCTGGGTGGTTCTCTGCTGGGGTCACTCCTGAAGTGACAGTAATAGAATGGGTGGGACTGGAGTCATCTGAAGGCTTTTCCATCCCTATCTCTGACATCTGAGCTGGGATGGCTGGACCCATTAGCTAGTCAGGGATCTCTCTTTCAACATGGCTTTTCTCCATGGCTAACTTGAGCTTCTTCACAGCGTGGTGGTTTCAGGGATTTGGACTTCTCTCATGGCAGCTGGCCTCATGCATAGCAGGCTTTCCAAGAGACCCAGGTGGATGCTGCCCGAGAAACCTCAGAACAGCAATTTACCAATAATGGGCATTAAAATGTTATTAAAAAATCAGTTAATTTTATGAGAATCTCAATGAGATTATTGCCATCTGTATTATATATCTCTTTTTGTCAGCCAGTAAATTTCCTTGTTTCTCAATCCATTATCTCTTTTGTTTTGTGAAGAGCAATATTATAATTTATTCTATTTTTCAGTTAAGACATAATTGAGGAGTTCCTAATTTCTCTATCATTTTGATTTCTCCAGCCAATAAATAAGTCAGTCATTTGCTTTAGTCAATTTCTATGTTCCCTCTTCAGTGTAAGGCTAATAAATATAGAATCAGAAATGAAAATCATTTCGCAAGTGAGAAATAAGGATGAGACATTTGAATAAGGTGTGAGCTTAAGGGAAGTCACGAACAATAATTACTAATATGTCCACAAATTTTTAACTATTTTACAATGAATGTGGTAAGATATAGTATGAAATTTCCTACCGCATTTAGTATAAATGAAAACACCTCATGCTCTTCCACACTCTCATTTTTAGCTCTTTTAAACTGAAATGAATTTGTCCCCAGTTTATTTTTCTGCATGGTCCAAGGACAGACTTTTATATTTAGCAAATTCTGTTTATACCTTTTGTAAGCTTAAGCTCTTGATCCAGGATCTGCAAATGGAAAATCCTTAAAATATTTAATGATGAGTTATGTAAGGAGGGAGTAGTATGCTAAATAACAGCCACCCAAAGATTTCAGGTTCAAATCCCTGGAATCCGTAAATATTACCTTAAAAAGAAAAAGGTCTTTGCAATATGGTTAATAAGGATCTTGGCATGTGGAGATCATTCTGAGTTTTCCAGGTGGCCCCTAAATCCATCACAAATGTCCTTATGAAAGAGAAACAAAGGAGCTTTGACAACAGACACACAGAAGTGACAGCTACGTGAAGATGGACAGAGATTGGGGGGATGCAGCCATAAGCCAAGAATGCCAAGGAATGGCAGCAGCTGCCAGAAGCGAGAGGCAGCAGGGAGCAGAATCTTGCCAGAGACACATGGGATTCAGACTGAAGGAGAACTGAAAGAGAATAAGTTGCACTCGAGAACTGAAGGGGAATAAATTGGTGTTGTCTTCACCCAATGGGTTTGTGATAATTTAGTACAACAGCCACAGGAATCTAATACAGGATGAAAATAAGCTAACATGTGGAATAAATTAAAATAGAAAATACAGGAAATTTTTAGGATGACTGGATTTGTAAAAAGTATTATGGAAAGCCCCATCCTATTAAACTGTGCTAAAATTCTCAATCATATTTTCTTACTTACTTTTGATCCATCTATCCACCCCCCTGAAGAAACCATTCATTTATACAAGAATATTTATGAAGAGCAAATAGGAATCTAGATTCAGGGGAATACAAAGTGGCCACGGAGTTTATATCCTACCAGGAGCACACAGACATTGGGTAACAATTTATAACTTAATAACTGACTGAATGGAATTGTTTTAAGTACTATGAGGAGATATAGGATGGTACAAAAATGAGCTGTGTGATGTTGAACAACTTATTTAAAGTTACTGAACCTTGGTTTTGTTTTGTTTTCTGCTTTGTTTCAACTTGCTTGCAAGGTTGGTAAGACATTTGAATGAGATTGTGTCTAGCACATAGTGGCTTAATAAAAAACAAACAAAACAAAAAGCGTCCTCTTGCATTATATTGTTTAATTTTTTTTTTGGCACTGTCTGGACTGTCTTTTCCCTCACAAGACAGGGAATACAGCTATGGTATTAGAATGTATACCCTCTTCACGAGTATGCTTGTTTTTATATCATTCTTATTTTATAACCTTACCAGAAAATGTAATTATAATTTATAACATATTTTTCTATATCAGTTCCCTTAGTGTCTATTCTTCCAGGACTATAAATTGTGTTATATTTTGGGCCCTCTAACATAAACTATAAGCTATCAGAAAAAGTTGTCTGTAGGGTATAGATGCTTATCAGATTTACCTGGTCATGGAAAATATCCAGGAAATATGGCATCATAGTTTAACTTTCCTATCTACTTAAAGCTTTCAGCAAACCCTAAAGTCAATGCTAAGATATGCATATTTTAATCCTAATGCTGTCATATAGTAGGAGTAAATCTCAATTGAACAATTTGTATGCCACAAAATCCAAGGATAAATATTTCTTAATCTGTATCATTGCCAATGAGAAAGCATTTTAGAAGTGGCTGAAACAAATGAACATTGTTGAGAACTCCACAATTTTTTAAATACTGATTTTGAATTAAGATCCAGCTTATGTTCTACTTCCAGTTAAATCAACGATATATATGAAATGAACATTTTGTCATCATCTAAAGCCAGTCAGACTAGGCCAATATCATTGGGTAATCTATCTTTGAAGATAATGTAGCCAACTTATTTTAACTGGTTTTCTTTTTTAATGAACTATTATGCTGGGTTATGTAGGTTAAATAGATTTAGTATATCCATAGTTGTATTAGAAAGCTCTCTGTTTTTATACCCAGTACAGTAATATTATCAGCTCAGAGTACTTACAAACTACTTCTCCAGCTATCCCACATTATTTCTAGGGCTTCTCTGGGTGCTAAAATAGTAAATGGTACCACCAATAAAAAAAATTCAGTGAATATCTACCAATACAGAATTAGATCACATCTATTTCCTGAAAGAACTTATATAAGAAAAAATGAAATTGGAAGAAATCAGAGAGAGAGACAAACCATGAGAGACTCTGGACTCTGGGAAACAAACTGAGGGTTAAAGAAGGGAGGGGGTGGGGGGATGGGGTAACCAGGTGATGGGTGTTAAGGAGGGCACGTGTGGTGATGAACACTGGGTGTTATACGCAATTAATGAATCGTTGAACACTACATCAAAAACTAATGATGGGGGCGCCTGGGTGGCTCAGTCGTTAAGCATCTGCCTTCGGCTCAGGGCATGATCCTGGTGTTCTGAGATCGAACCCCACATCAGGCTCCTTTACTGGGAGCCTGCTTCTTCCTCTCCCACTCCCCCTGACTGTGTTCCCTCTCTTGCTGGCTGTTTCTCTCTCTGTCAAATAAATAAATAAAATCTTAAAAAAAAAAAACTAATGATGTACTATGTGCTGGTTAATTGAACATAATAATAAAACAAAATAAAAAGTAAATAAAAATAAATAAAAAATAAATGAAATTTCTTATTTGAGAGCAAGAATTAGCTTAAATGTTTAGCTATAGTCATTGAAGGGACTGATGGTGGTTATAGCTTGCAAAACTCCCTATGTGTAAAAAGAAATACAGAGTAAGACCATAAAATATTTTTGCGTTTTATTAAGGAATTGAAAGAATGAAAAGTAAAACATTTCAAATCAAGAGAAAAATCTCAATGTAACTGTTAGCTAAATGACAATAGATTTCTGTTACCTTTCTTACAGGAGAACACAATTATCTAGCTTAATTATAATTAAAGGCATGCTATTAAAAATGAATAAAATTTAGTGCAGGTTCTCAGTAAAATCATGGAACATGCTTTTATTTGCATTACATATATCCTACTTATTGATAGAAGCTGAAAGGGATACCTGGGTGACTCAGTCAGTTACTTGGCCTACTCTTGATTTCAGCTCAGATCATGATCTCAGGGTCCTGGGATCAAGCACTTCATGTGGCGCTCCGTGCTCAACAGAGCTTCTCCTGCTTCTCCCTCTCCCTCTCCCCCACCCCGGCTCGTGCCCTCTCTCTCTCTCTCAAATAAATATGTAAATAAATCTTAAAAAAAAAAAAGAAACTGAAAGAAAAGAAAAAAGTATTTAATGTATAGTGTCGTCTTAGTTTCAGGTGTACAGTATAGAGATTTAACAGTTCCATACATCACCCTGGGCTCATCACAAGTGTATTCCTTTTTCTTCTTTTTTTTTTTTCTTTTTAAAGTAAAATCGTATGGGATGTGTCTTTCTCTGACTGACTTACTTCACTTAGCGTATAATACCCTCTAGCTCTATCCATGTCCTTGTAAATGGCAAGATTTCACTCTTTTTATGGCTGGATAATATTCTGTGTGATATATACGTATCACTTCTTTTTTAATCTATTCATTAATCCACGGACACTTGGGCTGCTTCCATAGCTTGGCTATGCTTAAAAATGCTGCAATAAAAATAGGGGTGTAAGTATCCCTTTGCATTAGTGTTTTATTCTTAAGGTATATTCTTAAGGTAAATACCCAGTAGTGCAATTACTGGATTATAGGGTAGTTCTGTTTTTTGACTTTGAGGAATCTCCATACTGTTTTCCACAGTAGCTGCACCAGGTTGTATTCCCACCAACAGAGAATGAATGTTCCTTTTTCCCCCCACATCTTTGCCAACACTTGTTGTTTCTTTTATTTTAGCTGTTCTGACAGTGTGCGGTGATATCTCATTGTAGTTTTTATTTGCATTTCCCTTATGGTAAGTGATGATGAACATCTTTCCATGTGTCTGTCGCCAGTCTGTCTTTTTTGCAGAAATGTCAATTCATGTCTTCTGCCCATTTTTACATTGGGTGGTTTGGTTTGGGGGTTTTGAGTTTTAGAAGTTCTCTCTCTCCATCTTTTTTTTTTTTTTTTGAGTTTTAGAAGTTCTTTATATATTTTGGATATTAACGTTTTATCAGATATGTCATTTGCAAATATTTTCTCCCATTCCATAGGTTGCCTTTTAGTTTTGTTGATTGTTTCCTTCACTGTGCAGAAGCATTCTATTTTGATTTAGTCCCAATAGTTTATTTTTGCTTTTGTTTCCCTTGCCTCACGAGTCATATCTAGAAAAAACGTTGCTATGGCTGATGTCAAAGAGGTTACTACCTGTGTTCTCTTCTAGGATTTTTATGGTTTTAGGAGTCACTTGTTTTAATCCATTTTGAATTTATTTTTCTCTTATGTGTAAGAAAGTGGTCTAGTTAGATTCTTTTGCATGTGGCTGCCCAGTTTTCACAACACCATTTATTGAAAAGTCTGTCTTTTTCCCATTGTATATTCTTTCCTGCTTTGTCGAAGATTAATTGACCATATAGTTGTGGGTTTATTTCTGGGTTTTCTACTCTGTTCCATTGATCAATGTGCCTATTTTTGTGCCAGTACCATATTGTTTTGTTTATACAGCTTTGTAATATATCTTGGGATCTAGAATTGTGATACTTCCAGCTTTGCTTTTTTTTTTTTTTTTTCAAGATTGCATTAGCTACTCGTGTTCTTTGGTGGTTCCATATAAATGTTAGGGTGGTTTGTTCTTGTTCTGTTGAAAATGCTTTTGATATTTTGATAGGGGTTGCATTAAATGTATAGACTGCTTTGGGTAGTATAGGCATTTTAACAATATTTGTTTTTCCAATCCATGTACATGGAGTCTTTCCATTTCTCTGTGTCATGTTCATTCCTTACATCAATGTTTTATAGGTTTCAGAGTACAAGTTTTCAGCTGTTTGGTTCAGGTTTATTCCTAGGTATCTTATTTTTGGTGCAGGAGTAAATGGGATTGTTTTCTTAATTTCTCTTTCTGCTGTTTCATTATTGGAGTATAGAAGTAATAGATTTTGGTATATTGGTTTTGTATCCTGTGAATATACTGAATTCATTTATCAGTTCTAGCCGTTTTTTGGTGAAGTGTTTCAAGTTTGTTTCAAGTTTTCTAGCTTATCATGTCATCTGCAAATGGTGAAATTTTACTTGTTCCTTATCACTTTGGATGCCTTTTATTTCTATTTGTTGTCTGGTTGCTGTGGCTGGGACTTCCTGTTCTACATTGAATATAAGTGGTGAGAGTGGACATGCTTGTCTTGTTCCTGACCTTAGGGGAAAAGCTCTTAGTTTCTCCCCATTAAGGATTATGTTAGCTATGGATTTTTCATATATAGCCTTTATGATGTTGAGGTATGTTCCCTCTAAACCTGCTTGTTGAGGGTTTTTATCATGAATGGATTTTGAACTTTGTCAAATACTTTTTCTGCATCTACTGAGATGATTATCCTTTCTCTCTTTGATGTGATGTGTCAAGGTGATTGATTTGTGAATATTGAACCACCCCGTACAACCCAAGAATAAATCCCACTTGATCTTAGTGAATGATTTTTTTAAAGTATTGTTGGATTCGGCTTGCTGGTATTTTGTTGAGGGTTTTTGCATGTATGTTCATCAAGGGTATGGTCTTGTAGTTCTCTTTTTTTCATGGTGTCTTTATCTGATTTTGTTATCAGGGTAATGATGACCTCACAAAATAAATTTGGAAGTTTTCCTTCCTTTTCTATTTTTTCTGAAAGTTTGAGAAGAATAGGTATTAACTCTTCTTTGAATGTTTTGTAGAATTCACCTGTGAATCCATCTAGTCCTGGACTCTTGTTTGTTGGGGGTTTTTTGATTACTGATTCAATTTCTTTGCTGGATATCATTCTGTTCAATATTCTATTCCTGTTTCAGTTTTGGTAATTTATGTTTTTAGGAATTTATTCATTTCTTCTAAGTTTTCTAATTTGTTGACCTATAGTTTTTCATAGTATTTTCTTATGTTAGTTTATATTTCTGTGGTGTTGACTGTTATTTCTCTTCTCTCATTCGCAATTTTATGTATTTGAGTCCTTTGTCTTCTTTCTTGATAAGTCTGGCTAGAGGTTTATCAATTTTATTGATTTTTTTCAAAGAACCAGCTCTTGGTTTCATTGATCTTTTCTATCAGTTTTTAATTTTCTATATTATTTATTTCTGCTCTAATCTTTATTATTTCCTTCCTTCTTCCACTTTTAGATTGTGTTTATTGTTCTTTTTCAAGCTCCTTTAGGTGTAAGATTGATGTTTCTTTGAGATTTCTCCTGCTTCTTGAGGTAGGCCTGTATTGCTATAAACTTCCATCTTAGAACCACTTTTGCTGCAACCCAGAGGTTTTGGACCATTGTGTTTTCATTTTCATTTGTTTTGTTGTATATATATATATATATATATATATATATATATATATATATATATATATATATTTCCTGGCTGGCCCATTCATTGTTTAATAACATGTTATTTAACCTCCAGTATTTGTGCTCTTTCTAGATTTTTTTTTCTTATGGTTGACTTCTAGTTTTGTATTTCTGTGGTCAGAAAAAATGGATGGAATGACTTTAATCTTCTTGAATTTGCTGAGACTTGTTTTACAGGATATTTACTATCTGATCTATTCTGGGGACTGTTCCATGTATATTTGAAAAGAATGAGTTTTCTGCTGTTTTAGAATGGAATGTTCTGAATATGTCTGTCAGATCCATCTGTTCCAGTGTGTCACTCAAAGCTATTGTTCCTTGTTGATTTCCTGTTTATGTGATCTGTCCATTGATGTAAGTGGGGTGTTAAAGTCCCCTACTATTATTGAATTATTATTGATTAGCTCCTTTATGTTTGTTATTAACTGTTTTATGTATTGGGTGCTCCTATGTTAGGTGCATAAATATTTACAATTGCTATATCTTCTTGTTGGGTTGTCCCCTTTATTATTATATTGTGTCCTTCTCTGTTACTTATTACAGTCTTTGTTTTAAAGTCTGGTTTGTCCAGGGTGCCTGGATGGCTCAGTCAGTTAAGTGTCTGACTTTTGGCTTCAGCTTAAGTCATGATCTCATGGGTTGTGAGATCAAGCCATGTCTGGCTCTGTGCTCAGTGGGGAGTCTGTTTAAGATTCTCTCCCTCTCTCTCCCTCTGCCCCTCACTGTACTCTCTCTCAAATAAAAATAAATAAATCTTAAAAAAATAACATCTAGTTTGCCTGATATAAGTATTGCTACTTTGACTTTTTTATGACTACCATTTGTAAGATAGATGATTCTCCAGCCACTCACTGCAATCTACAAGTGTCTTCAGATCTAAAATAAGTCTCTTGTAGGCAGCATATAGATGGGTTTGATTTTTTATCCATTCTGTCACCCTATGGATTTTATTTTTTAAAGATTTATTTATTTATTTATTTATTTATTTATTTATTTATTTGAGAGAGAGAGCATGAGCAGGAAGGGCAGAGGGACAGAGAAGCCAAAGCAGTCTCCATAATGAGCATGGAGTCCACATGGGGCTCAAATCCCAGGACCCTGAGAGCATGACCTGAGCTGAAGGCAGACCATTAATTGACTGAACCACCGAGGTGCCCCTGTCACCCTATGTCTTTTGATTGGAGTGTTAAGTCCATTTACATTCAAAGTAATTATTGATAGATATATATTTATTGTCATTTTATTATTTGTTTTGTCATTGTTTCTGAAGATTTTCTCTGATCCTTTCTTCTCTTTCTCTCGTGTTTTGCTGATTTTCTTTAGCGATATACTTGAATTTCTCTTTATTCTTTGCATATTTATTAGTGTTTTTTTGTTACCTAGTTACCATGCAGTTTGTATATAACATCTTCTGTATATAGCAATCTACATTAAGTTGATGGTCATTTAATTCGAAACCATTCTTTACTCCTTTCCTCCCTATGTTTTAGATATATGTTGTCATATTTTACATCCTTTTATTTTTTTCATTCTTTGACTGATTTTTCACAGAAATATTCATTTTTACTATTTTTGTGTTTCCTACCTTTATACTGTCATTTTTGGTCTCTCCTTTCCACTCAGAGTCCCCTTTAATATGTCTCGTAGGGATAGTTAAGTGGTCATGAACTCTTAGTTTTTGCTTGTCTGGAAAACGCTTTATCTCTCCTTCTATTCTGAATGATAGCCTTTCTGGATGGAGTGTTCTTGGCTGCAGATTTTTCCCATTCAGCATTTTTAATATATCATGCTACTGCCTTCTGGCTTGAAAAGTTTCTGCTGAAAATTTTACTGGGTGTGTTCTGGTCTGTTTGTGAAATGAGACCTATTGCCACCACCACTAAAAATTAGGCTCTGCAAAAACCCAAGTCAGGAGACACAGTGTGAGCAGGATTTGGGACAGTCTTCTGGGGGAGGGGTCCCACCTCACAAGGACTGAGGCAGAGGAGACTGAGAAGGGCAATTCTTCTGGGACTCTGGGGGGTGGGGCTTGGTATAAGCAAGTTAGGTAGTGAGTGTTGGTGCTGTGTTGGTTTCTACAGGAGGCCCTTGTGCTTATGTTCAGGGACGGGGGAGGGAGATGGCTCCAGCCAGTTCTTTGCTCCTGGAAAAATCTCTCTGTGAATGTTTCTCCTCTGGGATGTGCTCTGAAATAATCAAATAACCTCTCCATGCTGTTCCCCAGGCACTTTTCAGATCACTCTTTCCACTGTATGTTCATTTGTTGTTTGCCTCCCTTCTCTCTAAGACAAGTGTCTTTGGGGTCTATTCTAGCCAGGCCCACTGACCTTTCAAACTACAACCTTTATACCCCACTGGTTGCCGGAAGTCATGAAATTTGGCCCTTCATGCTTTCCAAGCCAATTGCTGTAGGGGTTTGCTTTCCCCTTGTGCTCCCCTGTATGTTAATCTGTCTCTGGCCCTTCTCTGTGACCCTGGCTCTCTCCCTTTCACAACAGCCTTGACTATCTGTTTTTCTCCCAAACTGCATCTCTATACTTCCTGCCTTCTTCAGTGTGGCTTCTTCTCTCCCTTTGGTTGTAGAGTTTGTTCTAATCTTCAGGTCAGTTTCAGGGCTATTTAGAATGATTTGACAGTTATCTAGTTATATTCATGGGAGGAAGCAAACCTGGGGTCCTTTTATTCTGCCACTATCTTTCAACTGTAAAGAACAATTTCAATGATTTATTCCCAAATAGCAATTAATTGATGCAACTCAACTTCAAAGGTGAAAAAAATGTTTTGGTCTTCTAGCCAGTAGAGTGCCAGCAAATTAGAGTTACTTTTGAGTTCATATTTCTTCTGAACTGGAGTAATGTGCTAATGCATTACTGGGGGAGGGGAGGAGAAGGAAGAAGTAGAAATATTCAGTTTGGCTATGGCATTGCAATGTTTCCTCTCTACAGCATAGCAACCAGTTTAAGAAAGAAAAACAGAGTAGGTGAACTAACTTCCAGAACTGTAATAGCACCTTGATAAAGAGTGATTATGGCAAAATAAGCATCAAGTTCCAGTTAGAAAACTCCTTAGAAACAAATATTTTAGAATCTCTAAGATAAACCTTTGTCACTTCATATCAGATTTTGGTCAGTACAAGATGACAGATCCGTTTTCTCCCTCCTCCTTTCTGCTAAGTCTTTTACACACACTGGAAATAAGGCAAGATACAACCAAATGAGAAATCTGAAAAGCGGAATTCTCTCTCACTGTGAACATTAATGTAAAAAAATTTTAGATGAAACATTTCAGGAGTTAGTGCAGAAATATAGAGACTATTGATAGCTTTGTTAATGTAAGTTTTTACTATGTTGTTGCCATGGGACTGAAAAGAATATATATATTTGAGAGGAATATGTATTAATTTCTAATACATTTTATTAGGAAGTTTAAACATATGATGATTCACTGAAATAAAATTTGCCTGAAAAATTTATTTGATGAATGTTCACATTAACAAATGTTCTCAGATATAATTTTCAGAAATTAATTCAGGAAATTTGTGATATTAAATTAAGAGCAATAGGTTAATTGATTTTAAATAAACCTGCCTATCCATTTAAAGTTGAGCATTCATTATTCATTCTATTATTTTTCCAATTTTCAATGTTAAAATTTTAAATATAATAATTATTCATGTATTAATTTTAAATCAGTGGCATTTTTTAAATTCATATATGAGTAGCATATATGATTAGTGTAGAAAACATATTACTCAGCTCCTTTCTTTTTAGCAAAAGAAGACCAAGGGAACTTTCTAGAGTGATAGAAATATCTTTTAGCATGTTTTTGGTGGTGCTTACATTAGTGTCTATAATTGTTAATATTTTAAACTTAAAAATGAGAACAGAATACTTAACACTGAAAACTTAAGATCTATACATTTAATTTCTTATAAATTTTATATTTGTTAAAAGAAATAACACATCACACACACAGTACTACTATACAAAAATTTTCCACAACTTTAAATAGTCCTGGAAACTTCTGAAGTTTACCCAATGATTCATAGTAAGAAATCCTTTGTAGTTATTACATGAATTAACAAATATAAGACCTGGCATTAAAACCAAAAAGAAAGAGACACATAAATACTATTAAGTCATTTTTTAAAATATACTGGAATAGAGAATACAGAAGAATGATAGGAAATGAGCATTGCCAAAATTTCTTGGTCCCCTTTGATAAATGAAATATTAAAACCAGGAAAAACAACACTTCTGGAAACTAGGAAATGACATTATCCACATGTACAAACTCTCAAGAAAGTCATCAAAAATAATGCAGACGGAACTAAATTATAGAAAAGAACTGCCTTTAGAAGTAGGTATATTTTCCAAAGAGAGAAGACTTTAATCTTTTAGGTAAAGATTGATATCAAGACCAGGAAAGAAAAACAAGATGTCAAATCTTACTTAATGTGACATAGTTACAGAAGTCAATTCCAGAGATCCAGGGAACATCAACATCAGCCTAGCCAATATAGCAGAAATCAGCAGGTTTTGGATGAAACTCATCATAAGATGATAAAAGAGGAGACCTTGAGTGACTCTTCTAATGCCACAGAAAAAGGATCAAGACAAGGAGAGGAGAAACCATGAAGCAATGTTTAACACACATTAGAAGCACTTGAAATGAGAACCATTAAGAAACAGAATAAGCATGATGTGATAATAATACCAAAGAACAAAAAAATACCAGAAGTGTAATCAAATGCAATAGGAAACAATACCCCCAAGGTTATTGAGGGTAGCTACAGTTTGTATCTTACTGAAAGTTCTCTCCAAAAGTTGGTCTCGGAAAAAAATCACTTAGAGAAAAGAAATGAGAAGCAGACAAGAAAATCAAAGTGAGTGATGTAAATATAAAATGCTGTGTGTATTCCTAGTTCTAATAGATGACTGAAAAACACCAGTTTTGTACTTCCTATGTTCCAAATATCTGTTAGAATGCTTAAGAAATATAAAAAAACAAGAACAAAACTCATTCTTTTCTAGAAACTATAGAAGTATTCTATGTATATGATAAACTCTAATATATATGGAAAGCTGTAACTAGGTTAACAGAAAGACAAATATATCTCTATTTATCATTAGAAGATAAAGCAATTTTGGAAAATAATTTGAAGAGACTCTCTGTGAACTCATTAATCCAATTTAAAGTACAGAGCAGCAAACTTAAAATTGGAGGAAGGGAAAAGCAGGATTCAGGTATTCAGTCATTGGTTATAGGGATAAATATTGATCTTAATATTAATGTTGGTATAGCTTCAGGATATCAGGAAGAATAAATCCAGGAGTAAATAATTAAAAACCTAACTCAAATGATAAATGGGTTACTTATTCCTTCTCATTGCCTTCTGCTAAGCATTTAGTGAGTACTCTTAGTGTTGAAATAATCAGGGAGTGGGTTGATTTTGAGTTCTGTCCTTATGGTTACCCTCAGTGCATCACGGGCTTCAAATCCTTCTAATAATACCTTGTGTTTGCCTCTCTATTTGTTTTTGGGCCTTTCCTTGCTTTGCGTCCCAGAGCTATCTCATATAGCTCCCAACAAACATTCCACTGTCCTTTTTACTGGACTTCGTGATGTTGTGATGGGGGTTGAGGGATTGGGACGTACCTGGGTGCTCTCATTAAGTCTCAGTCAGACTCCATGATCATGGGTCTTTGTGCTGTGGCCTTTATGAGTGTTTCTGCACCTTCTCCAGTTGTAATACTCTGCCTAGCCTTTCTTCTAGATGTAGAATTTTTCTTTTTACTGTTCTTCTCTTGACCCTTTTTGAAGACTTTACTCATATTGATTAAGACTTTTTGTTCTTTAGAAGAGATAGGGAAGCTAGGTCTGCATGGTGTTCTTGCTGGTGGTTGACATTCCCTCTCTGGCTTCAGTGATTTTCTCCCATTTTCTTCAGGCTACAGATTCTGATAACCTCTCTCAGTAGATTAAGTCTTCTGTTCCTGAGGAAAGTATAGTAGTACAGTAGTAACAATTTTCCCCCTCCAGCAGCACCTTAGGGGGTGTTTTCTCGGGATGCTCCCCAGTATTCCTGTGGGCAATTTGTTGGGCTCCTGGACAAAAAGTTTGCGAAAGAATTCAATTCTTCCTATAGACCTCAGGAGTTTGACACTTTGATGCTAAGCAAACCTCAGCTTTTTAAAAATTTGTTAAAAATTTCTAGTTGACTCTTTTATTGAAATATACGGTATTTAATGGTGTCTGTCACATGTAAGCAAATGTTCACTTCAGTTTTTTTCTACACTTGCCTTTCTTCCTTTTTGGGGTTAGTTCTTTGTTGTGTGTTCTCCATTCTCTAAATCTTTCAAGATAAGGCATTTATTTGTAGTTTATCTGTTTTTTTTATTTTTGTCTTAATTAAAAGAGAGGAAGTGATTTTCTTTCCAGCACTCTAAGTCTTTGACCAGAAGCTTTTTTTTTTTTTATTAATCATATTTGACTGGCCTGAGACTTTTAATGGACCAGAAACTAGCAGGAGTTTCATGTGGACAGGCTGGTACTTTGGTCCAAGCTGATACGCTTTTCTTAGGAGAGAGAATTGTGTATGCAAATACATCCTTTATTAAACTTTACTTGAACCCAGTAAACTCTGATTGGCAGCTTTTGTTTTGTTTACAATGTAGATTACTTCTCTCTTAACCTTCCTTATAGACTCTTTCCTACAAATACACCTTTTCTGACTGACTTTTAAATCACTACATTCACTATTCTTTCTTCTTGGAAACAGTGTTGGGAACCTTCAAGGCTATGAAATACTTCATTATAGCAAAGAAGATATAGTTAGTTTTACACCTCTAGATGTGCTAATTATGTGAGAAAGCTACCTTTTTTCAGATTTTCTCCTATCTACAACCATTAGTGTTTCTATTCAGATGTTCTGGCATATCTATTCACTGCTCTTAGAAGGATGATCCCTAGTTCCATACAGAAATTAATTTGTGATTCTGTTTCTTGTCTGATTGCTTTTGTTTCTTTGAAGATAATTTTAGAGAAAAGGCAATTCTACTCTGTTAAAAATGCTAGTTTAATTATCAATTTAATTTTTTAGGGGAATTTTACAATTTTCCTTGTGGGAAGTTTTGTTAAATATATTTCTCAAAAGAATGAATGAGATTTCCTTTTATCAATTGCTTCAGCCAAAATAAATGTCGATATATGATATATTCTTTAACAATTTATCAGTAAATAATGCATTAGATAATGCATTTAAAATTTACATCAATTTCAATGAAATGAAATTAATATCATTATTTATGATACACATTTTTTTTTTCTGGAGGCTGACTCGTTATGGATTTTTAGAAATATTTTTCCTCTACCTTTTCTAATTTTTATATTGATTCATAATAGTTTTATGAGGATGAATGTATTAGCATTTAAGAAAGTATTTTGTGTTCATCATTATGATTCTTTCTGTGGATTATAGCACGCTTTGAAACATCCTTTCCTCAAATATCTTCAAAAGTAATCACCCACATTTCTTAAAGTACCTTTGCAATTTAACATTAAAGTTAATACATTTGAGCCCCTTGAAAAATAGTTTGATGTTATAAATAAGGTTGCATGCATTTTGTTTTATTATAGCTTCCTCAAATAATATTTGACTGTATTCATATCAAATCTGCTTTCCTTCCTAATAAGAAATCCCACCAACATATGCAACAAATCCATCCATATAAGCAGGACCTTCGGTATTCTATTGATTTATCCTTTCTTAACAAAATGGTGACAATTTAAATCACATTAGCATTAGAATGTATTAAAATAACTAGTTGAAACCATTGTTTTTTCTTTCTTTTTTAACTTCTTACCTGTTTATTTTTTATGGTAAAATTAGGTGGTTTATTTCTAATTCTAAAAAATAATATTAAACTTCTGGTTTCCAATTTTGCATGTAAGGAGTTTAGAAATTGCCACTCTGTTCTAACATGTAATAAGGCTAAACAAACTCAAAAACCAGCAACTTTTCTTGGACCCATAAAAGAAGAGAGGAAGAGGCAAACTACTGCCTCCAAGATTAGAGAGACTTACAGACATACCTAAGGAGTTGCTGTTTACCTGAGCAGAGACTCACAAGAGGAAGCTGCCTGAGAAATTAGAGCCATTGTAGGAAAACTAGAATGGTAATTGATAAAGAGCTGGTGGCTCAGTGCAGATAACAATCAGAGTGAAAAATCAGAGTGAAAAACTGCTTGGGACCCAGTCATAGGAAGGCCCCCAAAATATTGTGAGGATAACCTCCAGGAGTTCAACCAAGTGCCCATAATCCACTTGGACTTCTCGGGTGATGTTGGGAAACCATTCTGAAGTATACACACTAAAACATTCTATTCTTCTTAACACAAGGAAAACTAGTTAACCAGAGCCTAACTTGCTTATGACACCCCAAATGACCTGGAGAGGGGAAATAATCACTGAAAGTCATCCCTAGTCATCCTGTCACATCTTAGAAGGGAGAAAAAACCTGAGAAGTGCTTGTGAAGTTCACAATCTAGAGACACAGGCTTAACAAAAACACTGAGACCTAATCATATGACTGTAGCACACTTCCCCTCCCCCCAAGCTTACCCCCATTTTACTAAAAGCCTATTTGCAGCAGTTCCTTTTACCAGTACATCATGTTTAGCTATCAAGAAAATACTATAAGGCTTACCAAAAGGCAAATCAACAAAACAAAACAAAACCCCACAATTTGAAGAGAAAAAACAAGCATCATCAGAAAGAGACATGGCAGGGATGTTAGGATTATCAAATCAGGAATTCAAAACAACTACAGTTAATATACTAAAATTCTAATGTATAAAATAGCATGCAAGAACTGATGAGCAATATAAGGAGACATGTGGAAATCCTAAGAAAGTACCAAAAAGAAATGCTAAAGATCAAAATCATTGTGACAGAATTAAACAATGCCTTTGATGGGTTTATTAGTAGACTACAGAGAGCAAACAACACACTTCCACATAATTCATGGTTCAAAGATGAACTCTCAAGAGAAATTTAAAAATATTTTAAACTAAATGAAAATGAAAATACAACTTATCAAATCTTTGTGATGCAGTGAAAGCAGCACCTAGAGGGAAATTTATAGTATTAAATAGATGCATATGTTAGAAAACAAAGTCTAAAATAAATATTCTAAGCTCCCACTTTAGGAAACTAGAAAAAGAAGTGCAAATTAAGCCAAAAGTAAGCAGGAAAAAAAAAGAGAAAGAACACGAATTACAGAAGAAATCTAAGAAATTGAAAATGGAAATTCAATAGAGAAAATCAGCAGAACCAAAATTTACTGAACACATTTTCATAACATGAAAACACATTTTCCTGGAATAGGTATTAGCAAAGTTACATTCCTTATTCTCTAGTTCCTTTTTCCTTATGCTCTACTCTCCAAAATCACTCAAAATTCTTGGGAAAGTGAAAAGAACAAATGGAATGTTAAAACTAAATGTATCTAAACTCTCATATCTCATTAGGCTCTGATTATACTTTACTATCATTAATTCTTATACCTGTTCATTGTTTCTTATAAAGAAGTCATAGATTGTGCATTATGAACCCATCACTGGCAGGCTCATGAAAAATATGAATCTATCCATACTTGTTTCTAGTCTTTTAGCTGGATTAGCTAAATATTTTAAAACACTAAATCATAGCAATCCTATCATAGGTGTCCTTTCCTTCATCTACCTAATCATCCCCTACATGACCTAAATCAGGTGATTTGGTATTCTGGAAAAGACATCAGAGAAATATGACCTTGGACATCACCAGAAAAAAATACCTTATCAAATACTCTTGACTACTTTGTAAGCAATTAAAGCACAAACAATTTATCCTTGGGTATATGTTACCCAGCTAACACAAGTTCACCCATTATCAAAGGAAAATATTATACCAATAGAGATCAAAACAGAGGCTCTTCATAAAATTTCTACAAAGAGGTTACAGAAGGAAACTATAGAACAAATCTTTGAATATGCATGAGTTGGCCAGTGTTTGCTAAATACCACTGAGGCGAGATTCTTAGATGTCTAGAACCATGATTGTAATACTTTCTTTGCATACATTTGCAATTTATCCTGTTAGTTGTACTTTTTATCTGCCTTTTTTTAAAGCTACAAACTTAATTTAAATGCCCCCTTACTACTAATAATAACTTGCTTAGGTCTGGGTTTTACTAGGGATAGTACATAATTCCGCTCTCCCAAACTATTGCTAGTACATTCAATTTCTGCAATTTTGCGTATGCTAACAACTACAAAATATAAATGAATCAGCAAATAATAGTAGGTTGTACCTGTCCAAACTGTTCAAGCATAGAAAAAGATGAGGACTAAAATAAAGGTATATCAGACCACTTTACTTATAATGATACTCTTTGGAATGTAAATTATTTACCCTTTGGAATATAAATGAAAATTATCTTTGCATTAAAACAGGGTAAATGGATATTCTTGAGGTGTAACAGTAATTGTTTATCAAGACTACTCCCAGAGACAATATATCTAGAACGCCACAAAAATTGTTTATATTTTTATGCATTTCCTAGTTTCTTCTCTTATGTGGGAATCATTCTTTTTTTTTTTCTAATTTAATTTAATCCCAACCTGGGAGCAAAGGAGCAAGGCCTATTTCTCTATGGGATGAAGAATTAGACAATTACAAGTATGTGAAACATGTGACTTTCCAACTTTCTTAGAGGACAGTTTTCTTAAGGAAATGGGAAAAATAAAACCATTTTCTGGTGGTGTAACTAATAATTTTTAAAACAGGTTCCTCATAATGGTGATCCTAACCATAAGATTGAACAATGCAAGGTATTAATAAAAAAATGTATTCCTTACTTAACCTAATAAAAAAGATAGTTTAGCTTATTTCCTGTGGGCACACCCCACAAATTTAATTCCTTAGCTTAAATAATTATGAATGAAGAAATAATCTCTGATTTTCTTTTGACCAACCAGCGGGAAGTCTGCACTATTGTTGACTTCATGTACCCAAATGAGTATCACAATTAATATGGAAAAGCCTTATCTGTATGAATGGAATGGCCACCTGGCTAAGCTTTATCTAACTTAAAGAAGAAAATATATGCAAGTTAAAGAAGAGATAGAATTAAGGAGTCATTGGCACCTGTTTTCTTGATTAAGCCTGAAAAATCTTATAATATTTGTTATTCTTACATGTCTTATATTCATTTGATATGTTATCCAGAACCTTGATGCTTTTGTGCAGCCATTATCCCTACATGATTCACTAAATTATTCAAAGAGGAAAACAGTATGCAATAGTGCTGACCAACATGCAAACAAAACATTAATCTCTGGTGGAGTCTCTGGAACTCCCAGATAGTAGCTCCTGCAGTTTTGTCTCAGAAGGACAAAGGCGGATTGAAGATAAAAACTCTGGCCTATGGGAAAGGACTGATTGTTCTTTGACTCTAGTAACATCTCACCACCAGAACTTGTAAAAGTAGTTCTAAATGATTCATGACAGTTCAGCATCAGTAGCCAGGCTGCTGAGAGCCAGCCAATGAATTACAACCTCATACTTCTGAAAGTCAGCCAATCCATAAAACATCACTCCACCTTACACACTTCTGAAATCTTTAAATTTCATACTTCCAAAACCTATATACAAGCATCCATCCATTTTGTTTAGACAAACAGTGCCTTATAAGTATGTCTTACAGCTCTCTCTTCATTATTAACAAGTTCAGCTTTCCTTTTCCTTTCCCTTCTTCCCCTCCTCCCTTCTTTCATTCCTAGTTTCCCTTCTATAAAGTCTGACCTTTTTATTTATCATCCATATTTAACTATGCAACTTAACTCATATCAGGTTATAGCCCCGAGAAACCAAAGGTGAAAGTATATGTTACCTATTCCTTTATTTTTATATTTACATACCCATATATACAAGATTTTTATAGAAGTGATAAAAATTTTAGTAGTTACACAGTATAATTCGTGCATGATATTTTGTTTTGCTTCCATAAATCAAAGAAATACACATTTTGATTCTGTTTCAAAAAAGAACTGTAAGTCAGGAGTCTTGTGAATGTCGAAGTGAGCGGTGCAGACAACACGAAAGGAAGGTTGTGTTTCATTTTGTCAACATTGGCTACTAGAAATTTAGAGAAAATATTGAGAAAGAAGGAAAAATTTCATCATAGCTTTGACTTATCTTAACACCTCATTGGCATTTCATTGGGATCTGTTTCTTCCCTTTCAGGATTTTCTCAATCTATTTTCCACCCGTAAATGAAAGAAAATAAAGAGCTATGTATGAAATATTTGAAAGCAGAGAAATGTGTTGGGGGATATGGGTGTGTTGGAAGAAGAGAGCATATCTGGGAAGGAATTTGTTCATGTAATGTGTTTGCAAGTTGAAATATATCAAAGGAAATAGAATCTCAGGATCTTATCCTAGAGAGATGCCAGCAACTGAGGAAGAAACCACTTAAGGGCTTTAGTAAAACTCAGAGTATAGTTCAGTTAAATGCAAATTATAAAACACAAAGGTTGATTTTAATCCACTTTGCTTGCTTGGAAGAAAGCTTTAAGCCTCTCAAAATTCAGAGAGGCTCATATATTTAGAGCTAGTTAAAATCTTATTAAACCAAAGAGGGATTATGTAGATTAATAAAAGGGGGTTTATTTTTTGTTTGTTTTAATATAATATTCTCTGAACCATTCTTGATTATTGGAGTCGTCTGTTTGAGTCCCTTTCTAAAATTGCTACTCATATAACCGTTATAAAATGGGTAAGGGAGATTGATAGTTAATACTTTCTTGTGACAAATTTTACCAGGAATGAAGTCATTAAAAACTATTTTGCTTGTAGCTGTATATGATAGAAGAACATATTAAGATTAAAAATAAAGTGTGCAGAAATAGCTGCCTAGGCTAGATCCACCAGAGCATTGCATTTGCCTGTAAGATGGGAAGTTTTGCCAGGTTTACTTAAGCTTCTTGGTTTTGTTGATGTAGTCTGTGTTTTTCTTTGGTCAAAAGGTAGTAGATAGAGATGTGTTTTTATAGATATGTTTCTATATATGTGATGTCTTGTTTTTTGAACAAACTTTAAAACTTAATATTATTAATTCATGAATGACACATTGACAATTCTTAAAGAGATTTTTAATTCTTCGAAAACATTTTATGTGTTCCTCTTTATAACAGGATAAAGACTAATAAATGCAGGATCTATCTATCATCTATCTATCTATCTATCTATCTATCTATCTATCTATCATCTATCTCTATATATAGTTTCTTCACCTACTACTTCTTTAAATCCAAGATAGGTAATTAAACTAGGAAATTAGTATTTTTTTTATTAGGATGCTGAATTAAAAGGTATAGTCTCTTTATTTATTTTTTTATGAGTCCCTACTGTGTTTTGGGGTTGGTACTATGTACCATGTATGAAGATGGACTCTGTCTTTGAGCCATCCTCTAAAGGAAGTTGGTCATTGATTTCTTTATTCATTTACATAAATAAGGGTCTGTACATACATAAAGATATGAAAGTATAAGCAGGTAGAAATAAGTGTCAATATTGGCATATACAGTGCAGAAAAGACTCAGAAAGACATAAAAGCATAGATTAAAGCATTCTGTGTAAATATGCTGAAATATTTAAATTAAGGTGGTGTTTAAAAGCAAATTGATCTCTTCTCTTAATTCCATTCCCGGGCTGTATTATTCCCAAAGAGGAACATGATTAAAGCCTTATTTTAAAATATCTCCAAAAAAAGACAGTGTTATTTAAAAAAAATCGCTGTGTAGGCCAACTGGGGAAAAATGGTAGAAAGAAATACCTTAGAGGACACTTTTGTTGTACAACATTTGGCCTTAAATAAATGCACAGGCCTGCAAGTGAAAATATATTACATATGTCAAAGGAACAGTAATTAACCTGCTCCCTCTAAGCTGTTTTGATAGGCCATTTTCAGAATGAATGGTTGAGGCTGAGAAAGGGCACTTGGCATTTAAGATCCTTGCCTTTAGGATATTATTCTCCTTGATTTTTCTATTCAATATGATTTCTTTTTTCACTTTTATGCCAACTTAGAAGGAAGTTTTCTGCTATTTTAGCAAAAGATGACTTTAGAACCCCATAGAAATCATAAGTTTTTCCTAAGGTATATTTAATTAATTTGGTCATTGAATAGAAATGATTAATGACGAGGATGCATGCAGATCGTAAAGAAGGTGACAGATTTTACAGGCCATCACGGTAAAAATGGCAAATTTTATAGTTTGACTAATGGAAATTAATATATGCCACTGTAAGAGTTGCAAAATAATTTGAAATAATAATCTGTTTAAAGTTGTGTATGTGCTTGATATACACACACATGTATATACAAATATGTGTGTGGATGAGTGCACGTGTATATATGTTATATTTTCTGATCACGACCTACAATTCCTTTTTAGGAGCAAGTAATTCATGAACTAAATCCTCACTGATCTTTAAAGAAACTAATAAAAGTTGAATTATTTCTTTCTTTAAAAGTAATTATTAATCACTTTCAAAACTCTTATAAAAATTAAATTTAATTGATATTTTCCACATACTTTAATAAGTTTCTCTTCATTATGTCACAAAACACATTGTACGTGTGTACAGCATGCATATAACTTGCTGCACTTAAAGTCATATTTTTGTAACATTTCTGATGTTATCTCTTTCTTAATTTCCAACCTATTACACAACATTAGGTACTAGGTATCAAAATTTCAATGTGTCTACACTCTTGTCACATTTTGTTTTTTAGAACCCTACCTTAACTATTCATTCCTTCCTTAACATATTTTATAACTTATTTCATTTTCTGGAACTACTGTCAGTCTACACGTATTGTTTCTTCTCCTATATGCTTTCAAGTTATAACTAAATTGGAAAGATTAGCTCATGAGAATATCATTCACAGGATCTAGGTGCATAACAGTTAATCACACAAGGCTTCCTTTTCTTTCTTTTTTTTACTTTTTTTCTTCTATCCTTGTTTTAATTTGTTTGCATTTTCATTTTATAAATATTTATTTAGAACCTACTGTGTGCTGATCACCTTGCTTCTTGTTAGGAAAACAAAGATAAATAATAGTCTCTGTCCTCAAGGCACTAACAATCCAATGAGAAATGGAGAAACATACGCAAGTAAAAAAAAAATACAACATGAGCGATCAATGAAGGTAATAACAAACCTATGAGAAAGGACTCTTAGGTAGTAATAAGAAAAAGGGAGTGAATGTCAAGAAAAGACAGAGAAGTTTACATTCAAACTGAATCTTAATGGATGATCAGTGAGTAAAAATATAAAAGAGAATGAGTGAAAACATTCATTTCCAGGCAGAGAAGGAACTAGTGTATGAGAGTAGGCCAAAAAATACACAACATGCCATAAATATTTTAGGAGAGGTAGGATTAATTGGTTATTCTGTTAATTGTGACAAATATCTACATTCGTCCAGCATCCTGAAGTTCCATTATAAACAATTAGTTGTTTAGTTAATGGATATGAAACCAAACAAATATAACACACTTATTTTGATAGTTCTCAGTTTCTATATCTAAATGTCTTCATTCAAGGAATTCCCACAAAAAATATAAGATTCTAAAAGATAGACTAGATGAAGTCTTAGGTAATATAAACTTTACTTAAATGTACAGAATTACCAAAAATGACCTTGAAATTATCACCCTGGCTTGTAAGGCAGAAAAGCTTTATTTAACCAGACAACACTATTTTAACATATCCTTCAAAAGACATACTGACCGGGGCGCCTGGGTGGCGCAGTCGTTAAGCGTCTGCCTTCAGCTCAGGGCATGATCCCGACGTTGTGGGATCGAGCCCCACATCAGGCTCTTCCGCTATGAGCCTGCTTCTTCCTCTCCCACTCCCCTTGCTTGTGTTCCCTCTCTCGCTGGCTGTCTCTATCTCTGTCAAATAAATAAATAAAATCTTAAAAAAAAAAAAAAGACATACTGACCTCTTATGGATAGACGAATGAAAAGGTCACTTGGTTTCAGAGAATTTATTCACATTTTTTAAATGACTATTATGTCTTAAGAACCAAATCATTAAAAAGTCACTAACTGGCAGATAGCCAAGACTTCAAACAAGACAGTCTGGTTCCAGAAATCACGCCATCTTGTGTTATTCACATTTCATTACCTTACGCCTGGAAGAGTAGGTTTTTTCCAACTAATCTGTTTGTAGGTAGGTTGGTGTTGGCAGGAAGAGATTTACAATGAAATAATATGCAATCTTAATATACAAAACAGACAAAACTGGTATTTCTATAGTTGAAACAAAATTGTAACTTGCTGTTCATGAATTATAATTTAACCTCTGTAGTCCATGATGAAGAATCCAAAATTCATGAAAAGGTACATCTCATCACTGTTTAAAATTTTTAAAAGGTGATGGGGATTAAGGAGGGCACTTGTTATGATGAGGACTGAGTGTTTTGTGCTAGTGATGAATCACTAAATTCTACATGCAAAATTAATATTGCACTGTATGTTAATTAACTGGAATTTAAATAAAAACGTAAAACTAGGAAAAATAAAACTTAGAGTATTAAAAAATAAAGTAAATAAAAGATAATTGCCACCAAAAATGTGACATTTTAAGTTACCATGTTTTTTTTGCACAATTTGCTCCTTGATATAGTGCAAATAAAATGAAACAAAGTATACATAGTAACAATTTAGAAATTATTTTGTGACACAATAGTGACTCAAATTTTAATGTTTCAATATTCATCAGCTATATAACTAATTTAATGAGAAATGTTATTGTCAATTGTTAACATTTCATATCATAAACAGTTTTTTATGCATGCTACTTCTTTGCTTATTTAGGGCAATAATTTTATTTCTTTCCTTTGTCAAACAACACAACACATTGTAGATTAACCCATAATTTTTTTAGGATAATGTTTTTCAATGTTTATAGTCTTTAACTGTGATCTGATTCATGAATGCAAGGAAAAAACTCTGTGATTTGATTTTTGAGGTAAACACTTAACATGAGAATATGGAGATAAAATTCCCCTTAATAGGCCAAAATAATTCAATAGTGGTCATACTGATTTAAATATAATTATTTTAACACGTAGTCAGAATTTTCTATATTTGATACTAGCCAGTTATCCTGACAACTTTATGTAACAGGTAGTTGTAAGATATTTTAAAAAGAAGAGAAACAAAGTTATAATTATTGAGGTCTGATGGTTTAAAATGTAATTGAAGATGCTGAAAATAGAATTCATTTGGAAATCACTGTGTATATTAATAGATTTTTTTTAACATGATACTTTAAGTGCTGTCCATCTTCTCTGAGAAAACCGGAAAGTTGTTAGCAGAAAACTAGTCTTGCCTGGAATACTCCTCTCTAACTTGAAGTCCAGAGTATCAATTAAAGTTCATTTCACAAGCACGATATTTTTATTTGAGGTGATTTTAGAGAAATAAACAAGTTTTTGTAGAGTTAAACATGATTTTAATTATATAAAAATCACATTTTTAAGAAAAGACATTTAAGTGCCAGTTTTACAACTGATGAGCTCATCCTGATAATTTATTCTTCCTTTACTGAGCCTTAGTAAAAGTAATACTTGTCCAGGCAACTTATGCACATTCTTTAATTAGAATGTCACTTTGTAATTTATATCAGGTAGTGCATATTTGGTTATAATAAAAAATCCAACTCAAATTTAGGAAAGGAGAATATATTAACTAGACGCTGGTATCCCATGGCACCCAAAGTCAGAAATATACTTGTATCTTACAAATCATTCTAACTAGAAACTAGAATGTCAGCTTGACTCGGCACTTCTGTCTTCTTTTCTTTTTATTCTCTTTTTCTCTTTATGTTTTAGGGTTTTTTTGCTTTATTCCATCTCTTAGTGAGGGTGGCTTTATGCATATAACAAAAATGAAAGACATATATATGTTTCAAATAAAATTAATAACGTTACACCTTAATAATTCCTAAAAATCCCAACCATTTTTAAACTTATATATAATAAATGTGAATGTCAAATCAATAGGGAAAGATAGATTAATCAACACATATTTGCAGATTACTGCCTCAACATTTGTTCCAAAGCATGGTTGGATCCATATCTACCACATTACATTCAAATACAACTAATTCCATTTGTGATTTATTTTGATGGGCAGTATGAAGCACAAAGCATCTTAACATTTTCACTTCTACCCAATAAGTAATTTATTGATTAATGTTACTTTCACTAAACATACCAACTCCATGGAATATTAATTTTTATACAAACAAGGGTCTCTAATTTTCTTGTGCCAATATGATATTATTTTATCGAGTTGGAAAATTCCTTAGACTTTGATAAAGTATTAAAATAACTTTACTTTTAAATATAGAATAGCTGTTCTCATAATACAGCTTTTCAAATACCTCAGCAATATATTTTAGAATTTCAAATGAAAAAAATATCTTTATAAATTTTATCTCAAAAGTTAAAATTATAAATTAGTGAGTTTCAGTGAAAGAACTATCATAATCAAATATGATGCTTTTAAAATTACTTATTCATCTCTTAAAAGATATGTGTTGCATTTCACTATTCACTTATTTTGGCTTTGGTACTTGTTCATCTTATTTTTAAGGAAGATGTTTGTTCCTGAATGATACCAGCTTCCTTTTTCATGATGAACGTTAGCTTATTCAGTGTTCCCATTGTTTGCTAGACTGTGATTCCTTCAAGTCCAAACATCTGTTTAACCTAATCCAGTGTCAGGAACATAGAAGAAAGTTAACACTAAATAAACATTTTTAAGCTAAATATCCTCAATCAATCTGAAACTACCTGCATTTCTTTCCTTTCTAGTGAAAACCAATGAACTACCAAGGTAAATGCCACACAGGATCTTTTAATGGACATGAATTCCCCTATAATCCTTCATGACACAATGTTATCTGAATTTTATTCCTGACTTTGATGAGAAATGGTATATGTAGATAATGTCTACAGATATATAGAAAAAAAATAACCCTATGGTTCTCAAAGTAGCTCTTTGGCAATAAAAAGGGATAGGATGTTTTATCTCCCTCAATTAAGGGCTTAAAGCTTTAGAAAGTGGCAAGTAATGTGATAAGTGTTGTGTAATCATCCACGTATACTGTTTTGTTTTGTTTTGTTTTGTTTTTAACCAAACGACACTCAGATGCTCTACTTCCAGTTTACATCAGAGCTATAATGGGTTGAAAATCATTTTGTTCTGTGGCAGATACCAAGTGTGGTTATTACAATTTT
This sequence comes from Ursus arctos, assembly GCF_023065955.2. Classification (NCBI taxonomy): domain Eukaryota; kingdom Metazoa; phylum Chordata; class Mammalia; order Carnivora; family Ursidae; genus Ursus; species Ursus arctos. The sequence goes on along the minus strand of NW_026622952.1, from coordinate 30,814,714 downwards.
TTTTTCTTTCTGCTTCAAAGTAGAAGCCATTTAGGGAAAAAAATGTTTTTTTGTTTTTTCTATTTATTTTTAATTTCATTTTTCAACTTTACCTTATTGTCAGAAGGCGATGCCAAAGTATCTTTTTAAAAAGGTCATTTAACCTTACACTATTGCCTATTTTGTAATGATAATAATTGTTATTTAGTATTATAGAATATTCCATTATTGTTTCTCAAAAGCTATGTAGCTGCACAATTAATATCAGATATTTAGTTGTTCACTACTATATGCTTATTATTAGTTATATTATAAGGATAGCTATATTTTATTTCTTTTCCTTTACTTAGCTACAAATATTAAGAATATCAGGCTAATATTTCCATCTAAATTCACGTTCCTGCCAATTTATCGTTGTATCTCTAATAGTACTATTTTAAAGCTAAATTACGTAATGGTAAATGTTCAAGACTATTGTGGCTTCATTTGTCTTACTTTCCTCTTGCAATTTTACTAACTTTCTTTTGTTTGGTGTTTGCCTTCTGTACTGTCTTAGTCCTAAATCCTGACAACTCATTCAAATCGACCAAGAATTTTAAGTAAGAAAAATACAGAAGCCTAAGTTATACCCCAGGCCAAGGCCAATTAAATTAATGTCTCTGGGCAAGGGGCCAGAGATTACCTTTTTTTCCAAGAGTCCATAGATAAACCTAATATTCAGTCTTGTGATAAGCACTATATGCTTGGTCTTCTTGTGGCACATGAATCTTAATTGTGTTTTTTATAAGGAGAATATTATTGTTTATCAGAACTTATTAAAATATATCTTCTATTTCACTGGGGAGGTAAATGGTTTAAGTTTGGACTTACTAATTGTATCTTGGTTTTTAAAAATTCCTTTTTATGATTTCCTATTTTTTTCACTTTTCTTTCAATGCTTTCAGTTTTTTAAAGATTTTATTTATTCATTTGTGAGAGAGTGCAAACAGGGAGAGCATCAGGCAGAAGGAGAGGGAGAAGCAGACCAGGGACCTTGCTGAGCAGGGACCCCAATGTGGGACTCTGTCCCAGGACCCTGGGATCATGACCTGAGCTAAAGGCAGACTCTTAACCAACTGAGTCACCTTGGCTTCCCTATCCTTTCATATTTTTTAGAGCAAAAAGCTATTCTAAAAATGAGAAAGTACAAAAATCACTTGGTGATCTTGTTAGGTTCATTTTATTGGACCCCATTGTCAGAGAGCCTGCTTCAGTAGATATGAGACCAGACCTGTAACTTACCAAAAAACCATAGTAATTCTATATAGATGCAAACCTAAATGGCAAATATTAGTGAAAAGGATCTCTCTCACCACATTTAATTGGAGCTCCAAACTGCTGACAGTTTTGAAATGGGCATCTCAACAGGAAGGAACTGCTGGCCACCAAGTTGCTCTGTCCACCTTTGGCTTTTTTTCAGTTCTACCTGAGTTACCTGCATCAAATGAAGCCAGCCCTTGTTAGCACACTGCATCCGGTTGTTTCTCTTAGAAAAGATTAAAGCATCTGGAACAATCAAGATAATTTATTGAACGATTAAAAGGAAAACTGAGACTATGCATATAGACTATGTAAAAACTGCAGCAGCAGCCATGTTTATTGGTGGGAATGTTCTTCTCATCCCATGCTTTGAAGTTTGCTGTCTCTGACCCTAGCACACATGGACTCTTAAGTATCCTGACCTGTATGTATTTAGGCCATATCCTTTTCCATATTCTATGTTATCAAACTTTTAGAGGTAGGATTTCCGGCACAGTGACCTTCATGGGATATGAAGTAAGAAAAAATATACATATATGAGGACTAGAGTCCTCCAGAGAAAACCCTCTGCCAGCAGCACTTCCTTCCCATACCTTATTAGTTTTAATAAGACTCTCTGTTTATAGTGTATGTAATTCTAGAATTATGTGTTCAGCAATTTTTAGTCAATATGGCATTTCCTTGTGTGTTATAGAACTAAAAATGCTCCTATTTTAACTAAAATACATATGCTGTCTTCAGTTACTATGTCACAAAAGGGGAAATAAGTTACCTTCACCTTTGTTCTACTCTTTATATTAAATGCTATCAATGGCTGTACAGAAACAGTTCAGTTCTAGTATTAAGAACTAGATTATTTATATTATTAGTGAACATACATGTATTACAGATATTCTTCCTTTTTGTTAATTCATGTATTTATAATTCTGAGATACTTGAGTCTTCACTTTTTAACCAAAATGTGATTTTGGTTTTCAAATTAAAAATGCTTTTAAAATAATAATGAAAGAATGACTTTGCAGATTAGATGAAGTATTTACACTGGCTGTTAATTTTCAAAAGAAAATTTTATTAAATAGAGTCCTTTATGAAAGTGCATGCCAGAGGGATACTGATTTTTATCTGCTAATTATGTCCAGTACACGTACAGAGTACTTAAGAGTGTTTCTCTTTATTCTTTGAAATGTGTGTGTGTGTGTGTGTGTGTGTGTGTGTAATGCTTTACAGATGTTGCTGAATAAAACTGCTAAGTACCTAAAATAGAAGTGTGCTATCTCAAAAAATGGGAAAAGTATGTTTTGTCACAGCTAATATTGAAATTAATCTCTGTTGTAATTCTTAATTTGTAGGATTTGTAGGGGTCAGTGCTACTATTATAACTTAAGAGGGTTCTTTTTTACCTTTCTTTCAAGAAATAGATAAGAAAAATTACACTGTCCTTAATTTCATTTTGAAAAATTATTTTTAAAACTAATTAAAATAAAATGTCTGAAAAATTAGAAAACCCAATAAATGAACCCCTTCATTTTTCATGCCAAGTTACACTTCACTAAGATAATATAGGATTTTTTTCCCTATGGAAACAAAGCTTGTAATTATGCATATTAGATTAAAAGAGCCTTACTATAACCAACCAGGGTAGTCATTATCCATGTTCTGTAAAACATGTCTATTATTGGATTGAATTTTATATTTGGTATAATAATAAAATATGCAAAAATATTGTGGTGGAAAGGGAAGAAGATATGTTGCACTGAATGAGTCAAGAGAGATGGGTTTAATCTAACAATACCATATTTAACCAAAATGAAGTCAGATTATCCATCTTGTGTCCAAAGAAGACAAAATGAGATTCAGAAAGTCAGAAGAGAGAAAACATAACTTAGCACAAAATCAGGAAGAAACAATTATAAAATAAATGCTTACTAAGTTCAAAATTTGTAAAAAGTATGACAATACTACTAGAAAGACCTTTTTTTTTTTTTTTAAGATTTTATTTATTTGACAGAGAGAGAGACAGCCAGCGAGAGAGGGAACACAAGCAGGGGAAGTGGAAGGGGAAGAAGCAGGCTCCCAGCGGAGCATGGAGCCCGGTGCAGGACCGGATCCCAGGACCCTGGGATCACGCCCTGGGCCGAAGGCAGACGCTTAACGACTGAGCCAGCCAGGCTCCTCTAGAAAGACCATTTTTAATTTGAATTGTACTCATAGGGATAGATTCAAGCCAAAAATGAGATGGTGGTCCTCAGAGTATTAATGGAATATGAGGTATAATTTAAAACTAGTGCCCACATTAGGATGACCTCCTGAAATCTTCTGGTCCTCTGGGATAATACCTAATTGAGGTTAAGAGGTACTACTCCACTTGGAGCAAGTTTACCACGTGAAATCTAAGCTTATTACGTCACTCATTTAGTTTTCCCTGTGCCCTATAAACTATGGACAACCTAGTAAAAAGCCAGTGCCATATTCTAATCTATGACCTAGTACAGATTTCTCTGCAATATGGCCTTACTGTTTCCCATCTCTTCATCTTTACTCAAAGATTTAGAAGCAAAATCAATGAAACACTATCACATCTCCCACTTAAAAATTTTTTTAAATGAGACCATCATACAATCATCCAGATTAAACATTCCATCCGATGTCTAATGTTTACAGTCTGTCCAGTGACCAAACTCCTACTCGTGGCAGCTAGAATGAGAAAAAGGAGGTGATTATAATCGGCACAGTCCTATGTCCATTCCTTCATTTTTTTGGTCATTTTTTTTTATTTCCAAAAGAGATCCGAATGCTTTCACTGTCAACTGCTTCTTCGTAAAATTTGACCATTATTAAATTCATGATTTAATGCCCAATTTTGAGATCTTGACTTTCATAATTCTCACCTGAAGAATTCATCACCAGGTACATCCACGTATAAAATCTGTAATTCCAGCCGTCTACCCCATTCCACTTGTGATATAGTAATTCCATGTACTTGTTTGTCTTTTTTTTTTTTTTCTTTTTTATCCTCTGTCCTGCTGAGATTTAAATGACTAGAAGCAGAGCCCGGAGGCTTCACTCCCTTGTTGCTCTTGTGAGCAGCAACAACACTATTTTCTTGTCCATCAGCCACATGCTGACATTCTCACACAAGTGTAGAACCGTCAGTGTTCACACCTTCAGAAGTTTTCCAAGCTATAGTGTGCTCATTTCCACTTTACCCTCATTCTGTATCATGCATAGCATCCCTGTAATCAGGAGCTACAGCTTTGCACCCACCATCTCTATAATCTACAGAGCCACTAAAAAGTTGGCATCTTCGGTTGCTTCATGAGATACCAAAAAGATAGTGAGGACCATGGGCTCACACTACCCAGCCTTTTAAAAAAGTGCACAAATAGTACTATCGCTAAAATTCTACAAATTGTTTATCCACTCAGGAGTGAGGCAATCAGTTGCTTCCACCTCAGGCTACTTGCTCTCAAAAGACAGAATATACAGGGTAGCGACAGGCACTGACTCTTCACAGGAGAGCTCTGAGTTCACACCTCTGGTTCTGACGCAGTCCTACCTGCGCTATCTCCAAACCTTGGCTTTCTCCTTTCCTTTTCTTTGAAGGGAGGCTATCAAATAGAGAGGCTTCTTTTCCTGCTTTTCCTCAAAATGCCCCGTGCCTCTGGCTCCCTTACTTCTGTCAGCATTTGTAACAATGCAGCTTCCCTGTGCTATCTGCCATGAGCATCACGTATACAATGGTAGTGCACGCCCATTCCTTATCCCCTTTCTCAGTTACACTTCTCTGTGCTACACTTACAACCCAAAATGTAATTTGTTTATTTTGCTTATTACTTATCCCCCCCACATTGGGATATAAACTCTAAAAGGACAGAAAATATTGTATTTTGTGTCATTTAGTGCTGATTCCCCAGTATTTAGAAAACAGACACATACTACAGTTCAACTATTAGTTGGTCATAAAACAAATACAAAGTAACAGCCCCGTGCCACCAACCTTAGTTTCTTCTCTTCTCCACACTTAAGCCACAAGATTATTCTTATTAATCAGCAAACTATAGTAAATATTATAGGACAAAATGGATATGGGTTCAAAGGCTTCATAGAATGATGGTTTATTCATTATGGCACTGTTGTTATTGTGGCATTTATATTATCTCTAAATTGTTAATTATTTTATTATTGCTTCATTATTGAAATATAAGGTATGCATCCCAGTATTACTCGTGAATAGATCTGAAGTTCAACAGTCAAGACAGTCAATGGGAAGAGCTTGCCAGAAGAGTTGCTACTCTTTATACCAGGCAACAGCTGCATTCTATGTAACTTACTACTAAATTTTGCTATCACAGTGTAACATATGTCAATATTTTATGTATGTCTCTCTCACTGAACCAGGAACAAAGTAGATTATGGCCCTACTACAATAAACCATAGGAAAATTATAGGCTATCCACATGTTCTGTGTATTAACTATAATATGAAACATGGCAAATACCGATCAATATAACATGAACATGGAAATGATAATGCTAAATAGCCATTAGCAAATTTATTAGCATACTTTTTAAGTAGGGACACCTGACTGGCTCAGTCAGTTAAGCATCCGACTCTTGATTTCGGCTCAGGTCATGATCTCAGTCATGAGATTGAGCCCCATGTTGGACAGGGAGACTGCTTAAGATTTTCTCTCTCTCCATCTCCCTCTATCCCATACCCCACACACCAGCTGGTGTGTGCACACATGCACTTACTTTCTTTCCAAAAATAAATAAATGAAATTTTTTTAAGAATGTATTTTAAGTAATGGTAATAACAGTTGGGTAAATTTTATTCCTAGAATATTAGATAGAGCTGATACTATAAACAACAGTCATAAATAAATAATTTTGCAATCTCAGTAGACATCAGAAAATGGAATAAAACAATTACCTTACTTATACCCAAAGTACTTTAAATCCAGTCTGAAACTAAAATGAGGCAAAAATGTTCTGTATTTTCCAGTGGAGTTAATATATTAATATTGCAGGGTGGGAAGACTATTTATTCTACATATTTTATCTTTTCCAAAGTTAAATATAAATAATTGGTAACCACAATTAAAACTAATTGCTTTGTAATATTTTTTAAATGACAAATCAATTTAACAATCCATCTGAATATATCACCAAGTGAAAACATGCACATAATTTCTTAAATAAAGAATAAGAAAATTTAATTTTATGTGTTGTTATTAAGGAAAATTAAAAGCTAAATGACTGAAAACAAATCATACCAATACAAATACACATAATCTTTTCAGTAAAACAAACACAGTTATACACAGACCCTTGTATATAATAATTGAAAATGTAGTAACTCTCATATAAAAGTCAGGACAAAACAGGCCAATTTGTAGTTTGTCAGGTAGGTAGTTAACTAATCAAAACTTATCAATTTAAATTTTCCTTTCAAGACACATACCTACTATACACAAGATGAAAATGGTTTAAGTATCAAAAAATAAGTATTAAATGTACATGTACACTTTGAATAGGGAAGATTCTGAAATATGAAATCAACAAAGGACATAGCAATCTACTTCTGGGTATGCTTAAGGTACTTTTATTATAACAGTCTTCCTGAAAGAAAAATAACAAAATTTGGATTGTATATTAAAACAACAAACAAGCAAACAAAAATGTTTTTAGAGATTTAAATATCAACATTTAATTGTAAATGATCCTAGAAAACTGGGTGGGCCATTTTTACACAATCTGTGTTGATATTTCTCTTGAGGCATTTAATGATTTGCTACAAGGGTAAAATCAAGAATGCAAGCAAAAATCAGTGTTTTTACTGTCTCAAAAAACTGAAAGGCTACAATCAATGAGAAATGAGAGAATACAATCCCATAGGGAAAAAATCCTATAGGAGATGCTACCTGACTTCAAGATATATGATACAGCTACAGTAATCAGTACAGGTACTGGCAATATCTATCTATTTAGATAGATCAATAGATAGACAGAGATACAGATATATATCAATGGAAGGAATAGACGGGCCAGAAATAGAACCCAATAAATATAGTCAGTTGGTCTTTGGCAAAGTAGCAAAGGCAATACAATGGAACAAATAGACTTTTCTACAAATGGAACAACAGCACACCACATGCAAAAGAATGAATACAGAAACAAATCTTAAAACCTTCAAAGAAATTGACTCAAAATGGGCCATAGACCTAAGTATAAAGTGAAAAACTAAACAACTTCTTTTTTTGAGAGATAAAAAGAGAGGGTGCATGTGTGAGTAATGGGGGAGGGTCAGAAGGAAAGGAAGAGAATCTTAAGCAGACTCCATGCTGACCGCAGAGCCTGGGGTGGGATTCAATGTCATAATCCTGATATTGTGACCTGAGCTGAAATCAAGAGTCGGATACTTAAACGACTCAGCCACCCACGTGCCCCAAAAACTAAACAACTTCTGCAAGATAAAATAAGTCCTTTCATGACGGTGATGCCTTTTTAGATATGACACCAAACAAATGATTCTAGAAAGAAATAATAAGTTGGACTTTATTAAAATTAAAAATATCTGCTCTGCCAAAGACAATATCCAGAGAATCAGAAGGCAAGCCACAGACAGGAGAAAATATTTGGAAAAGGCACATCTGATAATGGACTGTTATCCAAAATATACAAATAACTCTCAAAATTCAATGATAGGGAAACAAAGAACCTATTAAAATATTTCCTAAAGACCTTTACAGACACCTCACCAGGGAAGATATCCAGATAGCAAATAGAATATGAAAAGATGCTCCACATCATGTGTTGCTGGGAAATGCATATTAAACAAAAAATGAAATATTGCTATAAACCTATTAAAGTGGCCAAATTCTGGAACAGTGACAAAACCAAATACTGGTGAGAATGTGGAGCAATAGAAACTTTCATTCATTGCTGGTGGGAATGCAAAATGTTGCAGACACTTTGGAAGACTGGTGGTTTCTTAGAAAACTAAGTATGTCATTATCCTATGATTCTGCATCCATGCTTCTTGATATTTACCAAAAGGAGTTGAAAACTTATATTTACACAAAACCTACACACAGATGTTTATAGTGTCTTTTCTCATAGTTGCCAAAACTTGGAAGCAGCAAGATACTCTTCAGTAAGTAAATGGGTATATAAACTATGGTATATCTAGACAATGGATTATTATTTAGCACAAAAATAAATGAGCTCTCAAGGCATGAAAAGACATGAAGGAACCTAAAATGCACACTGCAAAGTGAAAGAAATCAATTTGAGAAGGTTACATACTGTATGATTCCAATTATACAACATTCTAAAAAATGTATTATTTTGATTTGTTCTTGTTGAGAAAAATTGAAACCAAACCTTAACTTCATGAATAATTAGATAAAGCGACATTTATCTCCTCAAACTGCCTGCCTAAAGATATATGTCTAAATAGGGGCGCCTGGGTGGCTCAGTTGTTAAGTGTCTGCCTTCGGCTCAGGGCGTGATCCCAGTGTTATGGGATCAAGCCCCACATTGGGCTCCTCTGCTGGAAGCCTGCTTCTTCCTCTCCTACTCCCGCTGCTTGTTTACCTCTCTCTCTGGCTGTCTCTCTCTGTTAAATAAATAAATAAATAAATAAATAAATAAATAAAATCTTTAAAAAAAAGATATATGTCTAAATAAACATAATTTTATCCAAAATCTCTTTACTATTTTTATACTTAATGCCCAGCATGAAAACAAGATTACTAGATTGCTGAGAGATAAGATCAAATAGTAGAAAGCCAATAGAAAAAATACAAATAGATGATACTATAAACAGACACAAGAAGAATGCATATACTGTAGTTGCCAGATATGGATGTTAAAATTACTAAATAATATGTTCAAAATTGTGGATAAAAGATGGAGAAATTTCATGCAGAAGTGAAATCTCCATAAATCATTAGATAACCAACTATATTTTATAAATCAGAAGCATTATGATATGTCAGGTGAATCTGATGAAAATACATTAAAGGCAAGCCATCTAATGTTAAAATCTGTAATTTGTGAGCAGATAAAGAGTTGAAATAATATTAGATTTGTTAATTAATACATGCAAGTTGTGCTCACCAAAAGAATACACATAAGCTATATAAGATGCAAACAAGAAGCAAAACATGAAAATGAAATAAAATTTTTAGGGGTGCCGGGGTGGCACAGCGGTTAAGCGTCTGCCTTTGGCTCAGGGCGTGATCCCGGCGTTGTGGGATCGAGCCCCACATCAAGCTCCTCCGCTATGAGCCTGCTTCTTCCTCTCCCACTCCTCCTGCTTGTGTTCCCTCTCTCGTTGGCTGTCTGTATCTCTGTCGAATAAATAAATAAAATCCTTAAAAAAAAAAAAAAGAAAATGAAATAAAATTTTTAAATTAATCAAAAATAGTTAAGGAAGAAAAAGAAAATGCAAAATTTTTTTTAAAAATGGGGAGTAGTGCCTAATATAATATAATATGTCATTATATTATAATTACACCCAATTATATATTAAATAATATATAATTATATTATAAGAATGTAATAAATACATATAATTATAATATAATATGTAATATATTGTTAGATTTAGGTCTTTAAATAACAGTGATGATGCTAAAAGTAAGTGGACTGACTTGTCTAGTTATGTTATAAAAAGAATAACAAAATCTTGTTGGCATGAGAAACATCTCAAACATAAGGATCCAGAATGAGAGGGAATTTATTTACCAGATAATTTTCAATTTTTACAAAATCCTTATATAGCTTTAGGCATGTCAGATAATATAACTTGGAAGTCAAAATTATTACATGAGATAAAGTTTTCACTATAAAATTCAAGATATTCTACTTACCAGGATTATATATAATTCTAAAACTTGTATAAAACACAAAATTGGTAATAAGCTTAGACTAACACAACAAGGGAAATTAACTTCAGGCCTGCATTTTTGAGGACCTTCTCTGGCCTTTAGCAATATCCTTTTCCTCAATTAGGTGAAAAGTCCACTGGGCAAAAAGGAAGTTTTGCTTTATTAAACCACATAAAATTGAATATTACTGGTATTAAAAACAGACAAACAACATGCATTTTTAAAAAAATTAGTATGTATATATAATAAAACTGTAAAGCAAAGCAAAGCAATGAATCTCTAAATTCACAATTGCCGTTACTCTGGCATGGAGAAGGGAATGTGATCAAGGCACACAGTGGTCCTCAAATTCTCTTTTAGTATACTGTTTCTTAAGTTTGTTAGTGCATACACCAGAATTCATTTTACCTCATTCTTTAAACTGCCTGTGTCTTTTGTACCATCTTTCGTGTGTATATTTCACAATAAAACAATATTAGAGAAAAAAAGAAATTTGAAAATATATAGATAACAAAGAAAAACAATAAAATGAACAAAAACAAAAATAATTGAGTTCACAAAGAATGTTCTGAATTAAGTAAAACACATTGCAATTCAGAGTAAGTAAAATTTAAGGTCATTTTCAAATAAACAGCAAGAAAACTAATGTTGGATTACTCATGTTGTTAGGGTTTCTTGAATTTAGGAGCAAAATCAGGAGTTCTCCATGTATACTTTCTTAGGTTCTAAAAAACCACGTAGGTGCTTAATTTGTTTGATTTGCCCAGGGGTAATGCTTATAAGATACTTTGCCAGATTTTTAATGATAGCAGTATCTGTGCCAGTAGTGTTTTATACCAGCTGTACTGGGCTAATTATCTGGTTTCCTTAAATGTCTATTTTTGAAATAATTATGGCTTTTGAACACATAATAGACACTATGCTTGGGATTGACAAGAACACTGCCTACATTTCTTCTTTAAAAACTTGGCAAATCATTCCCATATGCTTATTTCACTGGTCCATTGCCACCCAGACCCCAGCAATCTTGACCTTAACATTATACATGCAAATTTTATTTTTGGATATGCATACACATAGGTTTATTTAGGGCATGATTTGACTAAGTACAGAATATGTCTTACCCTACTACATAGTAATTAAAATATTATCTAATACGTCCCATGATTTTTTGGGGGAAAAACATCACATTTCTAAGTGGAAATTCGAGACAACAACTCAAATTTGCTCTGTGATGGATTAGCTTATCTTGACTCTGTCAGTTACCATAGCTACTTTCTTAGTATGAAATAAATATGACAAGCTAAATAGAATGAAATGTTGATAACATAGGTTACTTATACCTATAACTGACCAAACACACACATACACAGGCACCCCCTTCACACACACACACACACACACACACACACACACACACTACAGTGATCGTAACAGTAGGCAACTAGACAATTGTGGAAACATAATGGCTTCATCTCATTTAAAGCTGTAATATTTTATAATTTCAAGAATACTGAATATGAGAATAACATCATATAAAGAAATTAACACTGTTCTGTTTTTGTCCCTTTCTGGACAATTTACTATGATTTATGTATAACTTCAGGGCAGAATGCATTTTAAAATATATTGCATCACATGACTAATACACAATATTTCATTTTATTTTATTTTTTACACAATATTTTAAAATTTTGGCACTCAAAAACTATTCAAAGTTTTCAAGCTTAATAGCAAATGGAATCATACAAATCATTTCACTTATGATCAGGTGAAGAAACAGCATTTGATGCCTGAGGCATCATTCAGTTATTTCTTTTTCTTCATAATTTTCAATGCAACTGACAACCACATTTATATCTTTCTCAAAAAAAAATCTAACTTTTTATATTCTCATTTAAATTTAAGACTTTGGAAAAAAGGTCAAGAATTTTGTCCTACATTTTAACTTTTTATGTTTATTGATATTACTAGGATAATTTATTTTAAAATATATAAATATTAAATATAATTTACTACATGCTACATCAAGCAGTCCTTTTTATTACCTTTTATCTCTATATTTTAGTTTCTCCTATCAGTATTTTGCCCCATACATAATATATTTTTTTAAAAAGTAGCAATCACAAGCTTGAGTAATTTAAACATGAGAAATGACACTGCAGAATTCTATTAGAGGAAATACCGTTGATAAATATTTTATTTACTGGTAAAGTGATAAATAATGTGATAATAGATCACGTATTAATTTTATTCTGATATTAATTAACCTAAGTGGATAAGCTTTTATCAATAAAGTTTAAATTGGATTAACTAAAAAATATTGAAAAGCAAATAAATACCTTTCTCAAATAGAAGAAACACAAAATGGTGGTCAGATTTCATGGAGTTTCCACAGCAGAAAAAAAGTCAGAAGGAGTGCATTTCAGTCTTGCCACTAATACTTCTCATCTTCAGTTTCTTCAGCTCTAAAGTGATGATTAGCTGAATTAGTTATTTCCAATATTTCTTCCAGCTTAAAAAAAAAAGGAAGAAAGATTCCTTATTGTTCACTAAACTACATTTTTCTCTATATTCAAATTTTACTTCAAAGATTCATTTTCTGCATTATTCCCATCCATGATCTCATAACCTCATCAAACTCTCACTGATCCATTCTCCCTAAAAGGTATACGTTTACTAATACATTGAATTTATTAACAGAAGAATCTGCAAAATGATTCTCATTCCACTGTTGTAACTGTTCTTGATACAATTGTAGATATAATTTCTAGATAAAATTACAAACAAAAGGACCTCTTGATACATTATGTACTCAATTTGTAGATGCAGTAATAATTATAGTGGGTTTGAAAAAATCAACTATGATTGATAATGTGCTTTAAAAACATTTCAAATGGTTTTGTACTCCTCACATCTATACTTCTGTTCATTTGTGCTGCATAAATTACTGATAGAAGCTTAGATCGAAGTTCATGTTCCCTATTCTGTACTTTTCATTGATTGTTTCAGAAGACCATAAGATCCAATTCTTCCCTACCACTAAACTGAAGACAAGATTCATTATTATAGTTGTTATTTTTAGGTTTTTTTAAATGTCTTATTTATGGAACCTTTGTATATTTGCTGTATTTCCATTGGGTTGCTTCCTGTATATTATTTTGAATTAATGAATATATTATTTTGAATTAATGAATAAAATCGTTTACATCGTTTCTTTGGTATATATTTATCTATAATTAATTATATGAGAAATTTTTACTAGAAATCCTTTACCATAGAGCCCATATGTAAGATTTCTTAAGAATAACATCAGCACAAGACTTCATGAACCTTTGTAGTTAGAAAGAATGTTTTAGGACTGAGACACATTTTTTTTTTTCTGTAAGAAGCCAAATGGTGAATATTTCAGGCTTTGAGGGCTCTAAGTTCTGTATCACAACTGCTCAGCTCTGCTCCTGATTGTAGTGCAAAGCAGCCATAGGCAATATGTTAAAAAGAAAAGAAAGATGGAGACAGGCAGACAGATAGAAAGAAGGATAGCATGGCTATGTTCCAGTAGAACTTCGACCCTGACATTTGAATTTCATATAATTTCCATATGTCATCAAATGTTATTTTTATTTTGGTCCTTAAAACAGTAAAAACGTTCTTAATTTGGGGCTGCACAATAGGTTCCAGACAGGACTGGAGTCGTGTGTTGTAATTTGCCAGCCCCTGATTTAGTCACACAGAGTGTGATTAGTAAAGCTTTATCCAATTGCCCTTAGACAGAATTAAAGAGGATTTTAATATGAGTGTAAATTTCATGGATTTATAACACAGACATCATGTCTTCATTTAATGGGCTGTCCCTACTTCAGGTACACCACCATTTAAATCATTATAAAATTATTTCACGAAAAAGTACCTGCCAGGTTTCCCCTTATTTACTAATTTTTTATTTATATAAAGAAAATAAAGACACTATGGTAAAATATGTTATGACTTTCCTGATCTTTGGATTATATGTGTATATGTGGACATGTATATGTGGACACATGGATTGAACTTTGGTCCCCTTCTCTTATGGTGAGGCTCTTTTTTTCCTTTTTCTTCTTTTCTTTCTTTCTTTCATTTTTTTTTTAAGCAGCCTGCCTAAAATATCTCAAGTGCAAAGTATCACCACAATGTCACTGAAGGCACTGGTTAGACCAAAGCATAGGTCTTCAAAAGTATCACAATCAGCCATTTAAGCTTACATGTTGTTTTTCATAACTATAATTATGTCAAAACATATTTGATTTATAAAATTAATTTCTTTCATTGTATGCCATCACATATTTTCTTGGCCTATGAACAATATTGAATAAGTTAGTAAATCATGTTACTCTTGTAGTCTTATACTGAAAATCATAATGCTCTTACTCTCGGGTAACAATTCACCATGCCATTACTTCATATGTTGTGTCAGCTTTTGTTCCAGATTATTTTCCAAGGATGATTATATAGGAAGTAGCCTTGAAACACTGTCTTCGTCTTTGACAGAATGCAGATTTATTTCCTGACTAAGATAGCAAAGATAATGTCTCCTTCAGGGGCAATGGTTGGATAAGTCTGCTAGCAGCTTTTAAAAAAAATGGAGTTTCCTAAATTCGAGTTTCCTCAGCTGTGACACAGAATTACTGTGTGTACAGCATCCACCTGGGCTGCCTCTGCCTCTTGTCTGTGGGACTGTTGGGGTGATAGATAACGTGAACACAGAGCGCAAGCTGCTAGCTGTGTTGTAATAAAGTTCTCTCTTTCTGACCTAGGAGTCTGGTTTCTTCTGCCAACACCTGGAGAATAGAGACTAACTTTTCGGTCTTAAAGTAAGTAACATCTCAGAACTGTCATGGGTCTTGATATACATATTTTAACCTAATCCATAATTAGAATAACTTTTCCTGGAATACTAACTCTAACTCAAAATATTTGCCAAATAATTAATTTTATTATTATACCCTGGCATGTCTTATTCATGGCTAGATGTTTCATTAGGGATGTTACTCCATTTTCAGCCATTAAAATTCTATATTTTATTTCATTAAATTCTAAACATTTAAACATTTTTATATGTGATTATTTCTTGACATATTTTTTTGAAAATATTTCTTGAAAATGAAAATCCTATAAAACCGATAATATATGTGGGTATATTTCATCAGAAAGTGATGCTTTATTAATGAGAATGTGATATGTATATTTCAGAAGTGTGTTTTTGAAAGCTTAAGTTTGACTTTCTATGTAAGAACGATGATTGAGGTGACAGATGTAAACAGTGTTTTCTTTTGTGAGGTTGTGTTTTCATCTGATGTATTTCTCAGTAATTTCTCAGTAAACAAATTGCTTAATATTGCAGAGTTGTTAGATATCTAAAATGTGGGTATATATCTGAAAAGATATCTGCAAGTAGTTAGAACAGAAAAAAATTCTCCTATTTCATGTAAAATATACAATTTTGGGGGCTACATTTTTGCTTATTTCATAAAACTAATTGACCTATTCATTATATTGTTTATTATTTTCATCAACTGTATCCTTTTCAATTTTTTTGAGCTGATAATTAATATGAGTAGATTTCAAGAAGAGACATATATGTATATATAGCTTTGGAGTCTTTCATAATCATGCAGGCCAATGTTGATCTTTGTGGAGAAGAGCAAGGGTGTTCTTGTAATGTTCTATTTCTTGACCTAAGTAGTGGTATGTTTATTACTTGATAATTCATCATAGCGTGTGCACTATCAAATACATGTGTTGATATTTAAATTTAAAAACTATATACAAACTATATGTTAAAAGATTTGATCTTTTCCAAAATGGGTCTGTCCTTTGTTCTCAAGTTCTGGAAAGTGATGTCTAAGCCCTTGGAATGTCTTGCTTAATAGGAGTACCTTTGTTTGCCTGGGAGATTGGGCCTGTCAGAAACTAACAGTGTGATTTAGGGTGGGGGCTTTGAGCCACACAACAATATAATTTAAAGTGGATGTTTAGGTCAACCAGTATCAACTGGACATCCTAAAGCGCTGGAAACTGAAATCAATCCCGTGAGCAGTCCATTGTATCACCATGATGTAGCCCCAGTAAAGACTGTAGACATCAAGATTCCTGTGAGGTTTCCTGGTTGTCAATCCTCCATGTGATATGTATTGTCATACACCCATGTAAAGAAAGGAATGCTATCCAACTCCAATAGGAAAGGACAATGGAAGTTTTGTGTTTGAAACTTTTTGTGGAATCTGCCCTATGAACTTCCAACCTCCACTGATTTTAATATGTATCTTTTCCATGTAATAGATCCTAACTGCAAGTGCAAGAGCTATCAGCAAGCTCTGTGAGTTCTTCTAGGGAGTTTTCAAAACTGAGAGCGCATTTGGGAACCTCCAAAACTTGCAGTGGTGTAAGAAATGAGAGGGATCTTGTGTGGACTGTTTCTTCAAAATTTACTGTTACTAATTTCAAAACTACACACAGTAGTTGTAATTTATGGGGAAACAAAGGAGAAATTTCTTACCCAGAGTTCATTCACAAATACTTGCACAAAAAAGGTATAATGCATTCCCACATCAATACACATATGTGATAATATACATTTAGTTGCTGTTAGTTGCAACAAGTATAAATAAATAATTAATTATCATAAGTGCTTGATGATCAATAATTCGGTTTCAGTTCTAGAAGCAGGTGGTCACATAATATACTTTATATCTGTATTAATTAGTTCTATTAATTTAATGAAAACTTTCTTGTTCAAGTTTTCTGTGATTTATTTTGCATTATCACTGACTTGTCTCCTCATGCTGATAACCCAGTTATACATTTTAATGAGCCTATGGTACTCATTTAAATGTTATATCATACATTCATTTTTCTTTCCTTGAAAAAAATAAGCCTGAAAAAGATTATAAGTTACTTAATGAATCTTGTTATTTCTGGCAAATATATTTTCTTATACACTTTTTTTACAATACATCAAATCTTGAACTAGAACAAAGAATATCCGAACTAATTCATCTCATAAACAGAAATGTCTTACCTTATTGTCTTTATTTATTTAAGATTTATTTATTTATTTGAGAGAGAGAACAAGCAGGGGGAGGGGCAAAGGGAGAGAGAGAATCTTAAGCAAAGTCCCTGCTGAGCTTTCAGCCGTGATGCAAGCCTCAGTCTCACAATCCTGATATCATGACCTGAGCAGAAATCAAGAGTTGGTCACTCAACCCACTGAGCTACCCAGATATCCCTACCCTATCTTCTTTAATCAAAACTTATAAAATTTAAATTTTAAGTATGTAAAAAAAAAGAAAAGTATGAAAATTTGAATTTGGCAACCTAAACATTATGTAGTTCACTTAATATGCCACTACATCATAAGGTATTTCTATTGTTTTAATAAGTCAATACATATAACATATATCAACTCTTTGAAGTGCAGTGACACATTTGGGTCATGCAAATTGAACAAGTAGATAAACACTTATGGAAAATGAAAGGACATATTTCCAGAGAAAATTATCCTTTTTTTCTCTTAAAAAGAGAGTATTATATTTTTGAGAGCCTTAGAAATATGAGCAGGATCTTATATTTAGTTCCTATGTCTGCTGTTAGAAATGACCACAAATATGTACCTAGTAGCTTAAACAACACAAATTTTCTATTGCACAGTAGGAGATGGGTGAAAATAAAGAAAAAAATTGTAGTTTTTTAAAAAAATCTTAAGATTAAAAGTAAACAATATATAATAGAATACAGTTAAAGATATACTTAACCATAATTTAATGATATAGGTTTCTATGACCATCTCTGATTTTGTCTGTTATTTTCTAACTAAAAAGCCATGAGTTATACTTAATATAATAATAATAATAATAATAATAACAATAATACATTTCTTCTGTAAGTGCCTATTTTTTTGCAATATGTTCTGATTGGTTCTTTAAACATTATCTATGTTCTTAAAACAATAAGGATATATGCATATATGCCTAATTTTACATGTAAGAGACTTAAGTACCAGAGTAGTTAGATGTCATGCCCAAAGTCATCTAGTTGACAGGGGACAGAGATGGCATTCAAATTAAAGTTTGCAAGACACAAAGACTTCCTCTTTCTGCTGTCTTTCTGTGGAGATTGAGCAAAGCCTAGAGCCACGCCTAGAGCAAGCCTATCACAAGAGCAAGGTGAATCTAGTAAACAAATCTCTATTTGCATGTAACACTGTATATTTACTTTTTGTTGTTACACAAACTTTAGTAAAAATCTGTGTCTCCCGGTAGTTAAATACAACCACTCTACCTACATAGAAAACTTGGTGGGGACATTCAGTTTCACACTAGGAAGTTAAGGAACTTAAAAGTTGCCATTCAGGGGCATCTGGGTGGTTCAGTCAGTTAAGGTTCTGACTTCTGATTTTGGCTCAGGTCATGATCTTAAGGTTGTGGTATGGAGCCCCCAGTTGGGCTCCAAGCTCTCATAGAGTCTGCTTGCCCCTTTCCCTCTGCTCCTCCCCACCCCCCTGCCCCCACTTGTGCACACACACACTCTCTCTCTCAAATAAATAAATAAAATCTTTTTTAAAAGTCTAAAAAAAAAAAAAGACTCCAGGAAGCAAACTGAGTGTTACCGAAAAGAGGGGGGTGGGGGATGGGGTAACAGGGTGATGGGTTTTAAGGAGGGCATGTGTTGTGATGAGCACTGAGTATTATACAAAATTAATGAATCATTGAACGTTACCTCAAAAACTAATGTTGTACTATATGTTGGCTAACTGAACATAAAAAAAGCCACCACTCAGTTCTAACAATAAGTAAAACATTGAACAAAATAAATAATAAACAACCCTACTTAAATCCATAAGAGAAGTGAAGTCACATGTCAAAGTGCTGCCTCCAAAATTGGAGACACTAACAGGCAAATACAGAGAATCACAACTTAGTGAAGCACAAACCAGCGTGAACCAGTGGTGAGTAAGAAAATCTGAGCCATAACTGATGAATCCTTGGAGGTGCTATTTGGGCAAGTATGAGAGCTAAAAACTCCAAGGATACCCTGTCATCAAGGGTCTCCAACTTTTGTGAATTTTACCTCTTGAAGCTACTAGGATCCTAGGGTGAATACTGGAGAAAAATCCATTTATGCTTCCTGCAGGGAGAGAGGAAAAAGAAACATTTTTTAATATATCAGAGCACTCTGTTCTTCACAAGACCTCCTCCAAGGAGAGACTAATTTACCAGAGCCAACCTGTTGGAGTTTTATCAGAATCTAATGGAAATACAGCAAGGAAAATACTCAACTTCAGCTCTTTCTAGTCTTCTATATGGGAGAAGGGAATTACCCAACTCAAGCTCACTGCCCCCATCCTGCCCTACCTAAGGGGACGAGTGGAAATAGCAAAAGTGCTTGTGAAGTTCATACTCCAGAGACTAAGCCTCAATAACATACTGGGACCTAATCATAAATCTATAGAATGCTTCCCTATCCTCCATACTTCACTACCGCATTACTAAAGGCCTATTTGTCGCAGTTCTTTTTACCCAAGTACATCATGTCTAACTATAAGAAGACAATTAAAAACATACTTAAAAGCAAAAAACAAAATTTGAAGAGACAGACCAAGTTTCACAACCAAGCTCATATGGCAGAGTTGTTGGAATTATCAGACTGGGAATCTAAAACACCTGTGATTAATATGCTAATGACTCTAATTGGTAAAGTAGACAGCATGTGAGAACAGATGGGCAATGTAACAAGAGACATGGAAATCCTCAGCAAAAACCAAGAGAAATGATAGATATTAAAATCACTGGAACAGAAATGAAGAATGCCTTTGATAGATTTATCAGTAAATCAGACATGACTGAGGAGAAGTCTTCGACCTTGAGGTTTTCTCAATAGAAACCTCCAAAACTGAAAGAATACAGAAAAAAGAATGAAAAAAAAAAAAAAAAAAGAACAGACTATCCAAAAACCATGAGACAACTACAAAAGATGTAACGTATGTATGGTGGGAATACCAGGAGAGGAGAGAGAAAAGAATAGAATGAATATCTGAAATAATAATGACTGAATATCTCCCCAAATTAATCAGAGAACCAAACCATAGGTACAAGTAACTCAGAGAACACTAAGCAGGATATATGCCAAACTAACAAACAAAACAAAACTACACCTGGGTATATCATTTTCAAACTATGGAAAATCAACTACAAAGAAAAAAAAAAATCTTGAGGGAAGCCAAAGGGAAAAACACCCTAGTTACAGAAGAGCAAAGATAGGAATTACATCTGACTTTTCCTTAGAAACCATGAAAACAAGAAGAGAGTGGGATGAAATATTTAAAGGGTTGAGGGAATAAAGCAGCAACTGTGGTATTCTGAACCTTGTGAAATTAATTTTCAGGGGCAAAAGAAAAATAAATACTTTCTCAGACAAACAAAAATTGAGGGAGTTTGTTACAAGTAGACCTACCTTGCAATAAATATTAAAAGAAGTTCTTCAGAGAGAAGGGAAAATAAAACAGTCCAGAAATTCTGATCAACATAAAGAGGAGAATATTGGAGAGGGAACAAATGATAGATGAAACCTTTATTTTATTAATTGATCTAACAATAATATGTTCAAAATAATAATAATTAAAATGTATTTATGTATATATATGTTCATATATAAGTGTAAAGGATTACAACAATTATACAAATAACAAGAGGGAGGAATTAGAATTATTTTTGTTATTATAAAGTATCCACAAGACCAACATAGTACTATGGAGTTATATGAAAGTGGAGTTGTATTAGTAGTAAATGTATATTACAAACTCTGGGAAAACCACTAAGAGAAAGACAGAGAGGCCGAGAGAGACAGAGACAGAGAACAGAAGAAGTACTGTTGATATGTTAAGAGAGGAGAAAAAAATGGAATCATATAAATTGCTCAAACAAAACATCAAAAGGAAGAAAAAGAATGGAAGAAGAAATAGGAAGAACAAAAGCGATAATAGAAAACTATAACGAGGGATGCCTGGGTGGCTCAGTCATTAAGCATCTGCCTTCGGGTCAGGGCGTGATCCCAGAGTCCTGGGTTCGAGGCCCACATCCGGCTCCTCCGCTGGGAGCCTGCTTCTTCCTCTCCCACTCCCTCCTGCTTGTATTCCCTCTCTCGCTGGCTGTCTCTCTCTCTCTCTGTCGTATAAATAAGTCAAATATTTTAAAAAAAGAATAAAGAAAAAAAAGAAAACTGTAACAAATACGGTAGATATTGACCGAACTATATCAATAATCACATTGAATGTCAGTGGTCTGAGTGCACCAATTAAAATGCAGAGCAGATCCAATGAATCCCCTTATCAAAGCAGATCAAATAACAATATGCAGGTATATGATGTCTATAAGAACCCCACTTTAATATAAAGACACAAATTATTAAAAATAAATGGATGGAAAAAGGTGTATTACGCTAACAGTAATAAAAAGAAAGTAAAAGTAGCTATATTAATTTTGAAATGAACAGATTTCAGAGTCAGGAAAAGTATCAGTGATAAAGAGGAGACATTACATAATGATAAAAGAGGCTATACTCCAAAATATTTAACAATCCTTAACATGCATGTGCCTAATAACAGAGCATCAAAATACATGATGCAATCCTGATACATTGGCAAAGAGAAATAGATGAATTCACTATAATAGCTGGAGACTTCAACAGCTCTCCATCAGAAATGAAGAGATCCAATAGGCAGAAAATCAGTAAGGGCATAATTGTAGTCAGCAACACTATCAATAAACTCGATTTAACTGCTATCTATAGACAATTTCATCCAACGACAGAAGAACACATTTTCCTCAAGCTCACATTGAACATTTTTCAAGATAGATCCCATCCACTGGAAGAACAAATATTCTTAAAATGTCTATAATTTCCAAAACAATCTACACGTTTAATGCAATCCCTATCAAAATACCAGAAACATTTTTAACAGAGCTAGAACAATCCTAAAATTTGTATGGAACCATAAAAGACCCTGAATAGCCAAAGGAACCTCGAAAAAGAAAAGCAAAGCTGGAGGCATCACAATTCCAGACTTCAGGTTATATTATAAAGCTGTAGTAATCAAAATAGTATGGTACTTGAACAAAAACAGACACCTAGATCAACAGAACAAAACAGAAAATCCAGAAATGAATGCACAACTATATGATTGATTAATTTTTGACAAAACAGGAAAAAATATCCAATGGGAAAAAGAGAGTCTCTTCAAAAAATGGTGTTGCGAAAACTGGACAGCAACATGAAAAAGAATGAAACTGGGCCACTTTTTTTTATAACATACACAAAAACAAATTTAAAATGGACTAAAGACCTAAATGTGAGACCTGAAACCATGAAAAATCCTAGAAGAGAACACAGACAGTAACCTCTCTGAAATCAGCTGTAGTAACTTCTTTCTAGGTATGTATCCTAAGGCAAGGGAAACAAAAGCAAAAATAAACTATTGGGACTACATCAAAATAAAAAGCTTTTGCACAGGAAAGGAAACGGTCAACAAAACTAAATGGTAACCTATGGAATGGGAGAATATATTTGCAAATGACTTATCTGATAAAGGGTCATTATCCAAAATATATAAAGAACTTAAAGACCTCAACACCCCAAAAGCCAAATAATCCAATATAAAAATGTGCAGAAGACATGAACAGACATTTTTCCAGAGAACATATACAGAAAGCCAATAAGCACACGAAAAGACACTCAATAGCATTTATCATCAGGGAAATGCAAATCAAAACTACAGTGAGATATTGCCTCACACTTGTCAGAACGGCTAGAATCAGCAACACAAGAAACAACAGGT
This sequence comes from Ursus arctos, assembly GCF_023065955.2. Taxonomy (NCBI): domain Eukaryota; kingdom Metazoa; phylum Chordata; class Mammalia; order Carnivora; family Ursidae; genus Ursus; species Ursus arctos. Next base: position 30,791,672 of record NW_026622952.1, on the reverse strand, counting down.
GTTGGCTAGGATGTGGAGAAGAAGGAAACTTGTGCACTGTCTGCAGGAATGCAAACTGGCTCAGTCACTGTAGAAAACAATATAGAGTTTCCCCAAAAACGTTAAAAATGGAACTACCCTGCAATCCAGCAATGCAACTATTGGGTATTTACTCAAAGAATACAAAAACCTAGTTCAAAGGGATACATGCACCCCTATATTTATAGCAGCAGCATTTACAATAGCCAAGATATGGAAGCAGCCCAAGTGTCCATTGACTGGTGAATGGATAAAGAAGAAGTGGTATAAATACACAATAGAGCACTACTCAGCCGTAAAAGAAAGAATGATATCTTGCCATTTGCAATGAAATAGATGGAGCTAGAGAGTAAAATGCTAAGCTAAGTAAGTCTGTCAGAGAAAGACAAATACCATACGATTTCACTCATAAGTGGAATTAAAGAAACAAAATAAATGAGCAAAGGGAGAATAAGAGAGAGAGAAATCATGAAACAGACTCAACAATAGGTAACTAACTGATGGTTACCAGAGAGATGTGGCTGGGGAGATGGATGAAATAGGTAATGGGGATTAAGGAGTGCAGTTGTGATGAGCACCAGAAGTTGTATGGAAGTGTTGAATCACTATATTGTGCACTTGACATTAATATTATACTGTATGTTAATTAACATAATGAAATCACACAGTGTCATATCTAAGACCACCATGGAATTAAACTAGAAGCCAATAGCAGAAAGATGAATGGAAAATTTCCCCAAATAAATGAAAATTAAACATTACACTTCTATATAGCTTATGGGTCAAGGAAGAAATTTTGAGAAATTAAAGGGTATTTTAAACTAAATGAAAATGAAAACACTACTTAGAAAAATTTGTGTAATGTAGTAAAAGCAGTGCTTTAGTGGGGGCAAGTATCATTTAATGAATGTATATATTAGACATCAAGAAAGATCTAAAATAAATGTTCTAAGCTCCCACCATAGGAAACAAACAAAAAAGGAGAGTAAATTAAATCCAAATTAAGCAAAAGAAAAGAAATAAAAAAATGGAGCAGAATTCAGTGAAAAACCAGGAAACCAATCAAGAAAATTAAAAAAACTAGAAAGTGGTTCTTCAAAAAGATTAATACAAGATATAAGCCCCTAGCCAGGCTAAGAAAAAGAGAGGACATAAATTACTAATATCTGAAATGAAACAAGGGGGTACAACTACAGAGTCCATGGACATTAAAATGATTATAAATGAATATTTTGAACAACACTGCCCACAAATTGATAACCTGGATGAAATAAACCAATTGCTTTCAAAGATACAACCTGCCAAAACTCACCCAAGAAGAAATTGACAATGAATCAATTGAATTGATAGAATCAATGGAATCAAATTGAATTGAAACAATATTTAATAACTTGCCAAAACAAAATGCAGCAGACGCAGATTAGTTCACTGGTGAATTATACCAAATATTTAAGGAAGAAATTATACTAAATCTCTATGTCCTTTTTAGGGGATAGAAGCCGAAGGAATACTTCCTAAGTGATTCTGTGAGGTCAGCATTACCCTAGTGCCAAAACCAGACAAAGACATTACAAGAAAAAAACTACAGACCAATATCTCTCATGAACATAAAAGCCAAATCCTCAGAAAAATATTTAAATCAAATCCAACAATGTATAAAAATACTTATATATCACAACAAAGTGTGATTTATCCTAGGTATACAAGGCTGGTTCAACATTTGAAAGTCTGTTAATGTAGTCCATCACATCAACAGGCTAATAAATATTGATACATCATTGTATCAATAGATTCAGTAAATTAATTTGAAAAAAAAAAAACACTCATTAATAAAAACTCTCAGTAAACTAGGAATATAAGGGACTTTCTCAACCTGAAAGAGACTATCTACAAAAAGCCTAGAGCTAATGTCATAGTTACTGGTGATAAACTCTAAACATTCTCAAAAAGATTATGAACAGGCAAGGTTGTGCCTTCTTAAAATTCTTTTCAATACTGTAATGGAAGTTCTAGCTAATGTAAGAAGACAAGAAGAAAAGTAAAATTATACCAACCGGGAATGAAGAAATAAAACTGTCTTTGTTCACAGATGGCATAATTGTCTATGTAGAACATCTAAAAGAATCAACAAAAATCTCCTGAAAGTAATAAATGACTATAACAAATTTGCAGGATACAAGATTAATATACAAAATCAATCACTGTCCTATTACCTACCAATGAACAAGTGACATTTGAAATTAAAAACATATTGACATTTACAATAGTACAGTCTCAGAAAAGAAATATCTAGGTATAAATCTAACAATATATACAAGTTCTACATGAGGAAAACTACAAAGCTCTGCTGAATGATACTAAAGGAGAAGAAATAAATGGAGAGATAGTGAATGATCATGGATAAGAAGACTCAATATTGTCAAGGCATCAGTTCTTGCCAACTTGATCTGTATATTCTATGCAATCCCCATCAAAATGCTGGCAAGTTATTTTGTGGATATTATTAAACTGATTCTGAAACTTACTATGAATATAAATGATGGTCATGGTAAAAAAGGCAAAGACCCAGAATAACCAACACAATATTCCATTAGAACAGTGCTGGAGAATTGACACTATCCAACTTGAAGACTTCCTATGAAGCTGTGTAGCCAAGAAACTGTGATATTGGCGAAGAATAGGCAAATAGATCACTGGAACAGAATGGAGAGCCCAGAAATACATCCTCATGCATATTTATTTAGTCAATTGATCTTTGACAAAAGAGCAAAGGCATAATAGATGGTCTCAACAATTGGAACTGGAACAATTGGATATCTCCATGCAAAAAAAAAAAATGAATATAAACAAAGACCTTTAATAGTAATTCACAAAAATTGAAATGTTTCATAGACCTAATGTAAAACAAAGAACTATAAAACTCCTAGAGGATAACATAGGAGCAGATGATCTTGGATTTGGCTATGACTTTTTATATACAACAAAAAGGCTTAATCTATTCAAATAAGAATTTCTGAGGGTGCCTTGAGGGGCACCTCAGTCCATTGAATATCTAAGTCTTGATTTTGAGTTAGGTCATGATCTTAGGTTCGTGATATCAAGACCCAGGTCGGGCTCTGCCCTCATCAGCGAGTCTGCTTGAATTTCTTTCCCTCTGCCCCTTCCCCTGTTCTCTCTGCTGTCTCTCAAATAAATAAAAAATAAATCTCTAAAAAAATTAAAAATTTCTGCTCTGCAAAAGACACTGTCAGTACAATGAAGACAAATCAGAGACTAGGAGAAAATATTTGCAAAAGACACATCTGATAAAGGAGTGTTATACAAAATATACAAAGAATACTTAAAGCACAGCAATCAGAAAACAAACAACCTGATTAGAAAATGGGCCAAAGGCATTAACCGACACCTCACCAAAGAAGATGTATAGATGAAAGTTCATTTTTTCTTTTGTTTCTCTTGCCTTTGGAGATACGTCATGAAAAAAGTTGCTGTGGCCGATGTTGAAGAGGTTACAGCCTATGTTCTCCTCTAGGATTTTGATGGATTCCTGTCTCACATCGAGGTCTTTTAACCATTTAGAATTTATCTTTATGTATGGTGTGAGAGAGTGGTCAAGTTTCATTCTTTTGCATGTAGCTGTCCAATTTTCCCAGCACCATTTACTGAAGAGACTGTCTTTTTTCCACTGGATGTTTTTTCCTGCTTTGTCAAAGATTAGCTGCCCAAAGAGCCAAGGGTCCATTTCTGGGTTCTCTATTCTGTTCCATTGGTCTATGTGTCTGTTTTTGTGCCAGTACCATGCTGTCTTTGTGATCACAGCTTTGTAGTATAGCTTGAAATCTGGCAACGTGATGTCCCCAGCTTTGTTTTTCCTTTTCAACAATTCCTTGGTGATTCAGAGCCTTTTCTGGTTCCACACAAATTTAAGGGCTGTTTGTTTCAGCTCTTTGAAAAATGTCATTGGTATTGTGATTGGGATAACATTGAAAGTGTAGATTGCTCTGGGTAGCATAGACATTTTAATTATGTTTATTCTTCCGATCCATGAGCAAGGAATATTTTTCCATCTTTTTGTGTCTTCTTCATTGTTTTTCAAGAGTGATTTGTAGTTTCTAGAATATAGATCCTTTACGTCTCTGGTTAAGTTAATTCCGAGATAACATATGATTTTTGGTGCTATTGTAACTGGAATGGATTCCCTAATTTCTCTTTATTCAGTCTCATTGTTAGTGTATAGAAATGCAGGTGATTTCTGAGCATTGATTTTGTATCCCGCCACACTACTGAATTGTTCTATAAGTTCTAGTAGTTTGGGGGTGGAGTCTTTTGGGTTTTCTATATAGAGTATCATGTCATCTGCGAAGAGAGACAGTTTGACTTCTTCTTTGCCAATTTGGATACCTTTTATCCCTTTTTGTTGTCTGATTGCTGTTGCAAGGACTTCTAGTACTATATTGAATAATAATGGCGAGAGTGGTCATCCTTGTCGTGTTCCTGATCTTAAGGGAAAGGCTTCCAGCTTTTCCCTGTTGAGAATGATATTTGCTGTAGGCTTTTCATAGATGGTTTTTATGAAATTGAGGAATGTACCCTCTATCCCTACACTCTGAAGGGTTTTTATCAGAAAAGAAAGCTGTATTTTGTCAAATGCCTTTTCTGCATCAATTGAGAGGATCATATGGTTCTTGACTCTTTTTTGTTGATATGATCTATCACACTGATCGATTTGCAAATGTTGAACCACCCTTGCATCCCAGGGGTGAATCCCACTTGGTCTTGATGGATAATCCTTTTAATGTACTGTTGGATCCTATTAGCTAGGATCTTGTTGAGAATATTCATCAGGAAAATTGGTCTGTAGGGAGCATGACTTTTAAAGGAGATCTCAAGAATCATCAGTTTAAAGTCTCCTGGTTGATTTATGTAAGGGAGATTTAGATGAATGCAACTTTTCTCTCTTGAGTTTACACTGGACTATCTCTGAAAATTAATGTTATTCTTTGGAATAAAGGCGGGTGTATATCTGAACCAGTGGTTATTAGCTAAGTTTATTACATGAGAAAGAATCCTCATTTCAATTCATATTGCTAGTATGAAAGCAGCTTCCATTTCAGATCTTCTATTTAACTAGGATTGCTCCATAGATTTTTGGAGTAACAAGGCTCCTTCATCATGTGCTCCTTACCATTTCTCATTATGTTGTCTTACAGGACTTTAAATGTCAAAAGCTATAATATTATAGCCTGTTAAATTCACAAACACTATTCACAAATCAGTAAATCAGATTTGGTTATATTATTTCCCAGCAGAGTGTGTGAAAATCAACTAGTCAGCGCTTGCTATAAATGTGCAAAAAATTTTAGTTATCCAGGAGATCAATTAGGAGGTGTTTTGGCAAGAAATTATTGTGTGTATGTCTTTGATGTCTTGGGGTTAGAAACCCTCGAGGTCATCTTTGATTTGCAATTCGGAATATATCAATTTTTTGACAGTATACTGATAATGCTTATATTGCATAACATACCTAGCTCGGTTTGGGGGAGCAGGTATACAATCAGTTCTGTCATATTGTGTCCTGACGTGTGAATTTTCATACAAATTGGTTTAAAGACTATATGTAACCATATTTCTTATCATATCTGCTTTTATGATCCAGTAAATGTACAAGTATAAAAAAATTGGATGGGGCGCCTGAGTGGCACAGCGGTTAAGCGTCTGCCTTCGGCTCAGGGCGTGATCCCGGCATTCTGGGATTGAGCCCCACATCAGGCTCCTCCTCTAGGAGCCTGCTTCTTCCTCTCCCACTCCCCCTGCTTGTGTTCCCTCTCTCGCTGGCTGTCTCTATCTCTGTCAAATAAATAAATAAAATCTTTTTTAAAAAAGTATAAAAAAATGGTTTCTGGAGAATTTGGAGTCTCAGCATTTTGGACAAGTTTCGATCTATGTAGGCTCAGGGCTTGCCCACAAGGAAACTGATTTTCATTAGTTTTGCTGTCTGTGGTAAAATATTGAATATTTCTGTTTCGTGTGCTGTATAAAATTCCTTCTCTTATATGTTTAGCTTTCTTTGATTTTCTCCAGCTCCTTAACAAACAATAATGTAGCATCACAACTTTCTAAGATAGGAGTATTAAGCTATGCAAAGATGGGGCCATAGAATAAGCTAAGATCTGACTCATGTTCACCCCTCCCCACACCTCCAAAGTGCATGGGACAACACAGTGGACAGAGAGAGATTCAGTTCAGTGACTTGGGAGTGAGGTTGAAATAAAATTACTCTCTTTCCTGAATTTACTACCTGACTGTGACTCTTGTTGGGGAGGGAAGATTAACAGTAAGGACACAATTTTTGAAATCTTAACTCTGATTTTTATTGTATTATGGATTTTATATAAAGGTACTGGTTTTATAACTGACACTTTGAAATAAAGAAAATATCATGGGACAACAAAAGAGCTTAAGTCTATCTATCCCCCCTCCCCATGGAAGTTCTCCTAAATAACTAAATTCAGGAGATCCTAACATTTGATTTTTTATTTAAATTTAATTAATTAACATATAGCATATTATTTGTTTCAGAAGTAGAGTTCAGTGATTCATCAGTCTTATATAATATTCAGTGCTCATTACATCACGTGCCTCCTTAATGTCCATCACCCAGTTACCCCATCTCCCCACCCCCCTCCCCTCCAGCAGCCCTGTTTGTTTCCTACGATTAAGAGTCTCTTATGTTTTGTCTCCCTCTCTGATTTTGTCTTGTTTTATTTTTCCCTCCCTTCCCCTATGATCCTGTTTTGTTTCTTAAATTCTATATATGAGCGAGATCATTTTATAATTGTCTTTTTCTGACTTGTTTCACACATTTGATTTTTAAGAGAAACACTTTTTAGAGTGCATATGAATAACTTAAATTCAAAACCTTCCCTTGTCACAAATGGTAAATGAAGACAGTTAATATGAACTAATTATGGAGGCACTTCATTCCAGAAGAAAAGAGAGTTTTACTATTTCTATTCTTCTCAATTATGTTTTTAATTACTTCAAAAAATTCAATGCACACTTTTCTTAAGTTATCTATAAGAATATGTAAAATGGCATCTAATTTCACTCACTATTAATTCTCCAGTAGATATAAGAAAAAAAAGAACCTGGTGATGAGCAGATGCTCAATAAATATTTGTTGAATGAATGTGTGAAAGAATAAATGAATGAATGATTTATTAAAATATTTAATATGACTGTCATTAAGCATAAAGATGAAGCAATAGATTATTCCTCTACAGTCTGTGAGAATCATAATATATTTGTAATAAAATTTGGAGGACATATTGTCCCTATTAAACATGTATTTGACAAACTACACTACTTTCTATCATATGTCTTTTCTAAACATATTATGTTTTCCATTAAATTGTTTTTTAGGCAACCAAATAGCTCTGTCCTATCTTCCTAAAATAGAATATCCTCTTTCATAAAAGACCAGGAAAAAAATTCTAATGGTAAAATTCATAATAAAATTGGCCATTTCCTTATCAAATTAATATTTACTATTTGCAAATGTTGAAACAAAGAAATGAAAAGTGTAATTCAGCATATGGAGACCTCCAAAGCATTTAATTTATCCAAAGCATTTAAAAAAATAATGGCTTCTTTTGAATTTAAATTTCTTTAATTATTTTATTTCTATTACATTTTTTAGCTTTGTAAATTTTCTATTGATAGCTTTTCCCCTAGTCTTTATAGCACATCATCCAGTTATTGATAATTCTGCTTTTTAAACTATCATTTACAAAGGGACATCTTTTCAGACTTTATGTATCAATTTTTTTTTCCAGGTTCTTATAGAACCTTTTTTTTTTTCCCTGTCTAAAGATTATTCCACGAGTAACACTCAACACATATGGAAATGTTTTGCACTTGAAGTCTATAAGCTCAATTATGATGCATTTATGATGCATTTATTTATTACCCATTTGTGAAAAAAATATTTTGTAGATTGTTGGGGAAAAAGTATTTTAGATTTATTCAAACACTAAAACACCTCATGTCAAGTTGGCCAGAACTCTCTCTCTCCTGAAAACATCTCCCGAAAATATTCTAAAATATACAAAATCTACAAAAAAATTTTCTCTATATAGGCATTTCCTTTTTTGTCTGACTACATTTATTCTCAATCCTTAACAGCCTTTAATGTTCAAAGTTGAGCCATCTTTGAGCTGTCGTAGGTATTCAGATTTGTAAGTTTTTATTTAGTTAGTAACATATGAATGGGTTTTCCTGAATTAATTCTGGAAACACATACTAATGTAATTTGGTATTTAATAAAGTTTTTTTTTTTTTTTGCTTTGGTATTTGTCATCCTCATACAACAATACATCATTTTTTGAAATAGTTCACCATATTCCTTTAACTTACTTAAACTAAAATATATTTTCTCAGGATTTTGTTTAACATCATATGAGTAGATTATTAGTCATGTTTCTTTATTAAAAAATCTAACACTACAATTGTGCTTTTGTAGCTAAGGGTAACTGATATTTCTGTTAAGAGGCTTACTGTCTACACTATAAGGAATAGCACAGAGGATCATAGGGACAGGGAGGGAAAACTGAATGGAAAGAAATCAGAGGGAGACAAACCATGAGAGATTCTTGACTTCGGGAAACAAACTAAGGGTTGTGGAAAGGGAGGTTGGTGGGGGGATGGGGTGACTGGGTGCTGGGCATTAAGAGGGCAGGTGATATGATGAGACTGGGTGCTATACACAACTAATGAATCATTGAACACTACATCAAAAACTAATGATGTATTATATGTTGGCTAATTGAATTTAAATTAAAAAAAAAAAAGAGGTTTACTCTCTGCCTGAGCCCATGTTTCAAGAAAACAGCCTGAAATAGAGATACGTATTAAGGTTTTACTGGGCAGTGTAATTTCAGGACAGTAAGAGTAAGGGGAAAAGAGACTGGAGTAGGAAATAGAGGACACAAGGTAAGGTGAGAGGATGTGTAAATGAGCTGTCCACAGATCTTCAGAAAGAACCAGTTTCCTTGGTCTTGCTGGATGACTTTATGGAACTGCCAGCCTTAGAATAGTCTTTTGTGAAAAAGAAGGAAGAGAACTGAATCTGTAGGTGTGTTCCCATCTTCTGTCTCTTTTTTGCCAGGCTTATCCCAGGAGATATTAACTGTCCCACCCCACATGTTTTGTAAGCCCCTGTCTCCTGGCTGCTCCCAGGGAAGCAAGGTTCCATAGCTGGTATTGTGGGACTTTGAATTCAAAAGGATGGGAGGAGTCATAGTTTTCATGAGCTCAGATGTATTTTAGGGGTACCTGGTGCTTCAGTTGGTAAAGCGTCCACTCTTGATTTCAGCTCTGATCTTGATCTCAGGGTAGTGAGATGCAGCCCCGTGTGGGATCTGTGCTGGTGTGGAGCCTGCTTAGGATTCTCTTTCTCTTCTCTGTCTGCCCTTCCCACTCTGCTCATGAGCATGCTCTCTACCCCCCCGCAAAAAAAAGAGAGAAAAAAAGGAATATATTTAAATATACACACAATCTAACTGGTGTGTGTGTGTGTGTGTGTGTGTGTGTGTGTGTGTGTGTGTGTGTTTTGGGACACTGGATTTAGAAATGACCTCAAGCAGTACTTTCAAAAGCTTTTTCACCATGTTTTCCATTTTTTTCAACCCTACAATTTCTTATTATCTACTACATTTCTCTTGCTTTTTAATTCTCCAATAAAAAAAAGAAACCTTACTGTATGATGACTGACATAATATAATAAAAAATCATTAAAAAAAAAAAAAAGAAAAAAGAAACCTGAACAACATGTTATTGTTGTAGGTACTAAGATATTACATGTTTGTTTTATTGGGTTTATACTCACAAAAATATAAATATAAGAAAACAATATAAGTGAGATTACAGTTAATATATATTTGGTTGCGAGACTATCATATCCTGCGTGGGTCTCTGGGTATGGGTGTGCTGAATGGTCAATGAACAAGGACAATAAGCCTTGGTCCCAGACAGAGGGCTACACGACCCTGAAAGACAGAGCAGTATTGTACAAAGTTGGTCTACCTTCAAAATATTCATGCCCTCTCAGATATGAAATGTTTTTCTAATCCAGATACAGGAACTATAATCTAACGGCATCCCATACATGAATTCAAGCAAAAATATAAATGAGGCCTGGAAAAAGTATACTGATTTTGAACATGTTAACCAAATATTTATTTTGTGCCATGTAGAAATCAACATTATGAAAACAATTTGAACACGCTGTGTGTGCATGCACGTGTGTGTGTATGTGTGTGTGGTGACCTACATTATCTCCTTCAATATATTCAAAGAAATACCAGTAAAACACAATGTATCAACATTTCCATAAGGCACAGGTAAAACAAAATGAAATCCAGAGAACTGTCATCATTTTTCTTTATCATTTTTAGATTCAAATACTAGACATGAATTGTCAGACATTTTATTATACAAAATTGCAGATGAAATCCTCCCATTCAACTACCAAGAAAGTCTTACCATCTACTTCAGATCCCTGAAGTACATTTAACTTAGAGGAGACAAAATGCACATCACTGCTTGAGAGAATGTTCAGTGTCATCAAATCTTAGTTTGTGTGTCAATGGTCACTCCAGTAAGCCAATGAAAATAAACTGACCAATTATCAAAACTTTTCCATTTTTAAAGGAACAGTAATGATGGAACATTTAGTAATTATAATAAGAAAGCATTAAGTGACTTGAGGATAGATCAATCTGGTTGAAAATGCAACAATTTTGCCTGTACAAAGACCAATTTATTTATTTTTCTTAAATAGAGTAATTTGCTGCGTTTTCTACCCAAGAGAAGCACAAAATTTAACCACTTAAAAATTTAAACAGAAAAATTTCTCAACCCATGTTTTATTGGATGGATACAGAAAGAAATAGTTAAATGTGAAGAAACAAACCCACCAGGCTATTTTTTACCTCTGTTTCTAAGCAGAAGAGATTTTATTTTTTTTTAATTTGTTAATTATATTTTTTATGAATATCAGATTATAATTTTTAAGTACTTGGAATAATTTTGTAAATATCTTTTACCACAAATACATGTTTTAGTGAGTCTTACTCTTTAACTATGGCTTGCCTTCTCCCTCTTCTGTCTACCATGCCCAGTTAGTATTATTAAGCTGATATGGGTGCTCCCTGTTCTTTTATCTACTCATACGTTCACATATATATCCATATATATCTTATACATACATGCAGCTTTGTAATTTTATTCTTATACAAGTATAATTATATTGCATATATTTCTCCATATTATGCTTTTCTCATTTAGTAATACATCCAGAAGTTCCTTCCAAGATTTATATTTTGTTCTTTTTATACATATATAATTATGAAAGTATGTGAATCTACATATTTAAATGGTTAAGTAAATATGTCTTTTCTTTTTTGCATACTTATTTTACTCCTTTTTGTTTCTACTTCTTTTTACTGCTTTTTCTCCTTCCATGCTTCACTTTCCCTTGCCTGAGCTTGTCTTGCTCTTTTTACTAGCAATCTCCTGTGACCTTTTCAAGAATCATTTCAAATATCATCTCTTATTTATAAATATGCCTCACTATGCTTTTGTAGCAAAACTGATAGCTTATCAGTTATTCATGGTGCCATCAAATATTATTATACCCTTAACACTTATGCATGGTGCTAGCAAATATTATTAAAGCACTTATTATATTGGATATACAATTATTTGATTGCATACTTTTCTTATAAACCAAAAGTTTTCTTTAATGGTAAGAATTATATTCTACTCTTATTTTATCTCTAGTGTCTTGCATAGTTATATTTTGGCTCATGATAGATAGCATCACTTAATATTGTATATTTAAAATTTAATGACATTTAGATTTGGCACGATGACACCAAAGAAGGGGAAAATGAGAAGTAAATTAAGAATCTCACAAAATTGAAAAATCATCAGGAGGAAAATTATAGATTATATTTACTTTCATACTGTTTCATTATAGTATATCATATTGTTTTAGAAATAAATAGAATTTTTTAAAATGCAGTAAATAAACAGGTACCAATAATTCCAGCACATAGAGTGTACCACTATCAAATTTTTTTATATTTTCAACTATTAATAGATTTATCTATTTAACAAATAGAAAACAATTCTTATGTGTTCTGTTTTTCCTCTAATGAAATCCTTTATCCTTAAATATATTAAATATATATTCAAATGCTATTAATATCAATGATAGTCAATATTTCATACAATGGATACAACATAAATTATCTGCTTTATACTTTTCTTGATACAGATATTTACTTTAAGTTTATATTATAAATAATGATACATGTAAATATATCTCCATCTCTGATAATTTTCTTATGATACATTCCTATAAAAGGATCACCAGATCAAGGGATACTCTACTTCCTTTTGTAGATTAAAAAATATGGACTATATGTGAATTGTACTCTGTGATTTGTGGAATCATCATTATTATTTTATAGTGACAGTTCTTATTAGAACAAAATATTTTGCCCTATTACAGAATGACAGGTGTTAATCAAGAGCATCTTCATCTAGGGGAATATATTATAAATATAATAAATAAATGAATTAGACATGGTAAATGCATTAAATATTGAAGTCCTTAAAAATGACAGATTTTCTATTATTTAGTTGCAAAATGTTTTAGTAATGATAATAGTGTTCTATAACCTTGTATGTAAAAGAGGTTGTTCAGCTAAAAACATATTTCATATATATTTTTAAGTGATTCCTGTTGCCCCCACAAAACATTTGGATCTCACACAAAAAGAAACACTAGATTACTATTCTTGGACATAAGCCAATTTTTAAAAGATTTTATTTATTTATTTATTTGACAGAGAGAGAGAGAGAGCGCACAAGCAGGAGGGAGAGGTAGGTGGAGGGAGAGAGAAAAACAGACTCTCTGGTGAGTAGGAAGCCCGACAGGGGGACTCAATCCCAGGACCCTGGGATCGTGACCTGAGCTGAAGGCAGGTGCTTAACTGACTGAGCCACCCAGGTGCCCAGACGTAAACCAATTTTATTCTCAGACAAAACTTGATGGTACAATCCAAAGCATAGAAATAAGGGAGTCTAGAATGGGGGGGGGGAGGAAAGAATAAATGCTGTTTAATCATGTTATGGATTTTCCCGTCTTTATATACAAGCTAATTCAAATAATTGGCAAGAATCTGGTAATACTTATGACTCAGCTGGAACACAAATACCATTAATTTTGCCTGGCAATCTTGTCTTGTGTCCAGTTCCCAGCATATATTTATCATAGAAGCAGTCTTACACCATCAGCCATGAGCTTTTCAATTTAAAGGTCTTATATTTTATATACTTTTATTACTTGTAAAATCAGAAAGAAATTGAGCTGTTCTGGATATTTAGTTAACATATTCTTTTGCAATTATTTTCTACACACTGTACTTGGGGGTCAATAAAAGTTAATACATGCTAATAGTTCCACTCCATTAATAATAGAATGACCTTTAATGTAAAATTATTACTTTTTAGAAAAAAATCAACAAGTAAAAAAGAAAACAGCTGCTTCTCAAAAGCCTGATAACAAATGAAATGTTGGTCAAAACTTTTACTCATAAGGGAAACGTAAATTGAAACTCTAATGAGATACCATTCTGCCCCCAGTGTGACTATAATTAAAAGATCAGGTAATACCAAGTATTGGTAAGGATGGAGAATGACTGGAATTCTCATGTATTAGTGGTGAGTTGTTTATATTCATGTCACCACTTGAAGAAACTATTTAGCAGTACCTACTTAACCTTGAACATGTAGACATATTATGACTCAGCAATTCAATTTCTGAATATATGCCCAACAGAAATAAATGGTTGTGCCACCAAAATATATGATTTAAAATATTCATAATACTTTATTCATGTAACGCAATGTTATATACAATGCTTATTAATAGCAATAAAGAAAAATGAATTATATATATATGTGGTAATATATACTGCTCTCAAACCATAATGTTGAATGAAAAAAATTCAGCTACCAAAAATTACATACTGTATGTTTTCATTACATGAAAGCCAAGAGCAGACAAAACTAATAACCTGTGTTGATAAAAATCAGAATAATGATTGCCACTGACAGATATATCAATTATAGTGTATGTTTGCTACAACTTAGCTGTCCCAGGAGGTAAGATATAATTAATTAACAAGGAGCCTCTAAAATGTTTACTCTATCAAAATCATGTAAAAAACTAATAGGTAAAGTGTACAAACAAATAGCAAGAGGGCATAGTGGCTGCAAATTTATCAGCAGTTCAGATGATGGGAGACCCATGAGTTGATTCATGATTGAATGCATGAGGGAGATACTGGGTTCTCCTAAGACCTGTGTTCAGATTCATGGGTCTGTTTTGTTTGTTTTTGTTGTTACTGTTGCAAGCAGTCTATCACCAATTGTCTATCACCTTTAAACAATGAGCTTAAAACATGTAGTCAAATTACTTGGTTACACATCTATTTTTTAACAGATGTAATAATATGAGCGATATAGTCATTACCTAAAGGGAAGCAAATAGTTAAAAGTCTTTTGAAAACAATTTGCTGGGGTGCCTGGGTGTCTCAGTCGGTTAAGCTGCTTTCTGCTCAGGTCATGATCCCAGGGTAGCGGGATCAAGTCCCACATCTGGGCTCCCTGCTCAGCTAGGAGTCTGCTTTCCCACTACCCCTAACCCCTCATTCTCTCTCTCTCTCTTACTCTCTCTCTCAAATAAATAAAGAAAATCTTAAAAAAGAAAAACAATTTGTTATTAGATTTTCAGTTTACATTTTTCTTCAAATACCATGTAAAAAGACAGAACCCTCTGCTCTGTGTTACATAAGCTTCCTGTTTTATCTGTAATTCCAAACTTGGGCTGGAAGAACTTGGTGAGGGGAGGCCTGGGAAGGTATCAATACTAGGAAAGAATGCTAAACCAAGGCTCACCACAAGCAGAGATAAGTGATAGAAACAAAATGCATAATTTCATCTTTTTTCTTTTGACATTTGGTTGTCATATTACACATTTGATTTGTATTCATCTTAAAACTGCATGCTAAATCCAATACAATGAGGTGAACAGATTTTTAAATCAATATTGTGCTTTTTAATAGTTTTTTTTCATTGCTTATCATATGGTAATTTTATATTTCAAATGTTTGTAAAGTTGTTTACTATTTTGTCTTTCTTTTCTACTTTTAATATGTCTCAGTGTCCTTAGCACTTATTTTTATTCCTATTTATGTTTGACATTATCATAAGGCTTGAGGTTTGAAAATGATGTTTAATGTTTCAACATTATTCCTCACCCTTTCAAGCAGCCTTGATCTTTTCAAGTTAGTTGAAATCATGAGCTTTCTTCTCAGCTTGTTTTCCATAATTATTAAACTTTATCAGATGACCATCATGTATATTTACTAGTTTAACAAGTCATTTCTTCTTGTGCTCCTATCTCTTCACAGCTGTGCTACATAAGCTCCATACCCAAAGCTTTTCTGAACAAAGTTTCACAAAAGCTAAGTGAACAATGGAACCTGAACCCCGAAACCTGAAACCATGGGTTCAATGTTGCTGCCTCATTTCTTTCTGAAATCAACACAATCTTTGAAGATGATGTGTCTGCTTTTAAAGTCTTTTAAAGAAAATCATATGTAGTACAATCACAAGCTTTACATTCTCTGAAATATTTTTTATCTTAAAAGAAGGTAATATTTTATTTAAGTGTAAAATAGACAAGTAAAAATTTCCAGATACCTTTTTAAAGTCTAAAATTTCAGATGTTGTATCATTTATATGAGAAAGATATAGAAAGGAAAAGAATATAAAGAGTAGAAACTAGCTCATGAAGCCTCCAAAAACACTACTTTGAAAATTTTGTTTTAATTTAATGAAATTCAGATGTGCATGTGTGTGTATGTGTTTTATCAGTTGAACCTCTATTAAGTCCTAATTTCTTCTTCACAGTATTTTAATTCTACCTAAAATTATGTAGTATTCTCCAAAGAAGACATACAAATGGCTAACAGACACATGAAAAAATGATCAACATCACTTGGCATCAGGCAAATACAAATCAGAACCACTCACACCGGTCAGAATGGCTAAAATGAACAACTCAGGAAATAACAGATGTTGGCAAGGATGCTGAGAAAGGGGAACCCTCTTACCCTCTTGGTGGGAATGCAAACTGGTGTAGCCACTCTGGAAAACAGTATGGAGGTTTCTTAAAAAGTTAAAAAGAGAACTACCCTACAACCCAGCAATTGCACTACACTACTAGATTTTTATCCAAAGGATATAAAAATAGTGATTTGAGGGAGCATATGCACCCCAAGGCTTATAGCAGCAATGTCCCAATAGCCAAACTATGGAAAGAGCCCAGATGTCTATCAACAGATAAATAGATAAAGAAGATGTGGAATATATATGCAATGGAATACTACTCAGCCATCAAAAAGAATGAAATCTTGCCATTTGCAATGACATGGGTGGAAGTAGAGGGTATTATGCTAAGCGAAATAAGTCAGTCAGAGAAAGACAAATACTATATGATTTCACTCATATGTGGAATTTAAGAAACAAAACAGATGAACATAGGGGAAGGGAAGAAAAAAATAAAATGGGGGGCAAACCATAAGAGACTCTTAGCTATAGGGAAAAAACTCAGGATTGCTGGAGGGGAGGCGGGTAGGGGGATGGGGTAATTGAGTGATGGGCATTAAGGAGGACATATGATGTAATGGGCACTGGGTGTTATATGCAACTGATGAATCACTAAATTCTACCCCTGACACTAATAATACACTACATGTTAACCAAATATAATTTAAATAAAAAATGTTAAAAATTTATGCATACTGCCCGATTAACATAATGCTGGATAAAACCTTTGATTGATGATAAATCCTCATGGAAATAAAAAAAATTATGTAGTATTGGTCAAAATCTCATAATGTCCTTCCCTATTAAATTGTATTTTGCTACTTGGTTTTTAATTTTAAGACTCAGATTCTTTGTTTGTTCTTAGAAATATTTTGGTTATGTCAAGATCTATAGCAACAGGGCCTATTACCTGGTCATTCACTAGGAATGTATTGTTTAACATTCAAAATAATATTGATTTGAGGACTAAAACAGAAGCAGTATAAAACAACACCTTAGAAGACTTATTAGGAAATCTCAACTCTTAAAAGAAAGACCAAGGACAACAGTTGGGGAAAAACATCTCGTGACTAATACGAGAACATTGCAGTTTTGCTTATCTCCATCTCCTCTCTTCTAAGTACCTATCTTGAAAGATTCAATCATAAATTTACTCTCCTCCACTCCCCTTTTCTCTGAAACTACCTGTATTAGTCAGGGTTCTCCAGAGAAATGGGAGAGAGATAGGTGATTGGGGTAGGATTAGGAGAAGTTGGCTCACATGGCTATGGATGCTGGAAACTCTCACACTCTGCCATCTGCGAGTTGGAGACCCAAAAAGGCCAGTGATGTAATTCAGTCTGAGTCTGAATGCCTACAAACCAAGGGAATAAATGGTTTACATCCCAGTCCCAGGGTAGGAGAAGATGACCTGAGATGTCCCAACATGAGGCAGGCAGAAAGCAAAAATTGGCAAATTCCTCTTCTTTCTGCCTTTTGTTTTATTAAAGCCCTCAATGGATTGGCAATGCCCATCAACACTGGGAAGGGAAATTTACTTCATTGAGTCCACTGATTCAAATTCTAACTTTATGTGGAAACACCATCACAGGCACACCCAGAAATAATTTTTAATCTGTTACCCTGCATCCAGTAAAGTTGACACATAAAATTAACCATCACACTCCTATTAATTAAATCCTTTTAGTTTAATATTGCCTGTAATATAATCCAATCCAAATGGGAGTGCCAAGGACAGGTTTGAAGATGGGGTCTTTACCCACCTGCTCTAGAGGCAAACATAAACCTTCTCTAATTATCTATTAAATGAATTATATTTTTATTATTTTTTTCTTTTTTTAAATTTTATTTTAATTCTATTATGGTTAACATACAGTGTTATATTAGTTTCGCATGTACAATACAGTAATTCATCAATTCCTTACATCACCCCATGCTCATCACAACAAGTGCATTCCTTAATCCCCATCACATATTTCACCCATCCCCTCACCATCTCCCCTCTGGTAACCATCAATTTGTTCTCTATAGTTAAGAGTCTGTTTCTTGGCTTCTCTCTCCTTTTCTCTCTCTTTTTTTTTTCCTTTGCTCATTTGTTTAGTTTCTTAAATTCCACATATGAGTGAAATCCTATGGTATTTTTCTTCTGACTTATTTCACTTAGCATTATCCATGTCCTTGCAAATGGCAAGATTTCATTCTTGTTTATGTCCGAATAATATTCCATTGAATACATATACCACTTTTTCTTTATCCATTCATCAGTCAATGGGCACTTGGACTACTTCCATATATCGGCTATTGTAAGTAATGCTGCTATAAATATTGGAGTGCATGTATTCCTTTGGATTAGTGTTTTTGTATTTTTTTGGTAAATACCTAGTAGTGGGATTACTGGATCACAGAGTAGTTCTATTTTTAACTTTTTGAGGAAATTTCATACTGTTTTCCACAGTGGCCGCACCAGATTGCATGCGTACTAACAGTGTGAGGAGATTCCTTTATCTCTACAACCTTGACAACACCTGTTGTTATTTGTGTTGTTGATTTTAGCCGTTCTGACAGGTGTGAGGTGATAACTCATTTTGGTTCTGATTTGCGTTTCCCTAAAGATGAGTGATGTTGAGCTTCATTTCATGTGTTTTTTGACCATCTGGATGTAGTCTTCTTTGGAGAAATGTCTGTTCATGTCTTCTGCCCATTTTTAAATTGGATTATTTGCTTTTTTGGGGTGTTGATTTGTATAATTTCTTTATATCTCTTAAGTATTAACCCTTTATCAGATGTGTCATTTGCAAATATCTTCTCCTATCCAGTAGTTCGCCTTTTATTTTTGTTGGTTCTTTCCTTTGCTGTGCAGAATCTTTTTATTTTGATGTAGTTCCAATAGTTTATTTTTGCTTTCATTTGTCTTACGTTAGGAGACATATCTAGAAAAATGTTGCCACTTCTAATGTCAGAGACATTACTGTTTGTGCTTTCCCTTAGGGTTTTTATGGGTTTCAGGTCTCACATTAAAGTCTTTAATCTGTTTTGAATTTATTTTTGTGCATGGTGTAAAGAAGTGGTCCAGTTTCATTTTCTTGCATATAGCTGACCAGTTTTCCCAAAACCATTTGTTGAAGAGATTCTTTTTTCCATTGGATGTTCTTTTCTGCTTCGTTGAATTATTGACCATATTACTGTGGGCTTTCTTTTGAGTTCTAGTCTGTTCCATTGATCAATGTGTCTGTAGTTGGGCCAGTACCATACTGTTTTGATCACTACAGCTTTGTAACATAACTTGAAGTCCAGAATTGTGATGCCTCCAGCTTGGCTTTTCTTTTGCAAGATTGCTTTGTCTATTCAGGATCTTTTGTGTTTCCATACAAATATTAGGATTGTTTGTGAAACATTTTTCTGTGGAAAATGCTGTTGGTATCTTGATTGGGATTGCATTAAATGTGTAGATTTCTTTGGATAGTATAGAAATTTTAACAAAATTTCCTCTTCCAATCCATGAGCATTTCCATTTTGTGTAGCCTTCAATTTCCTTCATCAGTGTTTTATAGTTTTCAGAGTTCAGATCTTTCACTTTTTTTATTAGGTTTATTCCTAGGTATCTTGATACTCTTGGTGCAATGAACTATATTTTTAAAATACAGTCTTCAGATTTTTTTTTTTACTTACTTACAAGTCTTACTTTTAAACTCCCAATTATCTACTATCAAGAAATTGAGCTATTTGGAAATCAAATTCTGTGATAGCAAAGACAGGAAAGATATCAGAAATTCTACATAGGAGGGGTTTAGAAATTGATAGTAAATTTTACTGGGGATGCTTCCTCATTCCTCTTTTATAATGTTGGGAAAATGTGCTACATTTATGTTAGAAAATTACAAAGAATGAGGGAAACCATTCACTGGGGGAAAAAAGATTCTTCTAGTCATGCAATTATATTAAGCCAACATTCATATCCTCAAGGTCTGGTCAGAAAATTTCCTTTACCTCTTTGTCTTATCTACAAATGATTGAAATCCAGGATACTACCTTTTAAACATTTTCTTCAACATTTGAGCATGTATTTATTTGCAATAATAATCCAGCATAGGAGGTGTTTTTTTCCTAAAATTTTCATAGTTTAGGTTCTACATTAAGTTTCTGATTCATTTTGAGGTAAGTTTTATGTATAGGGTGTGGTATGGGTCAAAGGTCATATATTTGTTGTTCCAACAAATGTTGTTGAAAAGAATATTCTTTCTCTACTCAATTATCTTTGCATCTCTGCTATAAATTATCTGTGGGTTCTAGTTCTGGACCCTACAAATTTGTATTTATCTATCTTTCAATCAGTAACATACTGTCACGATGATTATAACTAGGTGATAAGTAATGGAAGAGGTTTGGTTCTCCTCACTTTGTTCTTTTCAAAATTCATTTGGCTACTCTGGGTCCTTTCCATCTTCAAATGAATTTTATCTTTTTAAAGACTTTATTTTTAAGTGATTTCTACATTCATTGTGGGCTCAAACTCACAACTCTGAGTTTAAGAGTCACATGCTCTTAACCAGCCAGGTGCCCCTCTTCAAATGAATTTTGAATCAGCTTGTTAATTTCTATGGACAATCCTGAGATTTTAATGGGTATTGTGTTAATCTATGGGTGAATTTAAGAAGAATTCACATATTTATATTGATTGTTTTAACCCATGAACACAGTATACCTCTCTTTTTACTAAGATACTTTAACAATTTTTCTCAGGAATGATTTTTAGTTTTTAATGTAAAGTTCTTTCACAACTGTTGTCAGTTCATCCTTAATTATTTCATATTTTTATGCCATTGTGAAGTTTGTATTTATTAAATTTATAAGACTTTACTTTTTAGTGCAATTTAAGGTTCACAACAGAGTCGAGGGTAAGGTACACAGATATCCAGTATACCCCTATGATACACATGCATAGTGTCCCCCATGATCTACACTCCTTGCCAGAGTGGTATATTTGTTAAAATTGATGAACCTACTTGATATATTATAATCCCTAGAGTCAATAGTTTACCATGGGGTTCATTCTTGGTGTTTAGACATTTAGACAAATGTATAATGGCATGTATATATTATTATATCAGAGTATTTCCACTGCCGTAAAATCCACTGTGGTTCACCTATTCATCCCTCTCTACTGCAACTTCTGATAACCAATAATCTTTTGACTGTCTCCATAGTTTTGCCTTTTCAAGAATGTCATACAGCTGAAATCATATTGTAGGTAGCCTTTACACAGTGGCTTTTTTCATGTAGCAATACACATTTTAGGTTCCTCCCATAACTTATCATGGCTTAATAGCTCATTCTTTTTAGAACTGATTACTATTCCATTGTCTGGATATACCACAGTTTATCTGTTCACAACTAAAAAACATCTCGGTTGCTTCCAAATTTTGGCAATTAAGAATAAAGCTGCTAAAATATCTGTGTTCAAGTTTTATGTGGTCAAATTTTCAGCTACTTTGGGTAAATACCAAGGAGTGTAATTAATTGGTCTAATGATAAGAGTATGTTTAATTTCATAAGAGCACCTCCTATCTTCCCAAAGTAGTGTATCGGTTTATTAGTTCCAGTTTTTTGGTCAATTCTTTCAGATTTTCTTTACAGAGAATCTTGTACAATGTTTAAAAGGAGTACTGATAGGGGACATACTTATCTTTTCCTGATCTTGGTGAGAAAGCATTGAGTTTCTTACCATTAAGGATGATGTTACTTATAGGGCCTTTGCAATCTTTATTAGGTTGAAAAGTTCCCTTTATTCCTAGTTTATTGAGAATTTTTGTTATGAATGGGTCATGGATTTCTTGGAATACTTTTTCTACATGTATCAATATGATCATGTGCATTTTTTTTTAGTCTGTTCTGTTGATGTGATGGATTACATTGATTGTTTTTAAAATGTTGAACAAAATTTACATACTGTAGATGAATCCCACTTGGTTTTGGTGTATAATTCTTTTCATACTTTTGTTGGAATAGATTTGCTAATATTCTGTTGAGGACTTTTAATCTATTTTAATCTATGCTCATGTGCAATATCGATCTATAGTTTTTTTTTATTTCTGTACATTGATCTTTTACACAGAATCCTTGCCAAACTTATTAGTTTGAGTAGCTTTTTAAAATAGGATTATTGGATTTTTCTACATAGACAATATAAAATTTTGAAAAAAGGCAAATTTACTTCTCTTTTTCCAATCTGGATACCTTTTATTTCTTTTTTTTTTTTTTCTTATTTTAAGAACTGCCTAGAACCTCCAGTATAATAATGCTGACCAGAGGTAGTGAGAGGAGACATCTAAAGTTTTTCCTAATCTTCACAAAAAGCATTAAGTCTTTCACCATTTTGAATGTAAGTAATCTACTTAATGCCAGAATTTAAATTTTGTTTCCACTGTCTTTTGGATTCAATTTTTTTTGTACGATATTGACTGAGTCTATTTTTAATACTTTGTGATATTATGCCTTTTGCTTTGTGGGTCCTTTTAATATTTTCCCTTTGTCTATGCTTTTAATCATTTTTATCATGTTACAATAATATTATAATGTCACAGGTGTTGTTTCCTTTTTTTTTTTTTTTTAAGAAAGAGAGCACAAGAGAGCAGGGGGTCAGAGAGAGAATCTTAAGCAGCTTCCATGCCCAGCACAAAGCCTGATGCAGAGCTCAATCTCACAACCCCTGAGATCATGACCTGAGCTGAAATCAAAAGTCAGATGCTAAACCAACTGAGCCAGCCACCCCGGCATCCCTGTCACAAAGTACTTTTTACCTCTACATTCATAGAGTTTATTAATCCGGAACACAATGTCTTCCCTCTGTTTTAGTAAATTATTGGATACTCTCTCTACAAATCTTGTGTTTTCCATTCTCTGTCTTCTAAACTTTATCACCTTTTTCTTTTTTGCTTTTTTATACCTCTATCTAACATAATCTGTTGATCTTCCTTTGTTAAAATTCCTTATTCGCCCATTTATTTTATTCCATTCTTTTGCAGTCCTGTGTTGATACATTTCTCAACTTTAATATTTTTTTCAGTGCTGTGTTTTGAAGTGTAGAAAGTGAAAATGCTCCCCTTTTATATTTCCAACTTAAAATAGAATCAGATATTTAGACTATGCAAATTTTAAGCATTTTGTATTGCCTTTGACTCTTTTGGTTTGTACCATATTGTTCCATTTTAAATGCAATAATATTTGAAGGAAATAAAAGTTTTTAGGTTTAATTTCATCGTGGTTAGTTGAAAGAGAAAAAAAATTGGTTTCCATATTTCTCCTCTAGTAAGCCATTTACCTGCAATAATAAAAACACAAATTATTTGTTTTATTAATTGTAAAATATTTTTCAAAATATTTATTAATTTAATCAATAAGCATTGTTTTAACACTGAATATGTATACCATATATACTCCTTTACTTCAAGAGTTCAAAGACTTTGGGTGATAGAACTCTGTTAACATAAAATTGTAGGAAAGAGGGTATCAAAAATGCAGTCCAAAATATGGTTTATCTCATTTAATATCTACAAAAAGCATATTTGAATGGAAGAATTATTTTTATCAACTTTTTTTAATTTGGAAAAGGATACCTTTAATGTTAAATTATTTGCTTAATGACATCCACTGACATAATAAATCAACCCAGGAATTCTGATAGTAGATCCAATTTTCTATATTCCACTTGAAATATAATGGAAACATTTTATATTTATAGACTATGACCTTCAAAAGTCATCTAATTTTAAGACATTTTTATAAAATATGAAAATTTACAATCAAGAATAAATTAACAAAGGCTAATTGTTTTACTCTAGTAATTTTTGGAAGGGCATTCGCTGCTTTAGATGTATTAAATTAACCTTACTACATTCTGATTCTTGTAATCCAACTATGTAAAATATGTGGCTATTTTAGTGTCTGAAGTATTAATTTTAAAATTAATTTCAAACTTAATATGACTAAGTACATATATTTTAAAACATATTTTATTAAGAATGATAATTATACTTGAGGCTTTTGGGGGGTCTTGGCTAATATTCCAAGGACATTTGTTGAATTAAATGTTAAAGCCTTTAATAAAAATTGAAATGGGCTCTATTATCTAAGATAATATAGCTGCTTAAATTTTAAAAAGGTTTGATAATCTGTTCTATTTATAATACAGTAAAAAACAATATAAATTTGCTAATCTTATCAACATTATTTATTTATTTATCTTTATTTATTTATTTTATTTACTTTCTCTCTGTAGTGTTAATTTTTGACCTAGTATATATCATTTTCCATAATGGGTATTCAGTCAATATTTCTTAAATGTGAGATAGAGAAGTGCAGCCCCTGAAATCCAGGAGTTTCCCTGGTTATCGGCTAGGACCTGGTTTTGCTATGAGCTGGCATGGTACTCTTAGCTAGGTCTTCCTGCTCTTTTATTCAACATAAACTTTTTGCAAAACATCAACATCAGACAAGGCTACTATGTAACTGTGAAGGATCAACACAAAAATCAGAACATTCTGTAAATCGTGTCTAAATCCAGACATAACATGACAGTTGTCCAAATAACAAAAGTAACCAAACCTGTTTTCTAAAAAATATAAATGACTGATGCTTCTTTACCAGTTATAATGTTAATTGCTAGGTCTACTCTTCCCTTCTTCTCAAGATTTATTAAGATATCAAATCATACACTATTATCTGCTTTCTGAAAAAATCCAATCCAGAGCACAGTCCCACTTCCCGAAATCATTTCTAAAATCACTTAATACAAGCCCAAATCCTATAATAACTCATTTTTAACACACTTCTACTGAACACCATATGGACGCTGGCCCATGTTTCTTAATGCTACCACCTTCTCTCCATTTTGGTCTCTTACTCTCTCTCTCTCTCTCCCTTTCACCTTCCCTCCCTGTCTTTTTCCCTCTCTCCTTCAATCTGTCTTACTCATACACACTTACATAAACAAATAATAACAACCTTTGTAAAAATTTCCATAAAACAAGTCTCCTTTAAAATGTCTACAACTTTATCCACTTACCACAGAACTATTTTTAACTATAACTGTTTGATTCAAAGAAAGATAAATGCTATTAACTGTAGGTAACTTAAAACCATTGGTAAGTATTATCCACAAAAAATGAATGGCTGCAGTTTGATTGTTGCCTACTGTAACTCATTATGGATTATCTGGCTCCAAAGATCAGTCACAGAAAGAATTGTAAGCAGGTACATGAGGTCATTCAGAAAGTAGGCTCCACAATGTGAAATAAGTGTGACATTTTTGGTTTGAAAATCATAACTAAAAAGATAAAAGAGAAACCACACAACAATACATATGTCCTGAGGGGGAAAAATGAGAGCCATCAAGAAGAGTTAACACTTTCTGCCAAGATTTCTGCCTTCTGTTTTTAGTGAAAAATATTAGTGCTGAGTGTGGTGATATCCCCAGGGTTTTTTGTCATTTGTAAGACAATATATACAGCTGGCTCACATTAGCTTTCTTTCTTTCTTTTTCTCTTTCTCTGTCTGTCTGTCTGTCTCTCCATCTGTATCTTTCTCCCCCTTCTCTTTCCTGTCTCCTCTTTAACGTACTCCCTCATCCTGCCTTTTACATCTCTCTTGTGCAATATTTTTGGGTGTACACAGCAAAAGTTGAGGGTAAAAAACATAAAAGTGTCTTTCCAAGAATTTGGTTAATTTTAAGAAAACAGGAAAAATTATTTCTATTAAGTCGTTTCACAATATAACGCAAAATAAGGGATTAGGGTTGTCACCAAAAATTACTTTGTAAAAAAGAAAGTTGTTTTTAATGGCTTTTCCACCCAAAAGGTATTAACTGGATAATAAGTAAAACTTACAACTTCAATGAAGAACACAATTTTTAAATGTTAATTTGAAAATAAAAAAAACAGTTGTTGGTGATAAATCACTTATTGAATATGAAGAACCACGTCTTTTATAAAATCATTCTTGTTTAGTTTAAATAACAAACAATCATGTTAATGTACATTTTTACCTAATGGTTTATTCAAAGGATTTTTTTTGCACAGTCGAGAAAATAACTTTGCATAAAGACATAAGGTAAAGTATGCCATAATAGAAAATAATCACTTTTATGTATGTATTTTCATTAAAGGCCCATGTCTGTCTGGAAATTCTCTGTGGAAGAATGTGCTATTTCTTCCAGTGATTTCTATTTATCATTGAGCTGTGGGACACCATTGGCAATTTAGAGAAGACTAATGCCCTGCAGGTTAGAGACCAGCAGCAGGAGTTTCTCCCATAAAGACAAATGTTCTAAAGATTTATCTGTTTACCTACATAATTTTTTTCTCTTTAAGATACCCAGGGATTTTTGTGTCTCATTTGGCACTGATTTGTAAGGTACTGTTGTCAAGAGAGAGAAAAAAATAATGTTTAATTTCTCTCATTGAAAATACCTAATTTTGTAGACATTTAGGGAGTAGCAGAACCTATTTAAAAAAAAGTTTGTGAATTCCAAAACAATACCACAGGCTAATTACCTTTGAGAATGTAAATACATTAATGACCATTCTGAATTTGATGTATGAGAAAATATCATGTTTGATATAATTTCAACCCTCATTCAAAATTTTAAAGAAATAGTTTACTCTTCATATTTACAAAAACTCTAAGCCATTTTGGAAAACATATTATATAAAAGTAACACATTTTGAAAATTAATTTTATAAATTGGCATGACCTACACTATACCTATTAAAGAAAAACAAGTGATAAATAATTGGCAGTAAATCATAAATACTTTGCACAATTGCCTCCAAAGGATCTACACAATTATCAGAAAGTTTAAATAGCTTCTGTAAAGTGCAAGCGACAAGTCAACTGTAATGTCAATACTCACATTTTAATAAAATCACATATATTAATACTGGCATTTATATTAGTTGAATTTAATACTGAGTATCACTATGTGCCAGAAATGGTGGTTAGTAGTTCATTCATCCCTCACAAAAGGATGACAAAGGCGTCTTTTTTTACCCTAATTCCACAGATGAGGAAATTAGACACGGAAAATGTGTGTGTGTGTGTGTGTGTGTGTGTGTGTGTGTGTGTGTATACACAGTCATTTGAAAATAACATTATAAAAACCTACCACTCAGGACACCTGGGTGGCTCAGTCAGTTGAGCGTCTGCCTTCTGCTCAGGTCATGCTCCCAGGGTCCTGGGATTGAGTCCCACATCAGGCTCCCTGCTTTGCAGGGAGTCTGCTCCTCCCTCTGCCTGCCACTCCCCCTGCTTGTGATCTCTCTCTTTGACAAAAAAATAAAATCTTTAAAAAAATAAAAATAAAAACCTACTACTCTATAGCTTCCTTTTTCTGAAAAAAAAAAATGGAACAGATAAAAACTTCTATGAGGATTTGGAGCAGAATCTACCCCAGTTTCATGTGCATGTCTAATTTTGAGCTAATTAAGTATTAGCTCCGTCCTAAAAAGTGATCTCTTTGATCATTCTCAGTTGGAAAAGTCCTCATACAGAAGCTATTTTTCCTTCTCTGTTCTCTTTAGTCACATCCTCTGAGGATTTTATTATGAAAGCAATGATCTCTCCACAGTAGAGTGGCATCCTCACCGAGTGGAAAGTTGTTTACACGTCCACCTTCCTAGCTCTAGTGGCATATGTGAGGCATTTTATGCTCCACGGAAGAAAGGCCTGCCGTGCACTGAGGTGGCATTATTGTTATTATACCCAAGGTACTTGTTTAAGGATCTATCTTTAAACAACAACTACAAGGCCCATTTAAAACTCACTTTAGCTTCGAACATAGTTGTAATTTAACTTGAGAATACCCAAATCACCAGTGCACTCTTTGTGGGATGTAGTTCTGATTCAGTCTACACAGATTATTACTGACACCTAAAAATAGTTCAAAGAGTTGTAAAATTGGCTCTGTAGAAGGTTAAATGAATCAAAGAGACTATCATCAAATCAAGAGTCAAACTCTGTGTTTCAGTAAAGTCTTTAAACATAAGGAAAAATATAGATCAATTTCTTTGCCTTGTATACCACAGCTACAATTTTAAACAGTGTGAAAATATTTTCTTTCAGTCTTAAATGAGAGCTGTAAGTTGGAACCCATCAATGAGTCAGGAAGTTCATGACCTATCCCCAATAGCAAAATATAATGGATATGCATCTGAGTTTTTTTATATGTCTGTTTTATCTTCTGCTGAAGAGGATCTAAAGCTTTAATCAGATTTTCAAAGGTAATCATGAACTCTGAAATGTTTATATTCATGGATCTAAATGAAAGATTTTCTCATGGCATTCACTACTGTGTACTAGAACAGCAACTGAGAATTAACATCCTTAGAAGTGTCTAATCCAAAAATATTTTTTCACTTTTCTAAATTACTAAAATTTTGCCACGTTTCTCTAACTTCAATTTACATATGTTAAGTCACAATTGGAGAGCAGAGCATATATGAATATTTAAGTTTTTTGAATGTGTTCTTTTACAGCTCAGCTTGTGGCCTACTTGACTGTATACTTTTAATTTTTTTGGCTTCTTGTGACTCTATATATCTCTTTGCTTAGAAAGCTGTATACAACAAATATGTGTTATATACTATGTGTCAGGTATCAGGGACACAGTTATAAACTTGAAACATGGTCCTTGTTCACATTGAACAGATACCCTAGCAGGGAAAACAAATATGAAAAAATACTTGCACAAATAGTATTAAGTACAGTTGTAACAGGTGGTATAAGACAGAAATACAGCATGTTATGTAAGAACATAATAGATCCTAACCAGGTAAAAAAGCAAAATGATCTCAGAATATGAGAAAAAGTATAGTTGAGAAAGCGCTTCCACTCACTGGACACGACATTTGAGCTACAGTAGCTTGAAACATTGCTCAAGTTCTCACTTTCTGTTGTGAAATGTATTTACGTTCACACATGATTTCAAATTATCATTCAGTATCACCTTTTTATTTTTGGTGACTGTTTTCATGATGTCTGCTCTATATAGTGTATTTTTTTATTTGATTTCTATAACATTGGAACTTATGATAAATACACTTCGATGACCATCTACCTTTTCCAGGATTAGTCTGCAAATATTTATTCTTTTTAATTTTGCTTTTTAATATAACTTACATTGTATGCCATTGCTGAGACTGTAGTCAAAAGAACATCATTAATACTTTTTATGTGATTGAAGTCCCAAACACTTTGACCTACTACACCAGAATGCAAATGAAGCAATAAATGATATCTAGAAATGTAAAGTCTGTCATTTGATATTTTAAAATATTTAGATTTATTTTCTGTTACTGTTCAGTGTTTAGAAATTAGTAGACATTTTACTGTCTTTACAGATAAACTCTGTTGCAACAAAAGAACACAAAATGTTATTATTTATCCCCAAATGACCTTCACTCTATTGCTTCTAAAAAGGAATGTATTGGCACCAACAACTTCTCTAAAAGCCTGGAGTATACCATGTAGTATACCTGGCTATTGCATATTTGTTCTGATTTGGAATTTATGAATGATGCTGACACGTAGGCAGAGTGTGTTTTCAGTACGTAATTTACCAATTGGATAATTTAAATTGAGCACATAAAAAGAACTATGTCGTGCAAAAGACCTCTAACTAGACCAAAGCATAATTATGCAAAGTACACTATTTCAAAAGAAATTTTGAAATTATTAACAAGAAATTTCTTAAATAAAAATTATATATATTTTTATAGAAGTACAAGCAGATAGTGACATTTTTAAGACTGATTACAACTTGTGATTAGATGCATGCATTTTCCATTCAAATGTTGACTGTCATCACCTTATTTAAAAAATAGACATGGTTTTGGGGAGCCTGGGTGGCTCAGTCATTAACTTCTGCCTTCCGCTCAGGTCATGATCCCAGGATCCTAGGATCGAGCCCTGCATTGGGCTCCCTGCTCGGCGGGAAGCCTGCTTCTCCCTCTCCCACTCCTCCTGCTGGTGTTCCCTCTCTAGCTGTGTCTCTCTCTGTCCAATAAATACGTAAATAAATCTTAAAAAAAATAGACATGGTTTTAATTTTAATCTGATGAGAGATGAGTTGAGGTGAAAAAATCGCCTCATATTGATACTTTATCAAATACATATTGTACTTTATTTTTTTCACATTTCAAATTTTTCTTTTATGTTTGTTTTTGTTTTCTTTAAAGTAGGCTCCACGCCCAACAAGGGGCTTGAACTCAAAACCCTGAGATCAAGACTTGCTCGCTCTTCTAACTGAGCCAGCCAGGTGCCCCTTAAATTTTATTTTAATTCCAGTAGTTAACATACAGTGTTATATTAGTTTCAGGTGTACTCTATTATAGTGACTGAACAATTCCATACCTCAGCCCACGCTCATCACAAGTATGCTTCTTAATCCCCATCATCTATTTACTTTAAGAGACTGTTTCTTGATAGGTCACTCTTTCTCTCATTTTTTCCCTTTGCTTATTTGTTTTGTTTCTTAAATTTCACATACTAGTGAAATCATATAGTATTTCTTTCTCTGATGGACTTATTTCACTTAGCATTATACCCTCTGATTCATCTATGTTTTTGCAAATGGCAAGATTTCATACTTTGTTATGGCTGAAAAATATTCCATTACACACACACGCGTGCACACATACACACACACACATACACTCACACACAAATAACAACTCTTCTTTATCCATTCATCAGTCAATGGACATGGGCTGATTCCATAATTTGCTATTGTAGATAATGCTGCTATAAACATCAGGTTGCTGTATCCTTTTGAATTAGGGTTTTTGTATTTGAGTAAATACCCAGTAGTCTGATTGGTGGATCATAGGGCAGTTCCATTTTTAACATTTTGAGGAACCTCCATACTGTTTGCCACAATGACTGCACCAGATTGCATTCGCACCAACAGTGCAAGAAGGGTCCTTTTCTTCCACATCCTAGTCAACACCTGTTTTTTCTTGGGTTGTTTATTTTGCCCATTCTGACAGGTGTGAAGTGATATCTCATTGTAGTTCTGATGTGCATTTCCCTGATGGTAAGCGATGTTGAGCATCTT
This sequence comes from Ursus arctos, assembly GCF_023065955.2. Classification (NCBI taxonomy): domain Eukaryota; kingdom Metazoa; phylum Chordata; class Mammalia; order Carnivora; family Ursidae; genus Ursus; species Ursus arctos. The sequence continues at coordinate 30,760,303 of NW_026622952.1, read as the reverse complement.
TACATGTGTCTATTGGCCATCAGGATGTCTTGTTTGAAGAAATGTCTGTTCATGTCTTCTGCCCATTTTTAAATTGGATCATTCATTTTTTGGGTGTTGAGGTTTTTAAGTCCTTTTTATATTTTGGATACGAACACTTTATCAGATATGTTATTTGCAAATATCTTCTCTCATCCCATGGGTTGCCCTTTAGTTTTGTTTATTGTTTCCTTCCCTGTGAAGATGCTTTTTATTTTGATAGCTACTCTGTAGCTATCAAATATATTGTGGAAAACTCATTGTAAGAAAATAGTTTTGATTTACCAAATTGAAAATATTTGTTAAATATCCTGCATGAAAACTCACTAAGATTAATGTTAAGAAAACTGTAGGGAAAATGAGACTTTTTTATGAGTCACTGACCCTTACAGAAGCCCTTGTGTTCTCTTCTCACCCAGGCTGTCAGGAAATATCTGCTGATACCTTTAACTCTCCCTCTTCTATAAATGCCTAGATTCTTGGTTGTTTTTTCTTTTTTCAGTTCTTTATTTAGATATATTTTTTAACGATTTGAAATGCTTCAAATTCATTCTTCATTTGTGTAGTGTGTTAATTCTGAATGGATTTTTTACTGAAGTGAAGTTACATGTGCATATATGTATATACATATAAACTACTATTATAAATTATCACTTGCCAGTTATGTAGAATAATAGGTAAATTTTGCTTAGAAAAATACTGTTAACTTATTTTAAAAAGTTGTGTCTGTTGGTAAGACCCTAGATTGAAGAAAAATAAACATAATAATTTAGGATTCCAAGTAACTTTGTGAATTACTTGAGTTTTTTTTTTTTTAATGGAAAAACCGTATTATAGTTTTCTCTGTTATCCTCCCAACACACAACACGAGATATTGTGAACAGCAATTACTTAGCAGAAATAAAATGAGTGAATCCCTACTCTTCACATTATCACCTACCTCCATCACAGGATAAATCCTAATATTCTCTTCCTTCTTATTTTCTTTCTTCTCATATTGTTTCTTTCTGTCAGCATAATGTTTATGTTACTATCCAGATAGCATTCTAAAACTCTATTCTGGTTATAGTACTCCAGTAATTAAAAATAATTGTGATTCAATAAAATTTATCAGTACAGAAAGTGATAGTTTATTTATGAAATATCCTAAACCATAATTCTTTTCTAGTTATTCTCTCTCAGTAATTCTGACTTCCCATTCTCTCAGAACGCCTTTGATTCTGTTCCTTCCCAGACATTCCCCAATAAAGAAATAGAAAGTCTATTTTCTAGTTGTTCACATACAAAAATTAGAATCAATCTTGATTTTTCTCCTTTCTTCACACCTGAAAAATCAATCTATCATAATATACTTTGGGCACAACTTTCAATATATATTTACCATTAATGTCTTTTCAACTCTTTTTGGAGTAACTCTGGAGCAATGCTTACTTCATTTTGAATTATTTCACAGAGTATACATTTGACTTTTTTGGTATAGATATTTTTTTTACATCATTACTTTTATTTACTGCTTAATATTCAAGTAGGTGGAGCTATCAAAATATGGAACCAGATTCAACTTTTTAAATTTTTGTTATTGCATGAGCAGATATTGTTCATGTCATTGGAATTCTTTACCTTATTTATGATTTGCATGTTCTATAAATATATTTTACCAAAATGGAATATTGTTTCTTGGGTCAGTCAAACAGTATTTATCATTGATTACGTTTTACCAGTTATGAGCAGTATGTTCAGAATTTTTACAAATATTAGCTTGTTGAATACTCATACCCTCCTCCAATAAGTACTATTATTAATGACAATTTTACTTAAGAAAACACAAAATTAAAAGTTATTAAGCATTTCACACAAGGTTATTGCTAATGTTAGTTTCCATAAGTGTGTTCTAAAGTTAGTGTTAATTTGTCTGTGTACATAACTACTGTGAAATAACTTAAAGGCCTTATTTTGTAATGCTAGGGCCCACCTGCCAAGACAGGACTGCTTAAAATATATATAATTTTCAAATTTCCTTGCAAAGCTCTAAAATAATGAAAAAAATTGTCCCATGGCTCTATAAGTGAAATAAACAAAACTCAGAGTTAAATTTTTAGATCCTACATTTCCTAGAATGTTAGATTCTTCCCCACCACCCAACAGAACCTATGCCTTTTAAACAATGAGGATATCATAAATCACCTAGTCTTTAAGTATAACAGCAAAAACTTCTGTGCTATAGTGCAGTTCATATCTGCCACATAATATTTAAAAAGATTTATATAGAGTTATGAATTTTCTATAAACATCAGAAGATAATGTGCACCATTGGTTTCCAAAGCATTGAGGTTTATAATATAAAATATCAGTTTCTCTACAATTCTTAACTAGTGGTAACATTTCTTAATCTAATTGAAGCCCAAATTCTCTGTTTCGGAAACAATTGATAATCTACATTTCCTTGTCAGACTGAGCACTAGATAGTATCTTATCGTCTATTTATTTAGCTAATGGGAGAGTGGAATAAACTATGCAGCCAGGTCACTTAACTCCTGTTTCTTGTGGACAAAATGATAAATTTTGAGGCTTGAATCATCGTTTAGGGTCCTATTTCATTATTTTGAAATATATCATTAAATTGCACTGAGTGTTTTGAAAGTTTTCCAGAACACAATTAGTGATATTACAAACACTACTGATAATATACCATGATCTTAGGGGGCGAAAAAAAGAAGGAAAGAAAGAAAGAAAAGGAAAAAGGTGACTTAAAGTCATGGAACAGTAAATAACATGGTCTTACCAGAAAAGCCATCCATCCATCCACTTCCTCATTTGTAAAGTGCTTGATGCCACTATATTATATTACTATAATAAGATGCTATATGAATGTGGATCCAGGAGTTTTACCAGCAATGCAAGAATGTTTTACACTTGAGAGCAGGGATCCCAGTGTAGCCAGGAGGCAAATATTGAACATCAACTAATTATCAGAGACTATGAACTGTGATTGTACTATAAACATCAGACAGAACCCCAGTATTTGAAACTCACTGCCAGGGACAGTGGCTAATACATAAACAAATTATGTAAACTATAATATGTATAAGAGGTCTGATGAAGCATTTTGAGAGTTTTGAGGCTGAGATATGAAAGAAATGCCTAGAGCTGGGCTCCTTTAATCAAGGTTCTATTCACTTCTCTCATATTCAGTAAAGGCAGTGGTAAGTGAAATATTAAATTTTAAAAATGTGAAATCTAACTGTGATGAGTTTGATTGCATTCCTAGCCCAGGATCTCTGTCAACAAAGGAGAAAATAAAAAAATATATAAAATATTTATCAAGATTGTCCTTAAGCACCTATTAAATAGGTGGCATTTATAAATGATATCTGCGTATTGACTTTTCAATATTTTTCCTTTTTAGTCCCCATTCCTAGAAAAAGAAAAAAAAGAAAGAAAATAAATGGAATAAAATATAGTAGAATTGAATAAGAAACAAATATGCCAAGGATGATGATACACGTATTTATATTCAGTCTACTATTGTTAACTTCAATTTCTTTGAAGCCAGTTTAAAAAAAAGAAAGACAGAAAGAAAGAAATATACATTTTCCATGAACAGATTAAGGAAAATGTACTATCACCTTTTTGTTAAAAGGTTTTTACTTTAAGTATAATATGTATAAGGAAATGTACACAAATATTGTTTGATTTCTAAGAAAATGTGCACACACATGTAAGCAGCTCAAATTACACACCCAGAGTCTCCATCAGGTACACTGCTGTCTCTCATCCCCAAGTGTAATCACCGTTCTCACTTTTACAGTACTGACAATCTTAGAACCATATAGCAAATACCCTGTGTCTACCTTCTTTCTCTCATCATTGTGTCTGTAAGGTTTATCCATTTCATGGCATGGTATTTACTTTATTTTTATTGTCATTTGGTGTTCCACTGAACATATGACTTTGTCCACAAACGTCCCTGATCTCAGATCATTATGTGGATCAATCATGGGGCAAGAGAGGCAGTGGAGTGTAACAGTGAGGAACACCCGTTCTGAAGAGTGAATCTGATCTGCCACTTACTGTCTGTGTGGCTTTGGAAAGTTAACTTTTTGTTGCTGTTAAGTTTTTTTTCTTCTTTATTTTTATTATGTTCAATTTAAAATGGGGATGGTTTAGGGGTAACTAATTGCAAAACAAACAAAAAACAAAAAAACAAAAAACCCAAAAAGTTTTGTTCTGTTTTCCTGTACAAATTCAAAGCAGTCTACCAAATATAAGCGGTCTACCAAATAAGGGCAAAGATAAGCCCCATTAATAGCTATATGTGGAAAGCAAGTGATGCATTCCATTAATTAGAACTTTATCACAAACTTAATCTGGAACTTTAAGTGAAAAGTATGCTATTAAGAACTGAAATAATTTCCTTCTTTTTAAATTCTTTAATTTGATATTGTCTCAAATTAAAATAATACAGTTTTCTAAAAAAGCATATACAGAAGTTAAAGACATTTGTAAACATGTCCTTCTGTTATCTTAGTTTTCCTTTTTAATGTTAATACAAGTGATATTGAAAATTTATCATCAGCTTTTTAAAAAGTATTAAAACATATTTAAATACTATGCCTAGTCATAACATCCTGTTTTCACCACAGATCATCTCATCAAATCTTTCTTGTTTATCTTTATGAATCCTTAATACATTCATATATGTGCACACACATATTTATTTGTAAATATATTTCTGTCCCTTGCATTTTTTTAGTGAATTATCTGAGAGTCATGCCCCTGTTTTTTATTATGATTTTGAAATATTTACTATATTTTAATTACAAAGCAAATATACATTCATTGGAGGAAATTTGTAGACAACACTGAAAACAGTAGGCAACAGTAGGTATCATAATTTCAATTAGGAAAAAGAGAGATTGAAAAAAAGAGAGAAGAGGAAGAGAGAGGAAGAGAACAAGTGAGAACAGGAGAGAAAGAAATAGGTAAACAAAAAGGTAAAAATGTTGTTTGAAGCAGAAATCTAAGACAGACCCCAAAATTCCTGGTCTCAGGTGTGCACACGCATCCCAGCACTCAATCAAACATTACTTAGGTCGTTCTGTGTTCTGTGAAAAGACTTTACAGATGTAACTAAATTTTTTGTTAATTTGTTACACAAAAATAGAAAACCAATACATTTGCTGTCCAGGCAGTCTTTTTTCATATTAAACACTTTAAAAAATCAAAGGATATTTAAATGAAAAGTTCAATTTTTTCTCAACCCAGATCTCTCTTCCCACACAAGGATAATTCATAGACTCTATCCACTTTATAGGTTATGCTTTAAATAAAAGATACTCCATAGAAAATATTTTACAGGTTGTTTCTTTTTAACCTATTGCTATCTCTGGGAGATAACTACATTGCAGAAATAGAAAGAAATATATCTTTTTGATATATGTTTATCATATCATTTTATATATTTTTGTGCTTTAATTAACCAGTCCTCCATTGTGAACATTATATTTGCTTTCAAACTTTATTACAAAAAAATATGCAACAATAAACTGTCTGCTCTTGCAAAAATTCAGTTGTGATTGAGGATAATTATCTTGTTATGTAGAGTTACTGGGAATTTGAAATACTTTGCTGTAAAATTTTTCATGTCCTTTGTATATTTTTCTTATTGATAGCTACTCAGGTTCTCTCCATTTTATCAGTGACTGATATTTTAAGACTAATTTATGTAAGATAATTTATCAGTAAGTATGCCCATTTTAGGCTTTCAGAAATACTGATAAATAACTTACTGCAAAATATCCACAATTTAACTTCCTTCACCATTACATGAGGATGTGTTTCCTCTCATCTACATTAATGCTAGATATATGAATTGTGAGTTTCTTCTTATTTTATTCCCAGATGGTGATTTATTTGTTACCTTTCTGAATTATCCTTTTTTTATTCTTTTTTTTTTTAGGTTACTGACATGCATATGTAAGAAATTTTTGAATATCATTAGCTGATTTTCTAATGTGTTGCCATATTAAACATGAGCTTTATTAGTTCTGGTACATTTCAGTTGCTTTTCTTAAGTTTTCTATATATTTAGCATATCATTCTTAAATGATCACTTTCCATTATTTATAATTTAAAAAACTTCCTGTCTTATTTACACTGAGGATTAAATGCTAATACTAGCAGTAATAATAGACATTTTTCTTTAAAATTTATAGTGAGAAGATTTTGTTGTCTTACCATTGTGCAATGCTTTTAGGTATACATAGTTGAAAAGGTTGAGGAACTTATTTATTTATATTTAATTTAAAATTTAGGGGTATGTGTTGAATTCCTACAAATGTTTTAGAACTTTTCCTATCTTCTTATGATTTTTAATCAAATTATAGAGTCTAATTATTTTTTCATTTAATTATTCACAGATTGATTTAATAAAAAGCTTTATTGATGTTGAGTGGTATTGTATGCATTTATATGCCATTGCTCATAATTATTCACTCATAGATGGCTTGATTACATATGTTAAATGCATTTTAAAATTATAACCAATATTCATGAATGCAAATTCTCATCAATTGCTCTTATTTTTATTAGTTTGGAGTGTGTATTGGAGTAGCTTCATTGAATGATTTTGGTTTCTTTCATGTAGCATCTCCATGGACTAAACATTTTTTATAAAGTTCATCTCAAGAATTTCAGCACATGGTTAATTTTTTAAACAGTGTATATTCACCACATTTTGCATTTATACATTAGTATAAATGATTTATACATTAGTATTTATACATTAGTATTGAAAATTGATATTCATCTCAGAAAACGTTTGATTCACTTAATTTTTCATAAATTTTGCCATAAATTTCCAGATACATACTTGGGTGTATTTCTAAAATAGTCTTTTAGTTCACCCTAATGTGGATGTAATGTTGGTTAAATGAGAAGAGTTCCGAATTCAGGACATTATCTAGTTATCATGCCATTTTAACAGAGCAGTAAACCTAGGATCAAATAGTCACATGGTGTACTTTTTTTTTTTAAGATTTTTATTTATTTATTTGACAGAGAGAGAGGCAGCGAGAGAGGAAACACGGCAGGAGGAGTGGGAGAGGGAGAAGCAGGCTTCCAGGGGAGCAGGGAGCCCGATGCGGGGCTTGATCCCAGAACGCTGGGATCATGACCTGAGCCAAAGGCAGACGCCTAATGTCTGAGCCACCCAGGCACCCCACATGGTGTACTTTTGATATGCTTAGGTCTCCTTTATTCCTAATGTTGCTTATAGACCTGGAAGAGTGATTACACAGTCAATGTACTCTCTTGATATATATTGAGGAAACGTGGGGACAGATAATGCAACATAATGAATGTTTTTGTAGTTGTGTCCTCTCTCCCCTCATCTTACTTATAAAACTAGAGGAGATTTTAGGCACTGTTGTTAGGAAGTTATGTTTTTAAAATATACCTTTGTTTTAATTATTCAGATACTAAAATATAGTTCAATAAAGTAATTTGATTTAATTTTAAAATTTGAATTAAAATTTAATATCAAATAATCAAATCCAGTAATTAAACTTACACATTAGTGTTTAAAAAATATTCTACTTACCATAATGCCCTCAAGGTCCATCCATGTAAGTCAGACTGAGAAAGACAAATACCATATGATTCCACTCATAAATAGAATAAAATAAAAAATAAAAGAATAAACAAACAGAAAGTGGGATCAGACCTATAAATATAGAGAACAAACTGATGGTTGCCAGAGGGCAGGGGAATGGAAAGATGGGGAAAATGGGTGAAGGGGAGAGGGAGATACAGGCCTCCAGTTATGGGATGAATAAGAGTTGGGAATAAAGAGAGCATAAGGAATGCAGTCAATGATACTGTAATAGTGATGTAACAGGACAATTGGTAGCTATACTTGTGGTGAACATAGAATAATGTATAAACTTGTCAAGTCAGTAAGTTGTATACCTGAAACTAACATAGCATTGTGTGTCAACTACACTTAAATAAAATAATAAAAAATAAAATTAAAATAATATTCTATTTGTACATTCGTCACTTATCTTCTAATGTTTCTAATAAAGCAGAAGGAATTTAAGGGTCCATTGAGTTAATACACATGGTTCCCCTGCTCTACCAAAAAAAGGGCAATGAATGCAAAGGGAGATTACAGTGTGAACTTTTTCAGAATTCAGGAATCAAACCCCATATCCTTATTCCCAGAGCTTGATTCTACTATCTGCCCAGATATACTATGAAATCATATCAGTGCTTTATCTCTGACCTCAAAAAATGTTAAATAAGGTTGATGGGTAGACATATTCATTTTTTGTTATCACACATGTTTTAAGGCAGATAAAAAATTTAAATAGCTTACCAATGGAATTTAAAAATTTTTTATAATGTTTTGACAAAAGTGGCATGTAACAGTAGTTTTCTATTATTTTGTCATTCCTTCCTAAGTCCAATGGCCCAGATGACAGGAAGAACTCTAAGAAATGATTCTGCTTGGCTGAGATGTATAAGGGTAGAACCGCATGCCCTTCATTATTTGTATGTACAACTGATATTTTCCTCCTTCCAATGCTTTCTGATTCCCTTTAACTTAAAATCATTGCCTCTTCCTTTGAAGAAAAGCATCCATCCTTGTCCTTAGGAAAAAAAAGTGTTACACTGCACTTTATTTTTCTCTTCAAGTGATGCTAGGTGAGTATGATTTCTCCTTTACTTCTTTCTGAGGCATGAAGACATAGGCTCAAAATTTTCTCTATCAAATTCCTTGGAGGTTCTGTTTGACAAAGTCAGATGAAGAATTTACCTCCTCCCTCAGGCTTATAGGTTGTATGATTCTTAGAGACTTCCACTGCATAGCTTTTAACAAATTGTTGTGTTTGGGTTTTTTTTGAAAAAAAGAAAAAAAATCCGAAGTAAGCAACATAAGGTGTTAGCAACAAATCTGTCTCTATAAACATCATAATCCGTTGTGACAAGTTGCAGTCTGTTTTGTGCTAACGTTTAACTGTTGTTCACCTCTGAATATCACAATGGCTCAGAATATTTGGTGAATTCCTAGAAGTTTTTACATATAGGATTGAATAAAATACAAATTCTAGAATCTTCTACGTCCTGACCCAATGCTCTTATGCCTGTAGGTAATTAGCTTGTTTTTCTTAAATCATGTTTAAATGAACCTGTTAAATTTGATCAATAATTTTATAAACATGCTTATTTTAATACATTATTTACTTTATAAGAAATTCTTCTTGAACAATATAATTTTTATGTAAGTGACTTCTATTTAACACTTTGATTATTTAATGAATTTATAAATTCTTTGAGGATGATATTTTATGTATAGATCTGCATTGATTCAGAATTGTTGCAGAAGCTAAAGACCTATACATTAATTTAAATCAATACATTAAATTTAACCTGATCTTTTGCTTCTTTTTTCCTGTTTTTCTTTCTTCTCAGGTTTCCATGAAATATGTTATATCATTCTGTTTTATCTCCTCTTGCTATAGAAATTATACTCAAAAATTTTTTTTGAGTGGTTGCCCTAGAATTTATAATATATATTTTAAAAAATAACATAAGTCTATGGTGAAATAACACTTTATGACTTAAAATGAGTGTACTATAGATACCTTACAACAATTATTCCCTATACTTCCCTCTCATCTCTTGTAATTGTACTGTCATTCATGTCAAATATCCACATCCTATCATCCAATAACTGTTCCTTTTATTTCTATAAATCAACAAATATCTTCTCGATCAATTAAGATAAGGAAAATAGAAATTTTATTTTACCTTTATGTTTTTCTTTTTCACTGAATTTCTTTTCTTTAGGTAGACCCAAGTTTCTGGTGCATGCCACTTTCTTCTACACGAAATGCTTCTTTTAACATTGCCATAGGCCAGGTCTGTTGATAATTAGTTTTTTCCGTTTTTGTTTATTTTAGGGGAAAAAACTGTGTTTCTTGTTCACTTTTGAAGGATAATTTTGCTGGATATGTGATTCTGGCTGGCACTCCTTTTTTTCTTTTAACATTTAAAGATTTTACTCTACTCCCTTTTTGCTTGCATGGTTTCTGATGAGAGGTCCACTGTCATTCTTATTCTTGTTCCTCTCCAGTTTTGTCCCTTCCCTCTGTTCTTCAAGATTTTTCTCTTTGACTTCCTTTCATTTCTGCAGGTTGATTATGATATGCCTAGATGTGTGTGTGTGTGTGTGTGTGTGTGTGTGCACGTATTTATATTTTGTATTCATCTTTCTTGGTGTTCTCTGAGCTTCCTGGTTGTGTGATTTAATGTCTGATATTAATTTTGGAAGTTCTGTCATTGCTTCAAATATTTCTTCTGTCCTATTTTCACTTTCTTCTCATTTTGGAATTACAATTATGGCTATAAACCTTTGATTTTGTTCTTCGATACTTGGATGTCCTAATGTGTTTTGACTTATTTTTCATTATTTTTTGTTCTTTATTTTTAGTTTGGTAAATTTACATGGACCTGTCTTCAAGCTCACTAGTTCTTTCCTCAGTTATTTTACAGTCTATTAATGAGCTCATTAAGGGCATTCTTTGTTTCTGTTTCAGTGGTTTTTAATTTTTTTTTTATTTCAGGATTTCCTTTTGATTTTTTTCTTATAGTTCCCAAATCTCTGCTGATGTCATCCATTCAGTATTGCATAGTGTCTACTTTTTTCATTAGATCATTTAATGTGTTAAGCATAATTATTTTAAATTTCTTGTCAGAAAAATCCAACATCTGTGTCATTTCCAAGTCTGGTTTTGATGACTGCTTTTTTTATGCAGCCAAGAAATCTAAGATTTTTAAATTTTAAAAATTAATTTGCCTTTTGGAATGAATATCTTGTATTTTTTTTTTTTTGAAAGCCATCATACTGTAGCAGGTAATAAGAGCTGAAGTAGCTAAGTCCCTAGTTCAAGGACTTAACATTAATCTGGCTAGGTGTGTGCTTTATTTAATGTTTGTTGTAGCCGTAAGTAACAGAGGATTTAAATTCCTCCAGTACTCTTGCTTTCATTTTCAATCTTGGCTTGAGTTTTCCCTTTGTATTTCTCCTGAGAAGTCTTTGTTTTACAGGTATTTCTCCAATTAACTATAATTGAAGATTTCTGTTACAAGGTTTAGGGGAAGGGAACTGTTCTATAATCCTTGGATTAAATTCTTTTAGCTCTTTTTGTGGAACTATTGTTTTGGGGGTAGCCTTTGTAAGTGTTTCTTATCACTTTTCTAGGGTACAGATTTTTATTCTATTGTTCCTACTTATACCCTGGTCACAGAATTCCCAATTATGTCCTTAAAGCCTCTCCTCTGTTGGCTATGAATTTTTTTGTTGTTGTTTTGTTTTTTGTTTTGTTTTGTTTTCCTCCTTAGGCGAGATAGAAAAGCTCAGGAATATTGAAATCAGGAGGAATTTCTTCAGCCATTGGGATAAGTTTTCAGTATTGTTTTCTGGTAAAGTCATTCCTCCTAGAGAGTAGATACATATTAATGAGAAGGATCTTGAGGATTTCATAATGACCACTTTCCCCCTTTTCTATTGGGACCCTTCTAAAATCTTCACCATGAGAACCTGGTGGGGTTCCCAGAGGGAAGCCACACAAAGTGATGGCCCAACGCCATCATTGCAGCTAATTATGAGTTGATTTTTTTTTTTTTGCTATTTATTTTTTTAATCTTATTTTGGATCACGATTAATTTTGTACTCTCAATTGTCACAATCTAGTTTTATTTCTCATTAAGAATACATTTTACTCTCTAACTAGTTGAATGGAATACAATCCCTAACAATAATATATAGTTGGCCCTAAATTTCTGTATGCTTAGTGTATAACATTTAGTGCATCAGAAAAAATAAATAAAACATCTGAAATCAGAAAATTTGGTTATTAAATTCATTTTGCTCCGAGTCCCAGCAATATTTTGTGAACTCATTACTTAAAATTTGTGATCTTATATTTTTATTTGTATTACTGAGTTGCTGGGATTTAACTGTATAAAAGACATAAAACACTCTGCAAGAAATGAAATGAAAACATCCAAATTCAAAAAGAGCCATACAACTTTTAGCATGCTAGTTATTGTATTTTACATAATTATATATTTTAAGGTTTTTTCCCCCCAGATCACTCTTCTGGAATTTTATAGTAGTGTGACAGAAAATATTTACACAAGTAGTTCATATCATTTATCTCACAATTTGCTTCTGCTTCTTAGATGAGAAAGAAAATTTTAAAAAAGATTTTGAATCTAATATTTAAAAAAAGAGAAGAAACAAATTACCAATATTAAGAATGAAACAGGAAATATCACTACTTATCTGCAAAACACTAAAAGAAAAAAATGGTTACTCAGACAACCCTATGACAGAATTTTTAAAACTTAGATGAAATGTCTCAATTCATAGAAAGAAAGAGACTACCAATACTGACCCAAGAAGTAGATAACATGAATAATCCTGAATTGGAAGTTAAAAATCTTTCTAAAATGGTAATTTACCAAATATGAAGGTTACCAAAATAGAAATTTCCAGGCCCAGATAATTTCACATGCATTTCTTATGGCATATTTAAGGAAGAAAGGATAACCTTTATATCAATGTCTTCCAAAAATAGAGATGGGAGGGTACTTTATAAGCCTTTCATGAAGCCATCATTACATTTATACCAAAATGAGACAAAAAAAAACATTACAAGAAAAATAATATACACAAAAATATACATCTTGAACCTGGACACAAAATGCCTCAAATTAGCAAAAAAAATATGAGAAAAAATAATATATGATGATTAATTGAGTTTTATCCTAGGAATTCAACAATAGTTCAACATTGGAAAATTGATCAATGATCTATAACATAATGAAGACATATAAAGGGGTGCCTGGGTGACTCAGTCAGTTAAGCATCTGCCTTCTGCTCAGGTCATGATCCCAGGGTCCTGGGATCAAGCCCCACATGGGGCTCCCAGCTGAGCAGGGAGTCTGTTTCTCTCTCCCTCTGCCCCTCTTTCCTGTTTGTGCTCTCTCTCTCTCTCAAATAAATAAATAAAATCTTTAGAAAAAAAGAAGACATATATGAACAATCACATAACCATTTTTTAATCTAAAACTGTTTTTTTTTTTTAACTGAGACAAAAAGATGTGGTCAGTATTTCCAGTTGCTGATAAGTAATTAAATTGAAGTGTAGCATATGGAAGAACATGGAGAGACTTGTGGGTTTTTTTATTTTGTTTTGTTTTTTGTTTTCCATATTAACAGAGGTGTGTTTTCTCTGAACCACCTCCAACTTCCCAGTGTCTGGTTTAGTTTCAATGTTAAAAGAAATATTCGGAGTACAATATATAAATCATTCAAATCAGTAGATTCATGATTGCCTTATTCAATAGTTAAATTTGCTTTATGCTCTTTGTTTGAATTAGAGAAATAGGGTCAGTGATTTTACTTTAGAATGTATAGGTTAGAATAGAAGTAGAATTTAGTGGCATATATACCATTACCTTTACATATTTAAAGACATACATTTAAAAAAAGAGTTAAACATGTTCCAGTGGTCCAAAAGTTATGTTAAGACAAAAAAGAAGACAATAATATGAAATGTTTCAGTTGAAATGAGTAAAATTAATCAAAATGGTATAACTGGGGAAGGAGCAGTGTTGGGAAGGACTGAGTAACAGATAGTTGAAATACAAGTTTGGATAACTATGTTAGGGTGTTGCAGCAGACATTCAAACAAGCATCAAAAAGTGGTTGATCTAAGTATCATAATTGCCTTTTAGACTTCATTCAACAGAGATTCAGAAAGTGCTAATATTCAACTTTGCATTATATGTTAACATGTATAACTTTGCACTATGTAGTAACTTTCATTATGTATCTAACATGCAATCATTTTAATAGATTCAGAAAACACATTTAACAAAATTCAACACCCATTCATAAAAATAAATTAACAAAGTAGGAATAGAGGAAACTTTCATAAACAAATTATAATGCAGGAAACTTCTATAGAACTAATAAAACCTAATACTTACTGATTAAAGAACACTGCTTTCCCTGAGATTAGGAATAAGTCAATGATGTCCTCAAACCACTTTTATTCAGCATTGTCTTTGAGTACCTACCCAGTACCATACTGCAAGAAAAAGAATTAAAAACCATAAAGCTACACACATATTCTATTAGCTAAATGCCCCAAACTGACAACACCCAATGCTGGTAAGGATATGGAGCAATGTGAGTTTTCATTCATTGCTAGAGGAGGTGAAATATGGTACAGCCACTTTGGAAGATAGATAGGCACTTTCTTACAAAGTAAAACCATGCAGTCTTAACAAAACTCTTAACATAAAGTCCAGTAATTACACTCCTTGGTATTTACCTAAATGTGTTGAAAACTTATATCCACACACACACAAAAATGAATGTTTATAGCAGCTTTATTCATAATTGCCAGTACTTGGAAGAAAGTGAGATATCCTTCAATAGTTGTATCAATAAACTTTGCTACAGCCATACAATGGAATATTATTTAGTGATAAAAAGTAAGTTACAAATCAAGAAAGACATGGAAGAACTTTAAGTTGCATATTTCTAAGTGAAATAAGCTAATCTGAAAAGGCTAAACACTCTATGATTCCAACTATATGACATCCTGAAAAGGTCAAAACTATAAACACAGCAAAAAGATCAGTGGCTGGCAGTGGTTCAAACAGAAGGGGAGAGGAATGAATAGACAGAGCACATGGATTTTAAAGGCAATGAAATTATTATTTTATATAATACTGTAATGGCAGATACATGTCACTATACATTTGTAAAAACACAGAATGTAAACAACGTAAAAAGTAAACCCAAATGCAAACTACAGATCTTGTTTGATAATAATGTATCAATATTGCCTCATCAAATGTAATGAATACATCACACTAATACCAGATATTAATAATAAGGGGAACTGAGGGTGCAGGAGGAAAGGTTTGTATAGGAACTCTGTAATTTCCACTCAATTTTTCTGTAAAACTAAAATTGCTCAAAAAAAGTTTATTAACTTAAAAAATAAATATTTTAGTAAAAGAAATACACCTATCTATGTTAACAGATGACATGATTTGACATGCAGAAAATTCCAAAAGATGTATAAAAAGGCATCTAAAACTAACAAGGGAGTTTAGCAATATCACATGATACAAAATCAGTAGTAGTCAATTGCATTTTTATTTAAGAGCAATGAACAACTTAAGTTTGAAATTAAATATATATATATATATCCTTTACAATAACACCGAAAGAAAAGGATTCATTTTCGTATGTATCTATCAGAATATGTAGAGGATCTGTATGAAGAAAACTAAAAATTGCTGATAACAGAAATAAAAGATCTCAATAAATGGCATGATATGCAGTGTTTATGTTTGAAGTCTACATTTTTCCCAGTTAGATCTACAGATGCAAAACAATCCCATTCAGAATCACAGCAAGCATTTTGCAGACATTAAGAAGCTGACTCTGAAATTTATAAAGAAAGGCAAAGGAACTAAAAGAGCCAAAAAAATTCTGGGAAATAATTCTGATGAAGAAGAACAAAGTGGGACTAACTCTACCTGATTTTTAGTATTCTTATAAAGCCAAAATAAATGCTACATACAGTGTGGCTTTGATGAAGGTAAAGAGAAAAAGGTCAATGGAATAATACACAAAGCTCAGAAAAATACAAACATGAATGAATTCAATTTTTTCTTACAAAGGTGAAAAAAATAAACTTCAAGAAATAGTGCTGGAAAACTTAGATATGTATATTCAAAGAATGACTATAGATATATAACCAAGCATTATATAAAATTTAACTTAAAATAGATTATCTATGTAAATGTTAAATATGAAATCATAACACTTATAGAAGAGCAAAAATCTTTATAGACACTTCAGAGAAGAAGATAAAAGGATAGAAAATAAGCATATGAAAAGATGTTCAATACCATTAATCAGGAAAATGCAAATTAAAACCACAATGATGAACTACTATACATCTATTAGAATTGTTAAAATATATATATATTTTAAAATCTGAAAATACCAAATGCTAGCGAAGAGTCAGAATAACAGGAAATCTTATTCATTGCTGATAGGGATGCAAAATAGTACAGATACTTTGTAAAACAGCCTTGGAGATTTTTTTTCTTTTTGTAAAAATCAAGCATATGTTTACCATAAGATCCAGCAACTTCAGTCCCAGGAATTCACCCAAATGAATCAAAAACACCCAAAGACCTGTTCAAGAATGTTTATAGCAGCTTTATTCATAATTGCCCCAAACTGGAATTAACATAGTGCTCTTCAACAGGTGAATGAAAAACAGATTCTGGTTCATCCATACAACAGAATACAACTGAACAACAGTAACAAGGAATAAACTACTGACTCTCACAACCAAATGGATGAATCTTGAATGCATGTTGCTAAGTGAAATGAGCCCCCTTTATATGATATTCTTGAACTGACAAACTATATAGATAAAAACAAGTCAGTTAGTTACCAGTAGCTGGGGGAAGGATGTGGGGGTTACTACAAAAGGCCAGACAAGGGAATTAGGGTGACAGGATAATTCTGTGTAGCACTGTGACAATGAATACATGATTCTCTGTATTTGATCAGTACACTATAAACAAGGAACTTTAGTGATTACAAACAAAACAAAACAAAACAAAAAACAAAAACCCCAAGCAGAATTTTGTCAAACATCAGTGTGTAATGCAACTGTTATGAATGAGTCTAACTCTATTTCAAATGTGACTTCAGCCACACTGAAGGGATTGAGAAAGGAAGGAGCTCACCAATGTATATTTGGAAAACCGTGTTTCGGCTGAGTCTGTAAGGCTAAAGATAAAATATTACACACATCACTGTACCTTAGTGGATATATATTTTTCCTTACACAGATAAGGTTATTAACTGTGTAACTCCTTCAAAAATATATAGTACAGTGAACAATGAATAAATATGTTGTAGCTAACTGGAGCTTGGTTTCTCACTATCAGAGAAAGAAGTAACAAATTACAAATTACAAGACATGGAGGCCTGAACTCTGTGATCCTGTTTTAGATATCAAAATAAATGTATATATATATATATATATATATATATATATATATATATATATATATATGTCATACATAGATGTATATGTATGTCATATATGTGTGCATTTACTGTGTATGTGCATATGAATACATATAACTGTCCTCTGAGAGTACCCAAAAACAGTGACACCTTGGAACAAGGAATATATCCATGACCAAATCTCATTTATACATATAATTATTCAAAGAAAAAGGAATGAGCTCTCATTGGTAAAATGGCTAATTCTAGAGCTAAGGCTGGGATGGATGAGTATAGAGCATCTTGTGGTATCAGAAAATAAAGAAGAGCTAAAAACAGAAACAATGGAGCATGCCAAATGAACACAGGAGCCAATCTGAAAGTGCTTTTGGTGACCAAAATTAGAACAATTTATAAAACAAGTAGTGATATATTGGTTTATAAAACAAAGAATAAAAGAAATGTCCATGAGTCCAGAAAATATAAATAATTCAATAAAAAAATGACAAAGAAGAAACAAATCATCTTTATAGAAGACTTTCAAATAGCAAATGTAGTAGCAATGAAAGAAATACAAGGAAAATCACCATTACAACATGAGAGCAATAGAGGATTGAAAATTGTTATTTTTTTTGAAGTACAGTTTTACATAGCATGAAATATTAGGCATAACTAATAATAATATGCAAGAACTCTACATTGAAACTATCATTGATGAAAAGGAGAACATATATAACAGAGAGATGTACCATTTTCATAGATTGGACAATTTAATATTATGGAGAAGTTAACTTTTCTAAGTTGATCTGCCAATTAAATGCAAGCAGAAGCATAATTATAAAAGCTAACATTGCAAAGAACAAAACTTTCAGAAATACATTGTTGGTTTGAAGTGTGCCAGGACAGGTACATTTATTTTTTGATGTAGACTTGTAATTTGGTGTAACAGATACTAGATATCTATTTGGCAAATCCTGAAAAATAAATAAATATTACCTTTGATTGAATAGATACACATCTAAAAGATCATGCCTCTGATATACTTAGTACATGTGTGTACACAACAGATTTGTAATGCTTTCTGTTGCAGTCTTAAAGGTAGAAAAAAGTCTAAGAATAACCAAAATGTCTATCAGTAGAGAAATGATTAAATTATTAAGGTATACACATGCAATTGAGCATAATATAGTCATTAAATTCATGGGGTAGTATTATATGACTTGATATGCATGTTTAGCCAGATATAGTAGTAAATAAAAAAGGAAGTGAGAAAGAGTTTATTTCAATCAGCATTTATGTTAAAAGAAAGGATAGGGGCACCTGGGTGGCTCAGTCAGTTAAGCATCCAACTCTTGATTTGGGCTCAGGTCATGATTCCAGGATCCTGGGATCAAGCCTTGTGTTGGGCTCCCTCTCAGTGCAGAGCCTGCTTGGGATCTCTCTCCTTCTCCCCCTACTTATGTTCTCTCTCTCTCAATAAATAAATAAGTAAATATAAATCTTTAAAAAAATGAAAGGATAAACTGGGCATAAAGTTTTTGTAAATTATTTTAGGATACTATTTATATTTATATTATGTATATATGTTAATATATATGTATATTAATATGCTTAGTAGTATGTTTAAGTGTATCTTGATCAAAATGGTAAGCAATTAATTATTTTTGGTTATAAGTTATCTCCCATTGTGTGTGTTTATGTCAGAGATTTGCATACCATCTCAGTTCAGCATGGACTGGGAACATGAAATTTGGCCAATTTGTCTCTGGAAATAAAATTACAGATTCAGTGAAAATAGAGGCTGAAGAGTATAGAAATAGGGAATTTCTTAAAAAGGGTTTTCTTCCTCTATCTATGGTACCAAATGAATAGATCAATATTTTCTACATCCATCTCACCCCCCACCAGTTGGCTTTCATATCAATGGGAAGCATATTTCCATCTTCAGTCTCCTCATAAAATTAGCATTCTCTATTATGTACACATAACTCATGTTTATGAGTGTCAGTGGCCTGAAATTTAAGTGGAATATAGAATAACAGTTCCTGGTAATATTCTTGAACTTCAGTTCCACTTGAGGAACATCGGTTTTAGAATATAGATGTAAATTCTCTGGTCTCCATGTTATCACCCAAATTACAACATTTCTTTTTTTTTTTCCCCTCTCAATCCCTCATTTTTTTTTAAATTAATATAATCATGGAGTGTAGAGCTTGGGATCATGTTTATTTGCTATAGAAGTAAGGAAAAGTATGGGGGAAATATGCAGCGATCATTAGTCATTCTGATAATTTTTGAGCTTTCAGTTTTTGATTCTTTCATAGTCCTGCAGGCACTTTGTGTTATCAGCATCATAGTTTGCCTTGCATCCAACTGTAATTTATTTCTCTGAAAGCCCCACATTCACTTATAATTTATGATACTAGTCCACTGAAATCCCCTGAAATCACTATTCTACCATCTTAAATACCAAATTCTCTATGTATTCATATCTTAATAATTTTCTAAGTAACAAGAATTGTATTCTTTTATTCATTAAACTTATCTTAGGATCCAACATCTTTATGGCACAGTGCTAGATGCTGGACTATTGCTAAAACACACACACACACACATACACACACGTGCACAATGTCTGTGCCCTTACGTTATTCTATACTGAAGCACTAGAGTCCTTGTCTTGAATATATACTTTCATTGACTTTCAACAGGTCTCCATGCCCTAAGGGTGAAGAATTTGAATGTCTTTTGACAGGGTATCATGCACTTCTTACTTAGATATTATTCTGTCTGTACCTCCATCCCACAAACTGTCCAATTCAATGATTTTATGCATGAACTCTCTGGGCTGCAGTTATTTGATGTAATGATCTGTGCTCTCTTAGAAGATGAAAAATTCAAATGGGAAATAAATTAATGAGAAATTCCAACTATTATGAGAATCTCAAAGGAAAGTACATGGCACTATGAAGATGATAACAGATGTGTCAGAGAAGATTTCTTATAGCAAGAGATTTTGTAAGTTTATATTTGAAAACGTGCCTGAGATTTCCTAGGTAGATTGGGAGATTGAAGTAGAGCAACGGAAACAGAATAAATGTCAAAATTCTTCTAGTGCAGTTTTTCAAAGTGTGGTCTGTGGATACCAAAGGGTCCCTGACACTTTCCCAGGGCTTCTGTGAGGTCAAAACTGTGATGTTTCACTGTGTTGAGGTTTGCAACTGATCATGCAAAAGTAATAGTGGAAAATATTGCTAGCACCTCACACAAACCAAAGACAGGGCACTAAGCTATATTAGTAGACATTCTATTCTTCGCTATCACTCGCATAAAGAAAATAAAAATGCCTGTTTCACTTAAGAATCTCCAGTACCTGTCTTTTTGAAACTACTCATAAAGCTCTTCTGTTTAATGTACAGTGCTTATGTTGAGAAAGAACATTTACATGATCTTCTCTGTTGAGAATGCAGCTAGTTATATTTTTAAACTACTTGTAAGTAACAATGTGGTTAAAATAAGGTAGAAATGGTTGGTGAGGGACAGTTCACAAAGGACCTTTCAGAGTACATTAGATATGGTGCTCTTTCACATAAGAAGGAACAGAAGCCATTTAAGGAATTGAACATGCCTGGGAATAATTACAAAAAGTAATTGACCAATTTCACTTAAAATGAATTATTTCAAGCTGAAAGTTAGGCCTCACTAATGCCCTCATGTCCAATATGTTTCTCTACCAAATTTATGCTCCACTCCATTGGCTAACATTTGCTGCATCATTTGAGGTTCTTATGTTTCCTATGTGTTTCCCATATATATGTCTAACTCTATTCTAATTTTAAACTGATAATCTCCCTTGTACCTCAGGAAAAAAAAAATGATCCATCAGATGGCAACTTCTTTGTCATATTAAGACTATAGTATTGGGTCTGTAGAAATTATCTCTATACTCCTTTACAGATGAGGAAACTGCCTACATTTTTTAGTTGCAGGCTTGAAAGCCAAATCTTGGGGCACCTGGGTGGCTCTGTCGGTTAAGCGTCTGCCTTTGTCTCTGGTCAGGATCCCAGAGTCCTGGCTCTGGGTTCCTTGCTCACAGGGAGCCTGCTTCTCCCTCTCCCCTGTCCCTCCTCCTGCTCCTGCTCTCTGTCTCTGTCTCTTTCTCTCAAATAAATAAATAAAATCTTCGAAAGCCAGATCTACTGTTTTTTAACTTAGCAATATTTGTGCCTAATATATTTATAAAAATACTATTTTTATTCCAATGATATTTTTAATCCATAATTGACAAAGATATTTATGAACAAGTATTGAAAACTAGGAAGAAATATATTATCATTATATTTTCAAAATCAGCCCTGTAGATAACTTTTTCCCCGTTAAACAATTTTGTCTTAGATGCCATTCCTAGCCTAGAGCTCATAGACTATTTAGAGATAGATGACACCTGACCAGGCCATTTAATAGATATATATAATATCTCTCCATATATATGACTCCATTAATAAAGACATTTTCCCACATAAAAATTCTAGCTCTAGAACTTTTTAAAGCAATCCCAACCAGCTAGAGGAAAAAATCTTCAGTCCTGAAGAGAAGTCAAGATAAAATTCTTCCATGCAGTCAATTATTACTATTGAAAGTTATCCCTAACTTTCTGCTTACAGTACTTGAAGGTTTTGTTCTCCTCAACTAATAATTTTCATTACTAAAATGCATCAGCTGACCCTGAAAACATTCTTCTAACATGTTACTTAAAGAAATCATGTGAAATCTCCAAATAAATGCCCATTTTATATCTAGATGAATGAAAAACACAGATGGATGGATATAAGGTTTATCACAGAGGGGCCAAGCGAACATTCATAAGCGGCTTTGAGTTCAGACTTTGGACCCAGCAGCTCCTTTATGCTGTACATCCATTCTCAGGGATAAACACAGAATTGAAGGAAGCTCTTCATCATGAAGCTTTCCATTTAAACTCTAAATGATCACACTGCCTGTGTGCACCATGAAGTCATAATTTTATACATCCTGATACCATACGTAGAGTAATGTATATATGCTGTCTTCTATATCTTTGTGTTAAAGATATTTATTTGATATATATAAACATTTCAGATATATTTGGTATAGCCTTTTTTTTTCAATTCTTCATTTTTCTAACATACCTGAAGCCTCTATAAACAGAAGTAACTCAGAAATTGTCAGTCTCTGAGAACCTCAGGTTGATACATACACAAGGAAGAATTCTCGGTCCCATTTAAACTACTAAGAATCTATGAGGCCAGTGAGAAATAAACATAATTTCGGATGTTACAGCAACATAAAATCAATAAGCCAATTTTGGGGTTAAAATGTGGTTTTAATGTCCTGTTATTATGTGTCTAGTTTACATATTTTTTCATAACTTGATATTATTTATTCAAGGATAATTGATAGATAAAATATTTATAGCTAGCTTCAAATCACTTTAATAGCAAGTTTTGTTTTTTGAGACAAATTAAAGGAGAAATAAATGATAATATACATTTGATTAGATTCATTGAATCTGAAAAGAAAAAGATGTAGTGGGGAAAAAAAGGAAAGCACCATTAGAATAAAACTGTTAAGCCTTAAGCTGAGTCTGTAAAATCATAAAATCACTAAACAACCAGCCAAATTTACCTGCATTTTAGAGCAGCATTCCCATAAGGAGTGTGTGTGTGTGTGTGTGTGTGTGTGTGTGTGTTGCACTGTTGAAATATTATAACAGATTTAAAGTTATAACTCTAATAGTTGTTTAGATTCATTTTAAGGAAGCCTAAATACAAGGTGATTGCTTTCAATTTCAAATTATTGTTATTTCATTAATACAGCCTCTATCCAAATTTTTATTCTCCCATATGTTCTGTTTATCAGAACTATTTCTTTCATTTTTTTCTAATAGAAAATTCTTCTGTTTCTAGTTGTATTAAGTTCCAAAAATGAGCAGCCGTTTCACTTCTTTCTTATCTATACCCTTTACAACATGACTTTGCTCTTCCTCCCACTGAGAGGTGGAATCTAGTACTCTTCCCCTTAAATCCTTAAATCTGGTATGTCCTTGTGATTTTCTTTGTCAAGTGGAATGTAGCAGAAATAATGGTATTCCCGTTCTAAGCTTGGTTTGCTTCCGCTCTGCGTCTTTGGAGTTCTGGCTCCCATGTGAAATTCCTGGGCTAGCCTGCTATATATAAAATGAGAGACTGATGACAAGAACCATATCATCCCAAGTAATGCAGCCAAGGCTCCAGGAATGTAAGAGAGAGGAGTTAAGATTAGTAAAGCCAGAGGCGCCTGGGTGGCACAGCGGTGGGGCATCTGCCTTCGGCTCAGGGCGCGATCCCCGCGTTATGGGATCGAGCCCCACATCAGGCTCCTCCGCTATGAGCCTGCTTCTTCTTCTCCCACTCCCCCTGCTTGTGTTCCCTCTCTCGCTGGCTGTCTCTCTCTCTGTCAAATAAATAAATAAAATCTTAAAAAAAAAAAAAGATTAGTAAAGCCAACCCGCAGTTGACAGGTACCTGACAACAAATAAATGAGCAAATCCAGCCTCAGCCAGAAAAACCACCAAGCTGAATGCAGCCAGAAAATTCACAGAATCATAACCTAACTAAATGATCAGCCGTTAAATTTTGAAATGCTGTGTTATATAATAACGACCAACTTAACACCAAAACCCATATTAAAATGTATTGACTCAAATGCAAGAATATTCTGCAAATTAATTAATTAGTAAAGCTGATTATTTTTTCATTTTACATCAAGGATGGTAGATAAGATAGATACAAGTAGAAAATCTGCAGATTATCTCATTTTCCTTGTATTATTACTTTTAGCATTTTTATTTTTACTTGACGTTTACATTTACAAGAAATATTCTTATTGTATGCTTAGGCATGAAATGATTCCATTACTTTAGATATAAACCACTGACTATTTTATACAAATTAAGTGAACAAAATATTATTTCATATAAATATTAAGAAGTTTATATTTATTTTGCATATTTATCATAAAATTCCATTAGTTATATAATTTACCTTTGCTTAATTGCAAATGGGATTTACAAATAAATGGTATAAATTTAATAAAGCTACATTAAAAATTCAACTGTTGCAAATTGATGTTTACAGTGTACAATTATTAAATAACTAACTTCTGTAATGCTGTATTGTTTGCTCTAAAAGTGAAATACACTAAAATATAGTTACAATAAGCTTCAGATATTAGGTATTACTCCATTAATTTGTACTACTTTGGAAAACTTAAAATCTGACAAAATAAAACGTATGCAACTGAATGAAGTAACTCTTGTTCTAAAACCTTGGATTTTCCCTCAGAACTTATTTGTTACATGAATGTTGGATAGAACTCATATTATTTAAATTACCTATGTCATATAAATTATCATATTTTTAATTTTTACTGAGGAATTCTTATTATAGTATGTACATACATAGGTATTGGATTGCATATATGCCTAAGTATATGTACACTGAGTTTTTATGTGCAATTTTTAAAAAGGAATGCGATGTATGATGTTTACAACATATTCTCTTTAAAATTGCATAGAAACACTGAACTTCATATAGTTCCTATAAAAGCAATTTAATTTGGTGTTATGTTCATAAATCATCTGGTGTCAAGTATGTAACAATGTAATGGATTCAAAGAACATGGAGAGATATTTGCTTATATTTCAACTTATGTTAAAATTCCTGATTATAGATACATTTTGAGTGGAGAGATTTCATCATATGTACCCTTTATATTATTGTTTACCTTTTGAAAAAGTTTCCTGATTTATAATGTGCATTTCAAATTGTGAAATGTTTAATATCACAAGATGGTGCTTGATTTAGCATGAAGAGGGAAATTATACCATAGAATGAAATCCACAGATCTCTGGGTTTCAGTCCATACTTTTAAAAAATTGTGTCCATTTTAAACTGAAATCCACTTTGCTATCAGACATAATTTATATCTTATTTTGTGACTAACATAATGACTTTCAGGTTCTATGTGTAATTTTTTGAAAATTAGTATTTTTATTGTATTACACAAAGATATAATGATGGGGTGATAGATAACAATGGAGCAATATCACAAAGACTTGTTTTAATCTGAATAAAACCAGAGAATTTGTATCAGTGAATATCAATGATAAAAGTTTTTTATTTATTCTTGAGAACAATGACTGCTCTATTTCCCATTTTGGTTTTATGATATATATTTATGCATTATATTCATATGAGAAGGCATATTTAAAATATTTGTGATCAATAGCATTTTCCTTAGTATGAGCTAAATAAGATGCTGGCATTTGTTTTTTTAATTGAGATCAATGACCTATACCATTATATTTATTTTAGGTATACAATATAATGTTTTGATATATGTATATACTGCAAAATGAGTACCACAATAAATTTAATTAACATCCATCATCACACATAATTATATCTTTTTGTGATAAGAACTTTTAGGATCTACTTTCTTAGCAACTGTTAAATATAGCATTGTTAACAGTAGCTACTCTATTATACACTACATTCCTAGAACTTATTCATTTTATAAATAGCAGTTTGTAGATTTTTGCAGTCTTTCCCCATTCCCTCCACCACGCCCCCAACCCCTACCTCTGGCAACCACCAATCTACTCTCTGTTATCTGTTTGTTTTTTGCTTTGTTTTATTTTGGTTTGGTTTAGAGTCCATATATAAGCAAGATCATACAGTATTTGTCAATATGTGTCTGATTTATTTCACTTAGTGTAATGCCCTCAAGTTCTATCTGTGTTGTTGCAAGTGGCAAGATTTCTTCCTTTTTTATGGCTGAATAATATATCTCACAACTTCTTTGTTCATTCATATTTGAAAATGCTATATCCTCTTGTTAGATTGACCCCATTTTCATTATATAAAATTACTTTCCTTTTATCTAATAATAGTCTTTGTCTTAAGATGCTGAACTTATTGGTGATTGCAATTATTAAACAAAATTACTTAATTAGTAATAATTAATATAAGAGAATTACAGATTACAATTAGAAAGAACATTATATGATATATCAAAAGCATATTCTAAACCCTAGAATGTATTATTGCTAATTAGTTTTTAATGTCAACTGTATTCCAGGCTCATATTTGTTGGTTCACAACCTCAGGATTTCCCCAAGTAAAATTGAATATTCGCCTCCGTACGCAGAGGGCAGGGAGAGACCGAAGAAAGAAACAGACCACTCCAAATGGGTAGGTGGCAGTTTTAATAAGCAAAGAAATTTAGTTATGATGCTTGTCTTAGGTGGTCACAAGATGAGTAGATTTCAGCACCCACTCAATAGAAACTTAACAGTTTGTACAGAGACCTTACTGGGGTTCAGTCATGTATCTGGCCCAATGGTATCAACAACACATTACTTTCTTGGCTATTTCCTTGAAATGTCTGTGAGTATGGAAATAGTGGATGGGAACATATATTCTAGGGACAGAGGAGGGGGTAAGGAGTCTTAAATTGCCTGGGTAGAGCTCACAGGTCAACACATACACACAATCACACACACACATGCAAACAGAGAGAAACAGAGGGAGAGAAAGGTTAAAGCTATATAAAATTTAAATTATAAAATATATTCACAATGAAAGAGTAGAACATTACATAATTACGTATTTTTTATAACATTCTAACCAAGGATTAGATGTAAATTGATACCTAAAAGTATCATAATAATCATCTAGTTAAACCATGTCATTTCACAGAATAAATTAATTTACTGGAATAATAGAATCACTATCTAAGATTCTTTGTTGAGACTCTGGATACAGATACAAATGCTAGTTTTAGGGAAAAAAACTGTGAATTAATTATTTTATTTATTAATTCTCAACTGCATGGATTTTCACATTTAAGTTTTAATTTTATGTTTAAGCCATATGTTTTAATAGTTTTTAATTTGTAGATAGAAATATAATTAACATATTATAATGATTAAAACAAGGCAAGTGTTCAATGAAATTAAAAGTCACTTGTTTATGTTGATCATCTACAAAGGCATCCTGAAAAGTTAAACATTTCAAAGGGCTGCTGCAAGTGAGGGAAACAATGTTAGAGGGTAACAATAAAGAAGCAAAGCCAGTGGATACGATGTTTTATGCTGTTAATACGATGCTAAAAATAAATAATGCACTAACATGTAAACCCTTTTAAGTAGACACACTTGTTTAACCAACTGAGCCACCCAAGTGTCCTGTTTTTTTGTTTGTTTGTTTTTTGTTTCTTTTTCTTTTTTAAGGATTTTATTTATTTATTTATTTGTAATTAGACACACTTGTAATGATAGTCAAATAAGCACCCAGTTAAGTCAAAGATATTGCATAGCATCTTTGCTATCTTTTACATGATTGATGAAATTTATTGGTGGTGTTAAGATTTTTTTAAAAGAGTGCAGGAGAATGAATCTGAATGATTTGGGAGTCTGAATGGTTTCTCATCATGTTTAACATTTGAGAGACATAGATATTAGCTGGCTCTATAAGCCAAGATTTGTAGCTCTCTGCTCTCTGAGATGGTCTGTGTTATGCTGGGTCAATTGATTCATTCATTAAATCAACTGATTTGCATCAATCAACAAAGATACTAATGGGCAGTACAAAAAACAACCAAGTTGCTGCTTTTAAAAAGAATGTATTTTAATGGGAGGTACAAGTAATTAAAAGTATACCAGTTGTAAAAAAAAAGTGTCAATTATGAAATCTAATTTAATGATACATATTATGAAGATAATGAACAGCATGGTAGAAAGTTATGCCAAAGCGGTGCTATTTTATTTTAATTTTTTGAAGACTTTTATTTATTTATTTGTCAGAGAGAGGGAGCACAAGTGGGGGTGGGGCGGCAGGCAGAGGCAGAGGGAGAAGCAGGCTTCCCACTGAGCCGGGGCCCAAAGCAGGACTTGATCCCAGGACTCATGGGATCATGACCTGAACCAAAGGCAGACACTTAACTGGCTGAGCCACCTAGGTGTCCCAAAGTGGTGCTATTTTAGATGATTACCTCTCCTTTGGGCAAAGACCTGAATGATGGGATGGAGTGAACTGTAAGAATCCCTAAGTAAAAGGCACTGCAGGCAAAGCCTCTATCCAGGATAGATGTCTCTGGTGGGAGCACATTCTGATGTGGACGGACCAGACTTACCCACAACAAAATGAAAGGAGTAGGTCTGAGTAAGGACATTGGATTATATAGAATCTTAAAGCCAAGAAAAGGATTATTTTATTCCAAAAAAGGTTGGAAAACACAAGGAGAGCTGACATTATGACACAATTATATGAATATATTAATAGGGTCAATCTGGCTCCTATCTATAGAATAGAATAGTGGGGTGTAAACATGGAAGCAATTTTGACAGTTACAGGCTATTGAAGTGAGTTGGTATGACAGGAGATTATCATGGAGATGGTAGTGTAAGCAGTGAAGTTACTGAGAAGCAGGTGTTCCTGGGTATAATTTAAGACAGAGCATACAGGGTGTGCTGAGAGATTTGGCTGTGGAGTATGAGAAAATAAGTGTCAAAATGATTCTAAGGACTTTGAGCTAAGAAACTGGAAAAATGAAGTTTCCTTTCATGAAGATGTTCGATACTACAAAAGATGGAGATTTGAAGATGAATATCAAGTGTTATACATGTGAAATTAGAAGACCTTTTGGAAATACTGGAAATGCTATCAGGCAGGGAGTTGGGTATTTGAATTTGTAGTCCAAGAGTGTAGTCAGAATAAGAAGTAAAAATTTGAGAGTCATAATAATACATATGATATTTACTAGTTTTACTAGATGCAATGGACATACAATAAAGAACACATATTTGAAGTATTCAACTGCATATTTTGATATATACATATAGACCCACGAATCCATTGCTATAATTAAGAAAATAAGCATATGCCTCAATCCCTGAAGTTTTCTCATGGTACATTGTAATTCTTCCCTCTCGCTAAACATCCTTTAATTCACAGGAAAGAGACCCCCTTTTCTCCCTCCAAAAGAATTATTTGAACCAAATGTCAATAGTGCTGAGGTTGAGAAATTCTGGTCTACATTCAAGTGATATTATATGACTTCAAACATAGAATAAGAACCATACCACAGTGTGCTTCTGTTTTCTCCTCCTAGCCTTTGCTCAGTGTTATTATACATTTACTTCATATATGTTACAAACACTGCCTGCAAATGCTATTTTTTTTGCCTTAAATATTCAGTTACTTTTTAAAGATCTATGAATAATAATAAGAAAATGTCTCTAATAGCTTTTAAGTGCCCTGAGAACTTTGGGTATAGACATTTCCAACTGCATTAAAGGACTTCTCCTTATAACTCTTTTTAGTAATATGATTATGATGCCCCACAGTGTTGGGTTTCTTTTTCTTTTCTGGTTATCTTTCTTATAGGTACTTTCCCCCCCTTTTTTCTACTCTTGGTTCATATTTTAATCGACATTTGGAAAGAGTTTGGCTGTTATACTGAAATAATACTTTTTCTCTTATATCACTTATTCTGGGATCTCAATTACATGTATGGTACACTGCTTGATATCATCCTACAAATCACGGTAACTCTGCTTTTTAAAATAATTTCTATTGTTTTTTCTCTGTGCTTTTAAAATAATTTCTATTGCTGTCTGCAAGTTCACTGATTTATTCTGTTGTATCCATAATAGCTATCAATCTCCTTCAGTGAGATTTTAATTTCAGATATTGTTAATTTTATGTCTAAAATTCTCATTTTGTTCTTTATTTTAAATATAATTCTCTTCACGTGAGGAACATGTCAAACATTAGAATGTACTGAATATATCTATACTAGCTTTCAAAAGTTCCTTGTGTGGTAATTCATTATCTCTGTCATTTATGATTATGTTAGTATTGACCAGTTTTTTTAGCTTTGCAAAGAAGTTCTAGATTAGTCATTACTCCATAGTGTACTTACTTTTACAACTAGATCAAAACCTTTGCGGTTCTCTACTGAATGCTATAGTTGTGTGACAGGGATTGTCAACTTCAGTAAGTCACATTAGGAGTATGTCTCCCTCAAAAGTGAGACAAGAGTTGCTGCTCCTTGAGTTGCCCTTCTTTAAGAAACTGTGTCTTTCACGGGCACCTGGGTGGCTCAGGTGGTTGAGCGTCAGACTCTTGATTTCAGCTCAGGTAATGATTTCAGGGTTGTGAGATTGAATCGAGCCCTGTGTCTGGTTCCCTGCTTAGCAGGGAGTCAGCTTCTCCATCTCCCTCTCCGTCTGCCCCTTCCCCCACTCAAGCTCTCCCTCTCTCTCTCTCTCAAACAAACAAATCTTTAAAAAATATATTAAACAGAAGAAACTATGTCTTTCAACAGATGAATGGATAAACAGACCATATTGTAAAATAATATTCACTAATTAATGATCTATTGAGTCATGTAACAACATAAATGAATTTTAAATGGATTCTACTAGGTGAAACAAGCAAGATTCAAAAGGCTATGTGCTGTACAATTCAATTCCTATGAAATTTTAGAAACTGCAAAATTAAAGGATAGAACACAAAACATGGTTTCTCATGGTTGAAGTAGCATGAAGGATGACTACAAAGGTGGTTCTGGAGATATTTTAAATTAATGAAACTATTCTCTGTGACATTGATATAGCAAGTACATTACAGGATGAACTTTTCAACATTGCAGAACTGTGTAAGATAAAGGTGAAATTTAATTCATGTAAATTTTTTTAAACAAGCATCCAGAAAGTCAGAAGATCCCATGATGAAGTAAAGACTGTGACAAATGAATCTAGCATCATTATAAATTTAAGATCAACCTCAGTGAACTGGTTGGAGAAAAAAGCAAGCTGACCTAAATAACTTCACAAAACAGTATTTTGACTAGAGACTCCAAGAATAAAAGCCTTAGAATAAACAAAAATAAAAACAAGAACTATACTTAAATACTATATCATTGTTTGTATTTTGTTTTTCAAAATAATCTGGATTAACATACTTGAGATTAATTTACCTATATTGTTAGATTGAAAAATAAGTAAATATATGGAAGAAAATAGGAATCAGGTTTTTCACTCTCAGAGAAATTGCAAACAGCCAGACTAAAAACAAAAATGAACTTTGTGGTATTGAATTAGAGTTGGCAACATCCAAGTAAATTCATGTTTACATATATACACATATACACACATAGAAAGAGAAAGACAGAGGTAGATGTATACATATATAAACATGCACACATATGTGTGTGTCCCTGTCTCTGTGTGTGTGTGAGTAAAGTTGGCTCTGTATGCTGACAGTTCCTGGATACAGTGAGACCCTAGCAGTAATGAGAATGCACAAAGCCCAGATCTGGGTTTCTATTTACCATTCTCTATTAAAAGGAACCAGGGCTTTGAAAAATGGGTGAAGCTAGAGCTCAGACAGTGAAAATACAAGACAAGCCTGGAACATCATGCAATGCTATAAATAAGGAAGTGTTGAAAACCAAACTAATGGAGATACATAAAGATGACACAAGAGTGAACCTAAGATAATTCACAATGGCCAAAATTGGAATAATTTGAGCAATGCAATAGAAAATGCAGTATTGGCTTAAAACCTAAATTGTGAAATTAATATCAGTCTATATTGATACTGCTAAATTATTTAGTATATAAATAAATGGGAGAGATAAAAAAGCTTCTTTATATAATAATTCCAAATGATATATTGATATGTGTTTCTTTCCCTTCTGAAAGATGTACCCCCTCTCAAAGATAGGTTGGCATGAGTGATTTTCTTCTGAAGAATGCAATACGAAAATGGGAAAATAGTAACATACAATGGATAAATCTTGCAAACGTTATCCTAACCAATGATTAAGGTTAACTCCGTCAGCAATAAGCCATTTTGATATCAAACATTTTGATACTGGACATAATGTGGTGGTAATGGCACTTCACTTCTGTGACATTCTTCCTTAAAATCCATAACCCAGTGTATGGGGGGAAAAAAAAAACACCAGACATGCCCAAATTGAGGGACTTTTTACAACTCTTCAAAACTGTCAAAGTCATGAAAAAAAAATAAGAAAGTTGAAGAACTATCACTGAACAGTAGAGACAAGACACATGACAAATAGATGTAATGTGGCATCTCTGCCTGGATTCTGGTGCAGAAAGTACATTAATAGAAAAACTAGTGAGATCCATCCATACAAAACCCCAAGTTTAGTTAAGAGTCATGCAACAATATTAATTTTTAGTTTTAACGAATGTGCTATACGTAAGATGTTACACTAGGAGAAAATGAGTGATATATACATTGGAACTCTTGGTGCTATTTTTAAATCTTTTTTGTAAAGCTAAAATTACCCCCAAATTTTATAGGTATAGATATAGATATATATCATGTATGAAAAAGAGAGAGAACTTTAGGGATTCCATAATCACAGGCCATAAAGGATTCAAAACTTGAATAAATGAAAATTTCCATGACTGCTTCAGAAGTACTTCATCCAACCAACATGCTGGCAGATACAGTGGGAGAAAAATGAAATAGATGCTATAAGAAGGAAGTTAGGACAATTCAGGGCCGTCTCAGGACAATTTATGAAGTATCACCCTAGCAGCTATGTTTTATGTGAATTAATATTTTTTTACTCTCTTCCTTCTCCCATATACTTTATTTGAAGCTTGTCTTTATTTTGTAAGTGGGAATATAACATAATTAAAATCATGCTTAATAACACAGTGTCTGATGCAAACTCATGGTTTCTCTGCATTGGGGATAAAAGTTTTTCATTCAGACAAATGATGAATGGAAAAGAGGCCAGCTCTGCTAAATGGATGTATACTTCCACAACTATGCTCGACCTTGAGACTGTGATAGTGGACTGTGTTGACCAGACTCCTTTATCATTTCTGTTTGACTTCAGCTAGGAAATGAGAGGGCAAGAGGAAAGTAAAATGGTAATTGATAATGACTACAGAAGGCTCCTGTTGGGCAGTTTTCTCCTATGGGCCAGTTTTCTATAGCTTCAAGCAATTGCTTCCTGCTATAGGTTGAATTGTGTCTCTCCCCAATTCATATGTCAAAGTCCTAAACCCCAGTACCTCAAACTGTGACTATAGTTGGAGCTAAAGTCTTTAAACAGATAATTAAGATTAAATGAGATCCTTGGGGTGGGCCCTAACCCAATATGACTGGTGTCCTTATAAAAAGAGGAGATTAAGACGCAGACATGCACAGAGGAAAGACCAAATGAAGACACAAATAAAATACAACCATCTATAAGCCAAAGAGTGAAGCCTCAAAATGAAACTACCCCTGCCAACACCTGGACCTTGGATTTCTGTCCTCCAGAATTATTAGAAAATAACTATCTGTTGTAGAAGCCACCTAGTCTGTTGTAATTTGTTATGGCAGCCCCAGGAAACAAATGCACTTGCAAACCTTTCTCTTTTAGACATAATGACCTCTTACCACTGTTGCTACCTCTGTGATCTTTACCATCCCTTGTAGGTTTCCCTTATCCCTGAAAAATTGTATAAGGTTTTTTTAATCACTGAGTTTTTTAGTATATTATTTGTTTTCTGCCAGAACCCTTTGGCATGTGTTACTCTATCACAAAGTGAACAAAGTGAGCAATTCTTTTCTTGAGATATTTTAACTAAAATATATGTCACTTTTCTGGATCATGAAATACAAAATAGATTTTAAATAAATGTTTTCCATGAGACCTCTTCAAATTATGAAACTGCTGAAACAGTAAGACAACATTTCTTTGCCAAATGTGTCAACTTTATTTTGAAACTCGTTTGGAATCACCATTTTAAGTCAAGCATAAGAAAATCAATCTTTTAGTACTTTGTATTGCATCTTGCTTTGGAAAAAAAAATATTATTCACCTGGATTACTCTATTTAAAAAAAATGAGTCCTACTGTCTTCTAGTGATGAAGATTTGTCATCACATGAGACCATAAAAGAGAAAATCTTCCAGGGATGTCTAAAAGTAAATTTAAAAGAAGTGTCAAAACTGGCTCTATTCAGGGAAAGTGATGTCACCACGATAGAAACATAGGTCATTCTTGACTTTGCTCCCACTTACAAGATAAACAACTAACATCTATTCAAGAATAAGACACCACTGAGAGAATGTTAGAACACAGGGGTGAGGCTGAAGTATGCCCTTGCACCTCAGAGACCAATAAGACAGACTGCATTAGAAAGGTAAAAGAAATGGCTACACAACATCATGTGGAGAGATCCCCTCTGAGCCTTCATGTTGCCCAGTGGGATGAGTGAGCCTGGGTGAGGGGCAGCCAGCCTTTCCCAGCATTGTGGGCCACCTTCTGGGGGCTCTGCTCTGATCTTACACCACAGAGACAACAGGCAATTCTATAGGGCTCAGCCACTGGGAGTCTGGCTGTGACAGAGAAAGGGAGAGGAATCTATGACAACCAGTGGATGAATCTTGGCAGACCCAGGACATACCTGCAGTGTCCAAGTAGTAATCCCAAATAGTGGCTTTGTTCATCTGCAGGTCCAAGTTGGGAGCACACTCTGACCATGAAACTCAGTGAGGTACAGAATTGTTTGATTTGGATCCTCAAACAGAGAGTTTTCCCAGCCAATATAGTATTAGTGGTACATAAATCACAGCTCCAGTTTAAAAGTTAAAATAAATAAATAAATAATAAATAAATAAAAAAGTAAAAATAACAATAAATATGGGGCACCTGGGTGGCTCAGTAGGTGAAATGGCAAACTCTTGATTTCAGCTCAGGCCATGATCTCAGGGTCATGGCTTCAAGCCCTGTTTCCGGCTCTGCACTCTGTAGGGAGTCTGCTTCTCTCCTTTCACTCCCTTTGTCCCTCCCACCCCCCACACTTTCTTTCTCAAATAAATCTTCAAAAAAAACCCATAAATTCAATAACCTATTATTATTTACACTGTATAAAAGACATGTAAATTGTAACAGTAATTACCTAAAATATGAGGAGGAGAAATAAAAATGTAAAGTATACAGGTTCTGAAGTTAAGTTGTTATCAATTTGAAATAGAGTGTGAATAAGTTTCAGATGTTCTGTGTAAGTTTCATGATAACCACAAGGGGATATTCTATAACAATCACACAAAAAAACACAATAAAAAAATCAAAGCATAGTAATAGCAAAGAACATCAACACACACACACACAAACACACACACAAGACAGCTGAGTAACAAGAACAATGGATCTACAAAACACAAGAAAATAATTAACAAAATGGCAATGGTAAGTACTTAACTATCAATAATTACTTTAAATCTAGATTAAATTCTCCAATCAAAATATGTAAAATGGCCTAATGGATTAAAGACAATAAGATCCCAAAATATGCTGCCTACAAGAGACTCACTTTAGTTTTAAAGACATATACAGTCTGAGAGTGAGTGGATTGAAAAAGACATTTCAAATACATAGTAACCAAAATTTTCAGGGGTAGCTATACTTACATCAGACAATACAGATTTTAAACTAAAAATGGTAAGAGGTAACAAATAGGTCATTATATAATGATAGAAATATCAATATGTAAAAAAGATCTAACATTGTAAATATTTATATGCCCCACATCAGAGCATTTAAATATATAAAGCAAAAATGAACAGAGCTAAAATGAGAAATAAACATTAATACAATAAGAATTATGGACTTTAACACCCCCTCTCGTGATGGATAGATAATTCAGACAATCAATAACGAAACCGAATTTACACAGCACTATAGACCAAATGGACCTAAAAGATATGTACAGAATATTCTACCCAACAAGAGCAGAGTACACATTCTTACATGCACATAAAACATTTTCTAGAATAGACCATGTTAGTCACAAAACAACTCTTTGTGAGTTCAAGGAGATTGACATCATACCAAGTGTTTTCTTGGATCACAATGGTATGAAACAATACCAATAACCTCAGTAACAATACCAAGTTCCTTAATAACAAGAGGAAAACTAGGAAATTCATGCACATATAGAAATTAAACACTCTTCTGTCTTTCTTTCTTTTTTTTAAATAAAGCTATTTCTTTTAAAGATTTTATTTATTTATTTGAGGGGGAGAGAGAGTGAATAAGCCAGAGAAAGAACAAGCCAGGGGAAAGGCAGAGGGAGAAGCAGACTCTCTGCTCAGCAGGGAGCCTGATGCAGGACTTGATCCCAGGACCCCGGGATCATGACCTGAGCCAAAGACAGAAGCTTAACCATCTGAGCCACCCAGGTGCCCCTAAACACTCTTCTGAACACTCTTCCAAGAGGGAAGTTCTTAGCAATAAGCACCTACATTAAGAAGAAAGAAAGATCCCAAGTAAGCAACTGAACATTATGCTTTAAATAATGAGAAAAAGCAGAACAAACTGAGCCCAAAGTTAGCAGAAGAAAGGAAATAATATTGATTAGAGGAGAAATAATTGAATTAGAGAAGAGAAAAACAATAGAAAAGATTAACCAAACAACTGGACAAACTAGAAGACATGGAAAAATTCTTCGAAACATAAAACTTATCAAGACTGAATCAGGAAGAAATGGAAAATCTAAATAGATCAATTACTTTTAAGGATATCAAATTTGTAATAGCAAAAATTTTCTAATAAAGAAAAGGCCAGGACCAGATGGCTTCACTGATGAATTTTACCAACCATTTAAGGAGAATTAACACCAATCTTTAATCTTTCTCAAACTCTTCCAAAGAATTGAAGAGGAGAGAGTAATCACAAACTCGTTTTATGAGGACAGCATTATCTGATACTAAAACCAGAAAAGGACACTACTTAAAAAGAAAACTACAGGCCAACATCCCTGATAAATATAGGTACAAAATTTTTCAATTAAATACTAACAAATCCAATTCAGCAGCAAATTTAAAGGATAATTCACCATGATCAAGTGGAATTTACCCCTGGGATGCAAGGATGATTTTAGATATGTAAATCAATCAACATAATATATCAATTTAGACTGAGAAGAATCATGATCATCTCAACAGATGCAAGAAAAGCATTTGACAATATTCAAATTAGGAATTGCATTGAATCTATAAATGGCTTTCAGTAGTATTAACATTTTAACAATATTAATGCTTTCAGTCCATGAACATGAGATACTCTTCCATCTATTTCTGTCTTCAATTTCTTTCATCAATGATAAAACTCAGCAAATTAGGCATAGAAGACCATATCTCAACATAATAAGAGCCATGTGTGTCAAACCCACAGCTAAAATTATACTCAATAGCAAAAGGATAAAAATTTTTCCTCTAAGATTAGAAACAAGACAAGAATGTTCACTTTCTCAACTCCCATTCAACATAGTACCAAAGTCCTAGCTAGAATCAGGCAAGAAAAAGAATAAAAGGTATTGAATTGGAAACAAAAAAGTAAAATTGTTACTATTTTCAGGTGACATGATTTTACATAGAGCAAATCCTATAGATGCAATCAAAAAACTTCTGGATTTAATCAATGAATTCAATCAAGTTTCAAGATACAAAATTAACATACAAAAATTAGTGGTGTTTCTAAACACTAACAAATTTTCTAAAAAAGGAATCAACAAATTGATCCTGTTTAAAATAGAATAAAAAATACTTAGGAATAAATTTAACTAAGGCGGTGAAAGATCTCTGTGCTGAAAACCACAAGACATTGATGAAAGAAATTGAAGACAGAAATAGATGGAAGAGTATCCCATGTTTATGGATTGAAAGCATTAATATTGCTAAAATGTTAATACTACTGAAAGCCATTTATAGGTTCAATAAAATTCCTATCAAGATTGCAATGGAATTTTTTACATAAGTTAAGAAACACTCCTAAAATTGATATGAAATCATAAAAGATTGTATAAAGCCAAAGACAATATGAGAAAGAACAAAGCAGGAGGTCTCACACTCCCTAATTTCAAGCTATACTATAAATGCATAGTCATCAAAACAGTATGGTACTGGCATAAAAACAGACTAATAGAACAGTGGAACAGAACTGAGAGCTTAGAAATGAACCCTAGCATATACAGCCAGCTAATATTTGACAAAGGAACCAAGGATACTCAATGTAGGAAAAACAGTCTCTTCAGCAAATGGTGCTGGGATATTCCTCTATGAAAGAATAAAACTGGACCCAGTTCTTACACTACTCACAAAAATTAACTTGAAATGGATTAAAGACTTAAATATAAGACCTGAAACCATGAAATTCTTAAAAGAAAATATAAGAACAAAGCCTCTTGATATGGGTCTTGGTAATGATATTTTTTGGAAATGACACTTAAAGCACAAAATCAAAATAAATAAATAAATAAATAAATAAATAAATAAATAAATGTACATCAAACTAAAAAGCTTCTGCACAGCAAAAGAAACCATCAATGTGGTGAAAAGACAACCTATGGAATGGGAAAAAAATTTGCAAACCATATATCTCATAAAGGATTAATATCCAAAATATATAAAGAACTCATACAACTCAATAGCAGTAAAACAACTCAGTTAAAACAAACATGGGCAAAGAAGCTGAATAAACATTTTCCCAGAGGAGATATGCAGAAGCCCAACAGGTATATGAAAAGATGATCGACATCAGTAGTCATTAGGGAAGTGGAAATTAAAACCATAATCAAATATTACCTCATGCCTATTAGAATGGCCATCATCAAAAAGATAAAAGTTAACAAATGCTGGCATTGATGTGCGGATAAAGGAACCTTCGTGCACTGTTGGTAGGATTGTAAATTGGTGGGGCCACTGTGGAAACAATATGGAAGATCCTCAAAAAATTAAAATGAACTGCCATATAATCCAGCAGTTCTACTTCTGGAAATATATCTAAAGGTAACAGAAACACTAACTTGAAAAGACATGTACATGTCCAGGTTCACCATGTTCATGGTAGTATTATTTACAATAGCCAAGACATAGAAGCAGCCTAAGTGCTCATTGATGGTTGGATGAAGAAGTTGTAGTACATATGTACATAATGGAATACTTTTCAGTCATAAAAAATAAGGAAATCCTACCATTTGTAGCAACATGGATGGACCTTGAAGGCATTATACAAAGTGAAATAAGTCAGAGAAAGACAAATACTATGTGATGGCACTTCTAAATGAAATCTAAAACAACCACAACAAGAAGCAATTCGTAGAAAAAGAGATCAAATTTATAGTTATCAGGGCAGGAGTGGTAGGAGGAGGACTTGGAGGAAGGTGGTCAAAAGGTACAAACTTCCAGTTATAGAATAAGTACAAGGGATATAATGTACAGCATGATGACTATAGCTAACTCTGCTGTATGGTACAGGGAAGTTGTTAAGAAAGTAGATCCTAGAGTTCTCATCACAAGAACAAAATTATTTTTTTCCTTTATTCTTTTCTTATTTCTTTTCTTTTTATTGTATATATATGAGAAGATGGATGTTAGCTGAACCTATTATGGCAATCATATTACAATATATGGCAATCAAACCATCATGCTATAGGCCTTAACGTTGCACAGTGATGTCTGTCAATTATTTCTCAATAAAACTGGAAAAAACAGATTATATTCATAAAAATGATTTTGGATTAAGTATATTATATAGACTGATTATTCTAAAGTACTACTTATTTAACTGTGTTTGTTAAAAGTTAACTTATTT
This sequence comes from Ursus arctos, assembly GCF_023065955.2. NCBI lineage: Eukaryota > Metazoa > Chordata > Mammalia > Carnivora > Ursidae > Ursus > Ursus arctos. Next base: position 30,720,439 of record NW_026622952.1, on the reverse strand, counting down.
ATTTTTGGTGTCATCAGAATACATTTTACTCTATGACATATTTATCTTATTTTAATTAAAAAAAAATTTTTTAAGTAGGCTCCATGCCCAATATGGGGCTTGAATTTATGACCCTGAGATCAAGAATTGGATGCTCTACCAACGGAGCCAGTTAGACAGCCCTATGTTTACTTTAAAAAAAACATGGATTAAGTACTGACAAATCCCAGGTTAAAAAAAAAAATGTTCTTTATATTAAAGAAATAAAAAAAAATTAATTTTCTAAAAGATTTATTTATTTTAAAGAGAATGAGAGAGCATGAGCAGGGGGAGAGCAAAAGAGAGAATCCCCAAGCAGACTCCCCTCTGAGTGTGGAGCCCCTCACAGGCTTGATCCAAGGACCCTGAGATCACAACCCCAGCAGAAACCAATAGTCACCGCTCAACTGACTGAGCCACCCAGGCACCCCACATAATTAATTTTTTTTAAATTCAAAATTTTGAGTATCCTAGTATTTTGGCAGCATATTTTTCATGTATTTACGTAAAGCATTTCTTATATATAGTATGTTAGACATCTTCAAAGAAATTACTACACTTCTTCACTTGGATCTTGCCAAATATTATGGGTATGTGGACAAGTCTTTGTAATTAACATGATTAAAGTTGATTTATATGCATAGAATATATACTTTTCCTATGGGCCCACATTTAAGATAAGAATGTACACCCCCTGAATCTTGCATAAATATTCACTAGCCATTGTTGCTTCTGATTTTTAGAGAAAGAAAAATTATTTCTAGTCTTTTTATGAAAGCATTGTTCATCAGGTTGCATTTAGAGTGGTACAAGGGCGCCTGGGTAGCTCAGTCCGTTGAGCGTCTGCCTTTGGCTCAGGTCATGATCTCAGGGTACTGGATTGAGCCCCACATCAGGCTCCCTGCTCAGTGGGGAGCCTGCTTCTCCCTCTCCCCTTGCTCCTGCCCCCTGCTCATGCTCTCTGTCTCTCTCTCAAATAAATAAATAAAATCTTTATTTAAAAAGAGGTACAAAAACATTCATCTGAGAAAAAAAATCCATCTGTCAATTAGACTAAAATGGATACAGTACATTTCATAGAGAATCGGAAAGAAACAATTGGGGGTGCCTGGTTGGCCCACTTGGTAGTGCACATGACTTGATCTTGGGGTCATGGGTTAGAGCCCCATGTTGGGTGTAGGGATTACTTAAAAATAAAATCTTTAAAAAGGAAAAAGTAAAAAAAAAAAAAAAAAAAAGACAATCGCCAGCTGATTGTAGGACAAATGAGTGGAGCAGATGTATAACGTGTTGGAGGTTGTTAAGTGTTTGCTGATATGAAGGCTGCCTTTTATCCCCAGCCATCATTCAGAGGAATCATGACCAGTATAAAACTTGATATTTATAGATGAACGCAAACCCCCAGAGACCAGTGTTATATTTTCAAAAAGCTGACTTTTTTCTCTTGCACCTCTGAAAAATTAGCAAATAATGCCATGTTCATTTTCAGATTCCAAGAAATAGATTAAATTATTTTGACAGTCTTAAGATGATCAACCAAAATTTTTCGCCGTTTGTATGTATAGATTATAATGGTATTTATATTGCTTAGCAACCAATAGCTTTCTTGATTCCTATCTTTTAAGTTGTAGAGTTAAAAAGATACTGAAAAAAACAGGAAAAGAGTGAGAGCCAGGGCATCATCTTTACTGAAGATTTCCATGTGGTTGGTTTCTGCAAAGGGACCACAAACAATGAGTTACATGTCGGCCTTTCCTACTCCATTTACAATTTTCTCTGGTCTTTAAATTTAACTCTATTTCACTTCTATTCCATCACATAACAGAAATAAATATGTTTTAGGGAGGTTATAAAAGTCATCTTTTAGATTTACATGTCCTGATAAGTAATAATATCTACCTGAAAATGTAGGATTAAATTAATTATATCTGAAATGTACTTAGTGTCTGACACATATTAAGAAATAAATATTACCTATCATCATCATTACCACCATCATCATTATCAGAAGAGTAATTTAGTTAGCAAGAGAGAATTATAGACATCTACTTTGCTTCATATTCAAAGTAATGCAGTAGCTTATTAACCAACAGCATAACCTAAAATTTGATTCCTGAGTGATTTGAGCCCTTGATGTTTGGCTCTTCCTCAGTGGAATTATTAGAGGATGCCCTAGAAAATTCTCTAGATTCCAGCTACCTTTCTCTTTGAACCTAACTTACCAGTATCCCTATTAACCTTGATGGTTAAGATTAATCACCTCACCCATCAAGATAACTTACTGTTGCCTACTAGTTCAGTAAAAAGCTTATCTTCCTATTAAAGGAATCAATATGTGTACACCAATGAAATACTTTTCACCTGGAGAACAAAAATTCTAAGCTAAATGATCCCAGTAAGCCAGGTTGGGGGGGGAGGGGAAGCAGAAATGTTTTTCCCAGTGAATCATCAGATGTAATAGTGAAAAATATGATTCTTTTTTCCATCTCTTTTTTCCCTTTCTCTCTTGTTTCTGTTTTTTGTTATGTTTTGTTTTTGTTTTTGTTTTTGTTTTCTTAAAGATTTTATTTATTTATTCGACAGAGATAGAGACAGCCAGTGAGAGAGGGAACACAAGCAGGGGGAGTGGGAGAGGAAGAAGCAGGCTCATAGCAGAGGAGCCTGATGTGGGGCTCGATCCCAGAACGCCGGGATCACGCCCTGAGCCGAAGGCAGACGCTTAACCGCTGTGCCACCCAGGCGCCCCTGTTTTTGTTTTTTAGCTCTACTTTCTGACAGGGAAAGGAAACACCATCATGTGTTGCTACTTTATACCTTCCAGTCTTCAACTAATCTCCAAATATATTATCACCCAGCTGGCTTCACTACTAAATTTTCAATATGTCATTTTATATAATAAGGGCCAGTGTTCCAATGTGATAGGGAATATGATAAGCCCAATGAAAGAGGTTTTTTTAAAAATGTATTTATCATATAAATAGAAACATTCTAAAGATTCTGAGAGAAATGAAGATAATATTTATAAGTATGCCACAAAAATTGGTCTAATCCATGGACTATCTCAGACAAACCTCAGACAAAGTCATCTCATCAATGAATACATGGACCTCAACTCATATTAAATATATGTTTGTACAATGAATTATTTGTATAAAATCACGAGTGATTTGCCATTTTAAGGTTTTCATGATGTTTTGTATAAGACATTAAGCAATCCCAAGTATGCTCAGACTGACAGTTAGATAGGAGAAGGAAATCCACATCCCAAATAACCATTGTTTCAAATGGGAAAATATTATATGGCAACTCCAGATGTAATCAACCTTCACGATGTGTCTGCTTTGCATCCAGAGATCCTCCCTTGCTTTTATTTCTATTCAGTGAAAGATGGTCAGATAAGCACACCAAATATGTTTTGTTTTGTTTTGTTTTGTTTTGTTTTGTTTTGTTTTGTTTTGTTTTATGGCGGTATCTCTTCATCATTTTGGATATGGTTATTTTACATGTTGTAGAACACAAGGCCAACAAAAATTTTACTGAAATGACAGACACCTAATTTTTATGGAATTAATCTCCTACATTATGACCCCAATAATTCTTAACAACATGTATTATACCTAATATCCTGTATTCTCTATATACTATAAGCAGGAAGATGTAAGAAATTTATGCCATAATGTCCTATAGGATGTTAGGCAATGAAAGCCCTTTTATTCTAACTTGTGTTACAGAGCCAAAGGATGACTACAACACAATGTGATAAAATGAGCATAAACTGTTGTCTCTGCTTTCTGCTTCTGGTATTCTCTAACTACTGGAATAAGAAAGGAAAAACCCACATTTGGCAGTTTAATTGTTGTAGTATTGCCTTTGGTTTGTTATTTTGGGAGAAAAATGCTTCAATTTAGTTCCTTATGTTCAAATGATCATATAAGGATTAGTGCTGATATGAGAATTCTGCCAAGTGCTATTATAAATATATGTTTGAAAAACAGTAAAAATTTTAGGTGAGATTAAAAGACTTTCTAAGTAAAATATTTATCACTTGACAAAGTAAGCTCCACTCTGAGCAGTGAACCACAGAGGTGTTCAGTTTGCCCAGATGTCATGATGAGCTCAGAGCCAGGTTCAAATATTTTCTGTAAAGTTAATGTGTAGATATTTTTTGTTTCCTTGTATATAATTATTCTGAAAAAAAATATCAGCAATTACATTTGAAGAATTCTAGTAACAAGATTTAGGGAACATGGCTGTGATGTTTTATGAAATGCTCTTTCTTATTTTGATATCCTGGGAATCCAGAGATTCCAACTGAAATCAGAAAGTCCATTTAACTGAAGTATCTCCCTATGGAGAACAATTAATCTACAACCACTTTTTAAAGACCATGATGGTCTCTCTTCAGTGGTTTTCATACTGACTTGTTGAATGAATTCACCTCTGGGTCCATTCAGAGGGCATTGTTTGGGGAACTGAGTCTTTTACACCTGATGAATCTACTCAAAATTTTTGTTTCTCTATGTTCTTAAAGTCTATTCCCTTCATTGTAATCAGGAATTTCTGGCATCTCAAATTTGGTTTTCACGGCCCACTACTAAATCCAAGTGTGTCAACTAAACAAGAAGAGTGACTATAGACACTCCTCTATCTGTTTGATCTAGCACACTGAGTGCAGAATATCTGTCAAATGCACTCCTATTCATAAATTCAAATCAGACTAAAATTTTGCCCCACCCTAATTTAATACAGCTTTCAGAAACTATGCACAGATATACTTATCATGATTTTGTCCTAAATAATAAAATTTAGAACCAGTTCATGTTCTTATGTGTAAGTCTTTTGCTCTTAGGTTTGACTTTGTAGTTAATCTACAGAGCATGATCTAATCTAGTTCTGGAGAAAAGAGAGACTATGAAACTGATGCTTGACATTTCTTTCTCCTTGCAAATTCATCTTGTAGGAGTGGTTGCTAAAGAATCTTCAGAAGTAAAGGAAGAAGTGATTTTGCCAGCTAGGGAGACTCTTCATTATAAGATAACTTTCATGACAGAGTAGTGTTGTTTTCTTCAGTGTCTAGAGTAGAGTGTAGCACATAATAAACTCTCAAAAAAAATATGTTGAATGAATGAATGAATCTAAACTTTCAGATTTGCCCCCCCACACACACTCTTAATCACTTTCCAAATGTTACATAGAAAACTAAAAGGAATGAATGAATTCAAGTGAGACAACAAAAGATGCAAAATTTGAATTTTGGGCAGTTATCTTAACCTTTGTGCCTAAAATAGATAAGACATTATTTTAGCATGATCGTAGAATGTTTCTGAAATTTAGCCCAATAGAGAATTTAGAAATGTGAAGTTTATATCCTTTTATTTAAACAAATTATTTGAAAGAATCATTTGTCCTCTATAGTCTTTGAAATAATTAAATAGAAATACTTATTCCCCATGTCTTTAAGTCATTTATCCGTTCAAAACAAAATAATTGTTGAGCACTCATTCTCTTCCAGGCACTGTTCTAGGCTAGAGGGATACAGCAGTGAATAAAGGTGGCATCTCTGCTATGGAGCTAATATTTTAATAAATGAAACAAGTAATAAACAAATTAAGCGAATGTATGACATGTCCAATGATGTTATATGCTATGGAAAGAAAGAAAATGGATTAAATGGGATGGAGAGTGCTGCCAAGGAGTGTGGGTTGCTCCATAGAGTCCATTTTCCAGGTGATGATAGAGGATCATTTGATGAATTGTTTTATCACTGCACTCCTTAAACTGCCATAAGGCCATCCCTTATTCCTGACTGGATCTTTACTACTTTTAATCTCCAGTCCAGATTCCTTTTCTCAGATTTGCCAAGATATTCTAGGTTTTTTTTGTTTTTTTTTTTTTGTTTTTTGTTTTTTGTTTTTTTTGCTGATAGTCACTTTATGTACCACTTACTCTATGATTCTTGTTTTGTTGTAGAATATAAGGGGGAAAAACAAACTGTCAAATTCAAGGAAAATAAAAGTATTAGAAAGTATTAGGTAGATCAATGAAATCCCAAAGTTGTTAGAGAAATAAGAATGCAGTTATACAGTTAGGAATGATACCCAAAATAATAACACAAAATTAATCCATTGTCAGTCTTCTCACTGCAAAGGTACACTGAAGTTTCTACCAAAGCTCCACAGTGGTTGGATGGTGGATACTGCTACCAAAACTTACGACTGCCACCTCTAAAAATATCACCACTACCACAACCCTTGCAAAAACTGAAATCACTGGATTCTGTTTACATGAGTGGGATGTGTTTATCTCATTTATTCACATTATGACACAACTGTGACCTAGCTTCAAGGAAGCTAAAAATCGCCAACTGTCTTGGTCAGGGTTTGGTCAGAGAATAGAACTAACCAAGATACTATAATCAGAAAATTATAAATACAGAGAATTGGAGGCTTAACAAATTGAAGTGGAGAATGAATTTGAGGTAAGATGTGCACTAGAAATGCTGGACCTGTAGGAAGCCGTGCAAATGGTCTTAGCTGCCTGATGCAATAAAATGGCTCATTCACAAGGAATACCCATAAAGTTTGTGTAAAAGAATCTCACTATCTGCCATTGGTCACAAGGTTTTTTATATTTTTTAACCACTTTATTCAGATATAATGGGTATGTAAAACTACAACTATTTAATATGTACAAGTGATGAGTTTGGACATATGCAAACACTTGTGGCACCATCACTGCAATCAAGGTAATAGACATATCCAACAGCTCACAAAGTTTCCTGTGTCTCATTGTGGGTTTTCTTTATTTTAGGGGGGAGGTTGGGGGTTGTTGGTCTGTTTTTATGGTAAGAATACTTACTGTGAGATTTACCCTCTTAACAAATTTTGAGGTGCACAATGCCATGTTGTTAACTATAGACACCATGTTGTACGGCAGATCTCTAGAACTTGATCATCTAGCATAACCGAAACTTTCAGCCTCAGGCCTGGTTAATACTGGGATGGAAGTCCACACACTCTCTATCACTGCAAAGCACTAACAGATTCTCCTCTTACTTCAATTTGTAAATTTCAAGGAAGTGATTTTCATTGGTAAAATCTAACCAAGTGTTTTGCTATAAACAAAGTTATTCCAAAGTTTCCAGACGTTTTGATGAGGAGAGAACATAGAAAAGGGTGGGACTGGAACACAGGTGACAAGAGGCAATCCAGGACATTCACTTAATCAGCCTGCTTGAGGGCACATTTATGCTCTCTGTATACCATTTTTAACTTAAAAAAAAAGTAAATATGTAATCACTATTATAAACAAGAACATAAAAGGGAACTTTAAGAATCTAGGGAACTATGATTAAAAATGGAATATGAAAACTAAACTGGTAGATCTCAGGAAAGAAGTGAAAGGCAAAATAAATAAATAAATAAATAAATAAATAAATAAATAAATAAGAGAACCATGATAGACTCTAGGTAAACATGAAAGCAGTACAAAAACATGTAGCACTATTAATATAACAAGAAACATGAGAGGCACAATCAAGAATAGTGAGAGAAAGGAAATAAAAAATAATAAAATGTTAGATAAATTCTGAATGAAGCAGTTGAAAGAGAAGACAGAAAAGGAGATCCAATGTCTGCCTAGTTGGTATCCTTGAGGAAAGAATTAAGACAATAGATTTAAAAAATAGAACATTGAATACAGCAAAAATTCTAAAATATAAAAAAAATTGTGTTTACAAATGCAAATTAAAGGAACGTATCTTTTCTAACAAGATAAAGATTTGGCACAGAATAATCAACACAGAGATGTAGCTGGTTAAAGGTAGTAAAATTTTCTAATATAAATAAATAATTCTTAAAACAGAGAGGCAAACATTTATAGCAATCTATACTGGGAAATGTCGGTCTTATTTTTTTTTTAAGATTTTTTATTTATTTATGTGACAGAGAGACAGCCAGCGAGAGAGGGAACACAGCAGGGGGAGTGGGAGAGGAAGAAGCAGGCTCACAGCGGAGGAGCCCGATGTGGGACTCGATCCTCCTACGCCGGGATCACGCCCTGAGCTGAAGGCAGATGCTTTAACGACTGCGCTACCCAGGCGCCCCGAAATGTCGGTCTTATATCCTATTTCTCCATTACTACATCCAATGGCAGAAAGTAGTGACACAGTGAGATAGTTCTCTAAGAAGCAGTAGTAAACAAACCATTGTAGTAAAATACAAACTATTTTGTAGTAAACAAACTATTGTTCAGAAAAAACCAGTAGTGGAAAACGTGTTTGTTGGTGTAAGAATTACTTCCCATAAGTCCTTCTTTTAGAAAGTACTAAATACTGATATTAAAACAAGCAAAAAATTGAGGCGCCTGGGGTAGCTCAGTCTGTTTAGCACCTGACTTTGACTCAGGTCGTGATCTCAGAGTCCTGGGATGGAGCCCTGCGTTGGGCTCCCCACTCAGCAGGGAGTCTGCTTTTCCCTCTCCCTCTGCCTCTTCCCCCAGTTGTGTTCTCTTTCTCTCTCTCTCAAATAAATAAATAAAATCTTTTAAAAAGCCCAAGAAATTAATGAAGTGATTTTCCAAAAAACCTGGAGGTGACCATTGAATCTATTTCTGTAGAAATAATACCATAATAAGTATGGTCGCAAGCAAGAGTTTTAATAATATAAAATCTTCATAGGCAGAAATAATGTAAAGTCAATGAATAAAGGAACTATATGCAGAAACTATGAAACAATGATGAAAAACTTTTGTGAAGATCTAAATACATAAAAAAAAATAATTCCTGTATGTGGATTGGAAGCCTCCATATTACTAAATGTTAATATTTCCCAATTTTATCCACAGAATTGATACAATCCAAATAAAAATCCCAGCAAGTAATTCTGTGGATATCAATAAACTGATTCTAAATTTTACCTGGAACATAAAAAAACAAAGCAAAACAATACAAAACAAAGCAAAAAAGACTAGAATATCAACACAATGTTGAAGAAGAAGAGGAGCACTGGAGGACTCACATTATCTGATTTCAAACCTTATTAATTACACCAATGTGGCATTGACAAAGGTAAAGATATACAGATAAGTGTGTGTGTATATATATATATATATATATATATATATATAGCCCAGAAGTAGATCTACAAAAAATATAATCAACTGATATTTGACAAAGAAGCAAATTTTTTAGAAAAAGGAAATTAAGGAAACAATTTCATTTAACATTTAAAGTATTACCTTACAGAGATCAGTAGTTTTCTCATATAAAAGCCACAGATAAAAAGATATATCAAAATAAAGGTCTATTAGCAATTGTCAAAACTATTACCTTCTAACTATTACCTTCTCTAGATATAAACTCACCATTAAATGAGCTTGATCTAGGTGAAGGAATATTTAAAACACTACTGAAAGACCAAAGATGGCATAAACAAATACAATATATATCATGTTCTGCATAGTAGTACTCGAGATAATAAAAATGCCATTTCTCCATATGTTTATCCATAAATATAATAAAATTCCAATAAAAATAAAAATGGTATTTTGTGGGAAGGAGATGAAACAGCAGATCTGGTTTTAAAGGTCAAAAGAAAAAATAAATCAGAATGATCAGCCAAGAACTTTCTAAAAAAATGGAGTAATAGTGATAGGGCAGAGGAGGTTAACCCTACCAGATATTAAAGCATAATATAAAGATGCATAGATCAAAGTCAAAACTCTAGAATAGCCTCTGCACAATTCTAGGATTTAGTATGTACATTTAAAATCAATAGGAAGAAGAGATGGATGATTTCATAAATTATGATGAGGAAACTGGACTGTCAGATGGGAAGGGAAGGCTTTTATTTAAATAAAGATGATTTTCAGCTTTTTTTTGAGAAAATATTCACCATGTATAATTGATAAAGGTAAAACTTATATACGTTATACTTATAAACATTATAATTTATATATAATTTATATCATTTCAAGAATTTTTGAATTTATATGTTTAAAAGACATATTACTTTATATTTGGCCTAGAAACTAAAAATATTTTAAAGTTTAGCAGAAATGTAATCGTATATTGCAGGATCAGAAATTGAGCAGACTTCTTGCATGATCTGATGTTTGAATAGTTTTTGCATTTTCCAGTCTATAAATTCATCAGTAAAGTTGCTTGTATAATTTGTATAATTTCCATTTTAGCTATAGATGATGCAGTGAGAGAAGGGATATATGACTTCAATTTGTGAGGTGTCTTTCAGGAATACAGTTTGATGATGAGAATTTATTAGCAATAAATAGTCCTATTGAATGTTAGCCACTATATTTTCTCACCCTAATACCGATATTTAAAGTTTTTGAAACATTTAATGTTGCTACATAAATATATTGATCAGACAAGTAGGAATTATATACCTCTAAATCTTAAAAGAATCTATAGAATAATTATAATACTGGTTTTCCTCATTAACTTCTGCTTTGACATAGCATCACTTATTTCTGATTTGTCTCTATGTCAATTTTGGACATAATTAAATAATATACAATATAAATAAAAACAAATTACAACAGTCTACTAGTTAAAACTACCATGATAAAATTGAGACATTTAAGTAAAAATTTAAAGAAAAAAGTGTTTCACACATTTAGTGAATTCAGTTAAGTGCTTGTAAAAAAAATACAGAGAAATCAATGATCTTCTAATATAGAAGCAAATACCAGTTGGCTGATAAAACGTAGATATATCAACTAATTGAATCCTAAGCAAGCTCATCTGATCCTAATAATCTTTACATGAGCTTACTCAGCACATGCTCAGAAATTCTTAAATGGTTTCATTTTTAAAGAAGATTTTCAAATTATCGTATTGCTAAGGAAATAGAAATTTGATACCTAGGCCATTTTTAGCCTAACAAAAGAACCCCTTTTCACATTTTTTTTAAGATTTATTTATTTTTTATTTTTTAATTTTTTTTTTTTTTTTTGAGAGAGAGAGTGAACACAAGTGGGAGGAGAGGCAGAGGGAGAGAATCTTCAAGCAGGCTCCCCAGTGAGAGTGGATCCAGATGCAGGGATCAATCTCACAATCCATGAGATCATGACCCGAGCAGAAACCAAGAATCAGACACTTAACCAACCAAGCCTCCCAGGTGCCCCCCCCGCTTTTCACATCTTAATGAAAGGATTCACAAGCCAAAAGTTGGCAAATGCTTATTAGACTTAACTAACACGAGTGTTTTGTTCACAGTTGTGTTCTAGAGCTTAGTCTAGAGTGTTGAATAGACGTATGAGGAAAATATGAATGGTTGAAGGAGGGAATAAAGAAATGAAGCTTCACCAACATGACACACAATAAGGTCCAATTAATTACAAATTAAATGACGTAAAGAACAGTAACTTGTCCTAAATAGAATTTTATTATCAGTTACAGAATTTAAAATATGAATGTGTTCCTAATGATTTTCTTTATAGGTCCTAAGTTTGCAGTGTAGTAATGAAGCAGATAATGCCCTAAGCTTTAAAAAATTTTGCTGAATGGCACAAAGCTTATGTGTGACAGCAAAAGAGCCAGGACCCAAATTTTCACAATTTATTTTTAATATCCCTTAATGCTTTTAAGGATAATTACTAAGTATTTTGAAAATAAATAAATTTTATACAGAGATCATATTATTTCATAAAGTTTCAGTTCATATCTGTTTTATTGTCTTTATTATCTGTTCTTTTCTACTTCCTTTTGTTTTACTATATAAAAAGGCAATTAAAGTTAAAATACAGACCACCGAGTAACACATTTGTTGCAAACATTGATTCATATTATTGATTATGTTTCAAGGTCTTCATATATTAAGGAATTAAAAAGTAAAAAAGGAGTTTTTTTTTCTTTATCCCCAGTTATCTTGCATGATAGTTACAGTGCCATACTTTATTGATTAAGGAAGGCTACTATAACAAGAATTCACATTACACTTTGTATTTTAAATAGTCAACCTGATATTATGTGTTATATGTCTTTGTTATTTACTGAGCAGTGTTCATGTTCAGAGACTGGTTATGTTATCAGAGGCTGGTCTGATATATAACACAAAGGCTGGTCTGAAGGGAAGGAAGTTGGATATAAACAGCTTCTGTTAGAAAGTGAATTTTCTGAAGTACCATGAATTAGTGACCAGATACTTTTGAATGGAATTCTGTTTCCTTTTTTAAAAAAATATTTTATTTATTTATTTTTTTAAAGAGAAAGAGAGAGAGAGGAGGGACAGAAGCAGAGGGAGAGAGACAATCTCAAGCAGACTGTATGCTGAGTGAAAAGCCAGATGTGGGGCTCAATCTCACAACCCTGAGATCATGACCTGAGGGAAAATCAAGAGTCAGATGCTTAACTGACTAGCCACCCAGATGCCCCATGATTCTGTATCTTTCTATTGCGGTCTTCTTAATACGTGTGGTATGATCTTTATAATAACAATTATATCTGAAAGAAATTTCCAGAACTTTTGTATGAAAGAGTCAATATAATGACAACTAAAGGAAATACAGTGCTATAAAACAACTTCCAAACTGTTCATAGAACAGTGAAAGTGAAGGATCACTTTTTTTCTTATAATTAGAAAACTACATATTGTTCCTAATAGAATTATAAGTCCAAAATCAATGGAAATACATTGCCACGATTGAGCTAACTACAATAGTAATTTCAACTTTGTGAGCCTTATTAGTGACCCTTAATTTTTCATGTACATATTACTTTAAAACATATTAAATTGTACAAGTATATCAGTGTTATGAAAACAGCTGTTCCTGTAAGGTTAGACTATGACCCACAAGGAAAGCCATCATAATCAAAAGTTAAAATTGCACTAATTTCTCTTTAATCTTTGTATTACATTTCTGTTCTTCAGTACTGCATGAACTCTGTTTATTTCATTAAAGTAATTATACTTGTGTATGGTTCTCATATGAAAAGTTATTATAAATCTTTTTTTAAAATGGTAGCAACCAGATATTATCTGGTGAATTCATTCTCTTTTATGTTTAAGTAGAATGGACTCAAAACTTGAAATTCCATTGCAAGTGTAAGTCCACATCCATCATCAAGTTTTCTGCAGATACTCAAGGACATTTGTTCTCTTACTTGCCTTTGCCAATGGATTATTTTTTCTATGACTGTTATCTCTGTTTTTATATTTTTTTGGAGGGGTATAACTCTATTTTCTTCAGGGTTGTGGGCAGATGTCTCATCTCAGAACTTCTGGAATTAATTCCTGGTGCCAGTGGCTTTCCTGACTTTGAGCACATTGAATCATACAGTCTTGTTCAAGGCCTGGCACTCTCCCACCATGACAATGTCCCCAATCTGGACATCCCTGAGGCAGGGCAACAGGTGCACAGACATGTTCTTATGGTGTTTCTCAAAGTGGTTGTACTTCTGAATGTAGTGGAGGTAGTCTTGGTGGATAACAATGCTCCTCCAAATTGTCATCTTGGTCACCACACCAAACAGAATTCACCCTTGGATGGAGACATCAACAGTAAAGGGGCATTTCTTGTCAGTATCCATGCCCTCAATGACCTCCTTGAGCATCTTGAAGCATAGACTGATGTTTTTGTGGTATCACAGGAGCTTCTCCTTGCCATTTTCTATAAGCAGGACTCTCTTCTTATTTCGGAAGATGGTTGGCTGCTTTTGGTGGGCCTTCTCAGTCTGAATGTTGGCCATCTTCCTGGCCACCTGAAAAAAGGACGTCTTTTATATTGTTGATTTAATCCATAATTCAGCTTCTTCATTAATCTCCTCATGTACTATGGCCATCTGCATATTCATCCATTTAGTGACTGTATTAAAGATGCAAGAAGTTATTCAAATGTGAATAGTTACCCACAATATATCAAAAAGGTAAACAATTCATATCTAGAATATGCAAGGGACTTCCAAATCAGTAAGAATAATTATTTGTAATCAGATAAATACGTATTTTAAAATGTGTTTTCACTCTACAGCTATTGGAATAGCAAAACACAGGGGCACCTGGGTGCCTCAGTTGGTTGAGCATCCGACTCTTGATTTTGGCTCAGGTCATGATTTAAGGGTCCTGGGATGGAGCCCCTGTCTGGCTCCATGCACAGTGAAGAGTCTGCTTGAGGATTTCAATCCTTCTCCCCCTTCTCTTTTCATTCTCTCTCTCTCCCTCTCAAATAAATAAATAAACCTTAAAAAAAAAGAATATTAAAATACAGACACCTGGATAATGCAAAATACTGTTAAGGAATTAGAGATTCAGGAACATATTCCTGATAAAAGAGTAACTGGTAGAGCAAATTTGCAGAGCAACCTGCCCTAATGAAGTTGCCCCCCACCAATAAGACAGAAAAATTAGCTGAATCAGAGAAAGAGAGAGACAGAGATAGAGAAGTGAAGAATGAAAGAGAAAATAGGTTTCTTATTCTTATAAAATCACATGGCCACTTGAGGAATTTACTGCAACCCTCCAATGATATGGTTCCTGGCCTCATATCCATCTCCTTCTCCCCAGTCTTTTATCTTTTGTCTCTTTGTGTATTGTCTTTTGCACTACACCTCATTGAAATTTCTCCAAGTTTCCTGTTAGGAACAGCTTTATCAATTCTCTTCTTTTTTTTTTTTTTTCTTTTTAACTTTTTACTAGCCCCTTAGCTTTTACTTTTGGTCTCTCATCTTCTGACAGTTTATCTGGTACTTTACCAAAGGAAAGTAATTCCTTCTTAAAAATCTCTCAGCTGTCATGAAAATAGAAATTTTACTATTTTTGAGGTTATTTCATGACAAACATTCAGGAAACCTGAATTTAATCTTGATCAATTTGGGGATGTTTGACAGCTTTTCTAGGCTGAAGCTTCCAATCAATGAACAAGTATGATTATCTATTTATTTAAGTCTCTATTTTAGCAGCATTTTATATATAAATCTTGCACACATTTTGTGAAATGTACCCTCAAGTAATCCTCCTTTAAGCAATTGTAAGTGATATTATATTTTCAACTTCATTTTCCACATACTCATTGTGAATATATAGAAATATATGTATGTTTTATATGCTGATCTTATTCTATTAACTTTCCGGTTTTTTTTTTTTTTTTGGTACTATCTTTGTTAGCTTTTTTGTCACTGTAATACCAGCTTCATAGAATAAGTTGAGTAATGTTCCCTCCACTTCATTTTTATCTAGAAGAAAATCTGTAGAATTTTTTTAAAGGTTTTATTTATTTATTTGAGAGAGAGAGAAGAGAACATGAGTGGGGAGCAGAGGCAGAGGGAGAAGCAGACTCCCTGCTGAACAGGGAGCCCAATGTGGGGCTCAATTCCAGATCCCAAGATTATGGTTAGAGATGCTTAACTGAGCCAACCAGGCACCCCAAGAATCTGTAGGATTAATGTTCTTTTTTTATGCATTTGGTAGAATTCTTCAATAAAAACATCAACACCTGACAATTTATTTTTTCAGAAGTATCAAAGCATGAATTCGAGTTCTCTAACAGTTTCAGGGTTATTAAAATTATTTATTTCATATTTAATGTTATGTTGAGGTAGTTTGAACTTTTTGAGTAATTAGTCTCTTTCATCTAAGTTTTGAAATTTATGTGTGTAGCATTGATTTTGGTATTCCCTTATTATTCTTCTGATGTCTTCAGGTTCTGTAATAATGTCCCCTATTTTGTTTTTAATATTTATAGTGTGTCTGCTCTTTTTTTCCCTTCATATATCTTGCTACAATTTTGACAAACTTATCACTTTTCAAAGAACTAATTTTTGGTTTTAGTTTTCTTTTTCAATTTCATTGCAATTCCCACTCTTATTTTGATTACTTCTTTCCTTCTGCTTCACTTTGACTAATTTTTTTACTTGTTTGAGACCTTTACTCTTCACTCATGTAAGCATTTAAGGCTATAGGTTTCCAATTCTAAACTGCTTTAGGTATGTTCCATATCTTTCAAAATATTTTATTTTCATTTTCATTCATTTAATCTGTTTTTTTTTAAATTTCTTTTGATTTTTTTCTCTTTAATCAAGGGATTTTTTAGAGTTTCCAAACGTTTGGAAGGTTTTCTGTTATCTTTCTGTTGTAAAGTTATAGTTTGATTCATTGTGGTCAGATAATTCTTTTAACTTTGTTGAAGCTTATTTAATGGCCCAGGATATGGTCTATCCTTGTAAAACTTCTGTGATGACTCATTTTGAATGCTTATTTTGTTGGTGGTGAATGGAATGCTTATAAATCTTGATGATGGTGTTTTTGAGTTGGTATCATTGCTGATTTTCTATCTAGTTGTTCTTTTAGTTCTTGAAAGAGTGCTGTTGAAGTCTCCAATTAGAATTTTGGATTTTTCTATTTATTCTTTCAGTCTTGTCACTTTTTGTTTCACATACCTTTCAGCCATTTTGTTTAGTGCTTAACATTTAGGATTGCTTTGTCTTCTTAGTTGGTTGAATTTCTGTGTCTCTAGAAAATGTCTTTGTGCTGAAGTCTAATTTGCCAGATAGTAATATTGCTACTCCTACTTTATTTTAATTAATGTTGCAATGGTATATATCTTTTCTCCATTCTTTCATACTATGTTACCATGTTAAAGTGAATTTCTTGTATAGAGCATCTAATTGCTTCATTTTATGAAAGTATTCTGTCAGTCTCTCTCTTTTAATTGGTGTGTGAGGATCTTTTACATTTCATCCAATTATTTATATGTTAAAGTTTAAATCTGACATTTTTTCCTGTTCATCCTCTCTGTATTTTGTTTATGCTTTATTTTCCCTTCTTTCCTGGGGTTATTTAATTATTCTTTAGAATCCTATTTTATTTATCTGTAGTGTTTTTGAGTATCTCTTTTAATGGATTTTCTAATGGTTGCTGTGAATGTTACTATATACATTATATAACTTTATATATGTATGTGTGTGTGTGTATATATATGTATTTTTTTTTTAAACAAGAGACTTTAGAGTCTAAATGTTAGAATGCCAAATACAATGAAATTTATGTGGAGCAATAATCATTCCAAGCCAGTGGATTATTAATAATTTCAAAACTTATCTAAAAATAGCTACTATTGTAAATATCGGTGTTTAGCAACTTTAAATTCTAATTTGTTTGGAGTACTTGGACTTCACTTGCCATTACTATGGTGCTGAGTTGGCTAAAGTGAACTCTGATCCATAACGTCTTAGGGAGTCTTTGTCTTGAGATAGTCTTTAAGATGGAAACTGTTTGTTTTTTTTTTTAAAGAAGGAAATATTCCACTAGAGTGATTTATAAATCTGTAAATCCTCCCAAGGCCACAGAATGTCATCTAAGTGACATCTGTCCACCACCAAGAAATCTGAAAGTTTAGCTTCCTATTGTTGCTGCTCTTGCCACTGATCTGCTCTAAAATATGCACATTGACTGCTGTTCATTGTTCTATCCAGCTGCATGTCTATGGCTGAGATTGACAGACCAGATTGACTCGTCCACATTTATTACAGCTCGGTTTTACAGCCATAGTCCCTATCACTCGTTATTGCTTTGTAGCAAAAAATACTCCCATTAGTACAACCTCGGGACTTGTCCCTGCCAGACAAAAGCCCACATCAACCATGTGCCATTTGGTGATTCTTTCATTTTAATTCCCTAGCTACAATCAAAAAAGAAAGAAAGAAAAAAGTTAATTCCTTGCTTTCCTTGCTGTAAATACTTCATCAAATCACATAGGTTGAGAGGCTGATACATGTAAGTTAAAAGAACTGGTACCACTTTTTGTGAGCTCTTATTCTTCTAAGAAACAAATCTTTTCCCTTGCCACTCCCAACTCTTTCCTTTCCCTCAGGTTGGTTTGCACATTTAACTTCAATCTTTTTGTTTTCTCTTAAAATTTTCCTCGATTTAAATCCAATAAATAATTCATATGACCATATCCATTCATTTTAAAAATAATTCCTCCATTGAAGACATCACGCATCATCAAAGGGATGAAAATGAGCATTGACAATTTTTTATTAATAATGAAAAAGAAATAGTAATTTGCACATTTATAGGCACTTCATGTATCAGGTAGAATTAGACCAGATGACTATATCCTAAAACAGTGCTTCTCAAACTTTAATGTGGGGATGATGCTACATGCAAACTCTTGTTTTATTAGGTATGACATAGGGCCTCAGATTTTCCATTTCGAGAAACCAGAGTGATACAATTTGAGTGACAGGGTCTTATAATTTCAATTGAATGTCTCATCTTTGGGCAATCTGTGCTATTATTATTTTTTTTGATACCTGACGACTTTAATAATAACCCTTGAAAATAATATAGAACAAGTAAAACACAAACATGGAAAAACAGTACACTCTATAAAAGTAAATAATCATTTATTTTAACTGTATCACCACCATTATTCCTTCATTTTACTTTTTAATTAATTCCACATAACTCAAATTAAGAATTCATTGTTTTGGGGGGAAAAAAAAGAATTCACATTTTGGCTGCTTCAGGTATGTCTATCTGAAAATGACCATTGTGAAAGTTTGATTGTTTAAGTAATACTCCCTTAAAGGATTTCTCCAAATTATATTATTTAAATTTTGGAACAGATATAGATGTATTCTAATTTACTTTAAATACTTGATGTGTGTTAACTTAAAAATAAGAGTAGATTATTTTGTGTAAAGATAAATTATTGAAATTCAGTTTTCTTTAGACCAAGCATCCATATTCTTACTTGTCTAATAACCTATTATTTTTAGATCACTTATCACTTTTTTAACAATTTCTATAATTTCTTCATAATATTTAATTGTATTGAAAAATTATAACTTATTATCTGTATAAAGTTTTTTTCTTTTAAAAGCAAACTTCAGATTTCCTCATGGCACTGCAGCCTTAATTATACTTCAAAAATGACAATGCCACTTAGAAATACTAATAAAACATATTGAATATTCCTTTGTAGTCTGTTGATCCAAAGGAGAAAATTGTTCTTTATACAAAATAGTTCTGTATCTTGCTAAAAGTAGAAACAGATACTGGCTCATTAAAAAATATATCTTTCAGGGCGCCTAGAGGGTTAAGTCAGTTAAAAAGCCAACTTGATTTCAGCTCAGGTCATGATTTCAGGGTCCTGGGATCCAGCCCCACATTGGGCTCCCCACTCAGCAGGGTTCTGCTTGAGGATTTTCTCTCTCCTTCTCCCCTTGTCCCTCCTCCTGCTCTCTCTCTATCCAAAATAAATAACATTTTTAAAACTATATGTCTTTAAAGTCATTTGCAAGATCCAAGTTATATAAGAATTTAGCTTCTAAGAAGAAACTAAAATTAACTGCCAACTCTAAAATTTTGCATGGCACATAATTCTCAGATAGCTTGTGCTCTTTCTAAGTTGAATTTTTATTGCTATACTAGCCACTTTCAATATCAACCAGGCAACAAATGTTTACTCATCTTTTACCTCTAGTAATTCTACTCCAAATGCGTCCTAAGGTGGTGGATTGATGAAATGCAGTTATACAGTAGTAAATTTTTAAATAGAGACACTTAATTAAATAGTGTGCTTTGGGAAGCTTTCCATTAATTTCATATGAAACTTTGCAATCCATTGTCTTTGATTTCTTTTGGTTACCACAAGGGTCAGAGATACAACTTTAGTGTAAATACAGTTTTCTTAGTTCATTCTGATATTCAAGTATAGTTACCATAACTCTTAAAAATTGTTCAAGCAAAAAAAAATTGTTCAAGTGTAATGTAGTCAAGAATAATGCCTCAGTTTTCTAGCTCTTATGATATAATGGTGTCTTGATGGGCATTAGAATTTTGTTGCAGTTTCAAATAATAAAGAAGCTAGTAGTTTCTTATTAAAAAAACGCCATTATTCTCAGTATTTCTGAAGATTTTCTTTGGGAAATAATTGCAAGGCCATTGAAAAGCAACATAGTAAAGTTAATCTCATTAATTTATAGTTTCAACTTATCTCTGACTTCAGATATTTTGACCCAACTTACTCACCATATTAACTCCCATATTCTTAAAGAGATACTAACAATGAGTGTTAAGTTTCCTTACCTATCTACATACAGACATTACTCTAAAAGTATCAGGTCATAAGTTTTAAGAGGTTAGGTGAAGCTCAAAATCCAGAGGCACATCTCAAGAGTTCATGCAAGTCAGAATTCAAAATTTTATGAGTAGGAAATAGAATCTAAACAAGAAAAATTTGCCAGTTGAGATAATTAAGATGACTAGAGTCCATAATAAAAGGGTTGCCACATCTAATATAACCCATCCTTATTGATAGCCATGCTGTTTTTTCATATTGTGGAATCCATCTCCTTGAACTGCTTTCCATTTTTGAATATAAAAATGCTTTATCTTATTCATGAGTGACTGAAGTGTAACTACTTCCTCTAGGAAGTCTGATAGATATTAAAATATTACCTCTTTGGTCAAATGTTACAATCAGTATACCATTATATAATAAATGTTGCCTAAAAATATGTATTAACTTATTTCTTACAATTGGATTTTATATTGATTGTTTTTCAAATACTCATAGCATAGAGAAGTAGAAGTAGGCACATGCTAGGTATAACTAAAATAATTGATACATTGTATAAATAAACAGCTGAGAGCAATAACTTTGCAGCCAAATTGCCTGGGCTTGAATTCCAATTTTATCATGCTCTTGGCATTAAACTTCACCTTTCTGTGGTTAGTTCCTGTATCAGTACAAATGAGAGAGGCTTACTTTTAGGTTTGTTGTTATGGTAAATGAACTAATATATTCAAGAACTTATGCCAGTGACAAAAAAATTATAAATAATCAGAAAATGGTGGATATTATTATCTAATAATAATATTTGTGTTGATATTTTCATGATGTTGAAAGTTATTGCTTACTTCATATATGCGAACAATTAGTAGGTGATTTATTTTTAATATTTTGAGATATTAATTATAGTTATCTGAATAACAATTTTTGTTCTAAATAGTAAATGATAAAATATCCAAATAATGCCCAGCATTTTGGTTGAGATTCACTTCACTTCAAAATAACCTAATAACCTCAATAAGTCCTCTTTATTTAGACAATATCAGTTTTATTTGAGTTCTATGAGCTCATTCTCCATAATTCATATACAATGATTAGGACTAGTATCTTGTCCCTGAGTATCGTTGGTCTGTTGCCAGATTACCCTTCTACAACACAAAACTGAAAAAAAAATGTTTAATCAGTAATTCAGCAGCACTCTTGGGGGAGAGGATAATTATTGACATATATTTTCATCATCCATGAGATAATTAAAGACAAATTGATTGTGGTCTCAGATAAGAGTTACCAAGGTACTCACATCTGAATTCACACTTAGGGAAGCTCTTGTACCTTTGACTTCAGATTTGCATACACATCCACAGAGTAACCAATGCAGGGAATAACAGCTGATGGTGTGGAAGTGTGCAGTCTCCTTGTGCCTTATTAACTATATGAGAAGGCTAAGTAGATTATAAACCTAAAGTTAGATATTTGAAAGAAACTATGTAGTCGGTTGAATATTACATGCAGAATTTCAGACATTATGACATATTTTAATCCAGTGTGTTTGTTTGCTTGTTGTTTTCCAAACTAGAATTCCCTTAACTGAAGGGGGAGGAAAAATACTTTAAAAAAGAAATAACTATGTATGACTCAGCTATATGTTATCATAAAAACAAACAATGATGCAGAATGGAAAGAGGTGCCAATCAATACATAAGGGACGTGCTGTGCAGTATGATTGTTTGAGCAGCCCAAATAATTGATAGAAATAGGGGAAACACTGCTTTGTGTTTGGATAAAACCAAAAAAAAAAAAAAGAGAGAGAGAGAGAGGGAGAAAATTGCGACTGGGGAATAATGATTTTTCCAGATTCTATAGAATAATAGTATAATTTTAGAAAATATATAGTGGTCCCGGTCTACATTTATAATGCACTAGAGACACTATTTTGACCAAACTGCAATGTATAACTACTACCTATTCCAAAGTAGTCGAATCATTATTTATTTGTGTTAACCTTTTTAAAGAAGTCTAATATGTAATATATGTATATTTTAAAAATTATTACATAGCTAGAAAAATGGTATTTAATAGGTACTATTCCCTAGCCATGTTATGTTATGGAAATTATAAAGTAATTATATATAGTTGTAAATATAACTTTATATTTTTGGCTTAATACTTTATATATCAGAACTCTGTGTAAATGTCTACATATAATCAAAACGAGCTTAGTGAGGCATCAGGTTGAAGAACTAGGTAGCACACTGCAATAGGTGAGAAATTAAAACCTCAAGCTAGAATCAGATTCTATGTACTGTGAACACTTGTTAACTAATGAAAATTTCACAAGCATATCACTGTCTCTAAACTACAGAAGTTTCCTTGTCTATTAAGAAAAGGGACTAATAATAAATTGAACAATCTGAAACTACCATTTTGTGCATCAAAATGATCAAACACCAGCAAATTCATATATCCAAACTTTAACTTTCCAGTTTTGTTGAGAATATAAAATTGACACCTTAGTAGTTCTTTCAAATGTTAGTTTTTATTCATGTCAGCATTTCTGTAATAGTGAAAGACTATAAACAACTCAAAGTCTATCAGAGGAAATTGTCCAATTAAATTATGATATCAAAACTATGCCTTAAGATAATAATAAATCTAGATATAGTATTAAATAAACAAAGTAAAGTAGGGTTTTATTTTTTACATTTTGTGTTACAAGGTAGTCACAATAAATGTATATATATACTCTTATTTTTCCTTTTTTGATATTAAAAAACCTTTGGAAGCATGGAGTTTCTCTATGGGGAGGAATGATAACATTCCAAGGTGTGCAAGAAGGAAGTTGTGTTTTCTTTTCCTCATGGCTCTTTCTTTTTACCTCGTTTTTTATCTCACTCTGATTGTATTAATAGTAATACAGCTTTTCCTGATTTTGTTTAGTATGTTAGACTCTCCTTTAACCTTCTAAATTCTTCTAATTCAGATTTCCAAAACTGCAGTACGTTCCAGTACTCATGCTAAACTCCCTCAATAGCTCATCCTATACAAGATACAACAGAAAAGGTAGTAGCCCAGTTTACTTCTTAACTTTTTACCCATTTAAATTCCTTCAAATTCCTCTCTTTTGCTTTTTGCCCCTTGTGCATCGATGTCAAACTTTTCAAGAGAGAAACACTCATTGGGAATATCTCATTAACATTTAAGGAAGCATCTACTATGAGCGGTGTCAAATCACATCCATGTGTGCAGGTCCTTATCAATGCCCTGTCTACAGATTCTTGTTTTATCAACCCATAGAATAGTAAATTGTGACCACTGTAACTTGGTCACATTGCATTAGACATGCCACACCTATACAGAAAAATTTACCTGTGAATATCCAAATTGGACATATATTTGGACATAGTCTCTGGGCATAGCAAAATCTCAGTTTCTGGGAATATCAATTACTTATACAAACACCAAACTTACCTCATACAGTCTATATTAATTTCCCCACAGCTTGAGTGTTTACATCATATGGACCTTCAAGACAATGATAAAACATTTGTTGATGAAGATATATTAAAGGATTTGAAGAGAATAATGGCATAATGTGATTTACATTTTTTAAATGAACCTCTGGCTGCTCTGTTGAGAACATAATTGGAGGGGGAGAAAATGGAATTGAGAGTACAGGTGATAAAGTTCTTCCCAACAGAGAACCAATGGGAAGCAGACTGGCCTAAATTGTTTATTTACTGACTAGGTTGATATTTGTTCTCAAAATTGAGATTTGGAACATGACAGGAGGAGAGAAGTTTTGACACTGTTTGCGAGATAAATTTGGAATGTATTGAGTTTTTTGCCCCTGGGACATCCTAATTGTATTATAGTAATAATATTTTGCTACACTAGAGAGAGAACTCAGATGAAGATATAAATTTAGGTACCCCACAGATTAAAAACATATACATAGGTTTTCTTTTTAAAATATACATTTATTCCTAATATAAATAAAGCTTAAGTCATTCTTTTAAATACTATCATTTTAAAACAAAGACTTCCTTTACCTTATTCACCAATTTAAAGCCCAATTCTGATCAGATTGGACCATGACAATGTAGGAACACTCATGTGGTATTATTGGTGAATTGGTTGAGTGTGGACTGACATAAGAGTGATAATCTAGGGGCCACAATCTTGGGAGAGGGATCCACACTTTCATTGGCATTACCTACAGGAGCCCCACCAGGTTCTTACAGTGAAGATTCAAGACAATTCCCTTGTAGATCTGGTTAGGGAAAGGGAAAAACAATCATTGTGAAATATCTCCACCACCTTCCCAATTATAAGGGGCTACTCTCCAGACCCTTTTCCCAGCTGAGGGAAGGATACTCTTCCTCTCAAGTTCCCTCTAATTTTTCTATCTCCCCTAAAGGATGATAATAACACAGTCAATAGGGATCTGGACTTCAAGGAAATGGGCTGAAAATGCAGTAGTCAAAGAAAGGAGTAGGGGAACTGTGGGAAAAAGCTACACCGCTGGAGAAATACTTGTGTGGATCACAGCCAAGAGACACAGTCTCCACAAAAGACTGAGATTTAATCACAAAACTATACAACATCTCCTTGCAACACACCTTATTACCATACCAACAAGGTCCCAGTATATTAACATTAAATTAGAGCTGAAAGAGCTCTATGATGCAGACTTTATATGAGGAAGAGATAAACAAGAATATTAGAAAATTTTGAAGCCTCTGGCACTCACAGCTACAGCAAATTAATTGCAGCACAACTCATAGCCAGAATAACATAGAACTTCACACTACAGACCTATTTACTTTAGTTCCTTTATCCCAAAATATCATGTCTTTCAAAGAAAATAAACCACAATTATAAAGCATGCTAAGTGACAAAAAAAAAAAAAAAATAGTGTGAAGAGCCAAAGTATGCATCAGAACAAAACTCAGATATGACACAGATTTTAGAACTGCTAGACAGGGTAAAAATAACTATAATTAACATGTTAAAAAAGCTAATGGAAAAATTAGACAACATGCAAGAACAGATGGGCAATATAAGCCAAAAGATGGAAACTCTAAGATTGAGTAAAATAAATTCTAGGTATAAAAAATACTATAATGGTAACAGAATGACTTTGATGAGCTCGTCAGTAGACTGGACAAGGCAGAAGAAAGAGTCAGTGAGCTTGAAGGTAGGTTAATAGAAAATTTAAAAACTGAATGCAAAGAGAACAGAGAATGGAGGAGCAGAGGACAAAAAAAGAATATTCAAGAACTGTGGGACAATTTTAAAAGTAGTACTGTGTAATTTAGAGAAGTAGAGTACGGAGAATACAAATTTGAAATAATAATGATGAAGTCTTTCCAGAATTAATGACAGGCAGCAAATCACAGATCCTGAAAGTTCAAAGAACACCAGTCAGGAGATATGTAAAAAATAGACATAGAAAATTAGAAGTATCATGTCCAAATGTGAAACAAAACAAAACAAAAGCAAAAATATGAAGTAAAATTCTTAAAGAAGCCAGAGAAAAGGTATAGAAGATTAAAGGCAAGAATGATAGCCACCTTCTCATCCAAAAGCATGAAAGCAGATGAGCAGAGTGAAATAAAGTGTGAAAAAAGAAAAACCACATCAGCCTAGAATTCTATATCCAGCAGAATAATCTACCAATATTTAAAGAGAAATACTTTCTCTGTTAAACAAAAACTGAGGACATTCGCTGACAGCAGACCTTTCCCACAAGAAATGTTAAAAGCTCCTCAGATATAAGGAAAATGATATATGTCTGAAACTTGGATCTACATAAATAAAGGAGGAGCATCAGGGAAGGAATAAAAGAAGGTAAAATAAAAATTGTTATGTCTTAATCATAAATGATCTAAAAGATAACTGTTGAAAGTAGCAACAATATATTGGGTAAATACACCATGTGGATAAGTGGAATGAGTGAAAACAATGTCGTAATGGACAAAAGAGAGGAATTGGGAGTACTCAGATATGAGGTACCTAGAGTACACTTGAAGTGCTGTAATGGTATTTGAAGGTCGACTTAGATGAGTTAAAAATGCATATTTAAATACTGTATCAATTGATACAGAAAAAAAATCAGTTGACAAACAGTTTAAGTGCTCACAAACTATAAGGAACATCCTCAACCTAATAAAAGGCAGCAACAAAAAACACACAGCTAACATTAATGAAATATCACATGCTTCCACTGAATTCAGGAACAAGGCAAGGATGTCTGTTCTCATCACTTTGATTTATCATTGAGCCGGAAAGTACAGCCAGTGAAATTAGATAAGAAAAAAAGTAATGAAAGGCAGCAAGATTGGGAAGGAAAAAAATATAAACTGTTTCTATTCATAGGTGACATGATCATGTATATAGAATATCCTAAGGAATTCAGTAAAAGAAGTTATCAGAATTAATAAAAACTTAAGCAAATTTACAGGATACAAAACCAATTGTACAAAAATCAGTAGCATTGTATATACTAGTGATGAACATTCCCAAATGAAATTAAGAAAATCATTTCATTATTATGGCACCGAAAAGAATAAGATACTTACCTAGGTATAAATTCCAAAATAAGCTTAAGACAAAAATAATAAAGAAAAGAATCTAAATTTTAAAACCCTATGTTCATGGATCAGAAGAATGTTTAAAAGGCAATGCTATCAAGTTGATGTATAGATTGAGCATAATCCCTATCAAAATCTTAACTGTATTTTTGAAGAGATTAACAAGGTGACCCCCACATTCATATGAAATGCAAGGAACATTGAAGAGCCAAAGCAATCATGGAAACAAAAACAAAATTGGAGAATTTACACTTCCAAATTTCAAAATTTACAGTAATCAAGACACCATAGTACAATGGCATAAAGATAGATATATAGACCAATTGACTAAAATTAAGAGTGTAGAAATATATCCTTATATTTACGGTCAACTGACCATAACTCAACGTGAGTGCTAAGACAATTCAATGGTGGAAAACTATCTTTTCAACAAATTGTGCTAGGACAATTAGATTTCCACATGTGAAAGAGTGAAGTAGGATCCCTGCTACCTCTCACCATACATAAAAATTAACTCCAAGTGGATCAGAGTTTAAATTTAAAGGCTATTATTATAGAACTCATAGAAGAACACAGAGAAGTCTTCATATGTTAGTTTAAGCAATGTTTTATTAGATATAACACCAGAAGCACAAACAACAAAAGAAAATGAATAGATAAATCCAACTACACCAAAATTAAAATATTTTGTGTTGTAAATAATGCCATCAAGAAAATGAAAAGACAGCCCATAGAATGTGAAAAAAAATATTGCAAATCATTTATTTGAAAAAGAGCTTACATCAAGAATATAAAAATAACTTTTAAGACACAGTGATAAAAAGACAAATAAAGACAGTCAAAAGATTTGAATCGACATTCCTTAAATGAAGATATGCAAATGGACAGCAAATGGACAAGAAAATGTTCCACGTCATTAGTAATTAGCAAAATGAAAATAAAACCACAAATGAATCCTCATATATTATTGGTGGAAATACACTTTGGCAATTCCACACAATGATAAATACTGCTTTACCTTATGACCCAGCAATCCCACTTCTAGATTGTATTAGTTTCCTAGGGCTACTATTAAAAAATTACCACAAATTGGATGACTTACAACAATAGAAATGTATTGTTTCACAGCGTGGCAGACAGAAGTCTGGAATCAAGGTTTCAGTAGGGTCACAGTTCCTCTGAAGTCTTGATGGGAGATTCCTTCCTTGCCTCTGACAGCTATACTTGTCTTCAGGCATTCCTCAGCATGACTTCAATCTCTTCCTCCTTCTTCATGGCTTTTTCCTCTACATCTGAAATCTTCCTCTACCTTTGTCTCATAAGCCACCTGTTTTTGAACTTAAGACCCACCAGAATTTCCTGATTTTTTTTAATCTCATGATCCTTAACTAATTCTATCTACAAAGACTCTTTTCCCAAACAAAATGCTATTTGCAGGTTAGGACATGGATGTATCATTTTGGGGGTCACCATAAGGACACTTGTCATGGCATTTAGCGGTCAGACAAATAATCCCAGATAACCTCATCTCAGGATCTTTAACCTAATTACATCTGCAAAATCCATTTTACAAATAAGATCCTATTTACAGTTTCCACATGGTAAGGCACAGACATATCATTTTAAGAACCACAATTTAATCTACTACATATTTATATATGTAAGAGACATGAAAACACACTAAAACAAAAACTTATGAAATGTTTGAAATAACCAAATATTAGAAACAACCCAAATGTCCATCAACTGATGAACGGGTAAATAAAATATGGTAGATCCATACAATGAAATATTATTCAATAATTAAAAGGATTGGAGTACTGATAAAATGCTGTTACATGGATGAACCTTGAAAATATGCTAATTGAAATAACAGGATTCCATATATTATATGATTCTATATATGAAAAAATCCAAAATATGCAAATATATAAAGATAGAAAGTAGATTAGTGGCTTCCTAGGGCCGGCCCTTGACAATTGGCATGGGATAACTGCTAATGGATATGAGGTTTCTTTTTAGGGTTATCTAAAATTAGATTGTGAGGAGAGTATTACATAATCCTGTGGCTACACAATACAAATTGAATTGTATAATTTAAATGGACAAGGTATATTTCAGTAAAGCTGTTAAAAAATAGAATGGATGCTCTAGAGTCAGAATAGTGTGGCCAAATTATTATACCTCTCTAGAAATCTTTAGTATCATCTGTATAATTGGATTTATACTCTTATTCATATGAACTCTACAAATAACACATGATAAAGATCTATAGAGAGCACTGAGAGAAGTGGCTAGTATATAACACACAATCGTTATTAGTGATCATAGATATCTCTCAACTTGGTGTATATGGTCTCATATTTGAAATTGTCCATAAAAAGAAAAAAAACTGAGAAATATCAGATTCATATTGTAATGAACTTGTGGAAAAGTGTAACATAACACTGGCAAACATGAGGATGTTAGGGTTTCTACTTACAAATCCATTGTGTTATGCATTAGTATCTATTTGTTCACTTAAATTAAAAAAGTCAATTAAAGATTAAAGAAGATGAGTATGAGGGAATCACAGAAAAACAAAAGATCAGTGGGAAAGTGCATTGGAATGACACTGGGTAGAAGTGCAGAGACTAGAGTCAACCATATCCAAGACTTTAAATGTTATCCTAAGGGTAAAAATTATCTGCGAAGGAGCATATTTCAGAGAAATATTTTCTGTCATCAAGATCTGCTGAAAACATTCTTTGATTAATTAAATAAGGCATAGAAAATGGGGTCATTGACCTTGATATAAATAAATCTGAGTTGATAAGGGGATATAGAAAATGTTTTATAAGAGGAAGAAACCCATTCAGAGTTTTTTAAAAAAAGTGTAGAACACATGCATATATGTGTATTGTATATTTATTTCTAAAAAGTAAATATAGTCAAATTGATTTGGTATACCATATGTTTTAAAGGATTTGTAAAAAAGATCCTAAGAGAATTAACTAGGAGATGTTTTTGATGATGCGTACGGTTGAGATGATGGTTTAACTCAGTGTTGTCCAACACTGGCTAAACTGTAAATCTTTTCTGGCTCTTTCAAAAGCATAAAACCATGCCAAATTTATTAAATCAAAATTTCTGGAGGTTGGTCATAGACTTAGGAATTTTAAGGTTTTTTTTTTAAGTATTTGTTTGTTTTAAAGTTCTCCAAATGACTCTAAAATCCATCAGATTTGAGAACTACTGATTTTAAGTAATCCAAATGGTAGAGGGATTATATAAAGGTGAGTTAACCAAAATTGATAAAAGTGGAATTATAATAGCTTACATAGCACATATTTTAAGATATTTTCATTTGTATAAAGTAATATTTCAGAGTTAGAATGAGTGTAAATAAATGAATAAATATTCAGTGTGTCTTTTTCTAAGTGTTCAAAATATTTTGTTTCTTTGGTAGATGCAAAGAAATCAATAGCAGAAATACTATTTCTTTTTTTTAATTAATTAATTAATTAATTTGTTTTTTATATTTTTTTAATTATATTATGTTAGTCACCATACAGTACATCCCTGGTTCTTGATGCAAAGTTCGATACTATTTCTGCTCAGAAATCTAGGAAGTGATTTTTCTGGAATTGACTCTAAAATATTTGCAACTCAATAGTGTATCTTTATTTTAAGCCAATTCATTAAGAAAATTCAGATTAATTATTTTTTATTTTATTTCATTTCACTTTTTTAGAGAGAGAGAGAGCACATGGTGGGGGGCAGAGGGAGAGAGAGAATCTTAAGTAGGCTCCATGCCCAGCATGGAGTCCAACTCAGGGCTCAATCTCCAGACCCTGAGATCATGACTGTAGCCAAAATCAAGAATCAGGCACTTAACCTACTAAACCACCCAGGCACCTCCAAATTAATTTAAATATTATAATTCCTTAATGACTGGGAAGAAAAATTGGGATCTTTTGAAATGTCCTCATCATTTTGATATTGGTAATTAGGTCAAAAATTTGCAAATTTTAACAAAGTTACTGATTATGGGGAAAAATATAGCATTAATAAAATGCATTGGGGAAAATGGTAAATACGATTATACTGGTCTATGTTCCTCCCTATTGAATATTTGCAGATTCAGTAACCACTTTTTTGTGCATATTATTAAAGATTATGTTATTAACAAATCGCAGAAACTCAACTCAAATAGCTTTAGCAAAATGGAATTTTATCTTAAATACCGAATACCCACATAATTACAAGATCAAAGAAAGAACTCAGATTCAATCTGTTTGGGGGGGGATGCTTACATGCCCATCTCTCATTTTCACCTTCATTTTGCCAAGAAGTTCTCTCACTAAATGATTTAAAGTGTAGTTTTGCAACGTCAGCTATCAGAAAAAATATTCTTTCTCCCAGTGTTTATAGTAGCTCTGGAATTTTTTTATTTTCTGCTACTTGGTCATTTGTCTATCCCTCATGAAGATTGGTTTGATATATAGATAGACACACCACATGCCCATTGCTGTGTTTTCTGTAACTAGAATAAAGAGGTTGGGAAAATTTATATGCAGACCAAAAAATAAACTGCCACAGTTCACTTTACAATGATTAAAAAAAATAGTACAAGTATTGAGTTAACCATCTCTCCATTTTATCAATAACCCATCTTGAAAAATCAATGCCCATTTCTTCCTCTTTGAATTATGTTACTATAAACAATAAATCTGTGTTTCCCCTAAAGGCTCAGCAATGTTACACAATATTAAATGTATTTTATATTGTGAGGTCCCATATAGAAACTACTGATGAGTTAGTTAGATAATAATAATTCTTCTTTTCCCTTAAATCAGTAGTTTTCAAACTTGCCTCTAACAAGTTCCCAGGTGGTGATGAAGATGCTGGTCTGGAGGTCACAGTTTAATACCTAACCCTACAATCTATATAAATATATTAAGAAATGTTGCCATTACTACTGGGTGTTTACCCCAAAGATACAGACGTAGTGAAGAGAAGGGCCATATGCACCCCAATGTTCATAGCAGCAATGTCCACAATAGCTAAATCATGGAAGGAGCCGAGATGCCCTTCAACAGATGACTGGATTAAGAAGTTGTGGTCCATATATACAATGGAATATTACTCAGCTATCAGAAAGAACGAGTTCTCAACATTTGCTGCAACATGGACGGCACTGGAGGAGATAATGCTAAGTGAAATAAGTCAAGCAGAGAAAGACAACTATCATATGATTTCTCTCATCTATGGAACATAAGAACTAGGAAGATTGCTAGGGGAAGAAAGGGATAAAGAAAGGGGGGGGTAATCAGAAGGGGGAATGAAACATGAGAGACTATGGACTATGAGAAACAAACTGAGAGCCTCAGAGGGGAGGGGGCGGGGGAATGGGATAGACCGGTGATGGGTAGTAAGGAGGGCACGTATTGCATGGTGCACTGGGTGTTGTACGCAACTAATGAATCATCGAGGTTTACATCGGAAACTGGGGATGTACTGTATGGTGACTAACATAATATAATAAAAAATCATAAAGAAAAAAAAAAGAAAAAAAATGTTGCCATTAATAAATTTTTTTGACCTCATGAACATCATGGTTATCAGGAAATTTATTAAAATAATTTATGAAGAATAAATAGTGATAAAAATCTTATAGAAGATCACAAAGAATTCATGAAATATTGAGGTTAGATCAAGACACTATAAATAATATAAAATCCAACTCAAATTGGCATCAACAAAAACTAATTTTACTGATTCAAGCATTAAAAAGGTCCAGGAATAGTATAGGACTTAGTCAAAAATAAATCTAATGACTCAAATAATGTCACCAAGGTTGGAGTTTTTCCTTTTTCTACACTTCTGCTCTGCAAATTTCTTTTCAGGTTTTGATGAATGCCTTTCTATTGCCCAACTACACTGGCAGCTCCAGGCACTCCCGCAGTGGTCCAAAAGAGTGGTAGAAGTCATTTCCTCTCCTTTTTAACCAGAGCATGCAAGAGAATAGAACATTTATCTTATTTTTCCACTGACTATAGCAATATCTTGGTCATCATGTCCATCCACTGAGGTTAAGAGAATAGAATATACCCGTGCCCTTAAGGAAATCAAAGACCACTTCTGTAGCCAAAGGTGGGAAAATTTCTCCTCAAACATAATGAGTCAAGAGTCAGAGAATTACTTCCACTAGAAGAAAATTGAGATACCAGTGTATCAAAAGAAGTGTCACTACTGTGACTAAAGATTGAAGAGGAAAGAAGCAGATATCTATTATGCTATTTAATTAATATCAGTTACATCATCTTTATGATTAGATATATTAGATATTAGAATCCCATACATGAACAAATACATTTTAACATATTGTTATATATGAAAAGCAGGAAAAGACAAGTTGGTAAATTCAACTTGAAATTATATCTGTTTTAATTAGTTATTATTAGGGGAGTGATTCTCAAACTTCAGTGATTTTTATGAATAACCTTTAAATTTTATAAATATGCAGATTTTTTGTTCATACACCAAATATTCACAAGAATAGAGTGGTTCTTCATTTCTTTATTTTAAAGAAATACCACAAATAACTTTCCCAATAACATGCAGTGTTAAAAATATTTTAAATTTAGTATTCTTTAAGTTCAGAATTTTAAATGCAAAATTCAGGTAAAGTAACATGTGCTACACATGTTAGACTATTTTATTTGTAAGGTAGTGAAGACAAACTCAAATTCATAGAACAAAAAAGGAAATGTTTAGGCTTATGGGAAGAGGATTGAAATAATCTCAGTTGGATTGTTATCTTCTCAGGCTACTTGTGGGCTCCCACTGCTTTAGACTCCAAATGACTAAAGTCTCTAACTTACAATTTTACCCACCAAATCCATAGAAGAAAGAGAAAATGCAATTTAGCAGCAACTCCAACAAATGTATCCAATATCTCTTTGGTTCTTATTAGGTAATGTGCTTATACCTGAATCAAAAATACTTGCTAGAGGAATGAAGCATATTGAATGACCAATCAGACAGGTACTGTTAATTTACTTCACCTGCACAGATTGGAATGGGGGAGATGTGATTTCTCAAACAAAAATCAAAAAACTTTTCTTGGAAGAATGGGGAAATGGATTTTGTGAACAAAGTCAACTTGATGGAGTGTAACATGATATATTTATTTTCTTTTGCTGACTTTAAAAATTACCACAAACTTAGAGGCTTAAATCAATACAAATTTATTATCTCACTATTCTATAGATCAGAATTCTGACATGGGTCTCACTGAGCTAAAGTCAAGGTGTTGATAGGCCTGTATTTCTTTCTGAAAGCTTTGGGACAGGGGTTCTGCTTCCTTACTTATTCAGTGGTTGGCAGAATTCAGTTGCTTGTTGCTCTAAGACTAAGGTCTTCCTTACCCTGCTGGCTCTCACCTAAGGGCTGTTTCTAATTTCTCAAGGTTACCGTCATTCCTTTCTCCATCTTCCAAGCCAACAACAGAGTTGAATCTCTTCCATGCTTTGCATCCCTCTTGCATTTTTTACCTATCTTTTCTCTCCCTGACTTTACCTGGGAAAGATTGTCTTCCTTTAAAGACTCATCAGATGGGGCATCTGGTGGCTCAGTTGCTTGAACATCCAACTCTTGATTTCTGCTCAGGTTGTGATCTCAGGGTCCTGTCCTGTGATCAGGGTCATGAGATGGAGCCTCAAGTCAGGACTCCATCCTGGGTATGGAGGCTGCTTGGGATTCTCTCTCTCCCTCCCTCTTCCTCTCCTCTCCCCTGCTCTGGCATGCATGCTCTCGAGCATGCTCCTTTCCTCTCTTTCTCTCTCTCATAAATAAATTAATTAATTAAATATTTAAAAATAAATAATGACTCATTAGATAAGCCAGATAAGTCTCTCCATTTTATGCTATCTACTTTAATCACATCTGCAATGTTTCTTTTCCCTGCAATGTAACATAATCACAGGTTTTAGAAATTTGGGCATAGACATTTATTTTTTTTGTGAAGGAGATCATCATTCAATCTACCACACATTGAATGTTGTTATAAATTGGATCTCTATACTTCCTTTTCGCAGTATTGTTTTTGTTAACTCTATAAATACAATTTTGAGGTTTATTGTTAAGTCAGAAACTATGAAGATTTTACTACTTGCAAGCCAACAAGTACCTTGTTACAGCACTAAATATATATATATATATATTTATAACATATAAATTTATAATAATAAATATATTATGTTATATTAAATGTACATGACATATAATGTATATAATAAATGTATTACATATAATATATAAATATATAATAAATACTAATTCTAATAAATTCTATTTATTAGAATAAATACTATTCTAAACTTTAAAATGATAATTTTTTATTTAAAAATTTGTAAGTACATAGTTTATATTACATATTTAAATATATATACTCTGTTAACACAGATAAACAAATATAAATGTATGTGTGTTACAGAAAGACATAAAATTGTAGGAACAAAGAAATAGGCCTTTTATTAATTATAGCAAAACAGCAGCCAGAGATTTTTTGTTGTGATGATGACTGGACATAACCTATACATGCAATGGAGTATACCACAGCAGAGTAACCCCAAAATTAGCATTGCCAAGCTTTTATGGGGCTGCTGGCATATCTCCCCAGTCTTCCCTCCAGAGTTATAGATTACACCGCACTCTTAAATATAAGAATCTCCTGTGGGGGAGAAGAAGGCTGGTGTCTTAGATTTATTACTAGGGAATGTAAGCAAATGTCTCTGCAGATTAGAGAGACAGCACTTGATCTTTAATGCCATGAGATGTCTCCAGGGAATACATCTCTAAATCTTTCTTGGGGCTGGGGGGGATACACTAACACTTGCTTCTAAGGCATATCTGCTACTCAAATGTCTTTTGCTCAGAATGCTCAGATCATGCAAAAACACCCTAAATCTATGAAGGATTTGTCTCCCACCACTGATAGTCTCATTTTCATAATTCTCTATATGAATCAAAACCAGAATATTCAAAACTTCAAATATAAATAAAATTTTGAGTGGAGGAAGGGTTTTATCTTTGATAAAATATAGATAAGCTTAGAAGTGGATAACTACCATGTCTTTGAAATCATAATTAGTAATGCAATATGTATATTGGACATGTATATCAGACATATATGAATTGGACTATCTCTAGCTACATTCTGTACAACAAAATTCAGAATGGATCACATATTGCAGTTTTCACTGTATGGCAGTGAAAACAAGAGTGGTGTAAGTTCACCTCAACCAAAACTCAGGATATTTGAATTTGCCAAGTCTTTTTGACCTAGGCAATTATTAAATCTTCAAATCACCAGTCAGCTCTTCTGGAAAATTACTAAATCTTCAAATCATCAGTTAACTCTTCTGGAAAATTACTTTTTAATATATAATGGAACTTCCATTTTTGTGATTTAGTTATGAAACATCAAGTAAAAATATTTATTTAAAAATGTATTTATAATCTATGTATATTTAAATTTATTCTTTAAAAATTGTCTATAAAGGTATCTTCATGCCTATTTTTAGACCTTGTCTCATCTCTTATAAAATGTGAAATCAAAAGTAATTTCTAATTTTTGCAGCCTAAGACCAGAAATATTTTTCACCCATTGTGGTTTCTTACATCTTCTTTTATATTGTCAAAAATGAATTATAAAGATGTTAACATTGAATTTACTCTGAATAATACCTAGATTGTTTTTGCTCTGTAATCTCAAAGCTGTTGCTTTATCTCAGATTTTATCATTATCTGCAAAAAGAATTCCTACCTTTTTATGAAGTTTAGAAATATTATTTGTTTCATTTTAATTGAGCATATTCAAATTCTTATTATTTTGATGCATTATTTCCACTCCCTTTCAAAAAGCAAATATAGTGGTTGCTACTGCAAAAACTTTGGGCAAAGGAACAATAAAATATAGTAAACTAACAGAAGGAACCAGCAGCTTTTCACATTTAAATATACTCTTTATTCCGCACATTGAAATGGCATCTCATTTTTCAGTGAGTCCCAGAACAGCAGGCATACACAACTCCATCAAAGCACATGAATCAATAGACTAAACAAGTTACACTGTAGCAGTTTATACATCAAAAACACTTGTCTATTTCTTTGAGCAATATCATCAAAATCAATATATCCCCCAATCTACAGCTATTCCCCAAACTACTCTTTCATATTACATATTCAAACAGCTGTAAACAAATTAATAAATTGCTCTGGACTTTTGTTTTCTCTCCTCCTGAATTCTAATTGATTCGTATCACTGGAAAATCCATGCAGGCTTGTTATCTTGGCTTTTTTTCCCCCTTTTCTGGCACGAAGACGAGTACAGTGAATAAGAGCTTCAGCCTCACACTTCACTAACCACTTGTCGTTTTGATGTTAGACTCAAAGAGAGTTCTTCTGTTAAACGTTTAGTATGTAATTTTCTTCTATCACTGAAACACAAAGCAAAAGAGTTTTCTTATACAGACCATAGTGATGAGTCCTATAATGCCAGTGAAGCACAAAACGTACAGATGCCATCAGAAGACATCCAATCTATGCCAGCTAATAAAGTAGTGATTAGATAACTGACATCTGCAAAAAACTAGAGTATGTGAGAACAGTTAATTACTTAATCTCCTACTTGCTTCTTATATTAAGGAAATTACCCTATTGAATTCCTTCTTCTTTTCATTGTTTTTGTGTTCTTTATCAGGGCCATGTTTGGTGTTCTTATAGTGAAATGATATTATTTAAGTTTGAAATAGTACACCTAGAGAACAAAATTCAACCAATCCAACAGTTTGACTGTATTTAATCCTTGGTGGCTGTTAAAGATAATTGGCTTGAACTTGATACAATCCTAGATATAAAATTATTGATATTATTTGGTAGTAGACAAGAGAGCGTAAAAGACACAGGTTTTGGAATTTAGATGCAACATAGTTGTTAACCTGGCCATGTCATGGGGCTGGTGTTAGCTGCAGGTTGTCTACCTGTTAAGTGTTGATAATGATACATACCTCTTATGGTTATTTTCCAGGTTAAAGATGAGATGTTACAATGTATTATGCATAATATCCAATATAATAGATTATTTTTTCTGTATATCCTCAGCCCACTGTATTTATTTGCTTCAGTATTCGACAGCATCATAGCTCTTTTGTGATAAGAATTGAATGGACCGGAATCTCAGGGAATTTGTCAGACAGGGTCACACAATGTCCTATGAAAAACACTTCAGTCATTTCTTTATTTGTGTTAGGTCTGAAATGCAGTATAACCACTCTGTCCTAACAGAAATGAAAATGTAAATATTGGTTTGCTTATGACCTTAATAATTTGTACCTTTGGGGTTTATATTTGAGAGGGATTTCCAGGGTCATGAACAGGTGATACAGGGAATCAAAGCAAACATAACTATACCTCCACTTTTTAAATCTTTAATCAAGAATATGGTGCAATGGACTGAATGCGTCTCCTCTCCAAATTCATATATTTAAATCCTAACCCCTGGTGTTATGGTTAAGAGGTGAGGCCTTTGGGAATTAATTAGGTCATGAGGGTGCCACCCTCATGAATGGGATTAGTGACCTTATAACAGAGATCCCAAAGAGATCTTTGTCCCTTTTTTCACATCCTGTGAGAACACAGCAAGAAGATGTCCATCCTGAACCAGGAAGTGGGCTCTCTTCAAATACTGAATCTGCTGGTACCTTCACACTGGCTTTCCTAACCTCCCGAACTATAAGAAATAAATGCTTGTTGTTTAAGCCAAACAGTCTGGTATTTTTGTTACAGCAGCCCAAATGGACTAAGACAGACAGATTGCCAAAATAAAGCCTCAACTGTAACTGTACTTGTTTTCCGTTACTCCTGTAACAAATTGTTAAATTTAGTTGTTTAAAACAGCACAAATTCATTATCTCACAGTTCTGTACATTCAAAGTCTGACACTGGTCTCACTGGGTAAGAATCTCAGTGCTTGCAAGACTACTTTTCTTCTTTACAAAGAACTGAATTCGGTTCTTAGTGGTTGTAGGACAGAGGTCTCTGTTTCCTTGCTGGCTGACAGCCAGTGATTATTCTTTAGTTATAGGCTACTGATTTTCAGTCTGTGATTTCCATGATCTCCTAGAGGCTTCTCTCCATTTCTTACATGTGGGACCCCAGCGTCACTAAGCCAGCAAGGGTGCATTAAGTCCTTCTCATGCTACAGATCTCTGTGACTTCTGCTTCATGTCTCTGACTCCAGCTGAAGAAAGTTCTATGCATTTAAGGGATCAAGAAATTAGAGTTAAATCAGATAAACCAGGATAATCTTATTTTAAGGTTGGTCCTCTTAACTACATGTAAAGCCCCTTTTGTTATGTAAAATAATAATTCATGGGTTCCAGAGAATAGGGTATATACATCTTGCCTTGGGGGGGGGTGGTTATGAAACCTATTAGAGTAACCATGTTTCAAATTGGCTTTAAATACTCCACAGTGTCATGGTAATACTTTTCTGTTACATCAAATTGTTTAAATCTAGACCCTGTTTTTTTGCTATCTGGTAAATAAAAGCATTGGCTGACCTCTCCACCTCTGCTTCTTTCTTTGGGCAGAGGATGCGAACATCATACTTGATGTCCATAGTGGGTAGGAGTAAATGAGGAAGTGTTATTTGCCCTCTCACAGTAGCTGGCGTAAAGTAGGTACTTGGACAATCTGTGAAGTCGATGTTATTTCTGCCCACTTTTCTGGGTTATCCTGCTACTGAAGAGGAAGGAGGAGTCACTGGTTCTAAAATGGTGCTACTTTCATTAAACCACAATGCATTTTACTGCTTTGGATGGAGATTAACTGAACATTTTGTTTGATATTATAACCCAACTCCTCCAAATATAACTCACCTGCTTCTCAATTGTAGGAAAAAAATTTAATATTTCTCAGCCTAGAGCTGTCTGGAAACTGACCAATAACTGCAAAATGCTGAAAGAAAAAAATGCCAATACTATACCTGGCAATGCTTTACCTGATAATTTCTTAATTTAGTTCAGAAATTAAGGGTAAAGACTTTCCTAAACAAAAGTTGTAAGAGTTCATCACCACTAGGCCTGCACTATAAGAATTGCTAAGGAAATTAAAAAGAAAAAAAAAAGGATTGCTAAGGAAGTTTTTTAGATTGAAACAAAACCACAAAATATATGAAAGTATAAAACTCACTGTGAAGGTAAGAATATAGTCAAAACTCTAATACTGCAATGGTGGTGAAAAAAAGCACTTTTAATTCTAATATAAAAATTAACATATAAAAGTTTTAAAAATATCTGTAGGTATAATAATTTATTAAAGGATATAAAATATGTAAAAGATGTAAATTATGATAGCAATAGATAAAATGTGTGTGGAGAAGGTAAAGTGCAGTTTTTGTATAAAGTTGAAGTTTTCTGTTTAAAGTAGACTTTTACAACTATAACATGTTTATGTAAATGTCATGGAAGTGACTGAGAAACAACCTGTATAGATACACAAACAATTAAAAAAAAAAAAGAATCTCTACCACCAGAGAATATCATCAAATCACAAGGGAAGACAGCAAGAGAGGAAGAAAGAAATAAAAGAACTACAGAACAGTCAGAAAACAATTAACAAAATGTCAATACTAAACTCTTAACTATCACTAATTGTTTTAAATGTACATAGATTAAATTTTACAGTTAAAAGCAAGAAATGGCTGAGTAGATTTAAAAGAAAATTCCAACTATATACTGCCTACAGAAGACTCACTTTAGATTTAAGGACACACATACCCTGAAAGTGAAGCATGGAAAAAATACTCCATGCAAATGGTAATCAAAAGAGACCAGAGGTGGTTATATTTGTACCAGACAGAATATATTTTAAGTCAAAAACTATCACAAGAGAAGTATAAAGTTATTATATAATGATAACAGGGTGAATTCAACAAAAGGAAAAATAATTATAAACCTATATGCACGCACTGGGATACTTAAATATATAAAGCAGATATTAACAGAGGTGAAAGGAGAAATAAACAGCAATTAATAGTAAGAGACTTTAATATCCCACTTTCAGCAATGGGCAAATCATCCAGACAGAGAATCAATAATGAAATAGTGGACTTGACAAACATTACAGACCAAATGGACCTAACATGTACACAACATTCCATCCAACAGTAGCAAAACACAGATTGTTTTCAAGTACACAGATATTTTCCAAGTAGATCATATGTTAGACCACAAAACAAGTCTTAAAAAATATAAGATTAAAATCACAAATATCTTCTTCAACCACAATGGTATGAAACTAGAAGTCAGTAACAGTAGGAAAATTGGAAAATTCATTAATATGTAGAAATTAAGTAATGCAATGGGTCAAAGCAGAAATAAAAGGAAAATTCACATATATCTCAAAACATAAAAATAGAAATGCAACATACCAAAACTTAAGGGATGCAACAAAGGGAAATTTATTGAGATAAACAATAAGAATAAAGAATCTCAAACAAACAAACAAAAGAAACCCATAACTTTATGCTTCAAGGAACTAGAAAAAGAAAAGAAAACTTAAAATCAGCAGACAGAAGAAAACAATAATGATTAAAACAGAAATAAATGAAATCAAGACTTGGAAAACAATAGGAAACACAAAATAGGAGTTGCTTTTTTGAAAAGAAAAACAAAACCTACAAATCCTTAGCTAGACTAAGAAAAACAGAGAGAAGACTCAAATAAACAAAATCAGAAAAGACGACTTTGGAACTGATATCTCAGAAACAAAATGGTTCAAGAGACAACTATGTACACTTACATGCCAACAAATTGTATATTCTAGAAGAAATGGGTAAATTCCTAGAAACATAGGACCTACCAACACTGAATCATAAAGAAATAGAAAATCTACATAGGTAAATAATGAGGAAAGGAACTGATTCTGTAATCAAAACCTGCCACC
Organism: Ursus arctos; assembly: GCF_023065955.2. Taxonomy (NCBI): domain Eukaryota; kingdom Metazoa; phylum Chordata; class Mammalia; order Carnivora; family Ursidae; genus Ursus; species Ursus arctos. The sequence goes on along the minus strand of NW_026622952.1, from coordinate 30,678,797 downwards.
AAAGAAAAGCCCAGGACCACATAGTTTCTCTGATGAATTATACCGGTCATTAAAAGAGTCTTCTCAAACTCTTCCTAAAAGTTGAAAAATAGAGAACACTCCCAGAGTCATTTTATGAGGCCAGCATTAACGTCAAACAAACAAACAAATAAACAACCAGACAAGGACACTAGAAGAAAAGAAAATTACAGGCTATGGAGGAGTGTAAAAATCCTAAACAATTATTAGCAAATCTAATTCAACAGCACATTAAAAAGATTATACAACATGATCAGATGAGATTTATTACAGGGATGCAAGGATGATTCGAATTCTACAATTCAATGCAATGAACCACATTAACAAAATGAAAGATAAGAATCCTGATCATTTCACTAGATGCAGAAAAAGCATTTGACAAAATTCAACACCCTTTCATAATAAAAACTTCAACAAATTAGGTATAGAAAGAATACACTTCAACATAATAAAGACCACAAAAGACAAGCCAACAACGAGCATCATACTCAATGGTGAAAAGCTAAAAGCTTTACTTCTAAGATCAGGAACAATGCATGGGTGCCCATTCTCATCACTCTATTTCACAGAGTACTGGAAGTCCTAGCTAGAGTAATTACATAAGAAAAAGAAATGAAAGAGATCCAAATCAGAAGGGAATAAGTAAAATTGTCTCTGTTTGCAAATGACATGATATTACATATAGAACACCCTAACGACTTCACCAAAAAACTGTAAGAACGAATAAATGAATTCCGTCAAGTTGCAGGATGCAAAATCAACATACAAACATAGGTTGTTTTTCTACACATTAACAGTGAACTGTGTGAAAAGGAACTTAAGGAAACAATCCCATTTATAATTGCATCAAAAAAATAATTAGGAATAAATTTAACCAAAGAGGTAAAAGAACTGTAAACTAAAAACTATGAAACATTGGTGAAAAAATTGAGGAAGACACGAATAAATGGAAAGATAACCTATGTTCAAGATGAAATAAATAATAAAAGATGAATAAATAACAATAATAAATAATACATAAATAATAAATAATAAAATGTCCACACTGCCCAAAACAATCTACAGAGTCAAGGCAATCTGTATCAAAATTCCAATCACATTGTTCAAAGATAGAAAAAAAAAATCCTAAAATTCATATGAAACCACGACTCTAATAACCAAAGCAATCTTAAACAAAAAGAATGAAACTGAAAGCATTTCAAAATATAATTCAAAACTATAATAATCAAAAGAGCATGGTACTGGCATAAAAGCAGACATATAGAACAATGGAACAGAACAGAGAGCTCAGAAATAAATCCATGCATTTATAGTCAATTGATCTTCAATAAAGATGCCATGAATGCACAGTGGAGAAAGGACAGTATCTACAACAAACTGGGAAAGCTGGATATCCACATGCAGAGGGATTGAAATTGGACTCCTATCTCACATGATATAGAAAAGTCAACTCAAAATGTATTAAAAACTTAAGTGTAAGCAGAAACTGTAAAACAACAACCAAACACACACACACACACACACACACACACACACACACACACCATAGAGAAAAGGCTTCTTGACATTGGCCTGAGCAATGATGTTTTTAGCTATTATTCCAAAAGCACAGGCAATAAAAGCAAATATAGTCAAATAGGACTGCATCAACTTAAAAATTTCTGCACAGCAAAAGAAACAATCAACAAAGTGAAGATACAATCTCTGGAGTCTGAGAAAATATTTGCAAACCATACATATGATAAGCGGTATCCAAATACATATATAGAAAGAAAACTCCAAATACATATACAGAAAGAAAACTCAGTATATATATATATATATATATATATATATATATATATATAGAACTCAAACAACCTGATAGGAAGAAAATAAAAACAAAATTAAAGGATGGTCAAAGGACCTGTATAGACATTTCTCAAAAAAGGACACACAAATGGCCAACAGGTATATGAAAAAAAAATTAATATCACTAATCACTAAGGAATTGCAAATCAAAGCCATGAGGTGATATTACCTCCCACCTGTTTGAATGGCTATAATCAAAAAGACCAATGATAAGTATTGGCATGGATGTGGAGAAAAGAAAGCCCATGTGCACTGTTGATGGGAATGTATTTCAGTACAACATTATGGAGGTTCCACCAAAAAATAAAAATAGAACTGCTATTTGGTCTGGCAATCTCACTTCTGGGTATATAGACCCAAAAGAAATGAAAACAGATTCTCCAAGAAAATGTATCTGCACTCACATGTTCATTGCAACATTATTCACAATAGTCAACGTACAGAATCAACCTAAGTGTGTACTGAATGGATAAAGAAAATATAGTGTGTGTTTGTGTGTGTGTGTGTGTGTGTGTGTGTGTGTGTGTGTGCATACATACATACAATGGGATATTATTGAGCCTTAGAAAAGGAAATCCTGATATTTGTGACAGCATAGATGAACTCAGGGCATTATGCTAAGTGACATAAGTCAGATCTAGAAAGACAAATACTGCATGGTCTCACTTATATGTGAAATATGAAAAAGTTGAACTAATAGAAGCAGAGAGTAAAATGGTGGTTGCCGGGGGCTCTAGGAGACAGGGGTAATGGAGAGAGGTTGATCAAAGAATATAAGGTTTCGGTTATGAAGAGTTAATAATTTCTGAAGATCTAATGTACAATATGTTGGCTATAGTTAATAATACTGTCTTATATACTAGAAGTTTGCTAAGAGAATATATCTTAAACATTCTTACCACAAGTTTAAAAACAGTACCTATGTAAAGTGATAGATATGTTAATTAGGTTGATTACGGTTATCATTTCACAATATATATGTATATCAAAACATCATAAATATATGCCGTTTTAATTTGTCAATTATACCTTAAATCTGGAGAAAAAAATGAATTGGATGTTTGTATTTGGGAAGTTTCTCTTCGAGACTAGTTTTCTAAACCAGCTTGCATCATGTAAATACCTTCTTATCAGTCCAATGTCGTATATGTATTAAAATAGGTCTTTAGAGCAAAGATTTAAACATTGGGAAGTGGAATCTCATATAACCTAAGGTGGAAAGAGAAGGCAATGGTGCCAACTATCTGCCCATATTTCTCTTTCACTCATAGTTTCTAAATAATAGATTTTATAGACTAGCAATTTTTTCCTTCAGGATGGATTTGACTTCTGTGGATGCTGTTGTAGTTATTTTATATTATATCATAGACATAAATTCCTTTTATGCCCTCAAGTAGACTTAAAGGAATAGGACTTGATTTCAATTTAAATAAAAAGATTCGATATTCAATAGAGTCCATAGCAAGAGTTAAGACCTTTTACAGAACTTCCCCTGGCCCATTTTTGCAAATTCATCAGCAGTTTATCAGAATAAGGACAGTTCTGTAATGGGCCCTTTTCCCCTAGCTCGTTACATCACAAGAGGCTTTCCTCTGATTGGCTGTTACCCCAGAAACCCAATCCTAAACTTGAAGATTAAAATTAATTTTTGTCCAAACATTTCCTCTTCCTTAGGGAGACAGGTATAATAAATCAAACATTCTTCACACTGAGTTATGATAATCAGTATATAATTACCCAGGTTTCATAATGTGTTTTATGCTGAAACTCACACCCAATGGTTTTTGTTTTGCTTTCAAAACACAAAGCTTAAAATATTATTATGTATAAAATCATTTTCATAAGACACTGACATTTTCTTTAACTATTCCAGTCTGCCTGTTGAGTTCATCACGAAGTATCTTTAAAATACACCAAAATTGCCATTAAGATATTTAGCCTAGATACTGGAGAAAAGGAAAGGAATTTCATTTAATGAATACTTACTTTGATCAGCTACTTCCTCATTGAAATCTCAAAGCAGCATATGAAGTAGATGCCATTATTTTGTTTTACAGGTGAGAAAATTGAGTTGAGTCACTCATTTGAGATATTACATCCGTTTGAGTGGTGGGACAAAATTTCCATCTAAATCTGTTAGGTTCCAAAGCCGTAGGGTAACTGTGGAATGACACGAAATCATACAATATAGTGGCAAAGAATTCTAATGCTGGGGTCAGAATATTTTAACTTATACCCTAACATCACCACATAAATAAAAGTATCACAGGGGAAGTTGTTTAATCATTTTGTGTATCAGTGTCTATGAAATGTGGATAATAGCAATACAGATCTCAAATAGTTGAGGAGATTAAATGAGATAATCCAGGAAGGGTGCTTAGCACATGGCCTACCACAATTTTATTAAGTTTAATCTATGTTAAATTTCCAAGTCCTATTCATTAAAACCGTGCAGATTCAATGTATACATTTCTACAGTTAAAATTTATTTTCTAGTGGATGGCAGGAAGAAAGAAACACCAACGTTTTGTTGATTCTATGTTTTTAGAAGGTTTATAGCACACCTAGAAGTCAGAAATCAGATTTGATGTTTCAGGTCATTTCAGGTCAATTCTATTTCCTTAAAAACAAAACAAACAAAAAACAACCCAAAAAACAATAAATTTGAGGAAGTCAAACTGATAATCTCTATTCAAATCCCATTCCCAAATCTTTTCTCTTCAACAAATGTTAACAACAAAATTTTCTAGTTTTCATGCTAGAAACCCAAGAATCAATCTTAATTTTTCTCCATCCTACTTTTCTCACAGTCATCAGTATATTTCAGTGACTTTGCCTTCAAAATACCTCTTGGAGGGGCGCCTGGGTGGCTCAGTCAGTTAAACACCTGCCTTCTGCTCAGGTCATGATCCCAGGGTCCTGGGATTGAGCCCCACATCAGGCTCCCTGCTTAGTGAGGAGCCTGCTTCTCCCTCTCCTTCTGCCCTTGCTCGTGCTCTCTCTCTCACTCACTCTCTCTCAAATAAATAAATAAAATCTTTTAAAAAATACCTCTTGGATCTATCCACTTTTTTCCCCTTCCGCTGCTGGTGCACTAGTCCATGCTATTGTTATAATTTAATTGGACAACTTAGAAAGCTTTCTGACCATTCTTCCTACTAGATATTTCTCCGTCCCTCTATATTTCTACCAGAGTGTCCAAAAGTATCATTTGAAAATACAAATTTGATTATATCGCAATATTTTAAATATTATTCAATATATTACTCTTACATTGAACATAATCCCCAATTTTTTAAAGGTTTTTTATTTTTTGTGTGTACATGTCGGCACATGCACACACGCAAGTGAGAGAGATGAGCAGATGGAAGAGGCAGAGGGAGAGGGAGAAGCAGGCTTCCCGCTGAATAGGGAGCCCGGTGTAGGACTCCATCCCAGGACTCTGGGATCATGACTTGAGCTGAAGGCAGATGCTTGACCAATTGAGCCACTCAGGTGCCCCCTCGCCTTTTGTAAGATTTATTTATTTATTTATTTTTGCAAGAGAGAAAGACCAAATTTTTTATCATGATGTATTATTAGATAGAAACCTTGTGTATCTTTTTTTTTCTTTTGAGAGAGAGAGAAAACATGTGCACTTGTGCATGTGTGAGCAGGGGGAGGGGCAGGGGAAGAGGGAAAGAGAGAATCTTAGGCAGGCTCCACACACAGCATGGAGCCCGACCTGGGGCTCAATCTCAAGGCCCTGAGATCATGACCTGAGCTGAAATAAAGAGTGGGACACTTAACGGACTGAGCCACCCAGGCACCCCACCTTGTGTGTCTTTTCTAAGAGTTCCTAAACATTGCTTCTCTCTCTGTCGCTCTTTCTCTTTCTTCTATTTTTTACTACCCTACCATTTTCATATCATTCCTTTTGAATTGAAGAGATAAATATTTCTAAAGACTTATTACTGAAAAAAAATACATTATCTACACAGTAAATAAATCAGTCTGGCCTCAAATTTAAGTGCAAAATTAAATTTGAGCAAATAATGAAGTATTCTCCACAGAATACTGAAGAGAAAATACTGTAATCAGAAAATGAATCAAAACCCATCAGTTGCCGTTCAGTTATGACACTTACAATACATAAGTCCCAAAAAACTCACTACTAAGACACCTTCCAGGAAAAAATATGTATATATGTACTTATTTATATACATATGTGTATTTATATATCAAATATGTTCTCAGAAATAAGAACTAAATAATGGGAAGTCATGGAATTAAATAACTTATGTTTATTGTGGAAATGACTCAACACGAAGTCCTTACTGCATTTTTCAAAGCTCTTTTGATAACAGAAGTGAGAAAACTCAACTCAAGCTAACTTGACAGAGGGGATTGACAGATGTAATTGAGATGTACACAAAAATCCAGGTAAAACCTACTTTGAGTTATAACTGAAATTCAGATATACCTGAATTCAAATAGGTCTCAGGGATATTCCTTTCCGATTCTCAGTACAGAATTTATATTATTTTCAAGTAAATTATAATACGTGGAAAAATTGATCATGTATTGGGTTATAAGCAAGCCTCAATAAAATTGCACAGATTAAATCATTACAAATTTATTATCTCAACACAGTGGAATTAAACCCAAAATCATTAACAGAAGTTAAAGAGGGACATCAGCAAGAAGGCAGAATAAATAAATCTTACTGAAACTGTTCAAGAAAACATTGCTGATTGATAAAATACAGAAAATATGTGTCCTACAATAAAATAAGAGTTCATGCTAATCAAGTTTGGGATATGAAAATTAAACCTTAAATAAATTTTTCTAGCAAGATTTCCCAGAACATTTAATAGTCAAATATAAATTTTAATTTCCAAGTATAAATAATATGCAAATTTGCTCAAAATTTTTGACCTTACAGTTCTTTCCAGGAATAATTATTATTCATCTATACATGAATGTCCTGTGGAATACAGCCTGGGCCATTTTGTTCTAGAACTATTATTCCCAAACATTTTCATTTTATTTCAGCAACCTTGTCATAGGATTTGCTAATGATTGGAAGAGAAAGAATAATAGGGAGGGTGTTTCTTAGTGTCTCAAACCTTGTAATTCTTTTGCTTAGGTTAGCAGGTGTGGAAATATATTTTTTTAAAGTCTTATGATAAACTTACCAATCGTTCTTAATTTGTCATGAAACCCTAAACTACAAAGTGATGTAATTTTAGATACCCATAATTTCTATCATCTGCTCAGGGTAAACTAATTGACTTGATCTAAAATAAATTGTAAGGATTTCTGCAATTTAGTTTATTGACATGTGTTTAAATATTCAATATTGATATCTACAATATATATGAGATACAGGAAATAAAAAATGAATATGGAATAAACATTTTCAAAACTTACATTCTATCAATATAAATGAGAAGTATAATAGGGAGGAATAATTGGTACAATTCAAACACAATTGTAAACCCCTTACTGATGTCCTCACTGCAACAAAATAGCCCTATGATCTCATTCTGAAAGTAACCATATGGAACTGACAAGTCAGCTGACTCTTAACATATTTTGAAATTTCCTGGAAGCGTAGTTAATCAGAGACATAATTTCTAAATTGCTCTTATAAGTTGACTGGTCAAACCTCATGAGGTTGAAAAGACATTTTGGCAACTGTTTACTTTTAGGTAAATGAAATTGTTGTATTATTTAAATCTGTACAGGATACAAAATGATAAAATGAATTAAATGTTACCCCATCACTCAAATGTCTTAATTATTTAAAGTACATTTTTGTTTGGTTAGTCTGATACTAGTATCTGTAGAAGTATGCCATGGTTTTTTACAGTGGGAAAATTCAGTGAGAATTGTGCCCTTCACTATTCAGGTCAAGTGTCACCTCCTTTATCATTATGGTCTTGCAGACATGAACATTCGTTTTTTTCATTAACCTCAGAAAATGCTTCTATGTCAAATAGCTATCTGTCTTTTTTTACATGACTGTGGATTAATCAATCAGGTTAATATTCAAAAATATTATCAAATGCATATATTAGAATGTTTCTGAACAAATCCAATTGATTGAGCATTAACATTTACCTTTGTAGACAATAAACTCGATTGAGCGTCTATGCCATATAACATCAAGAATCTCTTAAACTCAGCTTTAGTATAGTAGGTTAAAGACTAAGAAGTGAGGATTAATCCCACGAATTTTGCTTCTACCTATTGTATGGGCAAGCTTGCCCTGTAAAATATAGTAAATTTCTGCCTCGAAAAAGCAGTTGATTCTAGTCAGTTACCTTTTAGATGGACTGCTGACAGAACATGTATACATAAGCTATGCGAATGTATATTTATTGGAAGGTGGTTGAGGCCATAAACTCTGGAATCAAGCTGCCTTACGTGGAACTGCTTTAATTTCATTACTTAAACTAAATAAACTTAATTTATTAAATGTTTCCCATTACTTCAGACTAATGACACAATATTTCTTCTAGTGAAATTCAACATTTCACTTATTCATTCATGCAATTTTAAATAAATATTTCTATAATACATGACATAATAAATATACACATTTGGCCAGAAGAGAGCTAAGTCATATGGAACCTCAGGAAAGACAGGCCATGAGAAAGTTATTGAATTCCGTACAAAACAGTGAAATATACCACTCATGTGATTTCCTTCTGCAAGTGTTAATTCATGTAATTAGAAAACAATAAAGAAAATAAATATGTAAATATATGTAAAAAGATTAGGAAAACTACCATGATATGCAAGTGACATGATGAATGCCTCAAAAGTCCAGAAGAATCAGCCAGAAACTCATAGGAATTAAGTAGAACAACAAGGTGCTTATTATAAAATAAATAATCAGTAAACAATCATCCTAAATCATTGTAATGAGTTAGAAACTGTAATTGAGTAAAGATCTCATTCATGTTGTGTAGTCTATTCTTTGTGAAATACAGATCTCCATCTCCAATGCGGAAGCCAAACATGTATAAATACATACACACATATATGATTCTATTTACGGCTACCCTCCTCCTAACCAGAAAACAATTACTAGAGATAATTTAGGTGAATTGGACACATTTCCTCAGGGATTTTATTATTAAACCAAAACGGTTAGAACTCATTCACATTACAACATTGAGCAATCCAGGAGCAGCTGCATTATGTTTATCAATGGCAGTGCCACAGGCAGTGTTCTTGACCAAGTTGTTCCTATTGCAGGATGTGATTTCTGAGCTTTCTTTGGTTCCGGTCTGTTTTCCAAAGCTGGTATTCTAGGCTTCTTGTTGATGTGTGCACTACAGAATATCTTTCCAAAAATTGTATTTTCTCTTTAGTTTAGCCAGGGTAGGTTTCTACTGAACATAGGTAAGAGCCCTACCTAATAATCATCACAGACACACAACACACACACAGACACACACACACACATTAGAAGTATGTGTGTACTTGTGTGTGTGTTGCTGCCTTTATGTGAATTCCTGGTGAAGAGATGCCCATCTGTTCTTATTCTACAGAGTTTGTTTTAACCAGAATATGCATGTATATAAAATGTATCTTCCCTGCAATCCTATAACAAAACCCTTTTTCTTCATGAATTCTATTTAATATGCTGCTATATTATTTTTCTAACAATTTATTTATCATATTCTGCAGTATTTTTATGTGAGATTTAACTATAGTTCTTTTTAAGCAAATTATTTTAAAAAGTAAAACAAGTGATGATTGCATTTTTTGTGTTATATGAAGTTAATTTTGCAATTCTTTGACATTCATATAATATTTAAATTACAATTTTTAGTCCATTATTAGGGAGCAAGTGTTTGAAGCAAGCCCAAAACTTGACAGAATTTCAAGTATATGTTTTATTATAAAATAATATTTTATTTATTTCTGTATTATGTACTTCTTATATATTTTATATAGTTCTTACAGGTTTTATATGGCTCTGTTTTATGTAGTTTCGTATATTTTATTTAGGTTTGAAGACAATTTTCTAGCCTAATCAATAAAGTAAAGAAGCAAGCTGCAGAAATAATATGAAGTGTAATAACATTTTTTTCTGTTTAAAATAGGACAGGAAAACACACACACACACACACACACACACACACACTTGGAAGAACATATTGAAAAATAAACCCAAATCTTTAGCATTACTTTTGGACAGTAAGGATGGTCATTGAGTACGCTTCAGTGTTTATCTATTACAAAGTAACTTTTACTGTTGAAATGTGAAAATGAGTAAGTTTTAATAATATACGAAAATGACATTATTGTGCAGTTCATTATGACTGCAACCCTAAAATCACTCAGGTTAGAACATTGGAAGGTACTAAAACAAAATTGAAATATTTTTTATTAGGTTAGAGGGCTTATGGAATTTATTCTTTGTCCAGAGGATTTTAATTAGTTGTTGGATTTAAATGTAAACATATTATTAAGAGAGTTCTTGTCATGTAATAAGCCAATTTTGGATCAAAATATTTTTATAGAAGAGTAATGTAACATGATTGGCATGTCATTGATATTGTTAAGGAACTCTTTACTTCCTTTGAGAGAGCATGTTATTTCTCTGGAAGTCGTTACTAAATATCGCTTGTAAAGAAATTGGGTTTGGACATAAAATTATTCAATCTGCTCATTCAAACATACTAGATAGCAATTAATTCAAAACTTTGTAACACTTAATTGACACAAGCCCAAGTATTATTACTTCAATTTGGAAATACTGATAATAAATATGGAGAAAATTTTAAAGGGTGTTTAAACCATTCGACCAGATCTTATCAGCAAAGAAATATATTCAGTGAATGGTTCAAACATTGTTTTGTAAATTATCATATCAGTTTACCAATGATACGTAGTTATGTATTTCAACTCTATATGCAAAAAGGAACTGCGAATCTCCATATTATTTGTTCTAGTTACTACATTCATTATTCAAATTCTGTCTTGAAAATATTGTCAGTATTGTTGCTTGCAAGTGGATAAACATAGCTGGAAATAATTTTGATACCTGTATAGACCTGTAACAATGGGTTTTTTTTAAAAGACTTGAATGCACATGCCAAACTTAAATTAAGAATACGTAATTCAGATTTGGAAATGGGCAACTCTAGACTAATTCTGAAGAATTCATATCATGTCAAAATTTTAAGTATTGTGTTCAAAAGTAAGTGACAATCACAATTATTTTCTTGTTTATGTAGTTCTCAATCCAGCACTAGCCTCTCAGCTAATGCTGATATAATGAACTTCTAAATGAGACTCTGCATAGTAAACAGTTTACAAGTTCTTTTTGCCTTGCCTCATTTTCCTTTATTTTTTTTAAATAAATAGAATAAATTCAGTCTGCTCAGCATTCTGGAAGCATTAAATGGCACGTAAAACAGTTTTCTTTATATTTGATACAGAAATTCTACAAAATGTATTTCTTCTTTCATAAGCATTCTAAACTATCCAGAGAGGAGATATTTATTCTAAGTAAAGTGATGGAGATTCCCTAATAACTCTTGGAAAATCATGGCAATATGAAGAAATCCTCTGATTCCGAATTTTCATTGTTTTACCTTCAGTTCTCAACAATAGTTCTTCCTTTCCTGAATTGATTAAAAATGTATAAATTACACGGCCTGCTAACCAATACTTTAGTGAAGAAAAACCACTCAATGAAGCAATATTGGCTGTTTCTTGGAAAGGCAGTCTCAAGTAATGTTAGCACATTCAGCTGTCAAAGAAACAACAAACTCCTTTTAAATTCAGAAAATTTATTATTTACATAGTGAAAGCAAGAATAGCATAGGTGTGTATTCCTAATGTCTATTATCCTATAGGATGACACTGATTACAAACGTCCAAATGACGGAATCTCGAATGGCAGGTCACAGTTTGAAAGCCTGCTGTTATGTACAGGGAAGCAGAAAGCCGCAGAGATCATCAGAACACGGAGGAGTATGGAATTGTCCTGGGACAGCCTCCACAGTAAACAGGGAGGTGAATGACAAACAGCCTACTAGCACCACCTTATGAATCCTCCCGTGTTCTTGCATTTGAGTATGATCACAGGACATTCTGCCACAGCTTAGACCAACTGGCTTTAAGCCTTGTGCAGGCAAAGTCATCAGGGTACCATGGAAAGACTAATCTTAATGGTTAAGACCATGCTATTAAGTTTCCTCTATTGGGGCGCCTGGGTGGCACAGGGGCGCCTGGGTGGCACAACGGTTAAGCGTCTGCCTTCGCTGAGGGCGTGACCTCGGCGTTATGGGATCGAGCCCCACATCAGGCTCTTCCACTATGAGCCTGCATCTTCCTCTCCCACTTCCCCTGCTTGTGTTGCCTCTCTCACTGGCTGTCTCTATCTCTGTCAAATAAATAAATAAAATCTTAAAAAAAAAAAAAAAAAAGGTTTCCTCTAAGTTATGTATGTGTGGTCACACACACACACACACACACACACACACACACACTCATAGTGAGAAAAACACTCAACACCATATTCTGAGGTAAAGTTGAAAGTAAATAATAATTAAGTCACTCAGTTCTTGTCCCAGAGGCACCAAAGAATTGGAGTCCCTAGACTAGAATAGAGAGAGTTTACACCTTCAAGAGTGAAAGCGGGCCCCTGCCAGAGCAAGAGGAGTAATAGCCCCCTGAAGCTCTAGCTGCATGTAAGCCTGCTTTCTGCATGTGTAAATTTGGCTTCGATTGGCATTTTTGATTGACAGTTGGAGGTTACATCACATTTCGGCTTCTGCGCATGCACCTACCCACGACACGTTCTATTGTAATTTTTTTATTTATGTATTGTATATTTATGAGTGTCAAATGAATTTTTGTTGTGACCCTAAAGGTACTTAAGGGCAAGTTGCACCTTTTGTGCACATGGCTAGCTCTGAGAAGTCCCCTTGTGGCTTTTGAGCCAGATCTGTGGTGAGGTCTTTCCTGTTCTATTAGCCCTTAGAGGTAGCTTTGAACGTGTGGCTGTCGAACCCAGCGGGCGGCTCCGAGGGTGTGGCCAGCACCCACTTTCTCCCTGCTCGCTCAACCCTAACTGCCTGACAGCTCTGCAGATTCAAACTCTTTTGGAAAATGAAGGAAAATAAACCACTGTTTAAATGTCCCTTAAACATTAAAAAGAATAATAATGCAAAATATTTGTTCTTTTAATATCTAGGCTCACTACAAACTTTGCAAATCTGCAGAGAAATAGATTGAGACTTCCCAAAGCTAACGCTTTTCACTCAGACTTTATAAGTGGTCCAGTCCTAAGAGACTCGAAACATTGTAACCTAGAGATTTAAAAGAGGACTAAAGTCTATATAAATTTACTCCAGATTAAATTTTGAAGTTTAAACAGAACCAAAACCCACCCTATAAAATATCCTGGTTCAGAGGATACAAAACCTTTGGTAATTCAATGAAAATTGACCCCAGAATTCAAATGTTGCCAGATTTCATACATATGTTGGCCCCTATCTTTTATATAAGTTAGTTTTTAGTAAATTGATATGTATAGTGTTACTGAGAATTATACTCTACCTTTTCCCCTTTTTGTTGACTTTCTTATTTACCTTCATGTTCTATTATTCTTTCTCACTGTATGCTTGGTAACTATTCTGTTATCTTTTATACATTATTTTTACTCTCTTGTGTATTGTGGTTATAGGATTACATTGCCAAAAATATGTTATTTCTACTTTGGAAAATGTGTTCAAACTTAAAGCTATTAGGTATGTATTCTGTGGGTGCATGCACCCATATGTGTGTCTGTGTGCATGAACACGTGTGTGTGTTTTCCTATTTTTCTCTATATTTAATTTACTCAGGGGCACCTAGCTGGCTCTCTCAGTGGAGCATGCAACTCTTGATCTCAGGGTTGTGGGTTTGAGCCCCACATTGGGTGCAGAGATTATTTAAAAATAAAATCTTCAAAAAATTTATTCATTTTGTAGCTGGCTTTAATGACATCTGTTCTGTTTCTTGTGCTGTTTCGAATATAGTAAGCTGATAGCTTGGAATTTCTCAGAAATAAAGTTGAAACTTTGTTCCCATTGCATTTCAACTTACTGATAAACTTAACACCATTAGTTTTCCATAAATTGAAGTTGAAACTTACAATTAAAAAAAATAGAGCAATTGTCCAGTCAACTATATAGTCAGTAACAGTGGAGAGTATTTTTGGAATTCGAAGGGTTCAGTGGTTGGTTGGTCTGAGATTGGACACTAATAGAAAATGTTTACTTGTGTGAGACATTTGATTAAAGGATCAATATCTTTCTTTCATGTCTGCTATGTTTCTCCTGAAGGGGCGAGGAATTCCAATGGAAAGCACATTAGAAAAAGAACAGAGTGGATTACATTCTGTGTCTGGTGTGACTGACTAGCTGTGTTTAAATGTGCTGGCTCTTTTGGTAATTTCAATTTTAGTGTGTCTACTTGGCGATGTAAAAATGAATAAACTATATTTTAAGAAGAAATACTAAAAAGCATTGAGATGATTGAGAAGAATAAAGGAAACATTTTTTTCTTATAATTGAGTAACATCTATGAAAGACTACCCATCATAATATTAAATTTATTTGTAGATGATTATTTTATCTTAAAACCATTCATAACAATCATGAGTCTTAATTGATTTATTTTATAATTAATATGTTTTCTATGTCACACTATCATAACATTATATAAAAATCTTTCCTATCTTTAAAACATTAATCAATTAATGAAATACAAGCCACAAGTTTGTACTGTAAAACGTTACAGCTAAATTCACTCATCTTTAAGTTCTGTTAGCTTATAATTATCTTTTTGAAGAGTAAGGGTGAGATGAAATTCCACATTTATTTAAGAAGGGGATCACCCTTTTTATTTTTTAGTAGGGTAAAATAGGAGAATGGAGTTCAGTAATTGCCATGATTAATTGATTTTCACAAACAGCTACTTTTTTGTTATATAGGAATATATAACTAAAGGTAGAGTCTTACATTTTTATTAATATTTTTAAGGAAGATGGTTTTTTTTACTTTGAGTAAGATATTTTTACATTATAATGAGTGAAGCAATATCATTATATCTTAATTATTAAGATATCATAACAATTGGTATTTTCTTGTGGTCAGAGCAATATACTTAAAATGAGTATAATGGCTATACTTAAATACAAAATGTTTATACTATCCATGGTGGAAAGCAGCAGGTGTAATTATTAGATAACAACACTCCTGGGTGCTTGAAGGCACAGATATTCTCTTCAGGGATGATATTAGGACATGATAACTATTATGCCCCAACGGCCTATTATTACTTAAGCTTATTTATAACCCCTAAAATTTACTATTGAAATGTCTATGCTATCACAAGCTATAATATCACGGTCTTAATACATACATTTTTTTTCTTCTTTAATTATAACAAACCCTAAAGTTGTTAGACATCGTCATTGTTAGGTAAACGGGAATGTGAATGAAATTATGAATTTTAAAATGTTGATTTGCATTAGAATGATCTTTAAAAATCAGTAAAGATCAGCTAGAATAAAAACGACTAATTAAACAAAAACAATATTTGTTGTAATTATTTTATTATAGGATATACCCATATATAAAAGTATGTAAATAACAGATACATAGCTGGATGAATTTCCAAAAATTGAATCATAGCTACATCACTGAAACTGATCAAAAAACAGAATGTCACCAGTGTCCTGAAAGTCTTTTGCACATCCTCAAGTAGTAACGTCTCACAAAGTGTAACCAATATCTTGGCTTCTAGCACCATAGTTTAGCTGTGTGGTGTTTTTTTTTAACTTAATATAAATAGAATCATCAATATTCTTCTTTTTGTATGGCCTCTTTTGTTGAAAATTAAGATGATGAAATTCATTCTTTTTACTGGACGTTGCTTTAGTTTCTTCATATTGCATATTCAACGTTGCATATGATCACTGGATGAATACACTGTCGTGTTTGCACCCACTCTACTTTTGCATGTTAAGAAGGTTTGGGCTCTTATGAACAGTGTTGGTGTGAATAAACTTGTACTTGTTTTTTGGTGAATATCTATCTATCTATCTATCTATCTATAGATAGATAGATAGATAGATAGATCTGTTTTGGGTGCACAGATATATATATATCTGTTTTGGGTGCACATCCGTGGGAGGAGTTGCTGGAGTACAGAGCATCCATATATTTAATTATAGTAGATATTCCCAAATAGTTTTCTTGAAGTTATTTTTAAAAACTTACACTCCCATCATCAGCGTGTATAAATTCTGTTGTTTCCACGTAATCTCCAAAACTGGACTACTGACATCCTTTTTATTTTAGCTGTTCTTGTGGCTAAACTTTTCTGTATTTTTCTATTCAGTTGTTTGTCAATTTCTTTTTGATTAATGGTCTTTTATATATTCTGAAGATAATAACTTCACATATTGTATATTAGGAATATCTTCTCCACTCTTTGGATTGCGTTTTTATTCCCATAATAGTTTATTTTATAAATATAAATTTCTAATTAGAACATAGTACAATCTTGTTTTATTTCCGTCATAGTAGATGTTTCATTGTTGTTATTTTGTTCTGTTTGGGAAATCTTTGATGCACGTTCATGTATATGCTGTCCTTTCTGTTTACTCAACAATGTTCAGATGTTAAATTTTCATTTTAATTAACTTATTTCTAACATCTGTTTTTATATTATTTTTGTTCTACTTAATATTTTGCCATGTAATCTCAGAGGCGTGAGATTGAGCCCTGCATTGGGCTCTTAACTGGTCCTGGAGTCTGTTTAAGATTCTCTCTCTCCCTCTCCCTGTCTCTGCTCATGCTCTCACTCTCCAAAACAAACCAACAAACAAAAACAAACAAAAAAACATATGTATAGCCATATATTATTTGTTTTCCAGGCAGTTGAGGATTTGAGTATTTCTTCATTGCCATTGTTGTTTTTAGTTTTCTAGTTTAATTCCATATGATTAAGGTAAAAATTTGAATACGTTCAATTCTTTGCAATTTTTGAGGATTGCTTTATGGCTTAGCTACGTAAGTTCAGCTTTGACAGATGTTTCATGTTTAAACAAGATTTCATGTGGGAGCACAATTCTGTATATATATAAAATAAGTTAGGTCAATTTTACTAATTATATGCTTATTATCTCCCATAACCTTATGAATATTTAGCTGCTTTACTAACAGTTATCGAAAATGGAGCAGTTAAATATTCTAGTCTATAGTGGGTTTTCTTATTTCTTCTTTTATATCTTTTTGTAATTTTTGTGTAGGGTATATTGAAGTGATGTTCTCATTGCTTACAAATTTAGTATCGTAGTATCTTCCTAAAAATCTTCACACTGTTGTTATGAAATGTCCTTTATTTGTGTTGTAAATTTTGCCTCAAGATCTACTTCGGTAGTGGTATACCTTATATCATCCTTCTTTTAGTTAACATTTGCATATTATACCTTTATCAGTGTTTCTCCTTTCAAGTTTTTGGTATTATTATGTTTCCTGTGCCTTTTTGAAGGATTTTGTATTTTTTTCCCATGGCGACATTCATAGAAATATTTACTGCATTTACTGTTAGAAAAAGTATTATTTCTAGGTGTGTATCTGTCACCTTACATTTTGTTTTGTAATGAATCTTCCTGTTTATTTGACTCTTTATTCTTTGTTTTAATATTAAATACATAGTGTGATTATTACATTGCCCTCTGCTAACCTCTTAGCAGACATTCTAGTGCTGCATTTACCTATTCCTCAATAATGCAAGAATCTTAGAGCACATTAATTCTAGTAAAATCTAGACTATGAGTATGGTGATACATTTTTAGATATAACAACAATGGCATGATCCATGAAAGAAAGAATTGATAAGCTGGTCTTCATCAAAATTATAAACTTCCAAGATGCTATGTTGGCTCGGTTGGTTAAGCATCCAACTCTTCGTTTTGGCTCAGGTCATGATCTCACGGTTGTGGGGTTCAGCCCTGCTTTGGGCTCCATGGTCAGTGTGGAATCTGCTGGAGATTTCTTTCCCTCTCCCTCTCCCCCTTCCCGCCCTGGCACATTCTCTCTCTCTCTCAAAATAAATAAAATCTTTAAAAATTTTTTAAAAAATTATAAACTTCTGCTGTATGAAAGATAATGTCAAGGAAATTATAAGACAAGCCACAGACTGGGAGAAAATACTTGCAAAAGAAACATCTGAAAAAGCACCGTTATCCAAAACATACAAAGAACTCTTAAACTAGACAGTAAGAAAACAAACACCACTATTAGAAATGGACCAAATACCACGGTGCCTGAGTGGCTCACTGGGTTAAGCATTTGCTCTCATCTTAGGTCATGATCTCAGGGTCCTGGGATTGAGCCCTGCATCAGGTTCCCTGCTCAGTGGGGAATCTGCTTCTCCCTCTCCCTCTGCCACTCCCCCTGCTTGGGCTCTCTCTCTCAAATAAGTAAATAAAATCTTAAAAAAAAAAAAAAAGACTTTATTAAAAAAAAAGAAGAAACAAAATGAGTCAAATACCTTAACAGATAGTTCATCAAAGAAGATATACAGATTGCAAACAAGAATATGAAAAGATGCTCCACATCATATGTTATCAGGGAAATGTAAGCTGAAACAGCTATGAGACATCACTACACAACTACTAAAATGGCTAAAATCCAGAACACTGACAATATTAAATGCTGACAAAGCTGTGGAGTAACAAGACCTCTAATTCACTGTTGGCAGGAATACAAAATGGTGCAAGCTTTGAAGGACAGTTTGTCAGGTTCTTACAAAACTAAACATACTCTCACCATAGGATCCAGTAATCACACTCCTTGGTATTTATCAAAAGGAGTTGAAAACTTAAGTGCACACAAAAGCCAATACACACATGTTTCTTGCAGCTTTACTAATAATTGCCAAAACTTGGACACAATCAAGATGTACTCTAGTAAGTGAATGTATAAGTAAACTGAATTATATCCAGACAATAGAATATTAATCAATGATAAGAAAAAATTAGCTACCAAGCCATGAGAAGACCTGGAGAAATCTTAAATGCATATTAATAAGTTTTTTAAAAGTCTGAAAAGGCTGCATAGTGTGTGATTCCAACTATGTTACCTTCTGTGGAAAAAAATAAAACTGTGGACTCAATAAAAAGATCTGTGATGAATGGAACTATTAAATTACTTATTGTATGCCTGAAACTAATATAACACTGTATGTCAACTAACTGGAATTAAAATAAAAACTTAAAATAGAAAAATAGCTTCAGAGGGGAGGGAGGTGGGGAAATGGGATAGGCGGGTGATGAGTACTAAGGAGGGCACATATTGCATGGTGCACTGGGTGTTATACGCAAGTAATGAATCATGGAACTTTACATCAAAAACTAGGGATGTACTGTATGGTGACTAACATAATATAATAAAAAATATTATTTAAAACAAAGAAAAATAGATGCATAAATAAGTAAGAATATCTGTGGTTACCAGGAGTTAGGGGAGAGGGAAGTATGAATAGGTAGAGCACAGAGGATTTTTAGGATAGTGAAACTGATTTATATGATAACATAATGATGGACACATACCATTATATATTTGTCTAAACCCTTAGGGTATATTACACCAAGAGTGACCCCTGATGTAAAATATGGACTTTGAGCTAAAAAAGATATGTTAATGTAGATTCATCAACTTAATAAATGTATCACTCTGGTAAGAGAAGTTAATAGGGGGAGGAGTCTTTGACTCTGTGGGGGGAGGGTTTTGTGCAAAATCTCTGTGCCTTCCACTCAATTTTGCTCTGAATGTAAAAGTGATATAAAACCGGTCTATTAAGATAAAAGAAAAAAAACCACATAATATCTCAAAATATGTAGAAAAAAAGCATTGACAAAATTCAACTTTTCATGATAGGTATAGAAGGAAATGCTGTCAATTTAGCAAGGGCCAAATATGAAAAGCCCAAAGCTAACATCAAATTCCATTATTAAAAACTTAATTTTTTTCCTTTAAAATCAGGAACAAGGCAAGGATGTCCGTCCACTACTGCCACTTCTATTCAAC
The DNA here is from genome assembly GCF_023065955.2 of Ursus arctos. Lineage (NCBI taxonomy): Eukaryota > Metazoa > Chordata > Mammalia > Carnivora > Ursidae > Ursus > Ursus arctos. The sequence continues at coordinate 30,658,830 of NW_026622952.1, read as the reverse complement.
ATATGACTGAAGTGCTAGCCAGAGCAGTTAGGCAAGAAAAAGAAATAAAATGCATCCAAGTCAAAAAGGAAGTTTTTAAAGTTCTTTTATATTTTGGATAATAACCCTTTGGTGATGTGTGGAAGTTTTGAGTCACTAAATGGTACACCTGAAACTAATATTACATTGCATATTAACTAACTGGAATTTAAATAAAAACTTTTCATTTTTTTTAAATAAAAAATTTCAAAGCAAAAAAATGGAAGAAGTAAAATTATCTGTAGATGACATGATATTATATGTAGAATACACTAAAGGAGCTACAAAAACCTCTTAGAGCTAATGAACAAATTCAGTAAAATCATAGGATACAAAATCAATGTACAAAAGTCAGTTCATTTCTATGTAATAACAGTGAATGATCCAAAATGGAAGTTAAGAAAATAATCTCATTTAAAATTTCATCAAAAAGAATAAAATACAAATAAACTTAACCAAGAAAGTGATAGACTGAAATTAATTTTAAAAGGTACAAAAAGTGGAAAGACATCCCATGTTCATGAATTGGAAGATGTAACACTGTTTAAATGTCTGTACTATCCAAAGTGATCTCCAAATTCAAAGCATTGCCAATGAAAATTGGAATGATAATTTTTTACAAAAATCCAAAAAACAATTTTAAAATTCATATGGAACCACAAAGGGCCCCAGATATTCAAAAGAATCTTGAGAAATAAAAACAAAGTTGTAGGTATCATGCCTCCTAATTTCAAAATACTTTCCAAAGCTACAGTAATTAAAACAGTATTGTATTGGCATAAAAACAAATATATAGACAAATGGAATAGAATAGAGGGCCTAGGGGGTCAGAAATATGCCCATACACTAGTCAACTGATCTTGATAAGAGTGACAGGAATATGCAATTGAGAAAGGATAGTCTCTTCCATAAATGAAGAAGCAATATGTCATGGGCCCCAAGTGATCATCCAAATTCTTGCAATGCATGCAAAGAATTCAAGGCTCTTACTGCCTACTACCCTGGCCATTTCTCAGGGTTATGATAGCATGGAACAGCTTTGACTGATGATGTAACACTTCCCTTTGGACAAAGAGCAGGCTTCTTTCCACTCGCAATAAAAGCAGTACATTCCCCAAACTCAGTGTTCCTGTTCTGTCCCTAGATTCACTATTTCTGTTGGTATTCATGTGGGCCCATGTGTATTGCACCTATGAGCAGGAACATTATGCCAACTTTCTGGTTACTGTTTTTGCTGTGTATAACAAAATTCATTTTCTCTGATCCAAGTGACTTGTATATTTTTGTTAGCATCAGTGAAACAGTAACAGTCTAGTATAGTAGCTTGTAAATAAGGTAAAATCTCAGACTCTTCACTGTTCCTGGCAGTCATGGGAGTGAAGACTTTTGTATCTTCCAATCCAGTCCAGCTGAGGAGCTGATCCCAGCTAACCGACAGGGATCAGAAATGCCCAGCTTACTATTATTTTAAGATACTAAGTCCCTGGTAGTTTGTTATTGAGCAAAAATAAATTAAATAATCATAATGAAATAATATTTAGAACCACCAAATGACACAACTCCACTCCTACCAGAATGACTAAAATGAAAAAGACAAAACACAAAATGTTGAGCAACCGGAACTTTCACAAACTGCTGGTAGAACATATATATAATCATTTTGAAAAATTTGTTTGGCAGTATCTTCTAAAGCTGAACATATGTGTATCTCTAACTCGGTATTTCCACTCCTAGTTTTATCCCCAACAGAATATTATGTATATATGTTATCCAAAAGACATGTAAAAATTGTTTATGCAAGCACAGTCAGTAATTACCAAAAATTGAAAATGAATTGTAGAATGGATCCATATAAATTAATGCTACTATGAACATTCCATTTATATCTAAAAAAAATCATTGTTTAACCCAAACTCATGAAGAAAAAATCATTGCCTAATTCAAGGTCACAGAGATTTATTTCTAAATTTATTTCTAAGTGTTTTCTTCTTTTTAATTTTGTATTATCTGTTCTGAGCAATCATTGGGCTAAGACCTCCTTCTGTTATAAAATTTTTGCTTATCTACTCAGATGAATCTGGGGAATAGTCGGTTACCATAACAAAAATGTTGCAAAGTCACACTTTCTAGAAAGAGAATTAGGTAGTACTCCAAAGTATAAATTTAGTATGATTATAGTGAGCATATTTGAACATAAAAACAAAACCATAACTATTAAACACAGACTTTAAATAAGATAATTAGTACTTGTAGGTGCTATAATACAAGAAGTATTAAAATTCAGAAAATTTGAATAATTCTGAAAACTTTAATTTAAAAGACCCTCGATCTGACTTTTACTCTTTGATACATATATGAATGGTGAGTTTAAATGTCATTATTCCTTATAAGTAAGGCAAGTCTATATTTTAATGAAACAAGATACAAACATAAGTTTCTGTGTTCAAAGTTTAAGTAAAAATGAAATGGACTTAAGCAATGTTTTTTTTTTTTTTTTTAAGATTTTTATTTATTTATTTATTCGACAGAGATAGAGACAGCCAGCTAGAGAGGGAACACAAGTAGGGGGAGTGGGAGAGGAAGAAGCAGGCTCATAGCGGAGGAGCCTGATGTGGGGCTCGATCCCACAACGCTGGGATCACGCCTTCAGCCGAAGGCAGACGCTTAACCGCTGTGCCACCCAGGCGCCCCCAGGACTTAAGCAATGTTTATCCTTCTTCTTCTTCTTCAACTTTATTTTTTTTATTATTACCATATCACCCAAAACCAATGCATCCACATTTCCAAAATGTTTAGTTTAGCAAATTCAATGCTGCTAGGGATGCACTATTTTAAAAGGGGGTGGAATTAAGCTCACCTTCTTTTTCTCTGTCTTAATCTTGGGAAATATCAAATCAGACTTAATGTGTCTCAGTCATTACATTGCACACAATCAGCATATTGTTTAGCCACATCCAGAATTATTTCTTGCTTGTCACGCCTACACAAGCTTTCAATGCAATGGCTTAAACCTACTGACTCCTAAACAGTTATATAATGAAGAATGCTCCCTCTTCTCCACACACACAAAAAATGTATTCTTTTTTTTTCAATTTTATTTTTTTTACCATTTTATTTTTTTATTATGTTCAATTAGCCGACATAAAATACATCATTAGTTTTTGGTGTAGTGTTCAACAATTCATTAGTTGAATATAATACCAGGGCTCATCCCAACATGTGCCCACCTCAATACCCATCGCCTGCTGCCCCATCCGCCCCCTCTTCTGTAGCCCTCAGTTTGTTTCCTGGAGTCCAGAGTCTCTCACGGTTTGTCTCCCTCTCTGATTTCTTCCTATTCAGTTTTCTTTCCCTTCCCCTGTGGTCCTCCACCCTATTCCTTATATTCCACATATAAGTGAAACTGTATGATAATGGTCTTTCTCTGCTTGACTTATTTCACTTAGCATAATCCCCCCAGTTCCATCCATGTCAATGCAAAAGGTGGGTATTCATCCTTTCTAATGGCTGAGTGATATTCCATTGTATATACGGACCACATCTTCTTTATCCACTCACCTGTTGAAGGGCTCTCAGCTCATTTTTACATTTAACATGAAAATAACAGGAAACTAGAGCACTATCCAATGCAATGTACTATGATTGGTTTTCCCACTTTTAATATAATACACAATCTTTATAATTAATGAAAAGTGCAAAATGGTGGATAATAGGTAAATACATTTTAAAAAATAAAGATTATCATAGGACATATATTATGGAATCCTTTTTTTCAATTTAATTTTATTTAAATTCTGAGGACTAATCCAGTGTAGTGTCCATATAAACCTTTACAGCATCCAGTATGACTCTTCTCTTGTAGGCCTGTCAGAGTGACGTGGCAGACACAAGACATACTTTAAAAGATTTCCCAGAGGAAGAAAAGTAAAAAAAATATCTAAACAGATACTTTGAAAACCCACACTTTTACAATATATCTACTTCAGTGAAAAACATTCCTGGTGAATGATAATTGAATTGACTCTATTGTATGTGATGTTAATCTTAAATTATATACTACTTCAAATTCTGCTAATAAATTTTGTGAATATAAATTAATATTAACTTTTTGGGACAATAGTGATGTTAATTGACATAAGTATCCCCCAAAACAATTTTCTTACTGATATAAATGTCACTTTTCAAATTAATTCTGGCAAGGACAAACTTGGCAGCTCTTTATAAGTGTCTTCTCTTCTGCAAAAAAAAAAAAAAAAAAAAAGAGAGAGAGAGAGAGAGATGCTTATAGTTTCTACAAAGAAGTAGGAAATGAAAAAAATAACATTGAAATGTCATTTTTTTTTTTTAGCAGGGCAAAATGCATGTGGGCAAAATTCCTGAGAGTGCTAGTAGGCAAATATATATAAGTTCTGTATGTCTAGTGGCCCTATGGGAATTTCCTTGTATCTTTCTTTCCTTTTTTTTAATAATAATTTTTTACTATGTTATGTTAGTCACTATACAATATATCCTTAGTTTTTGATGTAATGTTCCACGATTCATTATTTGCGTATAACACCCAGTGAACCATGCAATATGTGCCCTCCTTACTACCCATCACCAGCCTATCCCAATCCCCCAGCTCCCTCCCCTCTGAAGCCCTCAGTTTGTTTCCCAGAGTCCACAGTCTTTCACGGTTCATTCCCCCTTCTGTTTACCCCCCATTATTCTTCCCTTCCTTCTCCTACTGATCTTCCTATTTCTTATGTTCATAAATGAGTGAAACCCTATGATAATTGTCTTTCTCTGCTTGACTTATTTCACTTAGCATAATCTCCTCCAGTCCCGTCCATGTTGCTGCAAATGTTGTGTAATCGTTCTTTCTGATGGCTTAGTAATATTCCATTGTATATATGGACCACATCTTCTTAATCCAGTCATCTGTTGAAGGGCATCTCGGCTCCTTCCACAATTTACCTATTGTGGACAATGCTGCTATGAACATTGGGGTGCATATGGCCCTTCTCTTCACTACGTCTGTATCTTTGGGTTAAATACCCAGTAGTGCAATTGCTGGATCATAGGGTAGCTCAATCTTTAGCTTTTTAAGGGACCTCCACACTGTTTTCCAAAGTGGTTTACCAACTTGCATTCCCACCAACAGTGTAAGAGAGTTCCCCTTTCTCCACATCCTCTCCAACATTTGTTGTTTCTTGCCTTGTCCATTTTTGCCATTCTAACTAGCGTAAGGTGGTATCTCAATGTGGTTTTGATTTGAATTTCCCTGATGGCTAATGATTTTGAACATTTTTTCATGTGTCTGTTAGTCATTTGTATGTCTTCATTGGAAAAGTGTCTGTTCATATCTTCTGCCCATTTTTTGATTTGATTATTTGTTTCTCGTGTATTGAGTTTGAAAAGTTCTTTGTAGATCTTGGATACCAGCCTTTTATCTGTAGTGTCATTTGCAAATATCTTCTCCCATTCCGTGGGCTGCCTCTTAGTTTTTTCATATAATATCATGACAAGAAAGATCCTATTAAACTGTCTTGTTCTGCTCAAACTCATAACAACTGTCATTGAGTATAATTCACATGAGTGCTGTAAATTTAATATCATAAGTTCTATTCATTAATAATAAAAATCAACCTTTTGTAGGAAGAAAGAATACAAACACTGCCTTCTTTATACCATGAGACATTTCTAAAGATGACTTGATGTTCAAGAACAAATTAGATTATTCCACTACATACTTCTATTAAAAACCTTCTATTTAAAAAAAATTCTAGTTTCCCTTTCCCCCTCTCCTCAAAAACCCTATTTAAAAAACCCAATGATTTTCTACAGAATATTTGAAAAGTGTACCTGAATCTATATGTATTCTTATCCAAAAATTTAACAAATGTCATTTTAATAGTTAATTTTACAGAATTATTATCATCATCATTATTAACTTCCAAGAATGAATATTTCATTGGGAACATTTTTGGAAAACTTCAAATATTTTATTGTCAATATTCATTTTGAATTTAGAAAGCCATCCCAAAGTTATATAAGGAAGTGATTTATATCTCCATGGAATAGAAGGAACTTAATATTTTGGGATTCCTTTAGTCAAAATTTAAATGTCTGTCAGTGTCTTTTCTCATTCATTCCCTTAATCATTTCTATATAATCAAGATGTTTTAAAAAATGTCTAAAATAGTATGTAGACTGACATATAAAGAAATACCCTAAGATTCTTGGATGTGAATTCAATAGCAAGTGAAGGATAAGAAGAGAGTTGGAATTGATATACTGGGATGATTTTGGCATTACGCGAGTTTCTAGAAAAAGAGTTGAAGATTTTAAAATGAAAAAGTAGTATAATAATATTCTTAAACCAACTTCATGAATAGCAATATATGTGTGTGTATATATGGATATACATGCATATCTATATTTGTATGTATATGTATATATGTATATATATGAGTGTGTGTGTGTTTGTGTGTTTGTGTATATCCATGAACTTCCATTTGAGAAACATAAAATTTGACAAATATTTTCTTTCTAACCAAAAATGTGACTAAAATTGTTTGGATATTAATCATCATTCTAGCTGAAAAGTTTTATAAAGAAATATCATGGTAAGGTGCCCCAAATCTATTGATACACACAGCTAATTGAGAAATGATAAACTAGGGAAATTTTCAGGTATTGCAAGCACAAATATAACAAAGCAGCTATACAACAAAACTGGGCTTCTAAAAAGCATTTGAAACAATAAAGAAGGAAACAATTGTCCTCATACTATGAATAAAAGGCCACTGGTGAAAAGTATTTACAATGGAAAATATTAAAGTAATTGTTTTAATTAAAAACAAAATCTGAATATATAAGTTAAAAGAGGGCACTTATATTTTCTTCAACATCTTGATCCATCTGAAGTCAATTGCAATATATTAACTTGTACATTTGATATAGTCTTTAAGTAATCCATTATATGCTAATCAATTTGCAATATCTAATTTATCATACATAAGGTACTATATAATAAACTTAGAGATTTATTTTTTTTTTTTAAGATTTTATTTATTTATTCGACAGAGACCGAGACAGAGACAGCCAGCGAGAGAGGGAACACAAGCAGGGGGAGTGGGAGAGGAAGAAGCAGGCCCCTAGCGGAGGAGCCTGATGTGGGGCTCGATCCCGTAACGCCGGGATCACCCCCTGAGCCGAAGGCAGACGCCCAACCGTTGTGCCACCCAGGTGCCCCAGAGATTTATTTTTTTATCCATATGTCAATACTGCTTCTGTACAACAGTGTTTTAGAAGATTTAAAACTTTCTAGGATAAACTTAAAAAAGTAATCCATAGGAAAACATAAAGCTATGTTTTAAGAAGCTTCATCATTATATCCTTAATTAAATTAAATTAAATTAAATTAAGGTGATTTTTTTGTTTTAAACTAAAACATTTTCCAGAAGCAAAATAAAACTATCATATTCAATCAGGCTCAGATAGGGGTCCAATTAATCCAGGAGTTAGAAAACTTCAAACACTAGGTACTCATATTTTCCATTGTTGGACAGTTATGACCTTTTTAAAATTAAGTTTTCATAACTTTGACCCTCTCATTTTGTTTCAAGAAACTAATCCTGTAAAAATAATTAGTGCTATAGACTAAGATTTATTTTTCCGGAGATAGAAAATGTATCATTTATGGCTTGACCAGGGGGAGCAAGATTCCTGAGTGACGTGGTATTAGATATTTCTTATTCGGATTTGACCTTGACCACTTATGGGAGCTGATGAACAACCTATGGAAGGCTCTTGCTCTGCATCTGGTGGTGAATTTAGAGTTACTCTTGTCATAAGGATCTACAGTTAGTAAGAAAAACTGGACTTGAAATTAAGGTGGCCAGACAACACTGGAACACATCAGGAGAGCTGGAACCCATGAGGACAACTTTGGAGGTGACACATTGTCACATGCAACTTGAACCTATAGAGTCACCTGTTTAACCACCGCACCATGCGGTGATGAGCGTCCCTTGTCCAGGAAGCAAAGAGGTTAAGGGAGAACATTTGGTGGAAGAAGGAACTTTGGGCCCATAGCATCCTCCCACCCCAGCACGCACATACTAGAGGAGTAAGGCAGCGGTTGTTGACAACGTGCAGACCGCGGCAACAGATGGGCCTTTCTCCAGCTTTCTTCAGAACTTAATAAAAATGTTTGCCATATACTCATATACTCATCAATGAAAAAAAGAAGACTGCATAATTGAAGATGCAATATAATGACAAGAATTAATTGAACAAAAGACAAAATACTCTCCTGATAAGAGCAATTATGAGATATGGTGGTACGGGGGATGATTTTTATTTTCCTATTAATATTTTTTATATTCTCAAATAAGCATATTGAAAATGTATTGTATAAAAAAAAACAAAAAGTGAAATAATTATATTTTATATTTTGGTTAAAAAATTTGCTCAGGCCTCTAGTGAAGAATACAAAGATAATTTTGTGTTAGGATATTTCTTTACTACTATAAGTGATGCCATGTATGTGACCTGGTAATTATTCTTAAATTGTTCAGCTTTTCCTTTGATTGCTCTTGTGTTTTATTTTATTATCAGTTTCTGCATTCATCCAAACATCTCCTTCTAGAGAACATCTCTGAGGTCACAAGGGAAGACCTGGCCTAGTCCCTATTCTCACTCGCAAGTTTTATTATGCTATAACTCTTAAAACTAATTCAGCATACATCAATGCAAGGTTTTTTTATTCTAAAAACTTAGAATCTGACTTCATTTCAACCTTAGAGTTATTGTTTGCTAGTAATAGTGCCCCTACCTCCAGGATAGTCCACAATGCCTTAGTGAAAAGACTGTCCTATGAACACTCCTGGAGAATGTTCAGATGGTGGATACCCAGTTCTCCATTCTGGGGTTGTTACCTCTCTGAGTCTTCAGATCCCTAACTGAGTCTGGTGAATTGTGTTCACAGAAGTTCTCACATTCCCACCACATTTAATGGAGGCTATTTCTTTTCTTCCCTGGCCTCAAGAAACCACTGCAACAAAGCATGCTCATTTCCAAAGTTCCCTACCAGAATTCTGATTGCCATGTCATAAGTTAGAGCCCTACAACCAATGCATTTTCCTCTAATCTGCCTTATCTTTTGTCCCCATCACCAGGTATTTCCTAAAATGTTTTCTGACTTCCTTCAATTATTTTGTTCTTCGAACTATTTCTTTCCAGAGCAGAGTTCATACCCCCAAATTCTGGAAGTGCTGAGAACTGACCTTATCATTTTCCTTAAGACAAAGAGGGGTAGTGAATGTGAATATTGAGGTGAAAAATTATCACCTGAAGGAGCAAATGCTCCAACTATGTTCATCACGGAGCTTTCAGATAAGAAAGCTATTCTGCTTTTGCTGGTGGGATTGGGATCCTTTTGCCAAACAGGGAGTTTTGGGGAACTTGGGTAGTTAAAGATTCGCAAGCTCAGCCACCAAAACCCCAATTGTCAGCTCCCACTGTTTTTCTATGACAGCCCTAGATTTGATATAGGACATTATACTTTATCTGAGTTGCTATGCCACATTCAATCTTGATTTCAACAACAACAACAAAAAAAAATCCTCGTATTTCTGAAACAAGATTGACTCCTTCGAAGCTGCTTTAAAGCCTTCTAACATTTAGGACTTGTCTTACACTGGAAATTAAGTGCCTGAGGCATATATATATATTGTTTTTGCAAGACCTGCAATGTCATAAAAAACAGTCACCCACACCACATCCTTCTAAGTACTATAGCCCTTGAACCAACAAATGCAATAGGCACTTAATCAGATGACAGGGGAGTATATGAGCATCCTGATAAGGTCCAAGAGTGTTAGCTGGTGAAGCTCCCTCTTACATAGAAGCAAAGATTAGGAATGAGATCCTCTAAAAAGAGAAGTTAAAATTGTTTATGAAAAATCCTATATAGTAAGGTTAAGGTGTAAATAATTTTTGCATATTAGAAGAGAGGATAAATTCCTATCAGTAGAATTATTGAATCAAAGTGCATGTATCTTTTTTTAATCTGGATACACATAATACCAAGTGTGTTGTAAAAAGGGTATGCCAATTTATACTCCTATTCATACAAGGGAGATATTACAAGTATTTTACAACTACTAGAATATAGGCACTGACCAGTTAGAACAGATGCTCGCACCAACTAGAACATATGGCCACATTGGTGACTCTACCTGAATATTAGCTCTGAACAACAGTACCTGAAAATTGCAAATCCCTCACTCACATGTCAAGATGGGATAGTATCTGACTTCCTGATGTGTTGCCAATTTATTACAGGAAAAATGTGATATCATTGTTTGACTGGCATGTCTTTAATTAGACATAAGTGAACATTTTAAAATTTAGCATGCGATTTATTTTCAATTCTATCGTATTTGCTTCATTTGTCCATTTTTAGTTTTGCATGTTTCATATTAATAAAATTAATTAATGAGCCTCTGTAGAACTAAGGAACTTAGACTAATGTCCTTCATATATGTTACAAAATGTTCTTCATATAAATATATATATTATTTTTATATCCTCGCCATATCAGATTTTCAAAAATTTTCTTATTTTACTTAGTCATATTTTTACTACATCCTTCATTGCTTCTTGCTTTTCTTTCTTACTTAAAATGTCCTTTTAAACAATGATTAAAAATAAACCCAAATATTTTACTTAGTACTTATATTTATGAGCAAATCGATACGGAATTCATTTTGGTGTAAAGATTAAATTAGTGATCCAAGCTTTATGAAGAGAGCTGCCTATGTGTCCAGTTACCATTTACTGAGTAATTCATCTCTTTTATCAGTAATTTAAATATGTCTTTATCATTTACTAAATACAAATAGCTTTATTTAGGGACTCATATTTTATTTCTACTCTATTTACCAAATTCCTACAATGTTAATCATAGTTCCTAACAATGTCAATGCGTTTACTCATTTGATCTCTCCTACAATATAAATGAATATTGTTTAATTTCTATACCAGTATCACTATTCACAAGTATATAAAATAAATTTCAAGATTTCTTTGCAATTATTTTTTCCTTAGAATAAATATCCCATTGTGTTTTAAATTTGCTTAAATTATTTGTATGTGTAGTTATGTTATGTACTGTATAGAGTTAGGTTTTTTTTTTTTTTTCTGTTGTAAAGGTTCATTGCAAAATTTTTACCCTCATTTAATATTTATCTTACATTTTAGAATATGTGTTTTTTGAACAGGAACATCAACATATGTTAAATCAAAATTTTCTTCTACCCAATTTTTTTCAATTTTCACCTACCCTCTTAGTAAGCATTTTTTATTAGTCTCTAATTTATGCTTTCTATGTCTCTTGCATTTTTTTTGCAAAAGCAAACAAATACATTCAAATGTTTAATTGCTTGATAGTATTTTGCACATTGCTGTTTTTCACTCCACGTGAGCTGACTGTGCTGATATAAATCTTTCTTATTCCTTTTCACTGCTGCACAGCATCCCACTGTGTGGATCTGAACCAAGTGTCTTCCATGCATGGGTATCTAGGTATTTTCCAAAATATTGCCATTACAAATTCTGCCACACTGAATATATTTTTTATTTCTTTCAAAAATCCCAAAATATATTTTTGGACTAAGTCTAGAAGTGGTATATCTAGGTCCAAGTCTAAATGCCTATGTAGCTTCATCGAATGGTGTCCATTTTGCATTCCTGTAAGCAGTGCATGAGAGAACCTCATTCTTCACAGCCTTGCCACCTCAGTTTGATGTGAAATCTTAAACATTTTTATAATCTACTAAGTGAAAATTTTATCTTGTTGTAGTTTTATTTTGCGTTTTTATTATGTGTGAAACGTGTTAAAGGGCATTTGTGTGAACTGTTTATGCTCTTACTAATTTTGTATATTTTTCCTCATGCTTCTGAAAAAATGTATACATTCAGATGGTTTGTTTTGTGTTTGACTTCTTACATCTCATGCTGCTAAAGAGTAGTCTGATGCTGATTCGAATTATGTAATTTTTTAGTTGATTTGTTATTTTTCTCTGCAAGCATTATGAATGTGGCAATGTTCTTACATTCAACTAAAATTTGTTTGCCTGTGTGGTTTTCCTTATCTTTCCTTAGGCACTTAATGAGCCTTTTAAATGTAAATTTAATCTTTCTCTAATGCTGGACAGTTTATCACCGTATTTCTACCAGTACCTCCTCATTTATATTTGTGATATTTTCCTTCAAAACTTCTACTACAATTGCATTTATTTTATATTATCTTTTTCTTTATCCCCTCCAGCTGCCTTCAAAAGTGTTCCTCTCTGTCATCTTCCATTTTACTACTTTTTTCCACAGAATTCAGTCCACCACTTTCCTCATCTTTTTGTCTTTCACATCAACAACTAGATTTCCTTGTTAATATTTGCATAAGTCATGGGGTGCCTGGGTGGCTCAGTTGGTTGAGCAGCCAACTCTGATTTTGACTTAGGTCAGGATCTCAGGGTTGTGAGATTGAGTCCTGGCTGTGCACTCAGCAGGGAGTCTGTCTGAGATTTTCTCCCTCTGACCCTCTCCCCCATGCATGCTCTCTTTAAAAAAAAATATTTCCTTAAGCCACTTTTATGCCTTCTTATTCTTTCATATATTGCTAATATTTTTACTGATTTTCCAAATATATTTATCCTGCTTATTGTAAATTTCTGGGCACATTTTAATAATTCTGCTTTCAATGGTGCACCTTGTTCTCGTTCATTTTTTATCTTTTGAGGAGTTGTTTTTTTCAGGCAGGGGTCTGCTTATAGCCCATGTTTTCGCTCTCCTAGGCAGGATATCGGTCTTTTCTAAGAACGTATCTGGGAAGATTTGATGCTAGGGCTACCATTTATGTTGAGCTTCAAGATAAAGGTGTGTTTTAAAAGATACATGGAAAGGAACCCCCCAAAACAATTTTCCAGACACAGAGATAATTACTAATCTCTCCTTTTTGTAGCCATCTAATTTTCTGTCTCTGGTCCTGAGGTTCACCTTGAAACTCTCTGGGAGAAGAGCTGTCCCTGAAAAGGTAGAGAAATACCTCTTCAAGAACGTTTTCTTCCTGGTTTTCTTCAACTTCTGTCCCTAACTTGGGCAGTATACCCCCCCCCCCCAATTGAAACATGAGCACCACAGCCTGAACTGTTCCCATACACCTCTCCCACACTGAGAAGAGGCAAGAGCAGAATGCAAAAAGCTGTCTCTTGCATGTCTTCACATCACTTCCTAGAACACAGGTTGCCCCCACAGCAGCCATCCACCCCCACATTCTTCACAAGGCAATAGGACCTTAAGTACCAATGTGAGGTCCTCTTTCTGTTTCCTTTGGAATTCACCTTTTACTCTTGTTTTGTCTTTTCTTTAGGTTGACTTTGGAGTAAAAGGACTGTTCATGCTGGTTTAACTTTTTAAAGAAATAGAAGCCACTGCTTCCTTATATTTTTGCTTCCTGACTAGTTGTCTTTATTTCTGAATGCTGCCTAGATTGTCTCTTTTCTTTAAAGTCTTAAAATTATTTCTAAACCTTACCTGCTATACCTCACACCCCACCCTCATACGTTAGACCCTGAAATTGTGATTATCTACAGCAGTGTTATTCAAACGTTAAGGGATCTCTTATATACCCAGGAAAGTTTTAAGTGCAGGCCTTCAGATTTTAATCCCAGATGTTATTTCAATCAGAATGTTGCGGGCTATGGTTCAGAGCCTGTATATTTAAAACTCCCCAGGTGCTTCTGATTGATCAACTCCTCTTGGTAACCACTCACGTAAACCATATAACCGAGCAGTTAATTTATCACTCTGGTTCATGCAAACATACCTTTTCTTTTTACTGTAAACTAAAGTATTACCAGTTTACAGAAAGGACTGTGATTGGAAGACACAGAAATACACATAGAAACGTACAATCACACGCACATAACATGATTAATACAACACTTTTGTGCTAAATATATTAGTATCATAGATCAAGTCTAATGCAGTGTTATCTGCTGTTTACTTTTTTTCGACCCTGAACATTCAGTTGTGGGGTTTTCTGATAAATCACTACCGTCTGAAGTTCATGTTCTTTAATTCTTCCATTTAGTCCACAAATATTTAGTACTTACTATATGCCAGACATTATTTTAGTTGCTAGGATACGATAGTGAACAATATAAAGCATTACTCTCATAGCACATAATGTATGGGAAGGGAGATATGCAATAAACTAACAAATTAAATTAAACTATATTGGGTAATAGTAAGAGCTATGAAGAAAAAAATAATTATTCTTAGAGAGTATGGGGTCTATTTTAGCCAGGGGTATTAAGGGAAGATTTTGTAAGGAGATGGCATTTTATAAAGGACCTAAGGAAATGAGAGCTGCATTCATGCAAGGAGGCAGGGACAGAGCAGGGACTGTGAACAGTCCTACAACTTTTTTTCTGTTCAAGGAGTAGCAGGGAGGCCAGCATGGCTTGCAAGAGTGGGGATCAGGAAGAAGTTAGAGGATGCATTTGCAGATCCTGCAGACCACATTATTCCCCAACTTCTTTCACATAATGACCTCCATGGAGATGATGGCACATTAGAATAACGGGATGGGGTGCCTGTAGTCCAGTGGGCCCAGGAACCATGCTGATTCCTGAGAACCAGGAGCGGAGGGTCAGTATCTGAAGATTTGTGACACCAATTCCTGATACCAGGTTGGGAAACTCTGTTCTAGGTCCTTGTAGCTTTGGAAGTGTCCAGGAACTTGTTCTGATGAGAAGGGGAAATACTGGATAGCTTTGTATTTACAACATTAACTGAAAATTTCTCACCAAGGTTACCAAGAATCTCATGATGCCAGAACATGTAATTCTTTGTATTCTTTCTTTCCTTGCTTCTCCACATTTCGCCCTACTGTTGACCAACTTCTGTTTTTTAAAGCTTTCTTCTCCTGCGGAACTATCTTCTTGTTCCTCCTCTAGATGCCCATGACTTTTTGACCACTCTTTGTTATGATTTTTTTTTTCTCCTACCTTGTCTTGTTGTTGCTCCACAGGGTTCTGTCTTTAGAATTCTATTCTCATACCACAATCTCCCTAAGACAACATATCCAGATATATGACTTCAAATACACAGACACACCAAGGAGCAGCCCACTTTCATCTCCAGGTCAGATCTCTCTCCCGAGTTCAAAACAAATTCTGCACAGAAATTGTATTTAAAAATAAAATATTCTACCTTAAGATCTTTAGGTTCAGACTAAAATTACAATCCCTTGAAGCAAGAAAAGAACTTCTCTTTGTAAGTTTCTATCTTTATGAATTGAACCTTTGACTAAGAATGTTTCCACACCACAAACATCTATAATTAGCCCCACTCTCATAATCCTTCATACAAATCAATGACTGTAGCATCTTGTCTATTTAATCTCTAAAATATCCCCCATAAATATTCTCTCCTCTATACCTCTGTTGTTGCAGTCATGTTGAAGTCCTTATGATTATTTCTATAAAACTGTTCCAAAACAATGGATTCATAAAAGATGAACATTAAATGTCTTAAACTTCGGATGTAGAAGGAGACATGGGGAGGGGGGAAGAGGAAGAAGTGAAACATTCTCCCTCCCTTGCATTCAAGGGCTGACATGAAACAGGATTTGGAGTTTGCTTTTCTTTCAGTGTTAGGTGCTAAATACCTGACACTGTGTAAATGTTTTTCATTGAACATCTTAAGCTATGATGATATGTGTTTTTCATACAGTATAGACCCTGCAGTGAACTAGCTACTTACACTGGCTCAAAGCAGAAACAAACAAATACACAAATAAAACCCTTCCCTTTACCAGCAGAGGAGGACAACTTGGCTATTGCTAACTAACTTGACTAGTTATAAACAAACAAACAAAAAAAAAAACACAAAAAATGAAGGAAGCTCAAAATTGTCAAAAAGTTGAGTTTATTCAGGAATAGCAGTTGAATTGCAAGTGGGGACACACAAAGTGTAGCAAGCTACAGGTGAGTCTTTTGAGGGTTTGGAGTAAGCTGTATTTATGCACAGGGAGTATAAAGAGAGGAGAGTTCAGTTAGCGTCTGTTATAATCAAAACCAAATGGAGACCAGCTTTGAACATTCCCTGAGCAGACAAAACCAGTCCAGTTGTACAAATAAAGCTTAATTCAGCTTAGTTTATGAGATCAACTTGTCCTCGGTCATTTCTTATTCATGTCTCTGGAAACCATAAGAAAAAATTTCCTCTGGTTGATATGAGGTAACCCCAGACAAACTCTCCATCATTTAAGAAAACTAACATTGTCAAATTTCTGTAAATCAGGCATTGGTAGGAAATGAGTCTCTCAGTCCTTAAATTTTGTTTTCCTGACAGTATATGTTTAAGATTTTCCATCTTATATCCTTCCGTTCCATGTTAGTGAAATTCTCTCACATATTTGACCAATGTTTATTAAGCATATCATAGTGCCAGGCATCTTAGAGGCTCTAGAAATATGGTAGTAAATAACATAGATAAAATCCCAATTAGCAGAAGCTTTTATTTTGTATTTATAAACAGATAATATGTTGGTTTTTAATGTGTCATATTTCTATTTTTTTCTGGGAAATATTGACTATATATTATTTATACCTTAGGTTATAAATTTAGAATCAAATCCTTGTTGTGTAAATGACTCCATTGCAACCTACATATACTTCTTGCCCTAGCCTCTAATCGGCTTCCCTCTCTATCCATCAGTGCTTCAAAGGAATGTCAAAGATCTAGCTTTAACAAATCATATATTGCCTTCCTCATCTCCCTGGGACTCCTCATGTATTCTGAAGATAAATTTCAGATTCCCTATTGCTTGCAGCTGTAAGTTTGCCACCTTATTTCTTGCTTGCCTCCCCTTTGCAGTTCCAGCTCTAGAATTACTGATGTGAGGGCTGCCCCCTGACCTCACAATGATCTCTCAGGATTTGGTACTTTCACATTCCATCTTCTTGCCTGAGGTATTCTGCACTAGGACTCTTCCTGACAAAATACTACTCAGATTTTCACTCAAATAATTTCTTCTTTTCTCTGTCACCTACCTGCACCCCCACTTCTCTAAGATGTACAGACTCCTTTTGTGTGTGTGTGTTCTCAGACTACTTAGTGCATTCCTCCAGTAAAATCTGTAGTTTTACATTATAATTTTTGGTGTGTGTTCTCCTCTGTAGGCTATTAGTAGTTTTTATTTTTAAGACTTTTTTAAAGCAGTTGTACGTTAACAGAAAAACTGAACAGAAGGAACAGAGATTTCTCATACACTTCCTGACCCCATCAGGGTCATTGTGTGTAGCCTCCCCCATTATCAACATCCCCCATCAGAACTGGACATTTGTTACAATTAATGAAACTACATTGACACATTATCACCCAGACTCCATTAAGTTACATTACAGTTCGCTACGGGTGTTGTACTTTCTATGGGTTTGGACAAATGTATAATGACATTTACCCACCATTATAAGACCATACAAAGTATTTTCACGTCTCTAAACATCCTCTCTGCTCTCCATACTCATCCCTCTTCCTTCAACCCATGGCAACCACTGGTGTTTTCCTCTCTATAGTTTTGTATTGTTTTAGTTTGAAGACAAATACCTATCTTTTAATATTCTTGTTATTGTCATCAAGCTCAGTCCTTGGCCTATAATAAGAGATATATACATTCCACAAGTGAATAAATGCTGGAATCTAAAATATATATTGATATATCCATACATATTAATGAAAAAAAGCACAATTTCTCTTTTCATAAGTTAAGGAGTACAAAAAAACCTGTGCTTAAATTTGTGACTGGTAGGAGTTCATAATAAGGCAGATAGAAGAAAAAATATATTTTTAAATGAACCATGAAGGGAGAAGAGTAGAAATAGGGTACAGAGAGAGGAAAGATAGGAGAAGGATAGGAAGGAAAGAGAAAGAAGGAATACAGGCAGAGAGAAAATAGATTACTTTGGTCAAGGGTCAAACTTAACCATGCCACACTACTTGCCCAACACAGTACGTTTTTCCCTTCTAAAAAGCTTCATGAATGGATAGAATTTCATTGTAATAGATTTTTATGGGCATGGTGGATAATAAAGATATAGAATGTATTTATTTTTTTATGAGGGCATTGAATATTTTCTATTCTGTATTCAAAACATCTATTTTTGACATTATGTAGAAGAATTTTGCAAAATTTTGCCCAATATACCTGATAACTTTGATATAGGCAAAAATAATTGATGTTTTATGATGTATTAAGTAGTCTAAAAAACACTACAGTGTATAGTACACTAATGTATAAATGCTCTGTACTTTAATCCTGATAAGGTTGTTAAGGACACAATATTAACTCCATTTTACAGACAAGGAAATGGGCACAGAAATGCTGATTTGCATGAAGTTGATCAACAGATATGCCACACCTAGTTCATATCATCTCTTTCCAGGGTCAGTTCCATGGCATCAGCTCTTGCCATAAAATCATCTCATTCAAACATCTCCGCATGTTGGTTCAAATAAACTTGTCATGTATGTAAGTCATTTCTTTTTTTAAATTTTAATTCAATTAGCCAGCATATAGTACATCATTAGTTTCAGATGTAGTGTTCAACAATTCATCAGTTGTGTATGACACCCAGTTCTCATCACATCATGTGCTCTCTTTAATGCCCATCCCCCAGTTACCCCATCCCCCACACTCACCTACCCTCCAGCAGCCCTCAGTTTGTTTCCCATAGTTAAGAGCCTCTCATAGTTTTTCTCCCCCTTTGATGACTTCCATTTTTTTTTCCCTCCCTTCCCCTATGGTCCTCTGCCCTGTTTCTTATATTCCACATATGAGTGAAGCCATATGTGATAATTGTCTTTCTCTGATTGATGTAAGTCATTTCTTATTCAGAATTTCCTAACACTTGTAACCTGAGAGTGGATTCTCAGAAGGCATTACATGAATTTATTGTGTAAAAGCTAACCCTCTAAATTTAGAGTGTATATGATACTATGTTTAATAAATAATTAAACATCTCCAAGCAGGTTGTATTTGAGTTCAAAGTACAAATTATCTCTGTGTGAACAAAGATTTAAAAGCAATGAAAAATTTGATACTATTATGGAAACCATCACTTATTTTTTATATTTATAATTTCTTTACATATTGTTTATTTTTAAGTACTAATTTGCTAAAAACAATTTTATGAAAGAGAGGAAAGATATTCTGAAATAATACTTCCATAAGATTTTGTCATTAATACAGAAATTGAATAGAGTAATTTCAAGTTTTCTAAGGTTCTACATTTTAACACATATACATTAGCTCAAATGGAAAAGTGAAAGTAAACACTTACTTAAAATTGGCTAACTGCACTGATTTTGTAAGGAACATTTAAGGAAATATATTTTGTATTATTTTCCATTGTTTAGTAGCAGCATGAGGTCAGTGCACTTAGAGTTGGTAATTAGATAGAAGGTTCAAAAACATATTACCCAAATATCACATTTTCCATTTTAATTAAATTATACTTGCAGACACGGCAGGTATAGCTATCTAAATTAAGTTAAATTGTCCTATATATGCAATTTTGTTATTACCTTGGCTTTAATCTTTCATGATAAAAGATAACTTTGTCTACAATAGTATATTTATAAATATATGAATATATTCTTTTTTCTTTTTTCCTCCCCCCTGCACACAAAATATTCCCTAACAAGAGCAAAGCAGAAGGTGCTAAAATGAATGGCATGATTTAAACTCAAATCTCTTTTTTAGATAATGTTTCCCAGAATATGGTGCTGGGAACATCTGCATTGAAATCATGTGGGGATTTGTTATAACTTCAGACTCCTTGACCCTATCAGAAATTCAAATCCTAATCTCTGGGTATGAAATCCAAGTATTCATATTTTTAGCAAAATCCTAGGTAAAACTCTATAACCAACCATATAACATATCAACTTAATATCACATGAATCATCTACAATACTGTCTATCTCACTTGGAGAAGGTATGCTAGCTGTAAAAGTAGCTACAGAGCTGTAGAGGTAAATAGGAATAAATTGATACTCTTTGACTTAGCATAGCAGGGCAGGGAAGCCTGGGAATTTCTGTTTAATTTATGCAACACTTATGTTATAATGGCATAAATAAGTAATGCTTATATGGAAAGGATATTGTTAGGAGAATTCAGACCACTAAAAAGGGTGGGTTTAGTGAAATTAAAATAGAACTTTGGTGGTTTCCTTACCCACTCTGAGCCCTTTTCTTCATCATTAAGAGAGTAATAGGTTGGTGGCTGCTTCTCAGAGCTATTGAGAAGTGAGATGATGTGGCTGGGAGTGGCTGATATATAGGATATATCCTCTCTTTCACTCTCTCAGTATAAGTCTATGCGTTCTATGATTGGTGTGTATGTACATGCATCTATATTAATATTTTGCTGTAGAAGTAAACCATAGTGACCAAACTTTTTCTGTGAGTAAAAGGTGACAGTGTTTGCTCTATTAAAGAAATCTATTTTTTCCTTAATAAAATGTAATATTTAACAATGAGCATTATTCTATTATTCCCGTCATTATGTTTTATATCCGCCCATTTGTCTTAAATTTCAGAAACGAAATTACTCGCATGCACAGCTGTAAATGATTTTGCTATTGAACCTTTGAAATATTACAACTTTTGATAAAAGTATATTTTGGTTTATTTCATGGACTTTTTTTTATTTCACAGACATTTTAAGCTTATTCATTGCTAATGTGTTTTGTCACGTTGTATCCCTTAACATGTTTTTTCCTCAAAGAAGATATTTCACAATTAAAAGGAGACAAAGAACATTGCTATGACACAAAAAATATATCTCAGTCAATTTAAATTGGAAATCGTGTGTGTGTGTGTGTGTGTGTGTGTGTGTGTGTGTGTGTGTGTGTGTGTCTGGTCATTGTTGTCTCCTGGCAGCAGATATAAGACAGATTGTGTGTGAACAAGAACCTACTCTTTTCGCCTCATCACTCTTATTTTCCTTCTCTTCTCTTTCTGGACTGAGATCATTGACAAATGTATGTACCTCCCAGAATAGTCATTTGTTGCTTTTCCTCATCTCTCAGGTATGCCCATATGATGCCAGATTACACAGGTAACATCAGGTGGTGGGAAGAGCAGAACACCTTCACTAAACCTGGCACATAAAATGAGTAGTTCTGCAGAAATTAAGTCTTGGATGACACAGGGAAGCTGAAAGTTGACATTAAATGTTGGGAGTTTTTCAATTATCATTCCTTTTCTGGTTCCTGTATTCTCATCACTTAAACCTTATGAGTCTCAGACCTACACGGTTCATTACCTGAATGGAGTAGAAATCAAAGAAGTTGAGTACAGGTACCCCAATTTGCTTTTTTATTGAATATTCAGTCAAACAGGCTTATTTGGTTGGAGAGAGAGGGACCATTGTTTGACCTCCTTAAACCAAAACTTCAGAAATTTTTAGGACCTTTTCCCAAAGTCCCACCTCCTCTGAATAGTTTTATAACTAGTGGCTGTTGTCCTATCATTGCTGTTTTCATCGTGCTTCAGAAGAGACCACTAAAAGAGAAAAGTCACTTCAGAGCCTTCCTCTTAGTAAAAGATCATCTGGAAACTGAGCTCTGGGGGAAGACAGACTATTTGGGATCTTCAGAAAAAGGATAGGGAAAGATGGATAAACTCATCTGTTAATATACATTTTTTCATTCTCTTTACACTGTACTTATAGAAGACGACCATAGATACATTTCCACATCTCAGTATTTTTTCTTTATTTTTAACTATACCTATAACTATGTCTATTTTGTCTATCTTAGAGAATGGGAAAAATTTTACCAGCTAAAAATATCCTATTTTTATTTGAAAGGAAACAAACACATTTTTTAAAGCAGTTACATCTGTAGGATTGGACTAACCACTGAACAAAATTAAAATGCTATAGTTTCTTACAACAATTGTTGGAGAGGATGTGGAGAAAGGGGATCCCTCCTACATTGTTGGTGGGAATGCAAGTTGGTACAGCCACTCTGGAAAACAGTGTGGAGGGCCCTTAAAAAGTTAAAAATTGAGCTACCCTATGATCCAGCCATTGCACTACTGGGTATTTACCCCAAAGATACAGACGTAGTGAAGAGAAGGGCCATATGCACCCCAATGTTCATAGCAGCAATGTCCACAATAGCTAAATCGTGGAAGGAGCCGAGATGCCCTTCAACAGATGACTGGATTAAGAAGTTGTGGTCCATATATACAATGGAATATTACTCAGCTATCAGAAAGAACGAGTTCTCAACATTTGCTACAACATGGACAGCACTGGAGGAGATAATGCTAAGTGAAATAAGTCAAGCAGAGAAAGACAACTATCATATGATTTCTCTCATCTATGGAACATAAGAACTAGGATGATCAGTAGGGGAAGAAAGGGATAAAGAAAGGGGGGTAATCAGAAAGGGGAATGAAACATGAGAGACTATGGACTATGAGAAACAAACTGAGGACTTCAGAGGGGAGGGGGGTGGGGGAATGGGATAGGCTGGTGATGGGTAGTAAGGAGGGCACGTATTGCATGGTGCACTGGGTGTTATACACAACTAATGAATCATCGAGCCTTACATCGGAAACCGGGGATGTACTGTATGGTGACTAACATAATATAATAAAAAATCATTTAAAAAAAATAAATAAATAAATAAAAATAAAATAAAATAAAATGCTATAGTTTCTTGAGGGCACCTGGGTGGCTCAGTCAATTAAACATCCAACTCTTGATTTCAGCTCAGTTCATGATCTCAGAGTCTTGAGATCCAGCCCCATGTCCGGGCTCCATGCTTAGCAGGGAATGTTTGAGATGCTCTCTTTCCCTCCTTCTCTGCCCCTCCCCCTGCCCTCTCCCTCTCCCAGTCTCACTAAAATAAATAAATAAATATTTTTAAAAAATACTATCATTTCTTGTTATGATGTGAAGAGCATGTTGAAATATGAAACAGTGCTGATATATGCTCATTGGCTGGGTATGGGTGCATATATAATTTCAAAAGGGAAATTTTAGGCCAGAAACATTTTTCTTCAGAAAAAAATATTATTTTATAGATATGTTGTATGGATATAAAAATAAAAGTACATGCCTATGTTATACTACTTTTATGTAACATGTCAGATTGGAATTGTCATCCATGTTTAAATACAGTTCAGTTACAAACATGCTAGATAATTCTGCCAAACCGACCAACCATGCGTATTACTGTCTTCACCAAGGGGAGAGGATTAGGAGACTGAAGCAAGAGATCAGGACTGTTACACTAAGGGACCTCCCTATCATTATTAATATTACTATTTTATTATAATTATTGTACATAATTAATTGGTAGAATTATCTTGTATTCTCATTGTACGTAAGGCAACACATAACTACATGAAAAGATGTTCCCAACTAAGAATATTTTTCCCTTTCCACTAAATCCTGTTGCACTTAAGCCCATGTTCAACAGCTTTTGCCTAAAAAATTCAGCCTTGTTTTCTCTTCCAAACCATATCAACCAATCCCTTCACCAAACACTTTTCGTTAAGTCAAAATACCCTTGTGATTACTTCATCGCCACAAGTGTCTGCTCCCTCTCACACTCTACTTACACGTGCTTTGTTCCCCTTCCTTGTTCTCTTGCACTTTCTTTGTCTACATTTCATTAGCCTCCACTCCCTAAGGAGAGAGAATGAATCCTCTGTGTCTTTTGTTCTTCCTAATTACGCCAAGTACAACCGTGGGTATTTAATACTTCTTAAGTTAATGTTAAATGAAGAAATGTCTCCTAGTGGATTATCTGTGGCACATAAGTAATTTTTAAGAGAGGATGGGCCTGTCTCTCCACTGTTATTCCTCAGAGATTATGTAATTGTCCTGTGAGAATAATCATGTAATACCTTTTTATTAGTGGTGGTGAGTCACCTGGCCTCTACAAAAAGGTGCAGATTGGTTTTCAGGTTAGTCATTTTAATCAAAACCATGAACCGTATGAAGAGCGCTGCTTAATGTTACCAAGGGTAAACAAAACCCAGTGTGTGTTCAACAGTCTGTCAGGGATAAGCAAAACTAAATCAAAGTCACGAATTACGCAGAAACATGCTCTTTGTAAAGGAGTGTGATTTTATGTGTGGGCGTGAGTGTCTGTATGTATATATCCAAACAAATTTTTATAAGCTTTTCACTGTGTAGTGAATTGTTATTAAACTCTAACATGGCTCAGCAAAAATATTTATTGAAATTTCAGAAAAGTACATTTAAAAATACCTTATAAAGAGGTTACCCTGGGAGAAAATTATAAGCAAACCAAATCATAATAATTTAATATATTGGGCTTAGAAAGGTAATATTTGTGATAGGTGAATAGAGAATTTATTATTTTTCCAAAGTTGAACTATATTTTAAGAAATGTAATTACTCTATACATAAGAATTCAGAATACAATCACCACAGAAGGGAAAAAAAAGAAAAGAAATGTACTTATCCTACACTATAACAAGCATACCAAGGCTTTAAATGAATATATATTTATTAAATTGCCTCTGACAATTCACACGATCTGATTATGTGGCAGGATGCTCTGACAAAGGATTTGATTACATGGTGCATTGAGCTGTGGCTAGGAAATAATAACCTTCCCTGTTCGTGCTTCTCCTTGTTATTGTTGGAAAAGAGGCAGAATGGGGAAAAATCGTTTGTATCATAAACAAATCAATTACTGATGCAAGACCTACGATGGCATGACATTTATGTTATGCAACTGAATTTTATGAATGGATAATAAATTTTTCTAAAGTGGATGCTAATTTCGATTAGGTCAACTAGGATTATGGTAACTGGTCCATGTCACAGATCTCCACCATCTGTGCTGAATGATTAGATAGGCTTGTAAAGACATGTCTCAGGTAGAGAAGCAAATATCATTAATCATATTTTTGTGTGACGAGAATTGTATGACTGTATTCAAGTCCTGTACCAGAGTTAAGCAAGTGATAATTTAAATATTACAGGAAGTGTTTGAATTTGAGGGAGGAGAATTTCAGGAAAGGGTACAATATTAAGCTAAAAAATTAATAATTATTTTATTGTAATTATTAAAGGACCTATTCTTTTTATATATTGCATTTCCTATTAAGTAAATATTTCTGTGCTTATGACAAAAATAAATAGTATGGCAAACCCCACTGAACTGTCACAGGGGTTTGCCATACTATTAGTAAGTGTGTGTATATGTGTGTCTATATTTGTGTGAAATGGTAAAGGGTAAAGGAGGAGTATGTATATATACACAAATTATATAGAATTATATATAAATTATTTATATATATCATATAAATACATACATTTTATATGTATTTATATAAATGTTCCAAAGCATACATATATATTTATATATAATATACATATAGATTATATATATATATATGTTCCAGAGAATCAAAAATATTGTTGTAGCAAGCAATGAATCTCTGAAATATGAAGTATTCACAACGGGAAAGAGAATATGAGTAAATGTGAATTATGCATGCAAAGCTGTTAAGGTTGTCTATTAAGACAAATTGAGTAAAGTTTAAATTTATTTGGTTTTATTCAATTTTCTTTTTGATTAGAAATTTGTGAAGTGTAGATGTTTTATTTATATATGGCACCATGTCACACACACAAAAAGTTGTTCAATAAATATTAATTAATTTTAATTGTGAAATATATAAAGGAATCTGTGTCTTTGGACATAGATAAAACTAATAATTTATGTCACTTTAAATAATGAGGATTGACATAATTTTTTTTTTTGAATGAGAGACAGAGAGAGAGCAGGAGAGGGGAGAGGGTCGGAGGGAGAAGCAGACTCCCTGCTGAGCAGGGAGCCCGATGCGGGACTCAGTCCCGGGACTCCAGGGTCATGACCTGAGCTGAAGGCAGTCACTTAACCAACTGAGCCACCCAGGCGCCCCGATTGACATAACTTCTAACACTATCATTATTGTGGTTTATACTCCTCTCGTTGCATAGACAGATTGTGGTAGAAATGTTAGATAAGCCATTTGATCCAATCTCATTTCAGTCTATCATCTGGAACTGCAGGGGAGACATACACTATGTTTCCCCGATCACCTAGCAGCTCGGATGCTTTTGTACTGTCTGAATCATGATTCCCATCTGGCAGCTGCAGCCTCATTCTGGGGCCAAGTGGCCTGGAGCACACTTCCTGGTTTCCATAATGAAGCCAAGTTATTATGTTCCTGAAGCCAGGATTTAAGAAAGTTATTGTTTATCCTTAGAGTGTAGATAAAATGGTGCACTCATGTATCCAGCAGTTGACTCAATGATTTTCTCCTTATAGTGGAGGTCGTGGTTCTCTTGCTGGGCAAATCGGATAGTGGCAAATCCAAGCCAGAATTAGAGCCTGCCCTGTAGCTTCTTAGCAATTTTGTAAGCATTTAAATTCCCATGTTTATTCAGTTAATGCCTGAAGTATCTAAAATTATTTCTGTTATCTATGTAACAAAGCTTAATTGTTACACAGATAATGTTTCTTGATAAAACCTTATGTGATTTCCTGTACCTTGATTTTATTACATATTATGTTTCTTACTTTGGGCAGACTGGGATTTTGAAAGAGTTATTAAAAATTTAAATGCTAGGGTGCTTATTTGAGTAGTTTTTACTAATTACAATAATAATACATTTTATATTTCAACCAATACCTATTTATTCAGTGTGGGTCACATGACAAGATACTGGAGTAGATAGTGGAGATTGAATAGTAGGCAGCCTTGTCACTCTCTAAAATATCATTGTACATTAGAGGGAAAAGAAAAATAAAGACCTAAATTAATACACAGTTCAATAATGCCACAGTGAAAATCATATATGAGGTAAAAAGAAAAAGGTTTTTTTTGTATGTTTGTTTGTTTTACATAACAGTCAGGCATTGCTCAACAATAGAGACCCACGAAAAGAAGAAGAAAGTTCTAGCAAGGCTCCTGGCTTATCAATCAATAAGCTGTTTGCCTGCAACAATAAACCATTTAGTGTTGCTAGACCCTAGACCACAAAGGAATGAGAGGCCAAGCAGAGACTTAGTAGTCAGGCAGATTCCATTGTGAATGACTCTATGTGTATTGATAGCTATCTTGAACATGACCAAGGAGAAAGCGGTAAACATTGGCATGATTTAAACTAAGAAAACACACGTGACCGTATGTTAATTGGAATAATAACTTTTTCAACATTTGTGAGGAGGAGAGGTCAAGGGCATGAGATAGCAACTAAATCATTGTAGAAATAGCAGAGGCCAGAAGAAGTGAGTGATGTTTGAAGGTAATTTCCAGCTCCATGCTGACTGGCGCAGCAGCTCAAAGAAGAAAACTGTGTCTCAGACAGTGATCAAGCTCTGGCCTGAGCAAATGGACGTATGTTGACAACACTGATTAAGACTAAAACCCAAATGAAGAAAATATAGATGAAAAGTAGATTGGGACTGAAACATGGACATGATAATAAATTCAGTTTTGGGAGATGTCAGTCTAAATTAATGTTCCCATGGATTTTCACGGTATGCCATTAGATACTGGGTTCTGAGTTCAGCAGAGCTGGAAGCTGGACACACAAATGTGTGTCTGGCACATTCATCGCTGGACAGCACTTTAGACCAGCCCTACCAGTGATAACATCTCTCAGTTCCTCTTATGTAATTACTTCCACTAACCAACATTCCATCCGATGGTTTCATCTTTTATAGGTTAGTATCTTCAATCAGGTTATAGTCAAGTTGTGCCTGTTAATTTTTTTTTCTATTTTCAATGTTATTTTACATTATCTACCACATGAATAACTTTTTTGTCATCTTTCTGTTGATCTTGTACTTCTTATACTTTCTATATACTTATACTTTCTATTCTAGTGGTTCACTAGAATGTGGCTAGATGGTACTTACAAACTGATTCTCTTATGTTTTGTAAACTCAAAATTCTATTCTGTAATGGTATTCTTTTCTCTTTTACACAACTAAAATAATTGTTTAAATAAAGCCAAAGTAAAGTGTGGGTGTTATCAATAGTTTCTCAAAAAATATGGTATACATTTATTTTCCAAATATGATTACATTTTAGAGATATTTGAGGTAGAAAATAATGCAATCATACAATGTGTGTGTATGTGTCTGTGTCTCATAGGTATCTAAAACTTTTCAAAAGTTCCATATTCCAACATACACACACATGCAAGCTAATCCACTCAAGTGCACACCCATGTGCATACACACATTAGTCAGCTGTGTGTAGTTTCAATTTCACTGAGAATTTGACCAGATTTTGATTGTTCAATGAATAGAATTTGAGAAGGCTAAGGAAAGAGAACTATCAGATTTTCTCTGATGTAGAAGAAAAAGCCTTTTACACTTTAAAATATTCACAATTATTGAGACAGAAATAACACTTCATGAGATTTATTATATGGAAACTATTGTGGGTTGAAAAATATTTCTGTATTGTGTGATTTTTATATCACTATATTATGAAAATGATAAGTTACATCTAGGTTCATCTAAGGGAAATGGTTAAAAAAGGTAAACATTCCTATAATAGAATATTACACAGTTCTTAAAAATAATATTATAGAAGAAGAATAATTCAGTGTCTTTATGATATGAATTATATGATATATAAAAAAATAAGTATGATAGCAAATCAATTTTATAATAATTAACTTTTAAATTTTTGCTAGTGAAGTTACAGGGTGATTTTTACTTCTACTTCCATATATTTTAAAAATAAAATTAGGATGATGTTATAAAAACAAAGTGGAATTATGGAAATTGTCCTTGAATTCACTAACTTTTGAACAAGTCTCATGTCTTTCATTGTATTTTATTATAATGAAAAACAAAGAAATAGATAATACTGGCAACATTCCCTTGCCTCACCTTTTACTTGATATATCAAAAATATATAACCAAAAATCCTTTTTATATGGAACACATTGTTATTAGTTGGCAGAATTAGAAGCTTTGGTACCGATTATATATTGCTGTTATGGAGAACCATATCATATAAATAATATATAAGTTCTTTATATAAATTCTTCATACAAAAAGAGTAGCTATGAGCTAAGAATTTCATGTTGGTAGGAAGACATCAGTGTCCATATGCATAAATTGAGAACTTTAATGTCCTCAGAAGTATATAAATATAAGTATTTCTTAAAGGTAATCTCTGAAAGTTGGATAATATTTGATCCTACATGTTTTGCATTAGAAAACAATTTGATTCAAAATGAAGCATAGAAGAATCTTATCATAAATTAAGTATCATCAAAAGAGGCCATTTTTTTCTATTTACTCATCAAATTAGAAAATAGAGAAAAAGCAAGTTTTAAGGCAATAGTAGAAGTATAGCTGTATTTATATAATAATTATTATATTTATTATATATCAAGTCATGTGTATGTGTATGTGTACCGTCTAAGATTTTAACCATTAAGACAAAAATTGGGCATTTTGAAACAAAATAAATTGGTTATTATGTACAAGAAATGTATAGGACACAAAAGTAATATAAGGCCTAAGGCAGGTTAATTGGGAAAAGTTTAAGAATCAGCTGGAACACTGTTCTTTTCTCAGGAGGGATCTGCTAATGAGCTTATTCTAATACGATCGTATGTTTTCCTGGTGGGATACACTATCACTTAATAACCAATTGAGAATACTGGTACTAAGACATTGTAGATGAACCCAGATGAGGGTGTTTTTCCCCTTGCTGTGTCTCTGTATTAATTTCTTAAGCTCAGTTGTTTTTTCTGTAACTTGTCTTTGGTCTCTTATACGCCATTGTTCCTTACTTTAAATAGGAATCACGTTAACACTTAAAAGGTAACTTCTCCAACAGTGTATAGCATAAGAAACCAAAGAAAATCACACATATTACAATAAAATTTAATTTTATATGAGTAAACTTTTGCGATTCCTTTTACTGAGTACACATAAAACAATGGCTCTTTTATCCCATTCCTAAACAAAATGAAAAAAAAAATCCAGTAATTGTTCAGAGATATTCTTTCTACATATTATTGGATATATGGAGAATTAAACTTACTAGTCTGATCATTTTTGACACTTATTATAATTATTAAGAAAAAGAGCAATCTATATAGTGATTACATAGCAAGACAGATATGATGTATTTTCATAATACGTGACTACCAGTCTCACTGAGAAGAATACCCAGCAAATGTGTAAAATTTTCAGCTTTAATTTCTACTGTCTGAAAAATATTCAGTTGAAATTATTTTAGGAAGAAATAATAATTATTTGAAAGGAAATATTTTATACAAACATATCTTAAAATTACAAATACGTAAACATTTGCCAAAAAATTAATTTACATGTTTTTCAACTAAAATTCACACAGTAAGCAACTAAAGTATTTTTAATATATTTATAAATGACAAAATCAAAAATTAAATAACAACTAAACATTATAGAAATGAATATTATTATTATCTCTAAAGATTTTATTTATTTATTTGATAGAGAGAGCACGAGCAGGGGGAGCAGCAGAGAAAGAGGGAGTATCAGGCTCCCGGCTGGGAGGACCCTGGGATTATGACCTGAGCCAAAGGCAGATGCTTAACTGACTGAGCCACCCAGGCACCTGAGAAATGAATTATTATTGAATGCAAAGTGTATTTTTATCGTTTTTTTCTTTTTTAGTGAATAAATCATATAATTTTCTTCATATACAAACTAAGGTTTATTTAGGATAAGAGTTCCAAATGATTGGTAAAACTGCTATTTCAAATGTGATTTAGGCTTTTATCCCAAAACAAGAATTTGAATGCGTTCAGTTGAAGACTACAAAGACAAACCAATCAATCAATCAATCACCGAATGACTGGTTTTCCTATGCTGAAATATATCCCAGGTTTCTGACACCAACCTCTTCCTTGTAAATATTGGTTCCTTCCAGTAGTATTGATTGAGTAGCAAGGAACTGGTAATACAGTGCTGCCCTCAAGCTGGTTAGAGATACGTGGAGAAAATGCATATTTAAAGGAGACAAAGAACACAATCACATATCATAACTTCTGTAACAGAGTAATTTCTGAGTGTCATTCTAAACCAGAGATCTGAAAATAAACAGATGAGGCCAGAGGAGGGCACCTATGTTGGTGAATGGAAAGAAAGCGTCCTAGGAAGAAGTTTGCAGGAAAACAAATGCACATGAGCAAAGAAAGGCCTGCAAGAGTGAGAACACGACATCACAAGAAATGGCAAGAATGTCAGTGTTTACTGTGCAAATGGGATAGGCTGTGTGAGTGATGATAATGGAAAAGCAAGCACAGGTCAGATCATGAAGATGTGCTCCATACTGAAGCATTTTTTTTTCTTTTTCTTTTGCTGGGAGAAATTGGCTTCCACTAAAGAGTTATAAGCAAGGGAATTGGGGTGTTTAGAAGTATACCGTAGTTTAGAACACGTGTTGGAACACTTTAAAAAAAAAAAAAAGGACCAGATAGTAAAAAAATTTGGTTTTGCTTGCAATACTGTTTTTGTTAAAATTATTCAATTCTAACACTGTGGCTTGAATGCAGCAATAGACAATACATAAGGACAAAATGTAAGGGTATGTAATTTCCAAAAACAGCAGTTCGGAGTTGACCCATGGGCTGTGGTTTGCCAGTCCCTAGTTTAGAAAGATCATGCTGGCCTCCTGAGAATAATGGCTGCTGGTGAGGACTCAAACCAAGTAACTGTAGGCTGCGTTGTAGGGCCTTGGATTTGGGAATGAAGAATTACATGCTAACGTTATTTAGGCTATAAAACACAAAGGACTTAGCCACAGATTAGAGTTAAGGGAGAAATTTCACATGGGATGACTCCCAAATTGTTGGCCTGGACAAACAGTTTCATGGTGATAATGCTGGTCAATGAGAGGAATAGTAGATTCAGGAATGTAAGGACAGAGAGAAGTTAAATTTGTGTATGTGAAGTCTTAGATGTCACAAGATATCCAGAGAGAGTGTTTGAGTAAGCAACTTGAAAGTGTTCCTTTATGTGGGAAGAAAGGTCTAATCCGGACTTTAATACCGGAGAGCTACCCCTGTTATCTTTATACATATTGTACCTCAGACTTTAAATTCTTACAGAGATATTTTGAAATTAAGATGAGACTTGACTTACCAGAGCATGTCTTCTTGATTATGAGGTTGAGGATTTTGTGCCATGTGTCCAAGAGGGCATCTTTGTGCATCCTTTCTCCTCTTCTGTCTCTTTCTGAGGAATTTGTTGCTGTCTTATTGTTCAGTCTTGTTAGTTGGTTGATGAGGGGTTGCAGGATGTGTGTCTCTTTGTTCTGAATCACCTTAGTCTCATATATATATATATATATATATATATATATATATATATATACATCTCGATGGAAGTTAACACCAACTGAAGCACAAAGAGAAAAATATTTTTAAAAATCAAATACAATTTTCAAGGTGTGTAGGTCAATACCAAAATCTTTAAAAGATCATTAGAATCCCAGAAGGAAATGAAAAAGAGAAGGGCAGAAACTAGTACTTGAGGAAATATTGGCAGCAATTTTTGCAAAGTAAAAGGGACAGATATCAAAATGCTGATATAAAAATCACACACACACACAAATCATGCACAATACAAAATTTTTTTGAAAAACACAGAACCCACCATATACAAACTGCTGATAACAAAGTACAAAGACAAAATCTTGAAGGTAGCTTGAGTAAGAGGAATCGTGACACAGAGAAACAACGGTAAAAACTGTAGCTGACTCCTTGTCAGAAATCATGGAAGCAAAAAGACAGGGGAAATGATATTTTTTAATGCTGAAAGAAAAATAATGCCAACCTAAAATTTTATACTCAGTGAAAAATATGCATCAAAAGTGAGGGCTTTCTTGACAAATGCCATATGTTGTCACATGTGGGATCCCCCCAGAAAGCCTTATAGATGAAAATCATAGAACTAATTGGTGGTTGCCAGAGGTGGGGTGGGCGAATGGGCAAGACAGGTAAAGGAAGTCAAAGGCATAAACTTCCAATTATAATATATATAAGTCCTGGAGATATGACATATAGCATGATGACTATAGCTAATAATATTGAATTTTATGTATGAAACTTGCTAAGAGACTAGAACTTAAAAGTTCTCATCACAAGAAAAAAATTCCCTAACTATGTATAGAGTTATGCTGGTGATCATTTTGCAACATATGCAAATATTGAATCATTATGCTGTAATGAAACTAGTATATGTTGGTTGTAGTTCAATTATACCTCAATAAAAAATTTCATCTCCAATGAAATCTGAGGAAATTCACAGCAGTCAGATCCCCTCTTTAAAAAATGTTAAATACCTTTCTTCAGATAGAAGAATAAGGTATCAAATCTATAAAAAGAAACAAAATGTTGAAAGAAATTAAAATAAAATTCAATCAATTTTTTAAACATTTTAATTGTTTTAAAAGATTATAGACTGTCTATAGAAGCAATGTATTGCATGTTAATACCATATTGAAAGTAGATGGTATAGAAAAGATAGACCAAGGATGGAAGAAAAGAAATGAAACTATATAATAAAAAGTTCTTATACTACACAGGAGGGGTATAATATTATTTGAAGGAAGATTTTGATTACAAAAGAGATAGATTGTAAAACCTAAGTAAGACACTCTATTTTCAAGAAAGTATAACTAGTACATCACCAGAGAGGATAAAATGGAATCAGATAATGTATTCAACTAATAAAGTAGAAGACAGAAGGGGAGGAAAAATGAAAGAACAGACAAAATAGAAGAGGCTAGTGAGTTGGTAAATTACAAGCTAGCATATCACCTTCAATGCAAATAATTTAACACGCAGTTAAAGTTTGTCAGATTAAATATCAAATCCAAACATACGTTGCCTATAAAGAAAATCATTTTAAATATTTAAATAATAATCAAATCACATTTCTGACATATAACTTGATTTCGTATTTTATAAATAACTATTAAAACAATAAGGAAACAAGGGCGCCTGGGTAGCGCAGTCATTAGACATCTGCCTTCGGCTCAGGGCGTGATCCCGGTATTCTGGGATCGAGTCCCACATCGGGCTTCTCCGCTGGGAGCCTGCTTCTTCCTCTCCCACTCCCCCTGCTTGTGTTCCCTCTCTCGCTGGCTGTCTATCTCTGTCAAATAAATAAATAAATAATCTTTTATAAATAAATAAATAAATAAATAAATAAATAAATAAAACAATAAGGAAACAAAACAAAAAGTGATCATGAATGCAAAGCACTTAGAGCTCTCTCTCCTAGAGGGCTTTGATTTGAGAGCAATTTTGGAAATTAGTTGAACAATTTGTTATTCATTCACTGATGCTCCTAATTATCCTACTGCTAGATATTAACCCAAGGAAGGAGAAAATATATATGTGTGTATATATATATACACATAAATCTTTATGTGGTTATTTTATTTTATTCACAATTATCAAAAATTGGAAGCAATGCATATGTCCTTCAACTGGAAAATGAATAACTATGATATACTCATAAAAACAAGTATGAGTACTTAGCAACTACAAAATACAAACTATTGGTTCTTGCAAAAATATTAGTGAACTTTAAAATTAATTGTTTAAGTGAAAGAAGTCAGTCCTCAAAGGACGCATATTGCATTATTCCATTTATGTTACATTCTAGAAAGAAAGTAAATCAGTGGTTGCTAAGGGTAGAGGGGTGCAATTTATAAAGATGCAGCATGAAAAAGAAAGGTGTAGCATGAGGGAGTTTTTGTGGTGATGGAATAATTCTGTATGAAATTGTGGTAGTGGACACATGACTCTATATACTTTTCAAAATGTGTACAACTGTACCCAACCAAAGGCATATTTTGCTTTATATAAGTGTTCTGGTCATCTTCAGAGGCAGACGGAGCTCACCCCAAATGTAGTTGAGATGTAGAGATAAATGACTTCACACACATACAAAAGGAATATGAAAAGGCTTATTATTCACATACCTGAAGTATTTGGGGAGAGCAGGGAAGGCCTCTCAAGGAAGTTAAGATGCCCCGAGACAATAAGGGGATAAGTAGCCTGGGGTTGTACTGTGGGTAGGGAAAGGGACTAGTCCAGAGCTCCCTCCATTTGAGGGCAGGGGCTTACCTGCTTTGGATCTCCTACTGATACCACAAGAGGGAGTATTCTGGTTTCCTAATCTTCTTGCCCAAATAAGAGGCACAAGGGGAGGGGGAGCTGTGTTACCCAATATGGAAAAGTCAACAGCGCTCAATGGGCAAAACAGATAAGGACTGTAAGGGTCCTATAGCAAATTTTATCATAAACTTTTTATACTTACTCTTTAGTATATTTTATTGATCAAAACATCTGGTTCAAAATGTAAATATTGGTTTTGAATTTCATCTCAATCTCCAGATGTATGATATTAAAAATGTAATAAAATTATATATTTTTTTCCGATAAAACCATTTCAGGTATTTCAGTGTTGCTATAAGGGAAAACAAACAAAAAGGATATTGATGGAGAATAAAACTTACAGTTATGCTGAGAGGAATTACAAGGGCATATAGATTGAAATCATTGTCCAAAAGTAATATGTATGCATTAAGCAGTCAGTTGTCCATAATGAAACAGGAAAATGGTTATTAAACTTCTGAATTACACCTGTCATGTCATCTATCTTTCCATGTCAGATATATAGCTTGGCTGGATATCTACATGTTCAATTTTATTTCTGATCTCCCTCTTGCTTTTACTGTCACATACAATACCCATAGTTTGTCTTTTAGGATGTTATCAATTTTTTAATTTCTCTGCTTGCCCCTACCTCCTTCCTGTAGAGGCTATATATAGGAAAAATAAGACTCTTTCTATCCACCAATCTATCTCTAGTGCTTTAGATGCTTTAGAGTAGAATATCTACAAAACAAAGAAAGCGTTTATTTAATCAGCAAATATTGTTGAGCTCCTACCAAGTCCCCGTGTCTATTCTATATTCTAGAAATACAGAAATAAAACAACAAGAGCAAATCCCAAGCCTCAAAGAATTTAATTCTAGAGAGGGGATGGAGAAACTTAACATTAAAAAAACACACGAAATAATTGTAGATGTTGATAAAAGGTTTGAAGGAATACAGTAAGATAATGTTATAGAGCAAGTGGAGTGGGAAGTGACAAGGTAAGTCTAAGTGGATAATATTCAAACGAGGACACAAATGAAGAGAAAGATAAAGCCATTAGAAGACACAAAGGAAGAGTTACAGGCAGAGGACATTGCAAATGCAAAATTGTGATGCAGGAACAAGCTTGATGTGTTCAAACACAAACAGGAAGAATAATGCAAATACTAAGTTGTTCCATGGAAATTCTCTGGGACTCTCATGGGAGCTAATGTAGGCTTTAATTATCAAGCTTCAAGATTTAAAAAAAAAAAACAGAGAGAGACGCCTGGGTGGCTCAGTCCCTTTAAGCGTCTGTTTGGCTCAGGTCATGATCCCAAGTTCCTGGGATAGAGTCCCATATTGGGTTCCCTGCTTAGCAGGCAACCTGCTCCTGCCCCTCCCTTGTGCTCTCTCTCTCTGTCTCTCTCTCTCTCTCTCTGGCAAATAAATAAAATGTGAAAGAAGAGAAAGAAAGAAAGAAAGAAAGAAAGAAAGAAAGAAAGAAAGAAAGAAAGAAAGAAAGAAAGAAAGAAAGAAAGAAAGAAAGAAAGAAAGAAAGAAAGAAAGAAAAAGAAAGAAAGAAAAGAAAGAGAAAGAAAGAAACTAGAGAAGATCCAGGGCATTTATAGCATGTGCATCCTGAAATTGTGCAATTTATTGAAGCTTCATAAAATATTTCATAACTTTTTCATGTTTCATATCTATATCTAAATTTATATATAGTGACTTGATTAAATTTATATAACAAATAAAATATTAAAGGCCAATATGCACTCTCTGCTAGACGAATTTTTAGTATAAAATAAGACAAATGTTTGGCAGCATACTGTTTCAAATCATATGAAGGCCTTGTTTAACAGATCTGCCCAAGGACTGTTAACAGGAAATGTTCTATGTTCCACTTACTATTCCCTCTTGAGATTCTAGACTCCGTGAACTTACAGAATGACTCCCGGTTGAAAAGATAAGTTTAAATGTTAAGGTTCTTTGACCTAAAGGATATTAACACTTTTATATCTAACAGCAAATTTATTTCAACATTCTTTTATTAGCTTTCTATAATTACCCAGCTCCTGAACAAACCTTACCATCTTTCTGTTTCCCTCATTAATTAGTGAATAGAATGAAATTGTCAATGCATAGTCATACTATATTTATATAAGAATCATATTTTAAACGTTTTTATACTTACATTTTAACAGACATATAAAACAGTTTTCCAGTCAACGTATGGATGTAATATAAGGCAGCACAAAATGCAAATATCCTAGTGCTTACTTTGGTTCAGAATTGTGGTTTGCTTCCTGCCAAGAATTGCTGCATAAATATATGTTTAGGTTTGCCTGTACCAAACTGTATTATATTGCTTGTAATAATGTAAGATTTCTTGCAAGACAAAGATTATGTTTGCGACATAACTGTTTACATGTGTATAGTTTTGAAGGAGAAAAGCCACTTGATTTTAAAATTTTAGTTCTAGTAGTTACTTCTCATGCAACTATTCTTATGAATATTTCTTATAAATAAATATAATCTTTCCCCATGTGAGTAAGAAAGAAAAACATAATACTCTCTCAACAAAAAATGTATCCTTTTGTGGAAATTCTACATATACAAATGTACTTATGTGCACTTACAGCAAACAGAACTTTTGTATGTAAATTGTAAGATAACTCAATTATTTTTAATGTGGCTGTTATATTTTTCTCAAGACTTGCATGGGGAGAAAAACATGGATGAGATTGACATAAACCACACAGTGGTTTTACAGAATTCTTTTTAAAAAAATGCATGAATATAATCGAAGACTCTTCTCACACAGACCACATCAGCACCTTTTCAGAATTTGTTTTGGAGTGGAGAGCAGTGCACAAGAAAGGGAAGCACTTGTTAGAAAAAAGCTTCATGATTTCATCGCACAAAGAGTCATGCACATATTTGAAAACACGGGTAAAGCACATATTTGAAATCTATACATTTTAAGGGACTCAAATATAGATTTTGAAAATACGGAAGATTATCATAAATAATGTAGATAGAGTATAACATATCTGAAAACAAATTTTGGAAAGTTAAGTGAATCTAAATATTTAGTAATAGGAACAAATGGGAAAACAGCATTGAGAATAGTTGTTTTGTACATTTTAGAAAATATGATATAGAATTGAGGTGATTTGGAGAGGCTTATTTTCCTCACCACAGGTTAATTAGGAAAAAAAAAACTGGTCAATAATTATAGAAAGGGGAAATAAACACATGCAATAAGGAAATTAAAGGTCTTTGCAGTAAAATAATTGAAATTACAAAAAATCCAAGTAAAATCCAACACACATATGCATCCCCCATTTAGATGAAACATCAGAT
Organism: Ursus arctos; assembly: GCF_023065955.2. NCBI lineage: Eukaryota > Metazoa > Chordata > Mammalia > Carnivora > Ursidae > Ursus > Ursus arctos. The sequence goes on along the minus strand of NW_026622952.1, from coordinate 30,620,168 downwards.
GAAACATCAGATAAGGGACTGAGTCGAAATATACATATGTCTGCTACGGGTAGGCTAAAATGTAACTATACATTTGGACTGGTTAAGAGAAAGTAACAAGATTGTGTGTGTTTTTTCACCAGGGAATTACTCTGCATCTCTGGGACCATAGCTGGAAACAGGATTCAGGAAGAAAAACTCAACGGTTTCCAGCCCAGGTAATAATAAAAAAAAAAAAAAGGAATAATACACTATTCTATGAGAATTAGAGATGTGAAGGAACATCTTTTGCCTATATTTTATATAAAACAAATTTAAATGGGTTTACTATTTTCTACTTGAGAATAGATAGGAGTCTCAAAAAGTTTTCAGTTAAGTTTTTAGGGAAGTGATTGGCAGATAATATCGTAACCATTTATAAAAATTTAACCTGCACAAATTACCATTATATTGTAAGGTGAATTCTGAGTTACTCTTAATATCCTCTGCTTCCTGCAATTCTCTCTAGTCCATCTTCATAATTCAGGTGGATGGTGTACTTTTTATACCAGGGACTAAAAAGGGCAAGATGGTATACATGAACACATTTGAGAAGCTAAGTGGAACTAAGTCTGCCTATTTTGTCTTTATGCTCCAAGATAGAAGAATTTTCCTTATATATTCATCTTCCACTAAAAGAGGTGGCTTTGGAAATAAAATAACATTACTGGCTCTATGTAGAAGGAAATATAGGCATATTTCATTTTATGGTGCTTCACAGGGAGTTTTTGGGTTTTTGTTTTTTTGTTTTGTTTTGTTTTGTTACAAATTGAAGGTATATGGCAACCCCGTGTCCAGCAAGTCTATCAAAACCATTTTTCCAATATCATTTGCTCACTTGATGTCTCTGTGCCACATTTTGGTAATTCTCACAATATCTCAAACTTCTTCATTATTATTATATTTGTTGCGGCGATCTGTTATCAGTGATCTTTGATGTTACTATTATAATTGTTTTGGGACACCATGAACCATGTCCATATATGATGGGGAACTTAATCAATAAATGTGTGTGTTCTGTTTCATTAGCCATTCCCCCATCTCTCCTCAGGCTTATTTATTCCCTGAGATGCAATAGTATTGAAATTAGGCCAATTAAAGCCCTGTGATGGCCTCTAAGTGTTAAAGTGAAAGGAAGAGTGGCATGTCTCTCACTTTAAATCAAAACCTAGAAATGATTAAGCTTAACAGAGAAGGCAAGTCAAAAGCCAAGATAGGCTAAAAGCTAGGTGTCTTGTGCCAGTTAACCAAGCTGTGAATACAAAGGAAAAGTTCTTGAAGTAAATTGAAAGTGCTTCTCCAGGGGACAATGATAACAAAGCAAAACAGCCTTATTGCTGATATGGAGAAAGTTTGAGTGGTTCGGAGAGAGCACTGGACCAGTCACGACATCCCTTAGATCAAAGCCTGACCCAGAGGAAGACCCTAACTCCTCTCTTCAATTCTATGAAGGCTCAGAGAGTTGAGGAGGCTGCAGAAGAAAAGTTTGAAGCTAGCAGAGGTTGGCTGGTGAGGATTAAGGAAAAAACCCATCTCTATAACATGAAAGTACAAGGTTGAACAGCAAGTACTGGTATGGAAGCTGCAACAAGTCATCCAGAAGATCTAACTAAGATAATTCAGGAAGGTAGCTACACTCAACAGTAGATTTTTGATGTAGATGAAACAGCCTTTAACTGGAAGAAGATGTCATCTAGGACTTTTATAGCTAGAGAGAAGTCAAAGCCTGGCTTCAAACATTCAAAGGACAGGCTGACTCTCCAGTTAGCAGCTAATGCAGCTGTTGAATTTAAGTTGAAGCCAATACTCATTTACCAACCTGAAAATCCTATGGCCCTTCAGAATTATGCTGAATCTACTCTACCTTTGCCCTATAAATGGAACACTGCAGCCTGAATGACAGCAAACCTGTTTACAACAATTACTGAGTATTTTAAGCCCTGTATTGAGGCCTACTGCTCAGAGAAAATATTCCTTTTAAATTATTACTTCTCATGGACAATGCACCTAGTCACCCCAGAATTCTGATGGATCTCTGTACAGTGAGATCAATGGTGTTTTTATGTCTGCTAACTTAACATTAATTTGCAGCCCATAGATCAAGGAGTCATTTTGACTTTTAAATCTTGCTATTTAATAAACATTTCATAAGACCATAGCTGCCTTGGACAGTGATTCCTCTGGTGGATATGAGCAAGGTAAGTTGAAAACCTTCTGGAAAGGATTCACCATTGTAGACACCATTAAGAACATCTGTGGTTCATGGGATGAGGTTAAAATATCAACATTAATAGGTATATGGAAGAAGTGGATTCTAACCCTCATATTTGACTTTGAGGAGGAGTTCAAGACTTCAGTAGAGGAAGTAGATGCAGAGGTGGTGGAAACAGCAGGAGAATTAGAAAAGATGGAACTGAACTACTGCAATCTCATGATCAATCTGGAATGGATGAGGCATCGCTTCTCATGACTAAGCAAATAAAGTGGTCTCTTGAGATGGAATCTATTCCTGGTGAAGGTGCTGTGAAGATTATTGAAGTGACAACAAAGAATTTGGAATATTACATAAACTTAGTTGATAAAGCAGCAGCAGGGGTTGGGAGCATTGACTCCAATTTTAAAGCAGTTCTGCTGTAGGTGAAGTGCTATCAAACAGCATCACATGCTACAGAGAAATAGTTCATAAAAGGAACAGTCCATTGATGAGGCAAACTTCATTGTTGTCTTATTTTAAAAGAAATTGCCATGGCCATCCGAGCCTTCAGCTACCACCACCCTGATCAGACAGCATTGTCAACATTGAAGGAAGACTCTCCACCAGCAAAACGATTACAACTTGCTGAAATATCAGATGGTCATCAGCATTTTTTAGCAATAAAGTATTTTTTAATTAAGATATCTACATTTTCAATGGTACCCTTGTTTCAATTGGTGATCTACTCCAGCTGCTCACAAGGGACGTGCAAGTCTCTCTGAATAACTACTCTCCATGATTTCCCCCATGGCTGTAAGTTCTGCAGATTTATGCTTTACATCTTGGAAGCAGAATAGACTTTTTAAAAATCCACATGTGGAGGGAGAGAGGCAAGATGGCAGAGGAGTAGGGGGCCCTATTTCAACCGGTCCCCTGAATCTAGCTGGATATCTACCAAACCATTCTGAACACCCACGAAATCGGCCTGATATATAAGAATATATATCTAGATCTCTACAAGCAGGAAATCTCTGGCAGTTAGGAGGTATGAAGGGCAGAGTCATGATTCTGCAGGAAGATATCGGAAGATAAACAGAAGGGGGAGGGAGCCACCATAAGCTGGCACTGGGAAGGTGATATAACACCGGAGCACAAAAGCATCCTGCACTGGGAAACAGGCACACACTCGCAGACTAATAGCAGCCAGAAAAGGACGTTAGTGCAGCCCCCAGACAGGATCTAGGAGCTATGGGTGCACACATGAATGGGGGGTGGCTCGCGGCTTTAGAAGCACAAAGGGCAGAGACATGCCCTGGCCCTGAAGCGACCTCTGGGAGAGTTGCCGTGGGCATGCATCACTGTGGGAAGCTGTGGTTTTTAGCAGCGCAGATGGAAAAGGAGACTTTGTGTCCTGGAGGGCTCAGTGAAGAGCAGACTATGATTTCTCTGCTCTGGGTCAGAGGTTTGGGTGCCATCATTTCTGCTCTGACTCTCAGAAGAGATGGAAGAAACACAAAAAGCCACCAGAGAACAAAAGCTCCAAAAACCAGTTTCCAATGAGCCCACCTGCCCCCCAAAAGCGGGCAGGGCAACTCTGCCCAAGTAGGATTACATGAGAAACAGCACGGCAATCCCCTCCCCCAGAAGACAGGCTGGAGAACAAGAGAACAACAATCCTAGGTCCCTACAAAATGGGTGCATCTTGCTTGGGTCATGGTTAATACTTTGGACTCTGTACATTCCCTCAACCACACCTCAACAGAATGACTAAGAGGAGGAACCCCCAAAAAAGAAAATAATCAGAGACTATGGTCTCAGCCACTTCAGAGTAGCAATTATGAAGTCAATATCTAGGCTTGAGAAAAATATTAGTGACAATATAGAATCTCCCAGGGCAGAAATGAGATCTAATCAGGTTGAACTTAAAAATACTATGAATGAAATGCAGTCTAAACTGGATACCCTGACAACCAGGTTAAATGAGGCAGAAGAACAAATTAGTGAGCTAGAAGATAAGATGATAGAAAAGAAAGAAGCCAAGAAGCCCTGGAATAAAAAGCTAAAAGCCCAAGAGATCAGACTGAGAGAGATTAATGATGCCATGAAATGATCCAATGTCAGAATTATTGGGATCCCTGAGGGGGTGGAAGGAGAGAGAGGACTAGAAGATATATTTGAGCAAATTGTAGCTGAGAACTTCCCTAATCTGGGGAAGGAGAGAAGTATTCTTGACTAAGAGGCAGAGAGGACCCCTCCCAAGATCAATGAGAACAGAACAATGCCCTGACGTATAATAGTAAAACTTGCAAATCTTAGAACCAAGGAAGAAATCCTGAAAACAGGTGGTGGAAGAGATTCTTACTTAAGAAGGGAAGAGCATCAGAATAACATCAGAACTGTCCACAGAGATCTGGCAAGACAGAAAGGCTTGACAAGACATATTGAGGGTACTAAATGAGAACATGCAGCAAAGGATACTTTATGCAGCAAGGAGCTTCCAGGACTGGCAGAAACAGAAAGAATATGTGACCACTCAGTTGCCCTGCAAGAAATATTAAGGGGGATTCTATTAAAGAAGAAATACCCCAAGAGTAATACAGACCAGAAATTTACAGAGACAATCTATAGAAACAGGGATTTCACAGGCAACATGACAGCACTAAAATCGTATCCCTCAATAGTCACTCTAAACGTGAATGGCCTAAATGCTCCATGAAATGACACAGGGTTGCAGATTGGATAAAAAGACATGACCCATCCATATCCTGTCCACATTTTCAATCTAAAGATACATCCAGATGGAAAGTGAGGGGATGGAGAACCATTTTTCATGACCACAGACCTCAAAGGAAAGCTGGGGTAGCAATTCTTATATCAGACAAATTAGATTTTAAGCTAAAGACTATAGTAAGAGATGCAGAACAACACTATATCATTCTTAAAGGGTCTATCCAACAAGAAGATCTAACAACTGTAAATATCTATGGCCCCAATATGGGAGCAGGCAACTACATAAGCCAACTGTTAACCAAAATAAAGAATCATATTGATAATAATACTTCAATAGTAGGAGACCTCAACACTCCACTCTCAGCAATAGATAGATCATCTGAGCAGAAGATCAACAAAGAAACAAGAGCTTTGAATGACACACTGGACCAGATGGACTTCATAGATATATACAGAACGTTCCAACCTAAAACAACAGAACACCATTTTTTATATTAATTTTTTTATTATATTATGTTAGTCACCATACAGTACATACCTGGTTTTTGATGTAAAGTTCGATGATTCATTAGTTGTGTATAACACCCAGTGCACCATGCAATACATGCCCTCCTTACTACCCATCACCAGCCTATCCCATTCCCCCACCCCCCTCCCCTCTGAAGGCCTCAGTTTGTTTCTCAGAGTCCATAGTCTCTCATGCTTCATTCCCCCTTCTGATTACCCCCCTTTCTTTATCCCTTTCTTCCCCTACCGATCTTCCTAGTTCTTATGTTCCAAAGATGAGAGAAACCATATGATAATTGTCTTTCTCTGCTTGACTTATTTCACTTAGCATTATCTCCTCCATGCCGTCCATGTTGCAGCAAATGTTGAGAAATCATTCTTTTTGATAGCTGAGTAATTTTCCATTGTATATATGGACCACAACTTCTTAATCCAGTCATCTGTTGAACAACATTCTTATCGAATGTACACAGAACTTTCTTCAGAACAGACCACATACTGGGTTACAAACCAGGTCTCAACTGATACCAAAAGATTGAAATTATTCCCTGCATATTTTCAGACTATAATGCTTTGAAACTGGAACTTAATCACAAGAAAAAAAATTGGAAGGAATTGAAACACTTGGAAGCTAAAGACCATCCTGCTAAAGAATGTTTGGGTCAACCAGGAAATTAAGGAAGACCTTAAATAATTCATGGAAACCAATGAGAATGAAAACACATTAGTCCAAAACCTATGGGATACTGCAAAGCTGATCCTAAGGGGGAAATACATACCCATCCAAGCTTCACTCAAAAAAGTAGAAAAAATCCAAATGCACAAGCTAACCTTACACCTAAAGGAACTGGAGAAAGAACAGCAAATAAAACCTAAACCAAGCAGGAGAAGAGAAATAATAAGGATTAGAGCAGAGATCAATGAAATAGAAACCAGAGAAACAGTAGAGCAGATCACCCAAACTAGAAGCTGGTTCTTTGAAAGAATTAATAAGATCAATAAAACTCTGGCCAGACTTTTCCAAAGGAAAAGAGAAAGAACTCAAATTCATTAAATTATGAATGAAAGGGGAGAGATCACGACTAACAGCAAGGAAATAGAAACAATTATTAGAAATTATTATCAGCAACTATATGTCAATGTATTAAGCAACCTGGAAGAAATGGATGCCTTCCTGGAAATTTATAAACAACAAAGACTGAAACAGGAAGAAACTGATAATCTGAATAGGTCAATAACCATTAATGAAATTGAAGGAGTAATCAAAAACTTCCTGAAAAACAAGAGTCCAGGGACAGATGGATTCCCAGAGGAATTCTACCAAACACTTAAAAAAGAAATAATACCTATTCTTCTGAAGCTGTTTCAAAAAATAGAAATGGAAGGAAAACTTCCAAACTCATTCTATGAGGCCAGCAGTACATTGATCCCAACATCAGGCAAAGACCCCCATCCAAAAGGAGAATTACAGACCAATATCCCTGATGAACATGGATGCCAAAACACTCAACAAGGTCCTAGCTAATAGTATCCAACAGTACATTAGAAGGATTATCCATCATGACCAGTTGGGATTTATTCCTGGGATTCAAGGGTGGTTCAACATTCGCAAATCAATCAATGTGATAGAACACATTAATAAAAGAAAGGGCAAGAACCATATGATCCTCTCAATTGATGCAAAAAAAATTTTTGACAAAATACAGCATCCTTTCCTGATTAAAACTCTTCAGAGTGTAGGGATAGAGGGAATATTCCTCAATTTCATAAAAACCATTTATGAAAAGCCTATGGCAAATATCATTCTCAATGGAGAAAAGCTGAGAGCTTTTCCCTTAAGATAAGGAACATGACAAGGATGCCCACTTTTGCCACTATTGTTCAATATAGTATTAGAAGTCCTAGCATCAGCAATCAGACAACAAAAAGAAATAAAAGGTATTCAATTTGACAAAGAAGAAGTGAAACTCTCTCTCTTCACAGATGACATCATACTTTATGTGGAAAACTCAAAAGACTCCACCCCCAAATTACTAGAAATCATACAGCAATTCAGTAATGTGGCAGGATACAAAATCAATGCACGGAAATCAGTTGCTTTTCTATACACTAACAATGTAACTGTAGAAAGAGAAATTAGGGAATCAATTCCATTTACAATAGCACCAAAAACCATAAGATACCTAGAAATAAACCTAACCAAAGAGGAAAGGAACTATACTCTAGAAACTATAGAACACTTAAGAAAGAAATTGAGGAAGACACAAAAAGATGGAAAAACATCCCATGCTCACGGATTGGAAGAATAAGCATTGTTAAAATGTCTACGCTGCCCAGAGCAATCTACACTTTCAGTGCCATCCCTATTAAAATACCATTGGCATTTTTCAAAGACCTGGAGCAAACAATCCTAAAATTTGTATGGAACCAGAAAAGACCCTAAATCACCAAGGAAATGTTGAAAAAGAAAAACAAAGCTGAGGGAATCATGTTGCCTGATTTCATGCTATGTTACAAAGCTGTGATCAACAAGCCAGCATGGTATTGGCACAAAAACAAACACATAGGTAAATGGAACAGAATGGAGTCTCCAGAAATGGACCCTCAACTCTATGGTCAATCAATCTTCAAGAAATCAGGAAAAAATATCCAATGGAAAAAAGACAGTCTCTTCAATAAATGGGTCTGGGAAAATTGGACAGCTATATACAGAAAAATGAAACTCGAACATTCTCTTACACCATACACAAAGATAAACTCAAAATGAATGAAAGACCTCAATGTGAGACAGAAATCCGTCAAAATCCTAGAGGAGAACATAGACGATAATCTCTTCAACATCAGCCACAGCAACTTCTTTCATGACACATCTCCAAAGGCAAGGAAAACAAAAGCAAAAATGAACTTTTTGGACTTCATCAAGATAAAAAGCTTCTGCACAGCAAAGGAAACTGTCAACAAAACTAAGAGGCAACCCACATAATGGGAGAAGATATTTGCAAATGACATTATGGATAAAGGGCTGGTATCCAAGATCTATTAAGAACTTCTCAAACTCAACACCCAAAAACAAATAATTAAGTCAAAAATGGGCAGAAGACATGAACAGACACTTCTCCAGAGAAGCCATACAAATGGCTAACAGACACATGAAAAGGTGTGCAACATCATTAGCCATTAGGGAAATTCAAATCAAAACCACATTGAGATACCACCTTATACCAGTTAGAATGGCAAAAATTAACAAGGCAGGAAACAACAAATGTTGGAGAGGATGTGGGGAAAGGGGAACCCTCTTACACTGTTGGTGGGAATGCAAGTTGTTACAGCCACTTTGAAAACTTTTTGAGGAGGTTCCTCGAAAAGTTAAAAATAGAGTTACCCTATGATCCAGCAATTGCACTACTGGACATTTACCCCAAAGATACAGATGTAGTGAAAAGAAGGGGCACATGTACCCAAATGTTCATAGCAGCAATGTCCACAATAGCCAAACTGTGAAACGAGCTGAGATGCCCTTCAACAGATGAATGGATAAAGAAGATGTGGTTCATACATACATTGGAATATTACTCAGCCATCAGAAAGGATGAATACCCACCATTTACATTGACATGGATGGAACTGGAGGGGATTATGCTAAGTGAAATAAGTCAAGCAAAGAAAGACAATTATCATATGGTTTCACTCATATGTGGAACATAAGGAATAGCATGGAGGACACTAGGAGAAGAAAGGGAAATGAAGGGGTGGTGGGGAATCAGAGGAGGAGATGAACCATCAGAGACTATGGACTCCAGGAAACAATCTGAGGGTTTCAGAGGGAAAGGGCATGGGGGAATGGGGTAGCTGGGTGATGGGTATTAAGGAGGGCACGTGTTGTGATGAGCACTGGGTATTATATGCAAATAATGAATCATGGAACACTACATCAAAAACTAATGCTGTACTGTATGGTAACTAATATAACATAATAAAAAAAGATATCTACATTTTTGACATAATGCTATTGTGCACTTAATGGACTACAGTATAGTGTAAACATAACTTTTATATACACTGGGAAACCAAAAAAATCATTTTGTTCACTTTATTGCTTTATTCATTTACTGGCCTTATTGTGGTGGTCTGGAACCAATCTCACACCACATCTCTGAGGTCTGCCTGTAAAACATTAGTATCTCTACTCAATCTTGATTCAGATGTGTGAGTTGCTCCCTGCTTTTCTAATTCTACAGAAAACTAGAAAAGAAGATTGCTTCCTCTGGTGTTATTCTAACAAGATGGAAATAACTCCCAACTAATGTAGCTTCATTCTGTGACCAGTGATCCAGCAAGTCCACACATGAGCCCACTCCTGTACATTGGAGCAAATTCAGTTTCAATTCGGTTTCTTATTCATCTTTGTAGGGCCAAGTTGGTATTAGAGAAATGCAGTGGGGAGGTAGAGCCTCTTACTTATAGATTGTTTTTGAAAAATCAAACCAAAGGAGAATGAAATCTCTTTTATTGGATTAATAACTTATCTTATTTTGGAATTCTACTTTAACAAATCACATCGTATGGCTGGGTCATGTTACCCCTCTCCCCCCAAAATATGTTTAATTCAGAATGTATTCTAACTATAAAATGTACTCATTATTTAAATTATAAATATTATTTGTGGCATGGATTCTTTTTAATCCAAAAGCTCAAGGTAGATAATCAATGAAACATCTTGGAGATATTTCTGTATAAAATATATTTTCAGTGTGTCTAAAAATCATTATAAATGCTCCCAAAAATCTTTACCTTATCTTTTTTTCCCCCCAACTCCTTTCAAAACCCCAAACTGCCTTCACTTAGGGAGAGGGTAATATGAAGTCTTTATTGTAGATTATGGGAAATATTCATTATCTAAAAATTGTGTTATACAAACATGCTATGAAAATACAAGTTGACAAGAAGTTCAGACTTATCCTCATTGGAATGGAAATTTCTATGTAATTCTGGTAGAAAAATAATTCCCAAACTATTACATCTAAAATGGCAACGTATAAGTAAATGAAGGATCTCCTCCAGTTAATTTCCTCTGGTGCCTCACTGTTGTGCATAGACTAGTCTGTGACTTTGACAACCAAGGAAAAATGAATCTCACTTTGTTTTCAAGCACTTTATTTATTCAAACAACAGAATAGGTGCCTGACAGCTTGAAATCGTATGGTCTTTTTTTAGACGAATCAACTGATTCACGCTAATTAAAGGAAGTTTCCCTTGATATTTACAGTCAGTTGCTCTTAGTTTCACTTAGGTCCATATAGTGGCTACCATATATAGACAATTTTACCCACTGCCAGTTTTTAATAGCAACCATGGCTCCTTGGGGTCAAGAGAGAGAGACCTCACTACTGCAAGAATCTAATGATATTTCACAGATCACACATTATTTGGCATTCTCCACATCATACTCAGTTTATATCCTAGCTATAAGAAGAACCTCATACAAAATTTATGGGCTCCAATATTACATTATTTCCCATTTTCTCTCCAGTAACAACAGAAGTACCAGGAGAGGTTGCTGCTGATTTTTTTTATCCATGGGATTCGTTCTCATCCTTTCCTAACCTAATATTTGCAACACTATCAATATACTCAGCATTTATTACCCAAATATTCTCTCTGACATTTTATATGTCAGTGAGGATTCAGAGTTCCCATAAGAGGAATTTGAAAATAAGAAGGTTTTCTAAATCGGTGAATTGTGTTAAAACAAACACACACCACCAAATCAAAGAACAACTGAAAAATCTTTAGACAAAAGTATTTCCATTAGAGAGTGCTCTGTTTTGAGGAGATTCCCAGCAGAGAATGAGAGAAGGAGAGGATTATAATTTTGAGTACTGAGCCCTTCCATGATTCATTGTAATGCTGATAACCTGGGCAACAAAAACTTCTAAGACCCCCTCAACAACTACCAGGTGGCAAAGTTAGGCAGGAGATGTAAGTTGCTCTTCCTGCTCTGCCTCCTCTCCTTTTCATCCCTACACAGTCCAATACATTTCTAAAATGCAATGCATTTGCCTCAGTACCTTGCCAATGTAAATGTTTCCTCTGGAACTCCATCCAGATCCCCTAATATCTATACCTGCCTTTGCTGACTCAGTAGGATCATGATTTTCTTGTGATTCCCGGAACACTAGACTGAACCAAATATCTCACTTTAGATCAGCTCTCCTCCATACTAGCTATACTGGATTCTTCAATTCTCCACTTTCTATACTTCTGTTATTTATCTTCAGTCTTAAAGAAAATAGTTCATATTTCATTTTCTTAGAATCGACTAATTCCAAACTGCTTTTTCAGTAGTGAATGGGATCCACCCTAAGATGGTCTCCCTTAGGCCTTCTGTACACTCTGGGAGGTATGTGAAGGGAAAAGTCCTAAAAAAGGAAAGAGGTGGTTGTTAAGATAGGTGAGACAAATATTAGGGCGGAGAGTTTCCTTTTTTTTTTTTTTTTTTGAAATGTCTAAGTGACAGTTCTCTTTATCTAGCAAATAAAAGATATGCACATGTATCTTTGACTACCTCATGAGGGAAATCTTTGTGCAATTAGAAGTTAGCTAGGAACCCAACAAAAAGCAATTTATTCCACATAAACTGTGTTTTATTTACATATATTGATGTGTTGGTTCAAGATACCCAAAGTGAGATTTGCTTCATTTACCTTTAATAAAGTGAAGGAAAGGCCAGAGAGAGGCTTGCACAATAAAATAGACAACAAATGGATGTATTCAGGCGAGATACTTTTATACGCTTGTTATTGCAGTCAGTGTATATGATGTACCTTATATATTTTAATCTAACTATAGCTCTATGATATCACAATTACTATGAGAGTTGCCTTGTTTCTGTAATTTCAAATAGTCTTTCTATATTAATTTCAGTGAAAAAATATGTTTTCAATATCCATCAGATTTCTGTTTTCATTATTCACTAAATAATAAGATGACAGCCTTTATGGATGCAAACTCGCCTTCATGCAGTGCATGTGAGAGAGCAAAAGGAAAATGAAAGTCACCAGAAAGGGTGCAGATGTTGTCTGGACTTGAATGTCAATGTTGGTGCTTCCACATGCTACTTTGTCAGAAAGAGGAAAATGGTACTAGTATTTCAAGAGTCTGAAACACAATATGCCATATATGCTGGCTGAAAGGAGAAAGTGGTGAAGAATTATGATCAGGAGAGGTTAGGCAGGAATACAGATTGCCTACTATGGAGGAGATTGCATTCCTTCTGCTATTTGATTTTAAGTTGAGCTACCTTGGGAATGAATACTAAAGATCGTTTTGGTTGTGCCTCGGAATATCACCACAGTAACAAAAGCATGTAACATTTATCATCAACTGCTAATATGTTAGCAATCGAAAACTATAGATTGTTCTCGATATGCGACCGAAATATTAGAAGGCACAGATAAGCACAGAATAGTTGAATCCACAAAGAAGGCCATGGAAGGTTTCACCACGTTCAAATCAAACTGACCGTTCCTCCCATGTGTTCCAGTAGCTGTGGTCTTTAGGAATACAATCCACGATTAGACACATCAGAAGAAATCGTCAGCTTTTCACCTAGAACATATGCATTGGGTTTGCAAATTCTGTTTAGTCTATCTGTTAAATTAATTATAATATGATCTTTCATATTTTTACTGTCACTGCCTTTAAGTCAATGTCTGTCCCCTCTCTCTCTCTTTCTTTTTTTCTGACTTCTTTGTCCCTCTCTATTCATATCATGCTTGTCTGTTTCTTATAGTCTCCCTTCTTATTCCATGGTGTTGTCTGACAGTCTCTCTGTGTGGCATAGACATATACATTTACATACATAATATCGACATTTGAATAAATAACAAGGACTTGGATTGTATTGATAAGATATAAACACTTCCTCATACCTTCTAAATATTTAACTTTCCTTAAATCCTTTTTACAATTCAGATTTGTTTTCAGGCAATAAAATTCATATGTAAATGGATAATTAGATGGTGTTTTAGAGCAGTATACAGTATCTTCAGCCCCTTGGTCAAGATAGAGATTTTTCATTACCCCAACTAATACTCTCCTGCTTCTTTGCATTCTCTCTTCCCACCAACCCCATCCTTCAGCAGCCGATCTTTTCATTTTTGTCCCAATAGATTTTTTCTTTTTCTTTTTCAGACCATCAGAGAAATTGAGGCATGCAACCTATGGCATTTGTGTCTCTTCTCTTTCACTTAGCACGATGACTTTGAGATTTAGACACGCCCTGTGTGTCAGGGCTTCATCTGTACTTACAGGCAGTAGCATCCATTGCATGAATGTACCACACACAGTCTGTTTCTCCAGTCATTAGTTGACAGAATCTGGGCTTGTCTTCACTTTTGGACACATTGGAATAAAGCTGCTTATAAACATTTGTTACAGATCTCTGTGAGGATATACAGTGCATTTCTCTTAGGTAATACCTCAAAGTGTAATTGCTGAGTCACATGATGAGTAAATACTCAACATCATAGGAAACCACTTTACTGGTTTACATTGTAGCTGTCCCCTATTGCATCTTCACTAGCAATGCATGATAATAGTTACCATCACCAATATTTTGTGGTATCTGTTTCCTCCCCTTTTCTCCTCCTCCTCCTTGCCACTGTAGCAGGTGTAAAGTAGCATCTCATCATTGTTATTTGCATTTCACTGAGAAGTAATGGTGTTGAACATCTTTTCCTATGCTTACCCCCCCATATATTCTTTGGGAAAATGTCTTTCAAATAATTTGTCCATCTTAAATTAGGTTTTTTGTCTTCATATTGTGTTTTAAGGATTATATATTCTCAGCAGAAGCCTTTTGTCAGATATATGTTTTGACCATATTTTCTCCCAGTAGTTTAGCTTTTTAATTTTTTTAAAACAATTAACATATAATGTATTACTTACTTCAGGAGTACAGGCCTGTGAGTCATCAGTCTTACCCAACACCCAGCGCTCACAACACATAGCCTCCCCAATGTCCATCACCTAGCCACTGCCCTCCCCTCCAGCAACCCTCAGTTTGTTTCCTAAGATTAAGAGTCTCTTATGGTTTGTCTCCCTCTCTGGTTTCATCTTGTTTCATTTTTTCCTCTCTTCCCCTGTTATCCTTTGCCTTGTTTCTTAAATTCCGCATATCAATGAGATCATGTGATAATTGTCTTTCTCTGATTGACTTAATTTGTTTAGCGTTAATTATACCCTCTAGTTCCATCCACATCATTACAAATGATGAGATTTCATTTTTTGATAGCTGTGTAACATTTTGTTGTGTGTGTGTGTGTGTGTGTATATATATATATATATATATATATATATATATATATACCACATCTTCTTTATCCATTCATCTGTCAATGGACATCTGGGCTCTTTCCATAGTTTGGCTATTGTGGACATTGCTGCTGTGAACATTGGGGTGCACGTGCCCCTTCGGATCACAAATTTGTATCTTTGGGGTAAATACCCAGTACTGCAATTGCTTGGTCGTAGGGTAGCTCTATTTTCAACTTTTTGAGGAACCTCCAAACTGTTTTCCAGAGGGCTGCACCAGCTTGCATTCCCGCCAACAGTGTAGGAGGGTTCCCCTTCCTCCACATCCTCGCCAACATCTGTCATTTCTTGACTTATTAATATTAGCCTTTCCGACTGGTGTCAGGTGGTATCTCATTGTGGTTTGGATTTGTATTTCTCTGATGCTGAGTGATGCTGAGCACTTTTTCATGTGTCTGTTGGCCATTTGGATGTCGTCTTTGCAAAAATGTCTGTTCGTGATTTCTACCCATTTCTTGATTGAATTATTTTTTCTTTACGTGTTGAGTTTGATAAGTTCTTTGTAGATCTTGGATACTAGCCCTTTATCTGATATGTCATTTGCAAATATCTTCTCCCATTCTGTTGGTTGTCTTTTGGTTTTGTTGACAGTTTCCTTTGCTGTGCAAAATCTTTTTATCTTGAAGTCCCAATAGTTCATCTTTGCCTTTGATTCCCTTGCTTTTGGAGACATGGCTAGCAAGACGTTGCTGCAGCTGAGGTCGAAGAGATTGCTGCTGTGTTCTCCTTATGTGTGACAGGAATCCATTAAAATCCTTAGCTTTTTTATTTCTTAAAAATATCCTTTAAACAGCAGACATTTTAAATTGTTAAGGTACAACCTATGAATTCATTTCATTTTTTATAATTTGGGCTTTGTATGGTGCTGAGAATTTTTGCCTGAATCAAAGTGATGAATATATTCTTCTGTTTTCCTCTGTTTTTGTATTTGTACCGTTTAGGTCTAGAGTTTTTTTGTTTGTTGTTGTTGTTGTTGTTCAACAAAATGAACAGTCAAAGATTCAAGTCCCATTTTTTTTTTTTAAGGTCATTATTTCTCCAATGCATTACCTTGGCCCCTTTACTGCAAAATAGTCGAACTTACCTGTATAGATTTGTCCTCAGATTCAATATCATGTTCAATTTATTCATATGCTGACCACATTATGCCAAGATCACATTGCTTTGATTACTCTAGCATAAAATTTTTGAAATTAGGTAGTGTTAGTTCTCCAACTTGACTAGCTGGAGTACATGCACTCACTCAGTTTGTGGGGATAGAGTAAAACACAAATACACGTGATATCTGAGAAATACTGGTAATTCACCTGCTAGACTTACTGCTTCAAAAGGTCAGATGCTCTCTCTGTGTTGTTCACCACTGTATATTCAACTTCTGAAAAGATGTCTGATGCAAAGAGCTCTGTCTCCAGACAATTCCTGGTTGTTTGAAATAATACACAATCAGTTGGAATCTGTGTAGTTTCTCAATACCTTCAGACTTCAGCAATGTTTTGAAAGAGCTGCTTCCAAGTAATGATTAAGTCAAATTTGCTCCTGAATCACAAGTGATATATTCTAGGCAAGTTCTGCATTTTTCTAGCTTGTGATTTCAGATATTTTCCTAACCCTTTTTGTGCTTAATATTACTTATCTGTAAAGTGTGAAACCCATTGCACCTACTTCACTCATTTAAGGATGAAATGCGTTAGTATATGTAAAAGTTTAGACATTGTCACAATTAATGCTAAAATAAAAAATAGTGATTGCTATCCCTAAAGCTATTACCAGTAACACAGCCTTTAGCATCAGTAAGTCCTCATGGAAGGATAGGCTGCTTTTGTGAGGGGCAACGGGAGACTGGTGATAATGGTGTGTGGCAGAGCTTCCACATAAAAGTATCTTCTCTGATACTGAGCAGCAGCCTATTTTCTGTTCTCTCTACTGGAAGCAATAACCAGGTGCCAATCAGCTTTATTTTTCTGTTCTCTTCAAGCTTTTATTACTTGTATTTTCCTGCCACTGAAAATATGAAGCAGAAGCGGTCTTCTCCAATCCCGCCTTTTTCACAATCCTCAGGATGAGCAAATAAAGCTCACTTCCAGTAGTGATTTTGTAGCTGACTGGACAGAACATGGAGACGTTACAAAACTAAGACATCTTAAAAACGTTATGAGCAGGGCGCCTGGGTGGCTCAGTCATTAAGTGTCTGCCTTCAGCTCAGGGCGTGATCTTGGAGTTCTGGGATCGAGCCCCACGTCAGGTTCTTCCACTGGGAGCCTGCTTCTTTCTCTCCCACTCCTCCTGCTTGTGTTCCCTCTCTCACTGGCTGTCTCTCTCTCTGTCAAATGAATAAATAAAATCTAAAAAAAAAAAAAAACCAAAACAAAACAAAAACGTTATGATGCTAGCATATCACTCCAACTTTCCTGTTAAGACAATAAGTAGAAATACTGGAAATTTCAATAACTCACTTTTATTCCTGGTGGTAGTTTTTTACCAAACTCCCTAAACTACACTAAAAATTGCTTTTTCCTTGACAACCATCACCTTTCTGTCAGATAACTTGTGATTCTCTTTTCTGCTTTCAAATCAGTGTCTTGAAAGCTGGATAAAATAATGTGTCCTTTGTCTAAATTCACTAGTCTACATTTATGAAGTAGTAGAGACTAGTGTTACCCATTTAATGAAAATTGTTTTCTATAACTGACCAATCTATTTCAGTGAGTCTTACAAATGGGCTTGTCACACTGCTAGGCACCAAGGGGCCTCAGATGTCAGCAGGCACCTTCCGAAAATAATAAGATAGGAGCCATTCTGAGGAGCAGGGACTTTGGACTTTGGCACCCACTGAGCTGATATTTTGAATCTAAATCTTTGTCCAGCTGTTAGAGGACAATATTCATTCAGTTTTATATGAAATGTCTTTCTAACACAATACTCATTTTATGGAAAAGAAAATCAATTGAAGTGTTATCGCCTTGCTCTTATCTAGATTATTCTACAAACAGCTTCAAAACTCATTTATGTTCTTAAAAGCCGTGGGCATCTTCTGTAGCAGCCATTGATGAATTTTCAATCAGACGAAAATAAAAGGCGAAGGAGTTTACACACACATTTTTTTTCTTGATGTTCTCTTAATGTATTAGCAAAAAGATGTGTATGGGGGACCGAAGGAATAGAAACAGGTAAATAAATGTAAAAAAAATTAGGTATAAAACAGATGAAAAGCAACACATAGAGAAAGATAATAATTTTAACTTTTCGAGGGTATTTTTACATAGAAAATTATATATATATGTATATATATTATAACATAATTTACATATGGGAAATATAATTTCAATGGTCAATATATATTTTATGTTTTTCTTAAAATAATGCTAAATGTTATCATTTACCTCTTATCATCTACACAACAAAGTAGGGAGTCAATAATACAGTTTTTCTTTTGACCTGTATTAAAGGCAAGCTAGCTGTTAGACCTACTCTTTCCTTTCCTTTCAAGTTCTATAGAAACTTTTACAGGAAAAAAATAATAATGTTGGTTACCAGTAAGCATGATTCCCACCTGCACTGCATTTAGTGACTTGTCTGCTCCATAAAGCAGTAATTCAGAAGTAGAAAAACATACTTCTTAGCTTAGTACCAAGTATTATTTAGAAATATTTACCTCAGAGTGCCTGGGTGGCTCGGTCGGTTAAACATTCAACTTCTGGTTTCAACTCAGGTCCTGATCTTGGGTGGTGAGATTGAGCCCTGTGTTGGGTTCCACACTAAGTGTGGAGTCTGCTTGAGTTTCTGTCTCCCTCTGCCCTTCCAACTCAAGCTCGCTCACTCTCTCTTTCTCAAATAAATAAATAAATAAATCTTTTAAACAAAGAAATATTTACCTCATACCTACCTATTCATAAAGTACTTTGTTTTTTTTTTTTATATTTTATTTATTTATTTGACAGAGAGAGAGCACAAGCAGGGAAAGCAGGAGAGGGAAAAGCAGGCTCCCCAGTGAGCAGGGAGCCCAATGCGAGACTTGATCCTGGGACCCCAGGATAATGACCTGAGCCAAAGACAGACACTTACCTACTGAGCCACCCGGTCCCCCTCGTAAAGTACTTGAAAGGGGATGCTTTATGTCCTAAAACAGAAGTGCTGAGTAATAGTTTATGAAATCAAATACAGCTTGGGATGGTCATCCCTCTCTTTTGTACCCCAAGAGCACCTGAAAACTATTACTTTTTCAGTAATAGTTTAATACTATTTCAGTATTTCAGTAATACTTTTTTCAGTAATAAGCTGGTTCTTGTGGGCCAGTGTCTATTCTGCTTAGTGTTAAATGAGAGGTAAACTTCAATTTCTTTCCTGCAGCCTCGTATAATTTTATCAGTAATTTGAGTACTGCTTTTAATATAGGAGAGGTTAAAAGAGTTAATCATAATGGAAAAAGGAATGCAGTTAACGTTTTTAGCATTTTTTGTAAGCAGCAGGTACTTAAAGTTGAAATTTAAATTCTATGTTAAGATCTTTGTAAAACTCTTTCAGAATATATTTAATGATGAGTCTACATATAGGCTTAAAAGTATTTACCCACAAAGAAATCTTTTTTATAAAATACCTGTGTTTAGCTTAATAAAACCCTCTATCTCTACTCCACTGTTACTGACACTTATCTTGTTACTCCAGTGACCTCACAGTGCATTTCTCTTTATTTCCTTCTAAGTGTTATTTTAAGGTATGGAAAGCATATAATTCAGAGTGAAGTTAGGCATTAAGACCAAAGATAGCTATAATTATTGTGACAAAATTTTCTGCTTATTTAGATTAATGTGAATTTAATAAATTTACCTACACAAAAATTTTGGATGCTCATATTATTCTAAAATATGAGACTGTAAAACTAAATTTAGAAATTCATACATTCAACTCATGTTGACTTCAAGGAATGGATATAAATCTGATTGCTGTGAGGAAAAATAATTGAAAACAACTATCAGTTGTGTATACCCCAGGAAATGCATTTCTATATTTTAACTCTAATAAAAGCAATGCTTATCACTGGGGCACCTGGATGGCTCAGTCAGTTAAGCGCCCAACTCTTGATTTTGGCTTAGGTCATATTCTCAGGGTCGAACCCTGCATCAGGCGGACTCTATGTTTAGCGTGGAGCTTGCTTAAGACTCTCTGCCCCTCCTCTTTCTAAAAAAAAAAAAAAAAAAAAGAAATAGATTATGTAATACAACAATGCAATGCATAAAAAATTGTATCTGACTAAGCAATCATAAAAACAACACTTCCTTATAATTTTCTATAAATTAGGACGGAAAAATGTGTTAAAATCTTTATTTTAAACAATGCATAAATTTCCTGATCAATATGCCCAATAAATGCATATAACAAAATGTGTGGAAATTTTAAAAATATGATTTAAAACTTTGAGAATTCTGCATCATGTTTGCTCATTTTTAAAGGAGCCACTCTGTTTTTGACAAAATTTTATCATGAAAGGAAGGAAATGTTTCCGTAGCATTTGAGAGCACTTTATAAGAAAATAGCAAAGAGCACCATGAATGTTAAAATGCAGTAATCAAATATGGCCTTTTTTTTTGTGGTGTTATCTGAAATATGGATGCCACTTTATCTATCTCTGCATTTCCGTCTGTATGTCTATCTATGTCTAGCTATATATATCATTTATATATATGTATGTGTATATGTATATATATATATACACACTCACACAAAATGCGCACATATATGCTTTCTGATCTTATAGAAAATAAAAAGAGGTACTTAGAAAAGTTTCATATCTGGTATACAGTTAATTACTGGTAAAGAAAATACTGGAGCCTAATCTCCATACCTGTAATTGTGATTTATAGTAAGAAGGGCCTATTTGGTTTCCGTCATAGAATTCCTAAAAGGCTTGGAATTTCCTAAGTGATGAGAGCAACAAAGATTCCTTTTGTCATGTTAATGAGTGACTTCTGGAACTCACCTCTGGATGGGGTGTTTGCCATGGAGCCAACCATATAGAGAATTGGAACTTGAAGTCCCATTCCCTGCCCTCTGGGGAAGGGTGAGGGGCTTCAGATTGGGGTTAGTCACCAGTGGCCAATGATGATTTAGTCAATCATGCTTACGTAATAAAGCCTCCATAAAACCCCAAAGGACAGGATTTGGAGAACTTCCAGTTTGGGGAACCAGAACCATTCCACAAGGAGGCTCCAAGTTCCATGAAGACAGAAACTCTTTTTTCTTTTGGACCTCACCCTATATATCTCTTCATTTGCCTGTTGATTTGCATCCTTTAATATCCTTTGTAATAAGCCAGAAATTTCATGAATAAGCAGGTTTTCTAAGTTCTTTGAGCTGTTCCAGCAAATTAATCAAACCCTAGGAGGAAGTCATGGGCACCTCCAATTTATAGACAATGAGTCGGAAGTACAATTAACAACCTGAGTTTGGGATTGGCATCCTGAATTGGAGGGCATTGTTGGGACCTCGAGTCTGAAGTCTCTCGGGAGGGCAAGTGACAAGCTGGGCTTGTGACTGGCATGTGAAGTGGGGGTGTGGGGGGTCAGTCTTGCAGGACTGAGCCCTTAATAGTGTCAGAAGTGAGTTGAATTGGAGGACACCCAGCTAGTGTCCAAGAATTGCTTGTCGGTGGTGTGAGAATCCCCCTCCACACATTGAATTTGGGTCCAGAAACCCAAAAGAATTCCTCTCCTGGGAAAGAAGGCTATATATTGAAATGTTTCCACACCCCTGTAAGTGATCTTTCAGACTCATACGCCAAGACTCAGCCTTGTTTCCTGTGTTTCTGCAAATATCTGAGCTCCTACTAACAAGTTGTCGGTAGTAAGAGTAGCAGTGTGATATGTCTTGAGCCCAGATTGAAGCAAACAGCAGAATCCCAGCTGAAGGGTATTATGATTTGTTTTGCCCTCTCCCATTTTGTGAGGGCCCACTCTACTACCTAGTGAACAAACATGGATCTGCTATTGAGAGGAGTTACCTGTCTCAGGTGAGCCCTTTAACTTTGAGATGTAGGAGCTGGCAGGTAAATGTTCCCGCATGCCATTCTTCAGACACACACATTTTGAGAAGTATTCCCTTTAGTTCTCAGAAGGTCCCATGCAGTGATCATGATGCCATGCCCTTATATTGGATTTCTTTCCCGTTCACTCACTTCCAAAATCACCTCTTAAATAAATTTTTTACACTGTTTTAGGCTCTGCTTCCAGGAGAACCCAAATTAATATTGACCGGTAGTTGAAGAGAGATTTAGAGTTTTGAGGAAGGGTTGTATTCATTCATTTGGTTGTTTTAAGATGGGAGAAATAGAACCATATATAAAATCAACCGGCAAGATCCATGAGTGAAAGAGGGAGTGAATACCAATGACAAAAATGGTGTAATATGCTCTCAGGAAGTAGAAACTGGTGGCATTCACTATATTGATTACCTTAAATGAAAAGAGGGACACACACATTTACATACACAATGTAATGAAAATGGGTTTGGATAAATGTTGTTTTATAGACTTTATAATGGGAAGTGCATGGAATGAAAAAACAAAGCAAAATAAAACAAAACCCTGAGCTCTGAGGTTATTCCATTGCTGCCTGATCTTATCCCATATGGTGTGTACCTCCCCTCATCCCCTCCACCATTCTACCTTCTCCAGCCTCCCAGACCTTCCTACTACATGCTCTGGAACCAAGAGTCTGATATCAGCAAATCACCCTCAGATTTTGCCTTGAAGGTTACCTTCGTTTTGTTTGGTTTTGTTTTTTCATTTTACAGAATCTGGTTTTCTACAGCTTTCATTATTTATTTTACTGTTCTTACAGAAAAAAAGGAAAGAAAGAAAAAGAAAAGAAAAGGAAAAGAAAAAAAAAAAGGTTTCTTTTGGTTAGGTCTGTTTTGATTTTTCACCTGAATATACCCTAACTAGCACAGACTTGCTTGTAGAATAGGTATTATTTTATACAGGCTCTTTACTGCTGCTTCCAAATTATCACTTTTTTTTTTTTTCAAAAACTTTTTGCTGTAGTCATCTAGAGATCTTCAAGTCAATTCTACCCAGTTAGAAGTTTTCAGAATCAAGCCCAGTGTCTTTCCCTGCATTGCTATTACTTATAGATGGAACACCCATAAAATATTGCCTTTCCCATAGTCTCTCTCACTTTTGAGTACAATATCCTTTACTATATTTTTTATAACAGTCTTCACTAGTTGAAAAGTATGTCATATTTGCTTATTCAGTGCTGACTCCATTACTCAAATGCAAGCTATTAAGGCTAATATTCCATTATATATATATATATGATATATATATCATATATATATGATATATATATCATATATATATATGATATATATATCTTTACCCTCCATTGCATATCTTCTCTATCCATTCATTTATTGATGGACACTATAATTGCTTCCATAATTTGGCTATTATAAATAATGCTGCAATAAAACATAGGGGTACATATATCTTTTTGAATTAGTGTTTTTGTATTCTTTGAGTAAATAGCAAGCAGTAGAATTATTTGATCATATAGTAATTCTAGGTTGAGGAACCTCCATACTGTTTTCCACAGTGGCTATACCAGATTTGCATTCCCAACATTTGCTTGTTAAAATCATTATTAAATAAAATATTTAATAGAATGACATTGATTCATAAGTAATGTTCATTATAAGGATTATAAACTAAAAAAAACACAACTCTATCAGAAATGAATTAGTTTCCTCTACAACTATCATCTTTTCAATCAAGAGCCCAAAACATAAATTTCTCTTCTGCACTGGTCCTTTCTTTTCTACTGTACTTGTTTCTTCCCTATACCAGCCTCCTTTCTTTCCCTATCGTAAATATACACAGACACAGACACACACACACATACACACGCACACACACAAAGAATCCAAAATGCAATTTATTAGGGATTGTTCACTTCTCTCTCAAATATGAAATAATTCTAGCCACACTCAAATTTTTAGTTATCTCAATTCATCGAACTGTATCAAACATATCTTTGAACTATATGTAATACCTATATAGAAATAGTGCAGCTGTGGGGCTAAAATGACTTAATTTTCATAGCTCTGTTTTCATAAATTTACTACATCCCTTGTCATACTGTAATAAGGCTGTTGACATATTAGTTTCCAATACTTGATTGATTAAAAACGAGAAATGATAAAAGGAATTAGCAAATAATCAAATTAATATTATAAATGGAATGAAAATAGTGAATTTTACTTTTTTCTGTAATTTATTAGCTCATCTAAATTTACCTTTATACAGTTTCCTGAATTAAGAACTAACCAAAGTCACTTGATTATGTCCTTAGTTAAAAGTTCACTGTGAAATATGCCAACCTCCAAGAAGCATGTTCTATGAATCACTTGAGAATGAAAGATTTCCATATGGAATTTTCTAGAACTGGTCATAGGGACCTTCTCAGAGAGACCTGGTATCTACTGATTATACTCAGTATATTTACATAGCACATTAGCCTAACAAACACAAACATTCTCAACAGACTCTTTTCTCATTTATTTTCACTTGGGATAGAGTGTTGCTCTCACCAAAGATGTCAGTTATTTTAATGAGCACATGTATTTTGTTCAATAAGCACTAATCAAGTGTTTGCTGATTGACTGTTGCCCCCAACACACACACATAAAATATTACATTTAAACTTAGTGGCCCTGTCATATCTTGTGAAATAAAATTGCTGTGAACTTTAATTCTCTTGTTCAATATCTATTGCTTTTATATTTGTTGTTTTGAGATAAGTACAACCAGGGAAGAGATAACTTTCCTTAGGAGCCCTGGGACTGAGGTACTATAATTTTTAAATAGGTCAGTAAAGTGACTTCTTATAGCTTGCAAATATTCATAAAATATTAGTGAACATTCGAAACTTTATACTCACAAAGGATTAAAAATCTAAATCCATTTTCACTGTCAACCCTTAAAAGAAATAAATCAGTCATAAATGTAGTTGATATTAAGGATTACTATATCATAACTGATTTTTTAATGAAATCAGAACATATGTGAAATCTAACCTCCCATTTTTCCTACTATATATTTAAAATGTGTGTAAATTGAAACAGTTATCTATGAAGTATTTTTATCAATGCTGCAGCACTGTATTTTATTTAAATAATAGTTGTTGGGAAAAACAGTTGATATATATTAACAATTTAGAGCTTAGCATTTTAATTTTGACAGTCTCACAGAGGATGAATAATAGTTTATAGATATGCTGAGAGACATTAAAAGTTAAGGGATTAAAATGTAATTGGGAAAAATGATACAAACCTCAAAATATTAATTTCTATGTCAATAAGTTAAAATTTAAAGACATAAATAAAGTGAAGTATTTGTCTCGAGTTACATATTTTATTTTATTTCACAAAATATAGTTGTTCTTTTTTGAAATGCTACTGATTATAAATTTTTATAATTTAGCAATATTATTTATTTAGTATGCATATTTCCACAATTCAGGGTGCTTTTTAAAATTATTTTTTCTTCACTTTCTCCTTCAGAACCATAGAAATGTATTTGAAAAACAATTCAGTGCTAATGTAACAACAAGGTTACAAATCTAAACATACGTCAGAAATGAAAAGTTACAGTTCTCATGGTGACATTATATTATCAGCATTATACAGCCTGCACAATAAAATATGTATTTAGAAACCTAACTGGTAATTTAAAATACCACATGTTATGTATATTAAATGAGGATAAGTTAACATCCCTAGGAGAACCTTAACTTACCTAGCTTTGTATTAGTGTGTCTTAAATTAATAAGATTTTACTATTAGAAGGCTCCAACATATAGCTATAGTCACCCTATGCTTGAAATTCTTGCAAATTCCTTGAAATTTTTTTGCCCTTTGTCTCTGTACATGGATTCACTATAAAACTGAGTACAAAGGGTTGGAAATGTGTTGAGATGATATGTTTTATACATTATTAGCCTCAGCATTTTTTCTAGGATAATGCTCTACTATTACCATATTTTATGATAATATAATAACTCTATATCTGATAGAAAAACAAATTAGATGGCAGCCATACCATTAGTGTCCAGATGCAAATCTTCCATTCTTGGATTCTAAGTAAAATATTTATGAGCTTATTTAAATAATAATGAGGTAGAATGCACACAGTGCCATCGTTTAAGAATTATGCCACATATGTAATACTAAAGGGACTAGTACATAGGAAACCTAGGTTTCCAGCTAAGAATGAGACTTCATGTCTCACAGTTCCAATCCAGTGATTCAACCTCATGAACACATTGAAATAAACCCAGCTAACCTCTGATTTATGAAAGTGTTTATTACACAAACATTTGATATCCCACCTTACATGAAAATGTATGTATAAATACTGAATTTGATGTTGAATATTGAATATTGAAATATTGAGTATTTTAATACTTAGGTTATTCTTATAAATTTAATTATATGAAAAGTAATTTATAATGTCATTTCTAATATATAGGGAGTATTTTATAAGTTCTGTCCCACATAATCTGTAAATTTTAACTAAATTAAATTTATAGAGAAATATTTATTTTTGGACTTTCAATTAGAAGATGTTTTGATTTGGGGGTTCTAAAGATATTTTGAGTGCCCACTGAGGGACATATAGTTAGAGATAATAAAAGTCACATTTTATTTTTCAATGGAATTACAATTGAAACATTCAGATATTTTATATTCTGTCAAAGTCCAGTTGAGCTGGACCTAAATATGCCTACCATTTTGTGTTCCATTTTTTTTCTCTACCGTAAATCATCAGGGACATAAAAGGTTATTTTGTATTATTGGATAGAGTACATAATCATTTGATTGAAGAAAGCCAAAAGGTAAGATATTCTCTTTCATATATCTCAGTTACATTTACTAGAAGTTCTGAATACTCAAGAGAATTAATTAAATACTGTCACTGTCTTTGGACATTATTCATGGTTCTTAGTGAGGTCAGAAGCACACAAAAAAATCAGTCCAATCCTTTATGTATATGTTACTTGGAAATTAAATTATTTAATATACTGATAGAAACTTGAATGTATAAGCAAAAAAGAAAAAAATCAGAAGAGTAAACATTCCAGTGTCTCTGCAGTCTTGGTTTAGTCAGTAGCTTGTGAGGTGCTTAAAAGTTGATCTTATTTAAAATAATATCTGGCATTAGTAAAGTACCCCATGAGTACTCAGTAAATGCTGTTGTATGAAAATATGTTCCAAATATTTTTATAATACTTTGTAAACTGCCATATACATTTATTGATTATTATTATTATTATATAATAAGATGCCCTTAAAAATATTCTTCAAAAACCTAGGAAAGATATTCAAGTAGAATATGTTTATATTACTGAATTTCTTAGATATTAAACATTGTTGCCACCATCACAAACTTCATAGCAACTACTATGGCCAACCTCATTTTAGGTCGTGTGTTAGTTTCTCAATGTTGCTATAACAAGTTACCACAACCATAGCGGTATAAAGCAATAGACAGTTATTATCTTATAGTTCTGGATGCCAGAAGTCTGGTCCCCCAGACCCAACCAGACTCCTTTGTTTTAGAGATCTTGGTTGATTTCGGTAACTGACCATTTAGGTCTGCTTCTTTTTTTTTTTTTTCTCTCTCTCTCTCTCTCTTTCTGCACTTTAAATTTCACTGTAATGTTAAATTCACCAATAAAGATGGAGCCTGTGAAACTCTGGCCCTCACCCTTGACCTCAATAAAAGCAGAAACCAGGCCCGCACTTGCGTTTTTCTCTCCCTGTAACCTTGCTGTGTGGACACAGGTGTACCGTATAATTTCTAGGACCTGTGAGTAATAAACCTGTTTTTTTTTTTAATTTTCTGATGTTTATTGCCAAAGATATCTTGCAATCATAATAAGAATCACAAGTGCCAGTCCAGCCAAGACATTGGTAATTGATAGGCTGAGACCAGCACAAAACAGCCCATTTGGATAATCCAGAATAATCTTCTCATCTGAAGGTATTCAATCACATTTGCAAAGCCTCCTTTGGCATGCAGAGTAACATATTCATATATTCCAGGTATTATGGATATGGATATCTTTGGGGAGCCATTATTCAGCTTTTGACAAGTGGAAAGTGTTTTTTGTTTTTTGTTTGTTTGTTTAACTGGCTAGTAGGGGAAGATAGGTTAATTTGGGGTATCTATTTTGATGGGATTCTTCATCTCGGTAATAATGTTCTTATTTCTGAATTATATTTTCTGAATTCAGAATTAGAAATTAGGCACATCAATAAAGTGCATGAACCTTGACAAACAT
The DNA here is from genome assembly GCF_023065955.2 of Ursus arctos. NCBI lineage: Eukaryota > Metazoa > Chordata > Mammalia > Carnivora > Ursidae > Ursus > Ursus arctos. Next base: position 30,592,007 of record NW_026622952.1, on the reverse strand, counting down.
TATGTAAAGCTAGGTAAATCTAGATAGATTAGCTGACAGACAAAATCATCAACTGATGTTTCTACTTAAAATATAGATACAACATTCTTTTGGGAGTCTTGTAACGTTGGGTATTTCCTCATCATACTAAATGATGATTTTTTTAAAAAGGGGTAAAATAATGACTCTCATATGGATATAAAACATGTGTTAAAGATTTGAATTAACTCATTATTAACGAGGAAAACTGACAGTTGTTACATCCAACTCAAAGGAGAAATCAAAGAATCATAAATTTATATGGAGTAAAGGAATGTTCAAATAAAGTACAAATGAGCATGAAACTAGTTTTGTAGACAAGATGGAGAAAGGAAGTAAATTGAACCTCCATAAGAGAGAATACATTTTACATCCACAAACGTGAAATATTTACATTGTTATCACTCATCTACAATTTACAGAACTGTAAAATCAATGATTATTGAGAACCGGACAATCTGAGTGTGCTCTAAACAATGAATAGTTTTCCACTGGAGATAACCATTATTATTTGCTCGATCCAAATTTCCGTATAAGACTAGATTTAATTTCTTCTTTTGTAGCTGCACCCATAGGACACTCTAGGGATGTCAACTTTTCTCTTTATTTCTAGTATCATGAAAATTGATACAGACACATTACCATTTTTGGAAAGCAACTCCATACTTTGACATAATTGGTAACCTCAGACTCTCTTCAGGACCAAAAAAAAAAAAAAACTTGCTTTATAAAATAATTTAAAAGTTTGACAATTACTCAAATTATCTTTACTTTCTAAGTGATTAAAAAAAGTTTAGCGGTCCTTCTTTAGAGAAGCAAAACATTCTAATACAAACACATTCTAATGATACTCATACTGGTAAGTATGATAAGAATAATCATACTTTTCTCTCAAGTTCCAGAAGAGAAGGGATGACAGCTGGAAATGTGTTTGTACTGACTACATAACCTAAGCACAGAGAAAAAGCCTGGAAAACTAGTTGCTCAACAAATATTTGTAGAACCGAGGGAATTTCTGGACAATCTAATTTGATTTTAAGGAATCTATATCAATTTTACTTCAGATTGTCCAAAGTAATTTTTTTTATCATTTAAGAAGGCACGGTTAACAACATATTCTGTAGTTTAAGTTATAAACAGTGGTAGGTGACTTAGCTGTCTATTGCTACATAACAAAGTATCACAGATTTAGCAGCTTAATACTGTAGCTATTATGTAGCTCATTGTTCTGAGGTCATAAATTCAGAAATGAGTGTGCTCTCTGCTCAGATTGGCACTGTACTGAAATCAGGTGTTGGACTGTGGAGGGAACTCACATTTGGACTGCACGCCCTCTCCAAGCTTCTTCAGAAGGTGGGAAGAATTCAGTTCTTTGCTAGCCATTGGCTTGGGGTCAGCCTCAGGTCCTCACTGCCATTTTTGGGTCCTTGGCATGTGGCTCATCCACCCCGAAGCCAGAAATGGAGAATTTTCTGGCGTGTCAGATCTCCTTGCGCTTCCTGTCTTCCACCAGAAAAACTCCAAATCCTTTTGGTCAGTCCTCTGAGGACTGACACTTTCTTAAAGTCCGTATAACATAACCATTATCACCTACCACCATTAAAGATATTTTAGTACAAATGCTCATCTTCCAATAGAGTAGGAAATTTAGCAGTCAGAAATCATTTATCTGACATTCAAAGAAAAATATACTGCTTTAGAAATAGTCATCAGAAAATATAATGTCGTCATTTATTGCCAACCTCAAATTTTAAAAATCTCAATTTGCATGTATTGAATTCTGTGACAGAATTTTCTACATTGTTCATGATACCTTTTCATTTAAAAATTTCTGTAATTATACTGTCTTTTTCTTTTCAAATGTTCATGTATAATCCATGCACATCCTCTTATTTATTTATTTTTTGCCAGCTTCCCCATGTGTAAATGAGAATTCCGAACTGTATGTTAGAAATATATATGAGACACCTGGGTGGGTCAGTCGGTTAAGTGTCTGCCTTTGGCTCAGGTCATGATCCCAGAGTCCTGGATCCCAGAGTCCTCGATCAAGTTCTGTGCAGGACTCCCTTCACAGGGAAGAGTCAGCTTCTCCATCTCCCTCTGCCACTCCCCCTGCTCCTGCTCTCTCTCTCCTCTTATTCCCTCTCTCTCAATTAAATAAATAAAATCTTTTGAAAAAAGAAATATATATATATATATATATATATATATATATATATATATGCAGTGATGACCAAATAAGATAGTGTTCATATGCAAATAGTAAGAATTTTGCATAGCTCTTCAAACACTTGTAAATGTCTTATTGTGGTATGGTACAATACATATATTTTCTGAATATAAGCTGCTACATTTCTTCATCCACCTCCATCTATCATCAAGGGCATTACTTTTTGTTACAATTAAAATGCAAATTTAATTGGTAACAGACTAGAGAACATCCGCTCTAAAGTAATGCATCACCAATTGGAAAACTATGTCAAGCAGTATAATTTCCAAACCATGATTGCAAAATTATATTATTGAAGTCTAGGAACAAGTGGAATCTGGTTTCTTCAAGATGTACAGGAATTATAATTTTAAATGTTAATTTATCCCCAGACTGATTTGGGAATTTAAAAAATGTAACACAAAACCGTTTAGGGAAATTGACAGTGTAATATTGCCATTTACATATTTTTGTTGTTAACATGAGGAATATAGACATATCTTGACAGGTCTGATATGCTATAACGTAAGATAGGGACGCTGATGGAAAACAGGAGGGAATTGTCTGTCTTCTATACTTTCATTGGAACATTATTTAAAATCATATCTGTTTTTGCCAACTGCCAGTTCTGTGTCTCTAAAGCTTAGAAAAAGTCACATTATATTATCTTTAAGTATAAGCTATCTTAAGCGATTGTAGTCTTTAAATACTTCCTTTTCTTGAATCATATAGACACTTTGGGTTAACATTTTGTATTTTGATATAGCTTTATTCTGGCATTTAACATGGTTCAAAAATTATGCAGGTGTCAAAACAATGAATTTCTGGAGGCTATTTTTTTCTTGTCTCTTTTAAAAGCCTAGGCATTGTTAACATCAACGGGAGAAGAATGACAGTGAGCAGAAAGTAGAAGTGTAGTATTTGTTCTTTATAGGTAGCTGGCAGTAGTTCTCTTAATTTACCATTGTAATAAAACAGAAATGACAGTGCTTCTCCTAAAAGGGGAAAACATATTTTCTAATAGTAGATAGGCCAAAGTGGTAATATTTTTAATCACAAATCCCACTTAAACAGCATGATCCCAGATAAATGTATCAGACTATGTTAGCATGTGAGTTACTGTTTAAGCTCTTGGTAGCCTACTGTAGTGAGAGCAGATGGTTTGAGTTTATATCTTTTGTGCTTCTCAGTTATTGATGTGGATTATATGAGAAGATAATTGGCAGGGTTTTGCACATAATTGATATAAAATGCTGTTTAGGATCTTCTCTGATTGGTCAAGTTTCTAGGACATCTGGGACGACAATCTCTTGGATTATATATGGAAAAGATATAACTCTCAATCATCTGTATGTTAGCAGCAAAGGGCTGTAATGGTTTATAATTTTTCTGTGCATTTGAAAAAAAAGTAAAATAGGTTTGCTCTTAGGAAAATTACTTGATTCAGAACTGAGAAACCACTAATTTAAAAAATATGTCTTTTTCCTTTATTTTTCCCCACACAGGAGGATATGGAAATAGGTAAAAATACAAACCCAATTTACAGGGAAGAAAAGGAGAGCAGACTATTTTAAAACCATATCTGTAGCACTCTGATATTCTTCGTTAAATACCTTTCTTCAACACAGAACATGATAATGATTTCACATATATCATCATCCGTCTGGAGGCTTGAAAAGCACTGGCGGAAATTTGAATAATGATAATCTCCATAACAACAACCAGAATTCACATGGCAGCACCTATTCAAATAACCAAAATGTATATCAGGTTATCTAGTTTCTATAATGCCCACTATTACTTTAATTAATCAACCCAAGGGTTATTCACAGATCGTACCCTGTTATCATCCGGTATCACAAATTCCAAAATCCTGCATGACACCCAACTGGGAATTTCACCTCTCCTATTTTTCATCTTATTTTCAGACAGCACATTAAATTTAGTCATAGCAAGTAAATAGGATGTTGACTACAGATTTTAAATGTGAAGATTTCAGAAGTTCAAACATACACACGCACACATACAGATAAATAGATAAATATTTTGACATCCCAATGACAAAAATGTTTAAAAAGGAGTATGTTTGTTTAAGTTTGAGAGGCCAGAAATGACTTCAAAAAGAATAAAAGCCAATTTATGTCCGCTAAAGTTATGGCAAACTGACTTAACTTTCATACACTATGACTCCTATGATAGTTCATGTAGATGAATTTTAGTCAAATTTTTAAAATGCCTTATTAGAATGTTATTATAGATAACATTGGAAAAATATGGCATTATATGCACTAGCCAGGTACATATGTAGAATTATATCAGCCATATTAAAAATATGATGATTATCAATGTGTCATTTAGGGGCAATCCACAGAGTTCTGTTCTTGAAACTGAGCTACCAAAGTGTGTATAATTATGTGAGTTTTTACTGCATATATTTTTCTGCCTTTCCCTAAAGCTTATTTAGTCAGTCTATCTTTTCTTCCACTTTCAATGTCTATTTCCCCTAGATTCGTCCCTGTAGTCAAACCTTGTTTAAACTAAATAAGCTAACTATGTATCAAAAATCATACTATCCACAGGTAGTATGCTGTATCTCTCTCAATCCATTAAGCTTTATTTTCTTAAGAATATTACACATTTTCTTTACCCATGTATTGTTTTACCATTTATAGCTCTGCAAGCACTTGCACTCTGCCTCCAGCCAGAATCTCTACAATGTTACAATGTTTTTTTTAAAGTTTTTTCTTAATTCTAGTTAGTTAACATACAGTGTAATATTCGTTCAAGGTATACAGTTTAGTGATTCAACAATGTATATTCTTAATGTTTGGTATTCAATCAGGAATCAATAGGCATGCAAAGAAAAGGAAAAACATTATCCAAAGTCTAGAAAAAATGAAGTCAGTGTAAACAAAATCAAATGACTGGTATTTGAATATATTTCTCATTCTTGTGGGCATTCTTGATTACACAGCTCTACTGAGCAACTCTCTTCAGGAGAATATCCAAACATCTAACATTCTTCCGTTTCTTTCCCTTAGCACCTTCCCCAGAAGTGAGTTAAAATGAAGCAGTGAGGACTGTGTATTAAGTCCCATACTAACTTCCTTTCACTTTCATAAAACTCTCCATTGCTCAGAAATCACTAACAGGACGAAATATAACTACAAAGAAGTTAGAAAATGTATCTTAGTAGAGAGTCTGGGAAGAATAGAGTCAAACGTTTAGAGCATCTAACTAATTTCTGTCACATTCTCCAACTTCCTGTCTGGCTCCTTTTCCCTTTCATTAAATCTAAAATAAGCATTTCCCTTGATTCATATTCGAAGACTTCTCCCTTTACACTCTTTTTCAGAAAGGTCATCCCAATCTAATTCTTTAAATGACAGGCCTATATAGATTATCTGTGTGTGTGTGTATGTATACACATATTTTTTATTTTTTTATTTTTATTTTTTAATTTTTTTTAAAGATTTTATTCATTTATTCGACAGAGATAGAGACAGCCAGCGAGAGAGGGAACACAAGCAGGGGGAGTGGGAGAGGAAGAAGCAGGCTCCCAGCAGAGGAGCCTGATGTGGGGCTCGATCCCAGAATGCCGGGATCATGCCCTGAGCCGAAGGCCCAGGCTTAACCGCTGTGCCACCCAGGCGCCCCTATACACATATTTTTTAAATATACCCTGGATAATTTTGAACAGATGTGAAAGAATAGAGAGTAGTATAATATACACATTTAAGTAGGACAAAATCAATTAACAATTGACCGAATTTCCTGCAGATAACTTAAAATTTGTATGCATGGATGGGCAAAATTTCTCCTAAATCTGAGATCTCACTATTCTCTTATTTTTACTTCTGAGCCCTGTCTCATCTTTTCTCCATTTTTCTGATACTTTCTGCACTGCATGTTCCACCTCTTCACCTGGAAATCTATCTAGCAACTCAAACTCAGTATGTACAGAACTGAACTCAATGTCCCACAAACCTGTTCCCTGCCCTTTGCTCCTTAAACAACATAATGCCAAACTCCTCCAATCCAAACTAAAAACATGAACATAAATGCACTCCCCTTTCCTTCCCCATTGTTAAGATAAAAGCAGGGTCACTATAATGTCCAATTTAACATGATATCATAAGGTTTTGTTATAATTTCTACTTATACATATTTCAGAGAATTGACACTTAGAACTCACTTCCAAGCATTTAGAATCCTGGATGTCTTTGTGAAACCCAATTGCTTAAATATACATTGGAAACAATAAATTAATTGTAATTTATATAACACACTTCGATATGGAGTTTCTAGTTGACTATGATTTAGTTATAATTCAAGCATGCTGCATGATTGCTAATTTAAAATGTTGTGTCATTCTCAAATAAGGTAATAGTCACATTCAACTCTGTACTTATGTGTTGTGAAAAGGGAAGTTGACAGTCTGAAAAAGAGCCATAAAAGGGTTACCAGCAGGCTGAAGAGCTAGGAAATCAAGTAACATAAGGGCACTGGAAGTGGTCTCTGTTATTTAATTGGCAAATAGTTCTCTTCAAATATCTAAGAGCTGTGCTTTGCCAAAGAGAATGCATTTATTATTTGTTCCAGAAAGCAGAAGTAGAATATAGATATGAAATAGCCAGAAGTTATTTTCTAGTCTGTTCTAAGACAGAATTTTCCAACGGAGCCCTTCATAAATAGAATGGCAGTTTTATATTCTTCATCCACCACGGAAATTATTCCTATTATGGAAAATGAATTAGAATGTTTCATCTAAAAAGCCCTTCTAAACTGAAGTTTCATAGTTATATGCATCTGTATCAATTTAATAATAGATGAAGTGTGTAAAGAAATGCTTGAACATAAATAAAAATACCACTTTGCACAAGTGAGCAGAAGGACCCTGAGAACTCACATTACTAAGTGCTTAGAATGCAACTCTATCTGTAATGGAGGAGGGATAGAGCATTTAGTGTATATATCAGAGAGACCAGGGGCATTGGCCTATGTATTCTAGCTCAGTGGGAGGACACGAAAGTAACAGGGGCAACTAACATATAGATTCTTGAGAAGAGAGTTCAAATTGAATTGCAGCTTAAATCTAGGGCTGAGTGAAGGAAATCAGATCGCTAAAAGGATGACATTTATTCTATTCAAAGATATAATTGAGTGATCTTTACATAGGAAAATATTTTAATGGTGTAAGCCTTTGTTTGAAGTATGTTATTCTCTGTATATTTTGTAAGTGAGCGTTTCTAGCAGGAAGTCTCAGTACTTCACATTTGATACCTGTGTAAGCATAAAGTTTTAGGATTTCTAAGCTGTTCTCCACAAAACTCATATTAAAGGATGTCTGCAGATGAAAATATTAGTATGTCCATTGTAGGTAACATTGTCTAGGTAACAATTGTTGGATTAATTTCATAATATTATTCTAGGACATATTCTATACTGATTAAGCCAGGTAAACTAAAACTTAGCATGTGTTCTTTGATATTTTTAAATGAATGCTCTAAAGATTTGAGAAATATATCCAAATTAGAAATAAACTTGATATTTGGTATAAATAAATTAACATGACTGCTATGAATTTATTTATTCCTATTATGTACAGTAAATTCACTATTTATATACAAATTTGCCACTATTTGTGTTATTAAATTCATTTATACAATTTGGAGATATACTAGTTTATGTATTAGTCAATCATCAATGACGATGTCTTGTAAATTCATTTTCAGTACCTCAGATACATAAAATCTGGGATGAGTATAAGGTGATTTCACCAAAGGTTAAGTGAGTGATAGTATAAATGATATTTATAGACTACAGGTTTACTACCAAAAGTTAAACAAAACAATGCATACTTGACTTTCTGTCTCTGTTAATGTACAGCATTTTCAAAATCAAAATATTTATTGTTCTCATAACAAATTTTTTTCAGCGTGGTCAATCCTTCCTATTCAGCTACTTCACCATGTTAGTTATTATAGTAAAATGAACTTTGAGATATTTATACCAGCATTACACTTAGAGCACCTTTCCTCACCTGTGTCCTTTTCTGAGTCCTGTGGTGACTCTGTCAAAAGATTTTATCACCTGTAACTTTCTTGGCTGCATCTTAAACCCAGACTATTCTACTCCCCAAAGTCCTTACTTTCTTCCTTCTGTCTTTCAAGCTTCTCCTTTCTTGCATTTACTTTCAGTTGCCAAGGAGTAGAAGATGAGACTGGCTGCAGTTATTGCTGCAGGGTTTAGGAGGTGTGGTTGAGGGAGCGCCTCTTAGACAGAAAGCTGAAAGGAGCCCTGAAATCAAAGTAATGCATGGAGCCAAGAGTACAGTAAGGTGATTGAGTCTGTAAACTAGAGAATGAGCTCCAACCTGGTCTTTCCCTGCAGGTGCCCATCTCTTTGAGAAAGCTGATACTTTTATTAAGATACAGCTTAAATTTTTAATCTGTGCCAAGAAGGACTATTCTGAATGCCCATATTAGGATTTGTTTCTCTTTTGTATGTTGCAAGAGAACACTGCCTTGTACAGAATAGGACTTTATACAGTTTATTGAAATTACTTATATGACAGATGATGAACTCCATTGGAATAAAAACCCTATCTCTCTTGTGTATGTATCTCTAACCCTTAATATAATGACTGACAAATAAAGAAGTTCAGTGAATATTTGCTTTGAGCAAATGAATAGACAAATGAATAAAGAACAGGGCCTTTGGGGTGCCTAAGTAGCTCAATTAAGTATCAGACTCTTGATTTTGGCTCAGGTCATGATCTTAGGGTCATGAGATGGAACCCGGAATCAGGCTTTTCACACCGTGGGAAGTCTGCTTCTCTCCCTCTCCCTCTGCCCCTCCCCTCCGCTTGCATTTTCTCTTTCTCTCTCTTTTTCTCTCTCAAATAAATAAATACATCTAAAAAAAAAAAAAAAGAACAATACCTCTAAGAAATATTAGGCCTGACATACTGTGCAAGGAAATAAAAACCCAGGGAGGTAAAATCATGAAGTATAAATGGAATTTGTATGTTGTAGTGGGTTCTGAGTTAATACGCCTGGCTGGCACTGTTGTCCCAGATTGGCTTTTACACACTGTGTATAGTGTGATAGAAAAGCTATGTTCATAATGCCAACACATGGCACATTTATTCAGAGAATATTCACTGAGTATTTATTATGTGTAAGAGCATTGTACTATGTGCAAGTAGACTACATGGAACAAAATACAGAGATCTTGGCAAGGAGACAGTCAATAGGCAAGACAAGAAATAAAAACCATAAGTAGAAATTGTGATAAAGTCAAAATTATAGTATTCTGAACTGTTTAAAAACAGTGCCTGGAACAGAGTAGGACCTCGATAATTACGTATTCAGTGACAAGTTAATCACAGGGGAGGGGGGATATTGTAAATAGTGTCCAAAGAAGTAGCATATGAGTTTAGATCTAAATGGAAGGGGGAAATGAAGAATAGAAAAGGAAGTCAGAGAAATCAAGTTCAAAGGCACTGACATACAACTTAGTATTCTTAAAGTCCTGAAAGAAGGCCATGAATACATTCCATGAATATATCCCAAGGAGAGAAAATGTTGGTGAACATTAAGCAAGGTGCAAACTTTCTTTACATTTTCAAAAAGATATCTGTAGCTTTTTTGAATAATGAATTGTAGAGCAAAGAAGACCGAAGGGTATAAAACCCAGAGGGGAGTCTATTGGCAGTTCTAAGGAATGAAACTATCACGATTTGTTTATGGAGTGAATATAAAGGTGAGAAAATGGAAAGACATAAACATAATGACTCCTACCTCTTGCTGGTTAAGAATAACCTAAGCAAGTATGAGGCTTAGGTTAATGAAGGAACTTATTTGTGTGTGTGTGTGTGTGTGTGTGTGTGTGCACGTGTGCACGTGCAGGTTGTCTTTCTATATGATGTGAGGTGAGATCTGTATGTCTATCCTCATGCCAGTATCACATTGTCTTGGCTATTGTTGCTTCATAGTAAGTTTTGAAAGTTAAAAGTGTGAGTTCTACAGTCTTATTCTTTTTTAAGATTGTTTTGGGTAGTATGGGTCTCCTGAAATTCCATATGAAATTTAGAATCAGCTTATCAATTTTTACAAAGAAATCAGCTGGGATTCTGAAAGCAATTGTGTTGAATCTGTGGACCAATTGGGGGGAGTAATGGTTAGTCCAGCTGGTTGTTTTGTCAATTTTGTTGATGTTTTCAAAAAACCTTTTAGTTTTATTGATTTTGTTTACTGTTCTTCTATTGTCTATTGCATAAATTTCTGCTCCCATCCTTATTACTTCCTTCCTCCTGCTTCCTTTTGGTTTGATTTGTTCTTTTTTGTCCAGTGCATTATGGTAGAAGGTTAGGAAATATAAATTATTAATCTCAGGATTATTTTTTTCGTTATTAATATAGGCATTTCCCTCTATAAGATTCTGTGAAGTATGGGTCAATTTCAAATCTCTTGACATGTTATATTTTCATTTTTGTTCATCTTAAAATATGTTCTAACTTCTTTTTTCTTAATTTCTTCTTTGACATATTAGTTATTTAGTAGTGTTTTGTGCAATTTCTACATGGCTGTGATTATCCTAAGTTTCTTTCTGTTATTGTTTCCTAATTCAATCAAGTGTGGTCAGAGAAAACACTTTCTATTATTTCTGTCCTTTTAAATTTAATGAGGATTGATTTATAGCCCAGTCTATGGCTCTTCCTGGAGAATGTTCTTAAACATGGGCTCTTGAGAAGAATGTATATTACGTTTTTGTTTGGTAGTGTGTTCTATAGATGTCCATTAAGTCTAGTTTGCCTACATAATGGTTCAAGTCTTCTATCCTTCTTGGCTTCCCTAGTTTTTCTATTCATTTTTGAAGGAGGGATGCACTAGGTTGAATAATGTTTGTCCAAAACTCTTGTCTAACCAGAACCTCAGAATGTGGCCTGATTAGGAAATGCAGTATTTTTAAGGCAAAAAGGAAGAAGCCATGTGAAGGCAGTGGCAGAGATTGAAATTATGCTGCTATGAGCCAAAGGATGTTAATGATTGCTAACAGCCATCTGAAGGTAGGGGAGGCGAGGATGGATTCTTCCCCAGTGCCCTCAGAGGGAATGTGGCTTTGCTGACACCTTGATTTCTGACTTCTGGCCTCTGGAACTATGAGAGAATAAAAGTCTTATTTAAGCTATCCAAGTTTGTGGTAATTTGTTACAGCAGACTTAGGTACTAATATAGAGATTTTGGTGCTGGGAATTGAGCTGCCGCTGTAGCAAATACCTAAAAATTGAAACAAGGTTTGGGATTGGGTAGTGACTAGAGGTTGAAAGAGTTTTGAAGTGCATGATAGAAAAATATCTAGATTGCCTTGAAGATTTTGATAGAAATATAAATGTCAAAGGTGACACTGCTGAGAGCTCAAAAAGGAGTGATGAGAGCCATAGAGAAGGCTCCTGTCATCTTAAAGGACACATATGGTGTCCCGAACTGAAGGTTGCTGGAAATATGAATATTTAAGGTACTTCTGAGGAAGTCTCAGATGGAAATAAAGAGCATGTGTCGGACACTGAGGGAAAAGCAATCCCAGTTATAAAGTGGCAAAAACTTGGCAGAATTTTATTCTACCGTTGGGTGAAAAGTAAAACTTGCTAACGATGAACTTGGAGTGATGATGATATTTAACTGAAGAGATTTCCAAGCAAAATGTAGAAGATGTGAACTGATTTCTTCTTAGTGCTTACAGTAAAATGTGAAAGAAAAGAGATTAAACTGATGAAGGAACTGTTAAGTAAGAGGAGCTAGCACTTTATGCTTTGGGAAATTCTTAGCTAATCTGGATAGGTTGCTCTGGAATCAGGATCAAGCGTGTGACTGGAAAACTTTCTCTGAGGACATGAAGTGTGCAATTCATGGAACCAAATGACCATCTTTCCATAAGCTAAGAACAGAGATGGACTCTTCCAGAAAGGATCTATGAAGCACCCACTTTTGTAATGGATGAGTCCTCTTGACATCCACAGAAGACCAACAAGGTTTTTGAGAATGTCATGTAAGTAGAAATACTGTCTACTAAAGAAGACAAAGACAGGGAGAAAAATTGAGGAAGGCTGTAAGACTTCTGGGATTCCATAAGTAGGATATGAGCTGCCCAGAAGGCAGAGCACCACTGCCACAGGCCAAAGCAAAGTTATTTCCACAGGCTCAGAAACTGGAGTTCCAGGGTCTCTCTGTGGGAACAGATTTGGGAACTTTACACTGCAGAGGATTATTCTCAGGGTTTGAAACCTAATAGGATTTTCCCTGCTGAGTTGTGGACTTGCTCCTTACCTGTAACTACTCTTTTCCTTCTAATATCTGCATTTTGTAATGGGAATGTCTATCCTATGCCATTATATTTTGGAATCAGATAACCTACTTTCTAGTTTTACAAATCCACAGGTGGGGAGCAATTTTTCTCAGGATGGATCATACTCAAAGTCTCATCCATACCTGATTTAGATGATGAAACTTAGAGCTTTTCAAGTTTATGCTTAGATGGGATTGGGGTTGTAGAGTTGATGCTGGAATGGGTTAAGACTTTTGGAAATGTTGGGTTGATGTGAGTGCATTTTTCAAATGGGAAGGACATGAATTTGTGTGGGCAGAGAATTAACTCTGGGTTGACTAGCATCCCCACCAAAATTCATGTCCATTCTAAACCTCACAATGTGACCTTACTTAGAAATAAGGTCTTTGCAGATGTACTTGGATAAGACTGGATCATACTGGAAATATCAAATGGACATCCCTGTAAGAAGGTCATGTGAAGACACACAGACAGACACAAAGGGAAGAAGACCATGTACAGACAGAAAAAGAGATTGGATTTAAGCGACTACAAGCCAAGAAACATCATGGATGGTCCACAACCAACAGAAGCTAAAGACAAGGAAGGATTCTTCTTTAGTGCCTTCACAGGGAGCATGGCCCTGACAACACCTTGATTTCAGAAGGCTAGCCTGCAGAAATGTGTAAGGATAAATGTCTTTTGTTTTAAGCCATCAGAGTTTGTGGTAATTTGTTATGGAAACCCTAGGAAACTAATAAAGAGCATCTGATTACTATTGTTGAATTGTCTATTTCTTCCTTTATTTCTGTCATTTTTTTTTTTTGTCCTACGTATTTTGACGCTGTTATTTGGCACATATATGCATAAAATGTTATATCTTCTGTGACTGTTGACCCTTTTGTTAACAGATGGGTTCTTTTCTTTTTTCTTCTAGGAACATACATTTTTGTCTTAAGGTCTGTTTTGTCTGGTATTGGTATAGCCTCCCCAGCTAATTAGTATTGGAATCTACCATCTCTGACCATCATCATGGCCTCTACCATGACCCTCTGTAGTCTCAACATTATATTCTCAAAAAAGCATCCAGACAGATCACGGTAAATGTAAATCAGATATTGCCAGTCTTCTATTCTGAATCTTTTAATGCCTTAACTTTTAATCCAAAGTAAAAGTCAATGTCCTTAAAATAGTCTATAAGCTATACTTGTCTTGGTATTATTTACATTTCTGATATCCTTTCCTAACATTTCTTTTTTCTATTGACTCTGTGCCAGCCACATCAATCTCCTTCTGTTATCCAGACACAGAAGGTGCACTTGTGGCACAGCATCTCTGCTATAGTTTTCCCCCCTCCCTGGAATATTCTTCTCCCATTAATCCACATGGCTATGTCTTCAACTTCTACACATCTCATTTTCTCAATGTGGCCTACTCCTACTACTCCTTCCACTACATTAGTACAATTGTCTTTCTGCTTTATTTAATGGTTGTTCGTTATACTTTTTTTGATAAACCATATAATTTACTTTAAAGGTAACTTTTTTATTGTCTGACTCTTGAAACTTGAATGTGAGCCCCAAGGAGGAAGTGATCTTTATTTTTAATTGATGTATCCCTGTACCTAGAGCACTGCCTGCACATATCATATGTTCAGTAAGCCTTTGTTAAATGAACTCAATGATCTGGTACTATTTCTTGTCTCTGCTTCTATTTCTGTATACATCACCATTTTATCAAGACTTCATTTTCTAAATACAACTATTCACTATTACTGTGAGCTTTAGACCAACTCTTTCTTGAGAGTTTTTGCCTCTATTTGGATAAAGACAAATAGCAAAATTGAAGAGTGGATATGTTTCTGGAGTTTGATGCCACATATCACACTAGACTTTTAATTACAAAACAAAATAAGAGAGAGAGAGGTAGAGAAAGATGGGAATAACTATGTGTCTAGTCTTTTTTTTTTTTGTTTAAGATTTTATTTTATTTATTTGACAGAGAGAGACAGCCAGCAAGAGAGGGAACACGAGCAGGGGGAGTGGGAGACAAAGAAGCAGGCTCCCAGCGTATGAGCCTGATGTGGGGCTCAATCCAGGACCCCAGGATCACGCCCTGAGCCAAAGGCAGACGCTTAACGACTGAGCCACCCAGGTGCCCCTATCTAGTCTTTTTTTATCTAGAGAAAGGAAGGAAACACTTTGATAGATAGATACAACTGTATAGATATACAGATACATAGATATTTGCTATTAATAGTCTTTATTCATATTGAAAAATGTAGCAGTTGTGAAGAAACAAAACTACATAACAAAAGAGTAAAACTTTCATAAATATTTTAAAAAATAAGCAGTAAGTACATCATAGTAGTTACAGCAGAATTCATGCAAAGCCTATAAGAATGATCAACTGTACAAAACATACACTGTAAACACTCAGGAACAAAGGACAACAGAAGACTCCTATTCACACAAAACCATAATGACGTTCACAGGAACTTCATTACAAATATGCATTTTTAAAACATTCTGTAAATATAAAACTTCCTTATCTGCCATTCTGGAAAAAGAATTTCATATGTATCTATCTATCTACAGAAAGGAAGGAAACTCTTTGATACAGAAGTGAATGGCAGCCTTTTTCAACAAGTATACAACTGTTTGGAGTCAGTAGACATATTCTAAGAAATATAATAATTAATATTTTACCTGTTTTGATTTTCTACCTCAGAGATCTCTTTCATGAGAGAGACCTGAGAATCTCATATCGGAAAGCCCAGATAGGCTATTCTTAATCTAACTTTATTTGACTGGAAGTTAGCAGGGATTTTAATGAGGTCCAATAATTTGTTTGTCCAAAGTCCTAGAGATTAGTTATTTAAGGATTTGCTACATTATTAGTTATTTTCATTTTATAATTATTATAGTTGGAAACCGGAGGAGGGTATATCATACACTGTCAGCCAGAGGCCACAAGAGGCCTAAATAAACATTTTTAGATAACTGCAATCAACACACATTCTCTTGTCTTTGGCTTTTATACCACATTTGCAGTTAAAAAGTAAAAACCTAGTGGGCCAAAAGCGGGCAGTTACAAGCAGGACTGCTGCTATGAGGAGACATTTGAAAGAGTCACAAAGGAAGTAATTGTAGCATAAAGGGCATTGCAAGATTTGAAGAGACATTGTCTGTAGAACTCTGATCAGGAGTTTTTATTTTCCTTCAAATGTCAGAAAAATTGATAAAACTTTTCCCAGCGCAGCAATTCAGAGGAAGAGAAGGGACTTTGAAAGCAATTGTTTAGCTTATTAGAGAACAACTTCCTATCCTCCTGTTCCTGCATACACAGGGATCCAGGCACCAACGAAAAGAAACAGAAATGACTCAAACAGAAGCAATTCAACTGATATGCTCTATTCTTTCAAGTCTTAACTTTAAAAAGAGCAGACTAAGACAGACGCTTCTCTGCAATTATTATCAATCAGTCCTGACACAGAAAGTGACCCACCCAACACAGAAGTGGTTTGGATCGATCAGCAGGGTCTTTGACTGAGGTGGGACACAGAAAAGGACCCGGAACTCTTACAGAAAAATGTTACATAAAAAGAGGATCCAAATGTTGCATAAAAAGAGGATCCAAAAAAGGCGAGGACGAAAGAGTTTTCGTGGCCATGTTTAGTTAAAGCTTTAATACTTTCTTGGGAAAGAAAATTGGATAATTAACACAAAATGCACTGCTTCTCTTAGTTTGATTCAGTTTCAGTACAACTTAAATCATTTTTATCTGTGTATACTTGATTCTGCCGGGTGAGTCCAATCCTCTTCCAACGCTAGTATAATTATTACTATTGCTTTTGTTATTGCAAAAGTATCTTTACTGAACTTCATGATCTTAATTGACAGCAACCTTGAAATCTTAATATCCACAGAATCCTTACTGAATGGTGCTTGCATAAAGATAATTTCTGTTTCGGAATACAAACATTTCATACGTTAATGTTGTTTTAGCATTATGGTACAATACACTGCCCTGTTTACTGACTTGCTGCTGACACATTTATTTCATTGAGGTAATACGCGGAATACCCTCTGGTTTCTGTTTGAGTTGTGTTCAGAATGGTGTTCTGTGAATAACTATATGAAAACTTTATTTTTCATTGAAAAAGAAAGCACATTAACAATGAAAACCATACAACAGCCAGCAATAGATATTCTTAAGACTTATGTTTTATCTAATTTTTGTTCTTTATACTTTATAAAATTATAATTATATATGAAGAAATGTTTCTTTCTCATTTCTTCTTCCATCATGCATTTTGCAATTTATGAAATGCTTTCAGTGTATGACTTTAGACCTCCATGTATATCAAAATGTATATAACCATTTCCATATTTTTGGACAATAAACATATTCTGTGTTTTTAATTATAAGTTAATATTTGAATATACTTGGGGCGCCTGGGTGGCACAGCGGTTAAGCGTCTGCCTTCGGCTCAGGGTGTGATCCCGGCGTTGTGGGATCGAGCCCCACATCAGGCTCCTCCACTATAAGCCTGCTTCTTCCTCTCCCACTCCCCCTGCTTGTGTTCCCTCTCTCGCTGGCTGTCTCTATCTCTGTCAAATAAATAAATAAAATCTTTAAAAAATATATTTGAATATACTTTATAACCTCATACCTGATTATTTCCTTAACATATATTTCTAGCATGTACATATAAGAACCCCTTAAAATACCTTGTTAGTTGCATCTAAATTGCCATCAGAAGGATGCTGAATTTGCATATTCAGTTTTTTAAGTCATCATCTCACCTCAGCCTGAACAATATTTGGTAGGGTATTAATAAGTTGCTTTCTGGGGCACCTGGTGGCTCAGTCAGTTGAGCATCCAACTCTTGATTTTTGTTCAGGTCATGATCTCTGCGTCCTGGGATCAAGCCCTGATTCTGGCTTCCTGCTCAGTGGTGAGTCTACTTGAGATTCTCTCCCTCTCTCTCCCTCTGCCCCTCCCTCTGCTCACTTGTGCTCTCTCTAATATAAAAAAGTAAAATCTTTAAAAAATTGTTTTCTAATTAGTAGGAGTATATGGAATACTCTTGTATTTCTCTAATTTGATTATCTCATTTCTGGTGAGGTTAATTTTTTTTCCCTCAATTAATCTGTTAAGCAGTTCTTTGCTTATTTGGTGAACAATCTGTAACTGCTCTTTGCTCATTCTATGAGGGCACTGTTTATTATATGATTTATTCACAGGGGCTATTTTGACTTACGTGATTAAATTTTAGCTAACCATCTGTGCAAGTCAGTCATCACCCCACCTTTCTGATGTATGCACATACTTCCACAAGACAGAATTGTATCCATTTCCTTTCCTTTGTCTCCCTTTACTTAATTTCTGGGTCTTCCACTTGGAACATTTCCCCCAATTTGAGAAAAATTCATTATTGGCCTATGTTTTTATTCTGGGTGTTTTCTGACAATATTATTAACATTTAATTCTTTACCATACCTGGGAATAGTTTGGTTTAGGCCTTGAGGTAAATTGTTCATTTTAGTTTTCCCTTTACCTTCTGGTTTGTGATGAAAATGTTCTGTAGGACACAGATTTAAATTTCTCACATTTATACTTTAGTTCTTAATCTGTACATGCAGACAGCCACCATAGTTTACTTATTTTATAATTTTATTTATGAGTGTTTTTAATATTATACCAATATTATATGAGCTATTATGTGTCACATAATTTTCATTATAGAAAATTTTAAATATACATAAAATCAGAAAGAACAATGTAATAAACCCCAATTGCACATCACATGGCTTTGGCAATTGTTGTTATTCTCTTGTCTTGGTATATCTATTTCTTCTTAATTTTTGGTTTTCATTTTAGACAGAGTATTTTCCCACTAACAACAAAAGGAAAGTTCGAACATACAGAAAAAGTACAAAAGCACTTGTACAGCCTCTGTGTACATTCACCACTTGTTAATATATTTTGCTATAATATTTGAAAGCAAGTAGCATGAAACTTACAGAAACCATGGTTATTTTATTCTCAAATACATTACCATGTAACTTCCAAGAATGAAAGCATTCTCTCATAAAACCACAGTAACATTTTCCCTTTCAAGAAATTAAACATTAAAATAATATTATCTCATATAGTGTCCACAAACATTTTCCCAGATATACCCATCATGTCTTTTTAAAATCTAGTATCAATTCAAGGATGAGTTGACTTTATTATAATAACTTTAGAATCTTAAAACATCTATTATTTTTGTAATACAGAATTTTATTATTGAAGAACCTATACCATTTGTCTAGAAAATGTCACAAAATCTCAATTTGTCTGATTATTTTCATGTGAACAAATTCGGAGAATACATATTTGACAAGACAACTAGAGAGGTGATATTATATACTCTCCATTGCATTATATTATAAGGATATCTGTCAGTTTGTCTTATTAATTGAACTAAGAGTGTTCACCTTAGTTAAGGTGGTATTTACCAGCTTTTTCTGGAAATACACTATATAGTATTTCCTTTTGGAATTTATACTTAAACAGTGTGAAGCTCTTTGAATATCTTATTTGGCAATAGTTGAAGTTATTAATTACTTGAAATAATTCAGGCATCAGTTGTCTGAATCAATTAACACACTGTTGATTACAAAACGATGATTGTTTTCTCTTCTCATCCCTTCTCTATTACCTGGCATTTTTCTATGTAGGGAAGCTTCCCCAACTTCCTTCCATCTCCCTTTATAGTTTTTTTTCCCCCCCAAGATGATGTGCTTATGGATTCTTTCTCTAGCCAAGTGTTATTAAAACATAATTGACTTATTCTTTTTGGTGGTACGATTTCCTCAAATTTGGCCTGTGGAAGCCTTCACATTGGCTGTAGTGTCTTTTTTGATACATCTGTCTTTTGGCACTTTCATAATTTTAGTACCCAGAAAATGCTTCAGCCTCATTTTAAAAAAATGTTTTTATAGCCCCAGATCTATATTCAATACCTTCTTCAAAGAGCTGTGGTTCATTTTACTGGGAATGGTATTTAGATACCAAGATCTGAGCAGTATGTATATTTTCTGCTACTGGTATGTTCTTTCTTCTAATCTCTTTCACTGAACAAAATTTAGGTATTTTTTTTTAAAAGATCATGGCTTAATACTGATTTCTCCAGTTCCAAGTTAATGTCTCAGGATTCTTCCTCTTCTTCTGTCACTTTGAATGTTTACTCTCCTACTGACACAGAAAAAAATGCTGATTCTTGATGACATGTCTCTATTTAATAATTTGTTCTATCTTACAACGTATGCAAAATGTTTCTAATCATTATACTGATAATAATACCCCCCCAAAATATCTTACTTAAAAAAATCGTGATTACGTGGCAGATTGTTTCTCTAAGAGTGTACATCTGAATGCTGTGCTCAAAAAGTTACTTAAATTAATTGTATGTGGTATGTGTATAACTTTACTGTAATTCACTATCTAGTTAGGTTGACCCTGTACTTTTTAATATTTAATTTTGTATTTTGCTTTTTTACCCCTTTGATTTTTCCAATTATATACTATATGCATAGAATGATGTATCCAGCACCCAAGGTCCATACAGAGAGAACACTATCTAAAAATTAACAAAAAACAATCAACAGAGGTGAGAGTGATCCCAGGAAGAAATGCAGACAATGACAAACAAATATAATAGTATTACAAATGCATGATACAACTTCAAAGCAAAGAGTGAGTAAATGGGAACTGACTTAAATAACTTTCAACAATCAAGTTTGATTGGACACCCTAAAGCCAAAGAC
Source organism: Ursus arctos (assembly GCF_023065955.2). Lineage (NCBI taxonomy): Eukaryota > Metazoa > Chordata > Mammalia > Carnivora > Ursidae > Ursus > Ursus arctos. The sequence continues at coordinate 30,571,631 of NW_026622952.1, read as the reverse complement.
CAAAGGAACTGAGCCCAAATACTGTTCTGGTAGATGTGTTTCTCACAGATTACAAGTTAGTAATTCTGAAGCTACTGTTTACATATCCCAGGGTTACATGTACTATAGATACACATTACATATTCTCTAGATAATGGAATCCAGATTTCTCAGAATGAAGTTACAAGTAAACAAGAAAGGAACCTAGAATGACACATGCAATACTGGATTAGAGCCAGAGATATCAACAGGAAGTCATGTGTACCAGAATTAAGTGTAGATATGTGTGTACACATACATCTGTATTCTTACTTAAATCTAGCTCTGTCTGCTGAGAAGACCCTTCAGCAGCAGTAAAATCCCCAGTGAAAGTCAAAGGCACTAGGGATCCTTGGAGAATGGCCAGTCCTAAGGATGGGGGGGGGAATTTACAAAATGATCCTGGAACCTATACTCAAGGGGAAGGGGCATTGAGCTCTACCTTCTGCTGTGGGACAGTCAGGAGTTGTGGTGGGGAATCTGTACATAAATTACTTGTATTTTTTCATTCATATTAATTTTTTTATATCATTATAGAGTTGTGGACATTCATTTTATTCTTTGGATTGTAAGATAATATTATCATTATTTGGGTGGTCAAATTATATCAGATTTGGACATTTGGTGACTCTTCGGATTTGCTCCTGTGCACTTTGGCGTGTCCTGGTCCTGAGCAGAAACAGGAAAATGGTTAGGTCATGGGGCCAGGAATGTTTCTCTAAAGGATTCCCCTCCACTGGGAAGCATGAAACCAGGTTACAGAGGATTTTCCCCTCTAGTATAAAATTACGTTAGGAATAACACTTCAGTGAAAAAAATAAATAACACCTTTCCAAATTGCTTTGAATCTAAATTAATTCTCGTTGGTCTTTTTTAATTGGTAAAAATTAAAGCAAATACGTCTGACATTTTATCGTAGCATTTGTTGTAGTTTTATCAAAGTACAACACACAGATGAAGTCTGTTGATAATGGAAATTGTACCAGGATGGAAACGATGCACATCCGCTCTGATATGAAAAACAGGTATTCTAGTCAAATAATTTTGCTTCTCAAATAATTCATAGAAAGATACAATGCAGCAACCCCTGGCCGAAAACTTATGTTAAGGATATAATAGGAAAACATGTTTGTGACCTTGTGGGCTTCAGTGTAAACGTCAGAGCCAAGCGGCCGGGAACGCTCAGCTCACCCAGCAACTGGGAAAGCCCGGTCTGCCCTTCAGCGGGCTGGGAACGCCTGGGTCTTACAAAAGTTGGGAACGCCCAACTCCTTCAGGGCAGAACACTGATGAAACCTGATTGCTCTTGACAATAGCCCACAGGGTCCATAGAAGCTTTAGAATAGGCTCCACTTGCTAAACGTTACATCATCTGATCCCCTGACTTTCCCCGTGATGGTGATGTTCCACTATCCCGTGACCTTCCCCGTGATGTACTACTATTCACTAGAATGTAATGCGGATCACTCCCTTGATTGTGATTGTTTTAGATTGTTCCCATAAGTACGAGAGGTTACAGCTGTTCGGGGCGATCACTGCTGGCGGTTGTCCCCTGCACCCACGCTCTCTTTCGCAAGCTAACCTGTCTGTGCCTCGCGTCCTTCTCCGGAATCAGTGGGGCCGGGGGCGGTGCCGTGGCAATACAAGATTAGAATAAGTGATCATTGGTAAACTCCAAAATCCATAAAAGCCAGTTTATTCCATTTAAACAAAGGGGATTGAAAGTTTTAAACATAACAATGCCTGGAAAATGGTGCTGCTGATGGCACTACGTATATCCATGAAACAAAATTGCCAATAAAATTGTATTCCTCTCCACATTATCAGAGTTTGTAATATATTTAGGAACACTAAGTGCTAATTACAGTAGATGGTACTTTTACCAAAGCATGGGCTTTTGACAAACATTCCCAATTATTATCTTTAGGTGAAATATCTGTTCAACTTACTATCTAAAAATAGATAATATGTTATTTAAAACTGTGTTTCAAAGTATGTATATGGTAATTTGTCTTTTAATTTTAATTGCGAAATATACTACATATGGTGCAGTCCACTTACTGTTAATCAACAGTGTAATACATTGTTAAAAATTGAACAGACTTGAAACCATCATTATAGTCAAGAAATAATACATTTATAATATCCCAGAAGCCCCTAAAATAACTCTTCTCAAGCACTCACTCTCTTTTAACCTATGGGTAACCACTGTCATGATGTTTTTGGTAATAAAACCCTATTTTTTGAGCATGATACTGCCTAAATATATGTATATCATTATACAGTACAGTATAGATTTGCTGTTATTTTACTTTGTGTACAAGAAATCATCAAATGGGATTTTTTTCTTCTCTTGGTAATAGCAATTACCAAGCATTATGTTGTTTCAATTTATTCTTGTGCATAACTACAGATTTTTTCCCATTACTGTATAGTATTCATTTGCATATGAATGTAAAGTGGAATGGAATGGAAAGGAACAGAATAGAATAGAACAGAATAGAAATAGCACTGAGTAACTGAGCTATTCCTTGTTTTTGGTTATTAAGAACAAAGGTGAGACCTTGCTTTTTATCTATTCTGATGTTTGTAATTGGACATTATTCCAAAGTATAGTCCTAAAAGTGGAAATGGGTTTTTTAAATGCTTTTTTTAAAGACTATATTTATTTATTAGAAAGAGCAAGTGAGCACAAGCAGGGAGGAGGGGAAGAGAGAGAGGGAGAAGCAGACTCCCCACTGAGCAGGGAGCCCCACATGGGGCTCAATCCCAGTACCCCAAGATCATGACCTGAGCGGAAGGCAGATGCTTAACCGACTGAGTCACCCAGGTGCCCCGGAAGTGGAAATGTTGAGTCAGAGGAGATATAAATCTTAAACCTTGTGCAAACACCATACTGTTTTCTTTCTTTTTTTTTTTTTAAGATTTTATTTATTTATTTGACAGAGATAGAGACAGCCAGCGAGAGAGGGAACACAAGCAGGGGGAGTGGGAGAGGAAGAAGCAGGCTCATAGCAGAGGAGCCTGATGTGGGGCTTGATCCCATAACGCCGGGATCACGCCCTGAGCTGAAGGCAGACACTCAACCGCTGTGCCACCCAGGCGTCCCACCATACTGTTTTCTAAGATAGTTGTTTGACTGTATAGTCCTATCAGCAGTTGAAAAGTCCAAAATGTCCTATATTTCTGCCAATAGTTGACACTATCAGATTTTTTGCCCTATATTGTTTCTTTATAATAAAACTGTTATTGTATGAACCATTCTATTGAATTTTTGAAACTAAAAGGGTCATAGGAATCCCAAATTTATAGCCAATTGGTCAGAAATGCAGGTGGCTTGGGTACTCCTAAAGTACAGCTGGGGTCCCAAGTAAGGGCATTCTTGTTGGAGACTATGCCCTTTTACATATGGGGTCTGCAGTAACTCTTGGTGGTCAGTGCTAGATGGAATTGTAGTACACCTAGTCAGGTTTTTAACAGAATAGTGTACCCCAGTGATCGCTAATTGCCTCAGGATCTGACAGACTATGACGTGTGATCTCTATGGACTACTGCAGCTGAATGTAGCATAAGAGTGATGGGGGTAGTAAAATAATTTTTTAAATCAATTGCACAAGTTAAGGTGAGAAAGATGTGATTTTGAATACTTCCATCTTATGCCCCTGATAAAGTCTTTACTTATTTTTGCTGTTCCTTTCATATATATATATATATATATATATATATATATATATATATATGAGCTTTCTTGATGGTCTTCATATCTCACTCCTTCTTTAAGATTGTTCAGTGAGGCTCCTGTCACAACCCTATTTCAATGTATACTGATGTCTGATTGGTTTCCCTATGCTTGCTTACAAGCAATCAGATTGGTTCTTATGATTAAAACTTTTCAGTGACTTCCATGACTTTATGAGACAGTTAAGTCACTCTTGTATGACTTAAAGATCCTTCATAATGTGGATCCGGCTTATTTTTTAAGAGTTATTTTCCTATACTCCCTCAAACTGCAATGCTTGCTACGTTGAATTTAAGTTCCTCAAATGATCCATCTTTTCTCTTGTCAAGATAAGTGGTTTAATCTGCACAAGATATTCTTCACTCATCTATATCCCTAGATGTGAATGCACAACATAGCTTATAAATACTTTAATTTTAATTTATAGCTAGTTAAATACATAGGTGACTTTCATTAGTAACTGCTTGAGCGTTATGGGTTTTAAATAACCTATACAATTAGGAAATGACCCTGAAATTTCCAATAAGCTTCAATTTTCCATAATTCTTTATTTGAAGAGTATGTTGGTTTAGTGAATAAATACCTAAAATTTGAGAACTATGAGACAAATTCCAAAGTCTCTGAAATATATCATAACAATCATTCAAATCACACTTTCAAGAAATAAAAAAATGTATCTCTAAGATATTATTCACTCAGTATTGCTCATGGTCTATTATTCAGGGGCGTGTGTGTGTGTGTGTGTGTGTGTGTGTGTGTGTGTGAAGAGTCTAGTAAATGTCCTCCAGATGGCACGACGGGTAGAGGGATTTGCTGCCTTTTTTTCTTAGCATTAAAGCCTTGGGTATCCCCGTGGCTATGCATGAGGAAGGTATCCCTGTGGCTATGTGTGAAGTTTAAAAGCTTTATTCTTGTTTTGTAAAAGTTTCTTTTAGCATAGCAACATTCAGAGATGAATCTAAAAGCAAAATAACTTTTAAGCTTGGAGTTCTGCTATGAAGATTACTTTCTTTGGTAAAAAGAATCCCAAATAGTGTCTGAAAACAGGTCTCCATGGACACACTTTATGATTTGAAAGACTTTTTTTTCTTTTTCTTAGAAAGGCTGTTTGGAAGCCTAAATAACTAACTTTAGCGAAAGAAAAAGAACTCACCAACTTTGCAAAGTAGGAAAAGTGTCTTACATTGCCTGCCTCCCATCTACAACTCAGCTGCCAGGATGAAAGAAATACCACCTCTGATCCAAACCACCCACCTAATTTTTCTAAACACCAATTTCTAGGCATACAGCAACAATAAACATTTCCAATGTATCAGTTCGTCATGTTAATTTGATACTTTCTGAGGCTTTCTCATCCTGTATTTATTCTGAATGCTTTTTTCTCCCTTACTAGATTAGACACCTTCTGTGTACCTTTCCAGATCCTCTTGGTCTATCTCACCTGCCTCTTATTTCAGCCAACTTTAGACAGTTTCTAAAATGCAACACATCTTGAATCATACCCCAAGCCATCCCTGTTGATATGAAAAATTCTAGACGCTCACTCTGTACCCATTCATGCACAACCCAGAGATGGAGGTGAGTTAACTTTGCATGGGGTAAACACTGATCAACGGAGAACGTGACCTAATAAGTAAATAATTGCCTCTTTCTCCATTCTCTACAAAGGACAATTTTATAATGTAGTTATGTGTTGCTTCTTTGATGGCCCCAAAGCAACGAGCAACTAGTTTCCCAAAGGGAAGGCCAGCTCAATGAGACATTATTATCAGGGCTCTCCTTTTCCCCCCTTTCTCTTCTACTGCCCTTGATCCCTTTCCCCAGAATGGCATCCCCACACACACACTCACCCCAATACTCTTTCTTACCTATGCATTTTTTTCAGCCTCTTATTTCTAAGGAATTAAACCAAATGTCACCATTGCATCTAAGAAGTCACTAAATATTTTAAGTTTTATTTATTAGATACATTGCACACCTGTCCTCCTGCCCTATTCCTGAGGACGCTATTGGTATCAGAACTTTGATTCAAGCCTCATCATTTCTGACAGTAGCCTCCCTGTTTTCCTTTTACACATTCTCCAGATTCTTGGCATTACTGTCAATGTTATCTTTCAAAACAAGCCAGCCCTGCCCAAATCCCTTTATCTACTTTACTGTGATTATCATCTTAGACAGTTAGCAAGATATGTAAAAGCCTTCATAAACCACTCACTGGCTACTTCTCTAGCCTAATTCTCCTGTGTCAGTGCTCTGTTTCTTAGCACCTCTATAATGTATTTGCAGGTAATAAAAACTTTTAGAAAAGCATGGGAAATTTCATAAATGACCCTTTATGCTATAATAAGGAATTAAGAATTAATCAGAAGACATGTACATACTGGCACCATTTGCTTATATTCTGTACCTTTGACCATATTACTCCTTGTCTACTACATTTGTCATCCTCAAAACATATTCAGTATTACTTGCTCTGAAAAAACAGCTTTGCTTACCTCGCTTGATAGTGGGTTTAACGACATTTCTGTACTATTCTGTACCCAATCCTCCATCTGTTGCATTACAAATCCTTTTATCTTCTTTCAGATATTTGTTGCATTGAATTGTGTGTGTTTGCCAGAAAAAAAAGAGAAAAACATTTATATTTTCTATTTTAGTGCATTGATCCACCATGTAACTTTTATAATTTACTCAAAGTTTGTAGCACAGGTTAATTCTACATCTCTCTAGATAATTCCTAAGGGATTCCTTTCTGCATTTGGTAGGTACTTGGATAAAATGACATTTATTTATTTACTTAATTATTCACTTATTTTGAAAAATTTTATTTATTTATTTGCGAGAGAGAGCACAAGTTGGGGGGAGGACCAAAGGGGGAGGGAGGAGGGACAAGCAGACTCCATGCTGAGTGCAGAGCCTGACATGAGGCTGGTTTCCAGGACCCTGAGATCATGACCTCAGCCAAAACCAAGAATCAGAGGTTTAACTGATTGAGCCACCTAGGTGCCCCAAAATGACATTTATGAAGATCCTCCTTGTACATTGTGCTGAAAAAAAAAAAAAAAAAAGACAATTAAGGAAGAATCCCTTATAGTTTTTTATATTAACACCTCCCTTTAGATTTTCTTTTTCTTTTCTTTTTTCTTTTTTTTTTTTTTTGATAAGGCGAGAGAGAGTGTGAGCAAGGGTGAGAAGGGGCAAAGGGAGAGGGAGAGGGAGAGAGAGAATCTTCAAGTAGACACCCCACTGAGCATGTAGCCCCATGACGGGCTTGATCTCATGTCCCTGAGATCTTGACCTGAACAGAAGAAATCAAAAGACACTTAACAGACTGAGCCACCCAGGAGCCCCTCCCTTTAGATTTTCTATGTAAGTAATGGTGAGAGGCCAATCGTATAAGAAACACTGAGAAAGAATAATGGAATGCACAAAAGTGATCATATCTGTAGTAGAAACTATAAATTATTAGTGTTTCAGATGAAAGATGTTTTGACTTTTATTGGTGTGTTTGGAAAGGCTTATGATTGAGGGGCAGGATGGGCTGATTTATAGATGTTGAAGAATTAATCCAAAAATCCAAAATAATATCTGACACATGACACACCTCTAATACTTAGTACACATGGGTATATAAAAGATCTATACAATGCTACAAGGGGCAGAGGAATTGAAATAGAATGGATCAATAAGTCAGTAGTGAGGGTAGCTCAGTGGGTTCTTAAGTACTTAACTATGATAAATCTATTTTAAAAATAAGATGAAATCAAATTTTAAATGGTGAACACTCATTTTATCTGTTATATCAAGATTTGATGTTTTCCTACTATAAATTATTCATTTTTTTCAGGTTTTGGGAAATGAAATATATAATAAAATTATTTAAAAACTCATAGCAAATTTATATTTTACTGATGATTTAATCACATTTCAAAATAAAACCCAAATCTATAATAAATTAATTTGAATCAATATATAATGATAAAATATTTTTGCATAAGCTAAAAATAAATCAGTGTTCTGGGGCACTGGGTGGCACAGCGGTTGGGTGTCTGCCTTCAGCTCAGGGCGTGATCCCGGCATTATGGGGTCGAGCCCCACATCAGGCTCCTCTGCCATGAGCCTGCTTCTTCCTCTCCCACTCCCCCTGCTTGTGTTCCCTCTCTCACTGGCTGTCTCTATCTCTGTCGAATAAATAAATAAAATCTTTAAAAAAAATTGAAAAACATAAATCAGTGTTCTATTCCAAACAATAAATAGTTAGTAATTAAAATTTGAAAGCAAAATACAATCTTCATGAAAGACATGGAACAAGATTTGAACAAATGAGAAAGTGCATGCAATCGTGTAAAAAAAAACATATAAATATACAAACTTAATGAAGTTACATTAAAAATGTCAATTTTGGGGGCACTGGGTGGCTCCGTCAGTTAAGCATCCGACTCTTGATTTCAGCTCAGGTCATGACCTCGGGGTCCTGAGATCAACCCTGTGTGGGGCTACATGTTCAGCAGGGAGTCTGCTTGAAGATTGTCTCTCTCTCCCTCTCTCTCCATGCCTCCCCCCTGCCCAGGCACACACACTCACTCTCTCTCTCTTAAAAAAAAAGTCATTTTTTTTGGAATTAACTAGTTTTTGAAGTTTATGTAAAAATAAATGGATAAGAATTGCCAAGACAATTATGAGAACAATGTGAATATAAAGATAAACACACTGCAGTGGACACTGATAGATGACTACACAACAATTGATCCCAAATCTCTTCTTCATTAATTAACTTCCACTCTCCAGATTTAAACAGTGGAGAATTTTGTAGCTACCACACTCTTGGAGTGGTCATGTGAACAGAATCTGCCCAGTGAGATAAAGATGAAGTAACTTTGAAGGTTTTAGCGAGACATATCCTATCTAATTAAAGACATGCCCACAAGTAATATTTGTAAAATTCTTACCTAAAAAACAATTTAAAACTGACCAAAAAATAGATTAAAAATAATGTCCAATAATTAAGCTCTCCCCTATTTCTTTTTTCTGCCCACTTCATTTTGCGCCTAATAAAAAAATTCAGTGTATCAAAGCTAATGAAGTAGAATGATACAAGTCAGCAACTTGAATAGCATTGCTGGATCCACAAATCATTTTTCAGTTCATGAATCAGGCTTAAGAACAAATTTACATATGTTTTTAGCCCCTGTTATCTGAGTTTTCTGTTACTCTATTAATTTAACAAATATTTATGGAGTTTCAATTAAAAGGATAGGAGCATTTTATGTGAAGCTGTAATGATACTTAACAAGAGTAGGAAAAAATATTGCTGACTTCACAGAGCTAAACCTGTTGCAGGAAGAAAAAACTATCACAATAATAAGGGATAAGGACCCACTTCTGCCAAGATAGCATAACTGAAATTGAATTTGCCATTCTGTCTGAAACACTTAAAAACCACAAAATATATGAAACTATGGCTTTTTTAGGCATTGGACAGGGCATGACAGTGATCCCTGAGATAGGAAGGAAACACGATAAATGAAAATACATATTTACAAGACTTATACATGAATGAATGTTCACAACAGCTATATTATAAAAGTCAAAGACTGGAAAGAAAACAAATTTCTCCATCAGCTGGATAGATAAAGAATTTGTGGTATATCCAAAAAATGCAATGCTAGTTAGCATTAAAAATGAATTAATTATTTATGTACTCCACAGCCTAGATGAATCTGAGAATGATTATACCGAAGAAGTGAGACCAAAACCAGCATTACTGACATACTGTATAATCCCATTCACATACAGTTGTAGGAAACTAATCAACAATGACAGAAAGTAGATTAATGGCCTTGAGAGTGGGAAAAAGAAGGATAACAGAATGACTTGAGGAACACTTTGGTAGTGATAGATATGGTCATTATCTCAAATGTGGTGTTAGTATCATCCATATATATTTATCATTTTTTCAATATTTTCAAATTGCTTATTTTAGATATTGCAATTTATTCTACTTCAATTATACCTTAATAAAGCTATAGAAAATACCATCAAGTCCCAAATGTCCACAAGTTCCTCAGAAGATAGTATCTTGCTCTGTATATCCAATGCCTAACTGCCTTCAGGAGCCTCGAATTCTATTTACAAAATACTTTCAAATAATAATAGCTAGAAGTTTTCCTTTAACAATGTGCCAAATAGGGTGTAGGGCTCTGAATACATCACCCTTGCCTGAACACTCCACAGTTTAGAGCAGAGTTTCTTAATCCAACTTCATATAGGTTTGATTGTATATATAGAAAGAGAATATATTTTTATATATTTATGTATAAATTACATAAGTATAAATGTATTCATGCAGTACATGCATATATATGTATAGATCTATACATATATATTATATGTATTATATATATATGTGTATATATATACATATTATTACGTATTATAAAATACGTATTATATTATATTATTATTATTATATTATATTATTATATTATTATATAAATTTTTTTATTATACGTATTATAAAAATAATACAAATTAATAATTATAACTGAATTGGAAATCAAAAAATAATTAAATACATAATGAATTACATATTAAAGTATAGACATTAATAAATCATTAAAAGCGAAAGTGATTGAGTGCATAGCAAAATGATGTAGAAATGACGAACACAACGAAAATTTAATTGATTTTTTTTTGAGGTCTACATTTTTAACAAAACAGTCACTGTTTACACAATTTATTCAAACCCTTATTGGCTTCCAAGCATTTAATTTTCTGGTCCAATTATGCTGGTAAAAACATGTAAATCTTGAAACAAAAAAACATGCAAACATTTCTGGCATTAATGGCATTTTCTGGATAATATATATACAGAACAACTCCTTTTAATTTGAATTTTTTTTCAAGAGTGACATATAACTCTGAGGAAAAAATATTTATAAAACATGCAATTAAATTCACTTTAAAAACTCACCATGTAAGTCTCCAAATTTGATATTTGTGTTTAACTTCATTTTTTATGTTTGTCATACTGTTCTGTCTTAGTTCATTACCATAGAATAAATGAAATTTTAAAGGAACATATTTATTTTGGTTTCCCAGAACAAGCCAAATGCAATCTGCCAATTTGTTTTGTAAATAGGGCACACTCGCATCTTGAACGTATTCCATATTCATGTTCCTTTCAAGACATTTTACAGATGGTGAACTACCTACATACAGACAGTAAGAAAAATTTAGAGCTTTTTTTTTTTTTAATAGGATACCATTACTATACTTCTGTATTGATCCCGTGCATATTTATGAGCCTCTGAATATGTGCAAGAGGGACACGTGCCATTTCTTTTCCTACAAATTGGGTTTTCATTCCTCTGAATGCATAAAGCCATGTGTTGGCTACATTTGTATGTCTGACCAAAGCAGTCATATGTTTTCATGTGATTTATTTTTCTGGGTCTTCCAAAAGGCGGTTATGTAGCGTTGTCTCTCATTCTAATTTGTATAAAATAAATAGTATTTAATCTAATGACAATGTGGATAATATTTACAAATAAATGCATGTTAAACGTTTTCCCAAGTATCAGTTAAGAACATGTAACAAGGAAGGTATAGTAGAAAAGTTTTATAGAAATATGGTATTTGCTATCATAATAGTTGTTGAAATTTAAAATATCCTCACTGCATTATGTCTGTCATTTGGCTTAAATGAAATTGGTATCAACACCAGAAATATGTCTACCATCTCTGATAACTTACATCAAATCTTCTCATTTAAGAAATTGAAAGAAGATATTAAACACAAATTGATCCTTTTTATCTATTCTATTAGCATTATTTGTATTTACACTATCTGTATCTTGCAAACAGTAATTTTTACTGTTTTATTTTTATCATTAGAATTGAACTCTACTGGGAATGATATTTAAAGAAAGTATTGCCTTGCAATGGGTTTCTTCCATCAGAATGAATGTAAGGTCCAGTTGATTTCCTGGCCAGATTACTCCCATATAAACAGTGGAAACATAATGGATGGAACTACCGTACCTTCCCACTTACAGTCATGGTCCATTTGTCAATCATTAGCATCAGCAATTTTTACAAATGCCTTTGATAGTCTGCATACATATGTAAATGACAGAGAAAGGAAAGGGAAATGCATTTTATTTATTATAGTGCTGTAAGTGAGTTCTCAGGAGGGCCCAGACAGTGTACTGATTTATTACACTGACCTGCCCAGATGTTTGATTAGTCTGAATAAATATGCCTGCTACTATTGCATTAGGTGGAAACAACCTTAGCATGTAGGTGTATTTGGACATGACATAGTTCATGAGAAATATGTTATATAAGTGAAATGGAAAGGCATCTTTCGTCTTAACTTTTAAATTAACCAGGACTACTTTCACTTAATATAATTTAAAATATTCTAAAATTATTACAATGCTTTTATCACACCATTTTTAATTGGAAAGTAAAATATACTAAGCCACTACAGCAAATAGGCAAATATACAAGTTATAAGATGAGCACAAAGTGCAACATAAATACTTCAGTCACAAGTTGTGGCAGAAGAATATCAAGATAGTAGCATATTTTTGACTCTTCTCACATCTCCTAAAAAAAAAAAAAAAAGGACAGAAAATCTAGAATATCAAAACATAAGCTCCCAGAGACAACATCATTCAAAGACTAGGTGAGAAGGAATGCACACAAGGCTCTGAATAGGATGGGAATGAGGAGGGTCAAAACCACACCGAGGTGAGGTAGAAGAGAGGACCCCCAGGTGCGAGCAGGTGTGCAGAAATAATGGAGGGAAGAGAATAGGGAGTTGTAAAATCCAGCAAGTTAAGAGGCCTCTGCAAGTATTCTTCAAAACGAGAGGATCTCACTCTGCACAGAATTCTCAGCAGAGATCTCATAGAAATTGATGAAACTGGAAGAGGCTCTACAGTCTTCAATTTGTGAGTTAATATAAAACAAACAAACTAAAGCTCTCAAAGGGGTTTTTGAAAAGATCAGCAGGTTGTGGGAAACTCAAGGACCTCAGAAATACCAAAAGAAAAAAACATTCATTTGGAAAGAGAGAATAAACTTTTAGGGAGCGGAGGTCTATAACTGCCAGTGGTCTGTCTACATTTATTTAGAGTAGGAACACTTGGAGTAAAGATGAACTGATCTTTAGCTGGTGGGGGGGGCATCCAGAGAGAGATTTCGGAATTGTCAAAGTACCTACACAGAGGAAAAATATTCTTAAGTGTTTTATTCAGAATGACAACTAGGTCACACAAAGTGCTCTGATTTATATCAGACAATCCAAGATACAGGAAATTCTCCTCCTGAGAAAACTTAAAAATCTGTCTTCTAAATAAAAAGTCTGTTTTTGTGTTTTTGTGCTAAGATAATTACTTATAATTTTGCTTGGCCAGTACTTATTCACATTTCTATGAAAATGGTATGCTTTGGATGTAGTAGATTACATTACTGATCAAACTTCTCTGGTCATTGGAGTGTTTGTACTTTTCATTGTTTGACTCCATAAAATTCATGGGGATAAGAGTGTAGTCAGGTGATCCAGGGTTTGGTGTTTTTATTTTGTTCATTTTATTTTATTGCTCTTTTTATTTAAATTCCAGTTAGTAAACATATGGTGTAATGTTAGTTTCAGGTCTACAATTTAGTTATTCAGCATTTCCATACAACACCTGGTGCTCGTCCAAAGTGCCCTCCTTAACCCACATCACCTATTTAACCCATCCCCTGCCCACCTCCCCTCCAGTAACCATCAGTTTGTTCTCTATAGTTAATAATCTGTTTTTTGGTTTGCCTCTTTCTCTTTTTTTCCCTTTGCTCATTTGTTTTGTTCTTAAGTTCCATGTATAAGTTAAATCATGTGGTGTTTTTCCTCTGACTGACTTATTTCACTTAGCATAACGCTCTGTAGCTCTATCCATGTCATTGCAAACAGCAGATTTCATTCTTTTTATGGCTCAGTGATATTCCATTATATTTATATACCACATCTTCTTTATCCATCATCAATTGATGGACACTTCCATAACTTGGCTATTATATATAATGCTGCTATAAACATCAGGGTGCATGTATCCCTCTGAATTAGTATTTTTGTGTTCTTTGGGTAAATCTTGTAGTGTAATTGCTGGATTATAGGGTAGCTCTACTTTTAACTTTTTGAAGAAACTCCATACTGTTTTCCAGAGTGGCTGCACCAGTTTGCATTCCCACCAACAGATCAAGATGGTTCCCCTTTCTCCACAACCTCACCAGTGCCTATTGTTTCTTGTGTTGTTGATTTTAGTCATTCTGACAGATGTGAGCTGATATCTAATTGTAGTTTTGATTTGCATTTCCCTGATAATGAGTGATGTTGAGTATCTTTTCATGTGTCTGTTGGCCATTTGGATGTCCTCTTTGGAAAAATATCTATTCATGTCCTCTGCCCATTTTTTACTTGGAGTATTCATTTTTGGGGGGTGTTGAGTTGTATAAGTTCTTTAAAGATTTTGGTTACTAACCCTTTATCAGATATGTCATTTGCTAATGTCTTCTTCCATTCCATAGGTTGCATTTTAGTTTTGTTGATTGCTTCCTTTGCTGTGTGGAAGCCTTTTATTTTGATGAAGTCCTAACAGTTTATTTTTGCTTTTGTTTCCCTTGTCCCCGGAGACTATCTAGGAAAAAGTTATAATGGCTGATGTCAAACAACTGCCTGTATTCTCTTCTAGGATTTTAATGGTTTAGGTCTTTAATCCATTTTGAATTTATTTTTCTATATGCTATAAGAAAGTGGTCGTTTCTGTATTTTGCGTGTTGCTGTCCAGTTTCCCAACACCATTTGTTGAAGAGACTATCTTTTTCCGACTGGATATTGTTTCCTGCTTTGTCAAAGACTAATTAACCATATAATTGTGGGCTCATTTCTGAGTTTTCTTTTTTGTTCTATTATTTATGTGTCTATTTCTGTGCCAGTACCATACTGTTTTGATTACTACAGCTTCATAATATAACTTAAAGTCCAGAATTGTGATGCCTCCAGCTTGGCTTTTTTTTTCTTTTTTTTCCAAGGTTGTTTTGGCTATTTGGGGTCTTTTGTGATTCCATACAAATTTTGGGAGTATTTATTCTAGCTCTGTGAAAAACGCTATTGGTATTTTGATAGGGATAGCATTAAATGTGTGGATTACTTTGGGTAGCATTGACATTTTCAAAATATTTGTTCTTCTGATCCATGAGCATGGAATGTCTTTCCATTTCTTTGTGTCCTCTTCAATTTCTTTCATCAGTATTTTATAGTTTTCAGAGCACAGGTCTTTCACCTCTATGGTTCGGTTTATTCCTAGGTGTCTTATGGGTTTTGTGACAATTACACTTGGGTTTGATTCTTTAATTTCTTTTTCTGCTTCATTTTTAGTGTATAGAAATACAGTGGATTTCTGTATGTTGATTTTGTGTCCTGTATGTTGAATTCACGTATCAGTTCTAGCAATTTTATGTTGGAGTTTTTGGGTTTTTTACCGAAAGTATCATGTCATCTGCAAATACTGAAACTTTTACTTACTTCTTCCTTGCTAATTTGAATAACTTTTATTTCTTTTTGTTTTCTGATTGTTGTGGCTGGGACTTCCCACACTGTGTTAAATAACAGTGGTGAGAGTGGACAGCACTGTGTTGTTCCTGACTGTAGGGGAAAAGCTGTCAGTTTTTCCCCACTGAGGATGATATTATCTGTGGGTTTCTCAAATATGGTCTTTATGATGTTGAGTTATGTTCCCTCTAACCCTACTTTGTTGAGAGTTTATACCAACAATGGATGCTGTACTTTCACAAATGCTTTTTCTGCATCTATTGAAATGATCATATGGTTCTTATCCTTTATTTTACTTATGTGGTATATCACACTGATTGATTTGCAAGTATTGAACCATCCTTGCAGCCCAGGAATAAATCCCACTTGATTTTGGTGAATGATTCTCTCTTTTTTAGTGGAACCTTATCTGGTTTTGGTATCAGGGTAACTCTGGCCTCACAGAATGAATTTGGAAGTTTTCCTTCCTTTTCTATTTTTGGAATAGTTTAAGAGGAATAGGTATTAACTTTTCTTTAAACATTTGGTAGAAGTCACCTGTGAAGCCATCTGGTGCTGGATTTCTGTTTGTTGGGAGTTTTTTGATTCCTAATGACTTTCTATTTCTTCCTGTTTCAGTTTTGGTAGTTTATCTGTTTCTAGGAATTTATCCATTTCTTCTAGATGTCCAATTTGTTGACATAGAGTTTTTCATAATATTCTCATATAATTGTATTTCTGAGGTGTTGTTTGTGATGTTTTCTCTCTCATTTGTGATTTTATGTATTTGGGTTCTTTCTCTTTTCTTTTTGATAAATCTAGGTAGGGGTTTATAAATTTTATTAATTTTTTTCAAAGAACCGTCTCCTGGTGTCATTGATCTGTTCTATTGGTTTTTGTTGTTGCTGTTGTTTGTTTTTAGTTTCTCTATAATTTATTTCTGCTCTGATCTTTACCATTTCCTTCCTTCTGCTGGATTTGGGCTTTGCTTTTCTTTTTCTAGCTCCTTTAGGTGTAAGATTAGGTTGTTTATTTGAGATTTTTCTTGCTTCTTAAGATAAGCCTGTATTGCTATATACTTGCCTCTTAGAACTGCTTTTGCTGCAATCCAAAGGTTTTGGACTGTTGTGTTTTCATTTTCATTTGTTTCCATGTATTTTTTTTTTTTTAATTTCTTCTTTGATTTCCTGGTTGACTCATTCATTGTTTAGTAGCATGTTGTTTAACCTCCAGTATTTGTGGTCTTCCCAAATTTTGTCTTGTGGTTGACGTGAAGTTTCATAGCATTGTGGTCAGAAAATATGCATGGTATGATTTCAATCTGTTTATATTTTTTGCAGCCTGATTTATGACTTAGTATGTGATCTGTTCTGGAGAATGTCCCATGTGCATTTGAAACGAATGTGTGTTCTGTGATGGAATGTTCTGAATATATCTGTTAAGTCCATCTGGTTCACTGTGTCATTCAAAGCCATTGTTTCCTTGTTGGTTCTCTGTTTAGATGATCTGTCGATTGATGTAAGTAGGGTGTTAAAGTCCCCTACTATTATTATATTATTATCAATGAGTAATGAGTTCCTTTATTTCATATATATATATATATATATATATATATATATATATATATGGGAGCTCCCAAGTTGGGTACATAAATATTTATAACTCTTAGATCTTTTTTGGGGTAGTCCCCTTTATTACGAGATTATCCAGTTTCAAGGAGTGAGAGAATAAAACCCTCAGGATACTTTCCCACATGGAAATAATCATCAGAATTCAAAGACCTGCAAAGTTTCTCTTTGAGAAAAAGTACCTTGGAAGTTTGAAAATAAGAAATTGTACCTATCTAATGAATCTTCAAGAAATTTAAAGATGATATTTCTCATATTTGGATTTCTAAGTGGAGCTGTTATCATGAATCAAACTCAACATTAGTAAGTGGTCCTGGGTCAAATTTTATTATTTTTAATTTCAATATATGTTTGAACAATCACACCATAGTTTTAGATATTACTACCAGCAGAGTATATGATCACTCTCTAGAAAATCTGACAGAATTATCTTATCCACAAAACTAGCCAAGTGGCTAGACAAATATTACACAGGGTGTTTTACTGTGGCTTTTAGTTTTGATAGCACAGGTTCAGTAAAAAATCGGTTCACCTTGCTACAGAGATGAAATGGAACAAATCAAACCTATAACCATGACAATGTTGAAACATCACATTCAAAGGTGAATTTCATTTAGTTGAGTATGACAAGTCCATTATTGTACAGAATCAAATGGTGTTATAGTCAGTTTGGGATGCTATAACAGAGCACCACAGACTGCATGGTTTAAACAACAGACACTTATTTCTCACAGTTCTAGAAGCTGGGAAGTCTAAGAGCAAGGTCCCAGTAGATTCCCAACTGCTGAAAACCCTATTTCTGGCTTATAGATGGCCACTTTCTCGTTATGTCCTTACATGTTTGTTTGTTTGTTTTTTCTTTTTGTTTTCTTTTGTGTGTGTGCATACGTGCTAAAAAAGGGAAGAGAAGCAGCTCCGGTCTTTCTTCCTCTTCTTATAAAGACACTAATCTGCTCTACCTTCATAACTTCCTCTAAACCTAATTATCTTCCACAGGCCTCACCTCCTAATACCATCACATTGGGGATTATAGCTTCAAAATATGAATTTCAAGGGACCAAATATTAATTTCAAAACAAATCATGTCCTCCCAAGGTCATGTGTACCTGAAATATAAAAATGCAGCCTTATTTGGGGGTGCCTGGGTAGCGCAGTTGGTTAAGTGTCCAACTCTTGGTTTTGGCTCAGTTTGTCATCTCAGGGTCATGTAATTGAGCCCTGTGTCAGGCTCCCTGCTTAGTGCAAAGTCTGCTTGAGATTCTCTCTCCATCTACCTCTGCCCATCCCCAACCTCTCTCACAAACAAATATTTTTAAAAAAATGTGACCTTATTTGGAAACAGGATCTTTGTAGATATAATCGCATTAAGATGAGGGCATACTAGGGGCATCTAGGTGGCTCAGTAAGTTAAGTGTCTGTTTCAGCTCAGGTTGTGATCCCAGGGTCCTGGAATCGAGTTCTGCATTGGGCTCCCTGCTCAGCGGGGACCCTGCTTCTCCCTCTACCTCCACTGCTCCCCCTGCTTGTGTTCTCTCTCTGTCTTTCAAATAAATAAATAAAATCTTTAAAAAAAATTTTTTTTAATTTAAAAAAGATGAGGGCATACTAGATTAGTGTGAACCCTAATCCAATACTAGTGACCTTTCAAGAAGAGGGAAATTTGGACACAGGGACAGGCACAGAGGGAAGATGGTGTGAAGACACATGGATACACACCAGGTAGAAGATCATGTGACAATGGAGGCAGAGATGGGACTAAGGAACACCAAGGATTACAGGCAATCACTAGAACATTGATGAAACAAGAAAGAATTCTTCTGTAGAGGCTTCAAAGCAAAAATGCATACATCTTGATTTCAGAATTCTAGCTTCTGTAACTGTGAGAGAACAAATTTTGGTTAGTCACCCATTTTGTGGAACTTTGTAATGGCAACCCTATGAAACAATAAAATGACTAAGGAAAAAAGACTGCACTTCACAAGTGAGAAAAAAAAATGCCAACACAATCTAGAAGGAACTTGACCTAGCCTTGTTCTAACTCTGTAGCTTTTAAATTTTCAGCCTCATGATGGTAGGAGATATTGACTTTTAGAAAATCAAGAACACCTATAATTTGTATAACCTCACAAAAAGAAGATTATCTCCATTTCTTTTAGGATTGCAGGTGACAAAGAGGCCCTTGAACAATAGCTTCTGATTTAGGAGTAGACTCGATAACAAGGCCAGGGACAAGAGGAGCCATTAAAATGTGGCCACAGACATTATACAAAATATCCAGAGAGCAGTTAACTGGCTCTTTGTAGTCTATAGTCACTTCCTAAATGGCCCTATATCTGTTGACCACATTCAAAAATTTGTCTTTGTTAATTAATGCTTCTTTTGCAATGATATGAGTAAAACTGGACAGAAAGAAAAGGTCCAAAGTATCTGAAATAGCTGCTATTGAAACAGAGTCACCATGGGACATTTTAAACATAAGATATTTAGTTTTCAGAGTTACAGTCTGCTAAATTGAAGTACAAAGTTAGAGTACAAAAGAAAAAGAAAAAGAAAAAGAATGTCTTCATCTTGCTATGAGAAAATGGAATGAAAAGAAAAAAATGCAAGACACTAGGAAATGCTAAATGCATCCTATTAACCTTCTTAAATGCTCTAGGCATTCACAGAATCAGAAATAGATTAATCAATTAAAAATGCTTTTTGTGTAAAAATATTCTCTTTTTATCCCAATTGGCCAACCTTCAACATACACACAGATACACACACATGTGCCACAACATACACAGAAATAGCATTTGAAAATTTACAATTTATTTTTTTTTTAAGATTTTATTTATTTATTTAATAGAGAGAGACACAGCAAGAGAGGGAACACAAGCCTGGGGAGCAGCAGGCAGAGGGAGAAGAGGGCTCCCCACTGAGCAGGAAGCCAGATACAGGGCTTGATCCCTGGACCCTGGGATCATGACCTCAGCCAAAGGCAGACGCTTAATAGAATGAGACACACAGGTGCCCCTGCAATTTATTTTGCAGTGGATTTGATTGATTATTGCAGTTATTATTGGAGTTTATTCTGGCTGAAACATTAAAAAGGACTCATCTGTGGTGTTCTTTAGGACCTATTTGAGTGAGTTTTAGTTTTAGTAAATTTCCATGATTTAGCCATTTCCATAAGAGAAAATATTGAAAGCAAGATGTCTGAGCTTTACTAGTTAAGATCAGTTACTTGCTCTCAAAATGGACTGATTGAAATGATCTTAAATATGTCCTGAGTGTGGGTTATATAAAGGGGTTTCTGAATGTAGGTATCACTGCCTACTCTGAGTGTTGCTGGCCCTGATGACGAGATGCAAACTCTTAAATTGCTCCATTGGCCACAGCAGTGTGAACATGAAATAAAGTCTAGAAATGCTCTTGCAAGCAGTTGACTAGTAGGTCTTCGATATGTTCCAGTTTTGATGCTATACAGCAAGCTTACATACAGATCATAAGAAATACTCCTATGGGGGCGCCTGGGTAGCGCAGTCGTTAAGCGTCTGCCTTTGGCTCAGGGCGTGATCCTGGCGTTCCGGGATCGAGTCCCACATCAGGCTCCTCCGCTGGGAGCCTGCTTCTTCCTCTCCTCTCCCCTGCTGTGTTCCCTCCCTCACTGGCTGTCTCTCTGTCACATAAATAAATAAAATCTTTAAAAAAAAAAAAAGAAAAAAGAAATACTCCTATGGGGAGACCAAGACTACGTTCATCACATGGAAAGGGCTACTTAAAGTTTATTCCTCTCTAATTATATATTTAAAAAAAGGAAAATAAATTTAACTGTGCCTTAATTCTTTGAAACATATAGGCATCTAATATCCATACCACTGTAACCTGTTCTGGTTTAACTTTGGAGTATAGCCTGTCCAGTTCCAGTGGGTAGACTATTTTATCTATAGCCCATGTCTTATCTTCATCACGATACATTTTCTCTCTACATATATTGGACAATTGTCACTTCCAATTGGATCTTTTCTTTCTTAAATATGATCCATTTGGCATGAAATACTTTCATGCACAGATTTCATGAAAAAATTGATATAATGTTCTCTTTTACCCTAAAGATAGATAGAGTCAGAGTTAGCACGCAAAACTAAATTCCTTTTGATAATTCTCATTTTGCAGTGATTCTAAAGTCTTTTACACATAGGAAAAGTCATATTCCTGGAAGGTGAAACAGGAAAAAGACCTACAAAACATTCTATTCCAGTAAGTTTGAGAGTGACTCTCAATCTGAATATAACCAGCTCCTCATCATTCAGGCAGCCCAGCAACCACATCTCCCTTCACAGTGGCTCAGAAATGAGAGGAGGATACTTTTGTGTTTAGAATCGAACATGTTAACTTTATCCAAGTATTCAGATGGCAGGAATAAATACTTAAAAAACTGTATGTTTGCTTCTACCTTGAACGATGAAAAAACAAGTTTTCTAGGTAAAAAGATTAAAGAATTTCTTAGCTGTTTGACCTTGATGCACACGTATAATTGCAGAACAGAAAACACAGTGGAAATAGCACTTAATTGGAAGTAAGAAAACCTAGTTTCTAGTACTGGATCTGTTTAAAAATTTCCATTTGATCTTGCACAAGCTACCTCAGTTTCCTCACTAGTTTAATGAAGGGGTTGGAATATTTTCTCTCTCAGACTCTTAACAGTTC
Source organism: Ursus arctos (assembly GCF_023065955.2). Lineage (NCBI taxonomy): Eukaryota > Metazoa > Chordata > Mammalia > Carnivora > Ursidae > Ursus > Ursus arctos. The sequence goes on along the minus strand of NW_026622952.1, from coordinate 30,549,973 downwards.
AGAGATCCTACAAGTCGATAATGGGTAAACTGTCCCTTTCCCACATGGAAATCAGAGGTAAAAACAATAGGACTACTTCATTTGTGATCGTCCCAAAGAGTATTTGTAAAATATTGCGTATTTTTCATTAAGACTTATACTACAGTTCTCCTCTGGCTGTTTTTTTTTTTTTCTTAAGATTTTATTTATTTATTTGAGAGAGAGTGAGAGCTAGCGAGAGCACACACAGAGGGAGAGGGAGAAAAGCAGACTCCCCGCTGAGCAGGGAGCCTGATGCAGGGCTAAATTCTAAGACCTTGGGATCACGACCCAAACCAAAGGCAGACACTTAACCAACAGAGCCACTCAGGTACCCCTCCTCTGGCTGTTTTTTTATCAGAGTTTATCAAGTTCAGTTTTCCACAGTTCATCATAGATTTGCTAAATAGCAATCATGTTATTGGTTTTAGCTTAATGTTTGAATTTTATTCTCTTACACTTCTAAAGCATGAGGTTTCTAAATATGGTCTATTCTTGCCTACTTTCTAGTATCACAAACAAAAAAGTTTTGGTTTAACCAGAAATACAATCTAAATTTTATTTTGAATTTGAAATGTTAAGAAACTCAGTGAAACTGTTGTTTCAATCAACTATATGTAATGTATATTAGTTATTATGGAAATAAGTAATGTCAGAATTTTTATGTGCATTGGACACCCAAGCAGACAATATGGGTTTCTTATTCACTCATTCATTTGTTCATTCATTCATCCATTCGACAAACATCCAAGGAACACCTCTTACGTGTGAGAACCTAAATTAGTTTTTGGACATAAAAAGATAAGTCTGTACTCTGATGATGTCAGCTCCTCCAGAGCACTGCTTCTCCAAAATAATATCTTACATACAGGGATTTTTGCTTCTTTCTGGAAAACAGGCACAGTGAAGGAAATTCCCACACTTGGTTTCTGAGTCTATTCTTAGTCTATTTTTTTTTTTTTTTAAAGAATTTACTTATTTATTTGAGACTGAGTGAGACAGAGAGAACACAAACAGTGGGAAGGGGCAGATGGACAGGGAGAAGCAGACTCCCCTGCTGAGCAGGGAGCCAGATTCAGGACTCGATCCCAGGACCCTGAGACCATGACCTGAGCCAAAATCAAGAGTCTGACGCTTAACCAACTGAGCGACCCAGGGGGCCCCATGTTCTTAGTCTATTCTTGTCTACTTTCTAGCAGTAACCAGTAATACAATCTAAATGTGTTTTTAAATGTATCAGTTTTGTTCATAATGTTTCAAATATAAATGCATTTATAGTTTCCTAACATTCATGCTTCTTTATTAAAATGAGAAGCAATGGATACTTTAATAAAAAATTATCAAAAACATTTTGTATGTTGGGGTGCCTGGGTGGTGCAGTCAGTTAAGCAATGACTCTTGGTTTGGGCTAGGTTGTGATCTCAGGGTTGTGAGATTGAGACCTGCATTGGGTTCTATGCTCAGTGCAGAGTCTGCTTGAGATTCTCCCTCTCCCTCTCCCCCTCCCCCTCCTGCTTTCTCTCTATTTCTCTCTAAAAAGTAAATGAATAAATCTTCAAGAAAAAAACATTTTGTATGTTTTTCATTTTTTCAAATATTTCTGTTTTGTTCAATTTCCATTTGGAAATAATTTGATTCATGGTCATAATCATAAGAATTAGGCACTCTATTCAAAATTTACTTGCAATGTGTTATTTTCATTAAAAGATCAATTTTTATTAGAAGAGTTTTATTATCTATGTTTTGGATTAAATTAGTAAATAAAATACATCTTGCCTTTCTCTAATTCTTCATGTTAAAAAAACAATGTGTGGCAAAATATCTTAAGGGTCTAAAAGTGAATTAAAAACATATAATGGTTTGGATTGGGGGACGGGGTAATTGGGTGATGGGCATTAAGGGCACTTGATGTAATGAGCACTGGGTGTTATATGCAACTCATGACTCACTAAATTCTACCTCTGAAACTAATAATACAGTATATGTCAACTAAATTGAATTTAAATAAAAAAATAAATATATAATGGGCTAGTGTGGGGATTATTTGACTATAACACATTTTAGCAAAAAAAATTAAATAAATAAAATACTTACTTGTTAAAGGATTGTTTCTTGAGTAAATATTATAGGCCAGGAAAATTTTCAAGTTCTTAGAATTTTGAGATTTGGAAAATATTGTCATTTTGGTTAAGGATCTTAAGGGCAGTACATAGCATGTCAAGCTTCAGCACAGTGGAATCCTGTGAGAGACAGTTTTGGGAAGAGTAGATGAGAGCATACCTTCTCAATGTGCTTGATTATTTGTCTTCAGTGAAGTCATATTGCCCTTCTCATTGGAATCCAATTTTCTTCTGGAACCACTCAAAAGTATTATTTTTCTTCTGAATTACTGAATATGTCAAATAGTTAATTTACTTTTACTCATCCTCACATAATGGAGAAATAAAGCAAATATGCAATTTTTACAGGATTTTCATAAAGGCCAACAGAGAAGGCTTGTAAAGTTTCTATGAACTTTTTTCCCTACTCAAAATGCTGAAATTGTGAGGGAGTGGATTTCTCAGCACCTATGATTAATGTTTTGCTGAATATGAGAGCATGATTTATTTAGAAACAATATTGGAATTATATGATTGCCATATACAGAATTATATAATAATGCATTTCTTAGTAGTGTATGCATACTATTAATGTCATTATTAAAATATTTACATGTTCTTAATAGCATAGACATGGATCTATCAATTTCATATGGTTCTTTTCACCGTGAATTTCTTTTTAAGTTAAATATATAGAAAGTAGCATATTAAGTTAACCAAATTCTCAAATCTATTAATGTCTCAGAGTTAAGTACTAAAGAAAAACATTTCAGAATCATCCTGTTTGTTTTGTTTGGCTAAAGAATTATCTCATTTAGTTTTTTAAAAAAATGAATGAACTACTAATATATCAGAAAATTTTAAATAAACATCTAAACTTGTGGCTTTTATTAAAACTTTAAATTATCTAGGATCCCTGGGACCACACTGAGGCATGGAAAATTTAAAGGAGATGAAAAATGCTGCTTTCTTAGTCTGGAATATCAGGTTTCTACACTGACACTGAAAAGTGCATTTCTCCTTAAACTTGGCCCATAATTCTCATTTTCAATTCCTGTCTGGTTCTTGCAGGCATGGTATTTCAAACATTAAATATTGGCGTCACTGATCTCTTATTGGAGGTTTTATAATGTATTGAATTAGTAAAATAAGCTATTGGATAAGTTAATTAGTAATTTATAGCAATTCCAACATCATGTAATTGTGATTTGATGTGGGGTCTGAGAGCAAAGGTCACGAAAGAATTCTTGGGACATTTTTGGTGCAAAAAAAGGTGGTTTTATGAAAACACAGGTTTTATTAAAGCACTTGCCCATGGGCAGAAAGAACTGCACTGGGGTTGTGAAGAGCTATTGATTATGTATTTTCAATTGTGTGGGGGGGGATGGGGAAGGGTGGGTAAAGACAAAGGAAGTTTCCAAAAGGATTTTCTTTGTTAAAGAAGGTTCCTAGAGGCCTAGCTATTGTCAAGGTCAGGTTGTTTTGTTCCTCTAGCAAAGCATTAACATTAAGACAGTTGGGAGTTGCTGGAGGAAGGTTCTACTCTGCCTGCTTCAAGTACTTGCCAATGGGCTGGGGGTTATAAGGAAATTTAATTTTATCTGCATTCCTTTCTGCCTTTTTTCTCCACATCATAATCCTCTCTTCATTACCTGAGTGAGTACAGTGAGAAACATGATCATAACATACTCCTTGTGTTTTATTTTTATATTTTTTCTAATTTTTATGATTTATTTATGTAAATAATAATTTTATAGTCACTCTTTCAACTGCTTTTGAGATTTGAATTTTGTCACATTTGTATTTCATAACCAACACTCTGCTCCAAATGGTATTAAGAGATGCATCATAGCAGCCCACACACAATAAATAAATAAATAAATAATAAAATAATAAAAAGTAAAAGACTTGAGTATTTCATTAACAGAAGTTAGGACTGTGAGAATTCCCTCTACACGCAGGCAAAATAGGGTTCACAAACAGGAAGTACAATACCCTTGCCGGTGCTTTTGGTTGCCAGGATGACGAGGTTTGAGTATAACTGGTCTTTAGTGAACAGGGGACAGTGACTTCCTGCAATGCCATGTCCATTATAACAAAGAATTATCCTCTGTTCAGCAGAACTCATGAATGCCTTAAATATCTTAAGGCAGTGTTTTTCAAACATTACCATGTTTATACATTGCCTGAAGATCTTACTACATTTTAAGTTCTGACCAGTTCTCAGGTGAGACCTATGTTTCTGATTCTTAGACTATGTTTTGAGTCACAAGTCCTAGGGGTCATTAACATAGGTGGAAACCTATTGATAAATTTTTGAGCTAAGAAACTACTTTTGTTTTGTATGTAAATGCAAACCATTTGGGGCACCGTTCTTATATACTTGGAATCTTTCAGGAATGCAAATATCTGACATGGAAGGATAATTGTACTTTGTTCAGACTTTACCAAAGATTGTATCAGTTTGGAAAAATTACATCACCACCAACAGCAATGCTTCTGCCTATGTTTCTAATAAAACTCACTGTATTAGTCTGGATGGTAGCTGCCACAAAAGTAGTAATTTCATATGCATGCAAGCATTTGACCTTTTCTTTGGGTGTAATAACTAGTTGTACCTACAAATTTACATTTCAAAATTCTCATCATTTCTATAATAAATTTATTTTTTGTATTATAATTGTGATTATAGTGATATTTTAAACTATGTGTATATGTACATTATATTTCCATCAGTTTCCTTTTGTAGTAGGAAATGGGGTATGAAAAGTATTTTCATGAAAAAAGTGGGACATTGAGTTTCACAGGGCTGAAATCAGTAGGCCATCTCAGGCGGAGGGTTTGTTGTGGCTCCGCTTTACAGTGTAAGGTCTTTTTAACTCTTTAAAGATTTGGATTTACAATACAATAAACCTATCGTGGAGGGTTTTTTGTTTTTTTTTTTTAAAGATTTTATTTATTTATTTGACAGAAAGACAGCCAGCAGGAGAGGGAGCACAAGCAGAGGGAGTGGGAGAGGAAGAAGCAGGCTCCCAGTGGAGGAGCCTGATGGGGGTCTCGATCCCATAACGCGCGGATCGCGGAAGGCAGACGCTTAAGGACTGCACTACCCAGGCGCCCCATCACTGTGGTTTTAAAATCATATAATGAAGAGTAATTTTATTGTGTATTACCAGAGTACCTCTCTAAATTACCCACCAATTAGTATGGAAATATTTCCCCTAGCCTCTGCAGTAGCATCAGCATTACCTCAGTTTTTTTGGGAAATGCAAGAATCTCAGACTCCACCCAGATTTACTGAGTCCTAATCTACATTTTATCAATACCTCCAGGGAGTCCCTGTACACATTAATATTTGAGAAGCACTGTTCTACCTTGACTACCTTGAATACTGAAGCTCAAGGCCCCTACCTGCCTTCCGGGGGACAGCAGCAAGCCTGGGATCTGCCGTCCATTTTGCACACCAGAATCTATAAAGCTTGTGAAGCTCATTTTTGTCTCTTCTGCACCTTGGCCTATTATTGTAGCTTATTATTTCCTGAATATGAAGGAGATCTGTGGCATGAGTTCTCTTCCGTTTTATTTTGGGTATATGGGAGATCATTGTTTCCAATGGAAGGAAGGGAGGAAACTGAGAGTGGGGGCACTAATGGGGTTGCAGGGCGGGCAATCAGGGTGGGCCTAAAATGTCACCTCAAAATGCAGCGATAAGAGACAGAGGTGCACTCCTCCCCCTCACAGGGACTCTGGCCTCTGCAAGCAGCCTAGCCTTGCTCATTATTATCTCTTCTCGAAACAACCACAGGGCACAGATTTATAATAGACCCAGAATTATGTTCCCTTTCTCTCCTGCAGGAGATTTTCTGTCACTATTAAACAGCTTTTTTTCTTCTTTTTCCATTTAAAATTTTGAAAAACAGGGTTTGAATAAATCTTTTCTTCTCCCATTTCCCTTCTTCAACTCCCTAAAAATTACTACTAACCCTGTATCACTATGTCTAAGTAAATCTAACTGCAGTAATCTCTAATCACAACGGTCTTTCATTCAACTAGCAATTCCTCCCTTATCCTGTACTTGCTCTTCAGAGTAAACCAATCTTTCTTAATACCTAAGACACAGAAATTTCTCATCGTACTAAATAATGGAAAACCTTACCTCATACCTAATAAACCAAAAAAGCACTAAGTTCAGTTATTCTGAGATACTTTCCTTATAAAGGGGGAAGAAATGGGAAGAGGCTGTCGTCATAAAGAGTTTAAGGTAATTTTCTGGTGTGCTGTCTGTGAAGACCTATCCGGGATCAGCTGCTAAAGAGCTTAATGGAAAAGAGTATCACAGGAAAAGGGATGGGTCCTACCTGCAAAGTTGGAGGTTTCTGACTGAGTCGAGACTGCCCCAGAAGTAAGGATTCCTGACTCCAGCAAACATTCTTCCTGGAATTAGGTTTAATGTCATATATAGAAACATTAATGCCAACTTGGAATCTCTTGATTATACTTAATAGCGACTAGGAATGAGGAAAAACTAACGGCCAGGAAAATATTATTCGTCCCTTTTCCATTTTCCAACTTTGCATGAGGAAAGATTTCCATCATTTCTAGGTTTTGTTTACATATTGTTTTTTCTGTTTGTTTGTTTTTGTTTTTGTTTAACTTTGCCACCCTAAATCTCTCCTATTTAAACCTTGAAAAATAAAGAGGTTGTAGTCATACTTCAAAGTAATCACTTAACTCAAATTTCACTCAAAATGTATATGCACTAACAGTTCACAGCTGTTAGTCAAAAAGGCTCACACATACTGCTTGCTGACTGTAACACACTCATCGCGGCTCTGATTATGTATCTGGCGGTACAATTTGCTCAGACTGGGCCAACTGGCACTTCCGCTCATCTAGACTCATGCTGTCAAGTAGCTAAAACACCGGTGATTCAGTTGCCCTATGAAAACTCTTAAAGGAGTTCTGTGAGCAGTCTTTATGAACACATATAAAGGGGAAGTGCATAGTCTCTTAGAGTTTTAAGTTCCTATTGTTGAAAATTTGAAAACGTATTTTACAACCTTAGAGGAAACTTCTGGGATCTTTTTGCAATATGCTCTTCCATTTTGTATGCCCCCTAAAAATTTCTTAGCCCAGCTGAACTCGGGCAACCTCAAGCTGATCCCTGTACCTGCTAGTGACAATCTACTGAAATATTGCCTCCTCGAAGATATATTGTTGTTTTAGAATCTGCTTTATTTTACTGATTCAATCCGTTTATGTTTCTGCTAATGTCACATGTGTCATGAACACGCAAAGACATAGTAGGAAATCTAGCCATGTTCACAGGTATACAACCAGGTATGACCTAAATGGAGCAGCACATAAATGCTTTGTCAGGGCAATCAGATTCTCCCATTCCTACACCAGGTTCTTTCCTGCGTGCATTAGCCTATTTGTCCTTGGAATACCTTTTTATCCTTTTGTAGACAAGACCAATAATTCATGAGAAAGCTGGGAATAGAAAACAGTCCTCCCTATTCCCAGCAGAGTATTCTTGCCACTAGGTTATATTGACTCCTTATACACATTAGCTGTTTCACTTGCACACTGAAACAGATCAGTATTTTTGATTGAGTTTGACATTTTGAAATTTAACTACAATAGCTTACCTTATAAACAGGAAGTGACTGTAAAACAGATGTTCTTATTTAGAGAACATGTTACCAAAAGAGCAAAACACTAAATTTGTCCTTGCTGTAATTGTGTCATTTAAACCAAGAGGAACAAGTCAGAGCCCTAAGACTGAAGAAACCCTGATGGGAAAATTATGCCATGATTCAATGTTATAAGATGTCACCTGAAGAAAGAATGTGATTTAAGGTTCAACACTGTTCCGAAGTGATATGAATACCAATTTCCAAATTCCGGTATTACAATTACTGAATGAAAACTTCCAATATGTATGGAAGTAAAAATTTGTGGATGATTTTTAATCAATTATGGAAAAGACTCATCCTTAAACTCTGGAAACCAATGACTAAGATTTAAAATTTTGTGAAAATTAATTCGGTGCATTTATTAATCATGAGCTTTGTCCATGAAGGTTAAGCAGATGATTTCTGTTTGTTTTTAAAAAAGGCAAATTTAGCATGGAGGCAGTCAATTCTGAAATCAAAAATGTATCAGTGTATCATGAATATATGTGTTGAATGGATTTTAAGAATTATTAAAAATTGTTTATATGGGTTTTAGAAGAAAAAAATGAGTATTTTCAAGCATTTTATCTGTAGATAGTACTTACAACTAGCCTGTGATGCCTTCCAAGGTCATCTACATTCATCTACCGCTCCTCAGAAAAGATGGGCAACGGGACGTATTAGTGCCTAATAGATTAATTCACCTGGTCACAATTGATGGGACCATGGTGGATAAATGACCCAAGTGGGGGCAAGATATTTGGAATGAGCACATTAACAGATTTTGTCAGAGAAGCCAAATAGTATATGTGATTTTTTTTTTTTAAGGTCAGAAGTAAGGGTGCCTTTTGGAGAAGCCATAATGACACATGACTAACTGGAGCTGAGATCAGATAGCACTAATCTGTTGAGAGAGGAAATGAATCAAACACTTAAGTAGATGCTGTCATGAGAATCTCTATAGCTCTGATGGAGATAACACAGACTTTGTTCTTGCCTTTCAGGAATAAGTCCCAATGTGATATATCTGTAGTTAATTTCCTGTTCCTAAATGATATGGCATCTGCTAATTTCTTCCTTGACAAACAAAAGCAAAAAATAAAAATTTACTCCATTACTTAAGGCAACTTGACTAAGATATTATTTGTGGTGTTACGGCTATAATATTCCAAATTTTCTTAACTCAACCAAACTCAGATGTGTAATCTTAAAACTGTATTTCTAAAACTGACTTTAATTTTTACTTTGAAACTGCCTCATGGCACTGAATTTAATCTAGACATGTAGCGACTGTTAATTGAATAGTCTTCTTAAGATATATAAATTGGGGGACCTGGCTGGCTGTTGGTGGAGCATGAGACTCTGGATTTCAGAGCTGTGAGTTCAAGCCCCACACTGGGCATAGAGATTACTTCAAACAAAAGAAAAAGAAAAAAAATGATATATAAATTAATTATAGTCTAGTTCAGAAGCTTCATTTTAGGTATTCCCAGCTATTCTCAGCATCCCAGAGAGAATCATGGACATACCAAGGTAGCCTCCATAAGAATCTACTTATGGAATTGGATACATGCCAATGGTAAGCATTAGATAGACCAGAGATCCATCATATTACTGAATAAGATGGTTCTGAGCTGGCATCAGTACTGATTTTCTCATCACTTTGGAAAGAAAATGTCTCATAGTGGCCCAGACCAATGATTCATCCTAATTTGCTGGGTGCAAACTCTGATTTCCCTGGTGTATTTGGCTACATATTTTATGTACTCTGAGGTATGTAATATCATGATATATTTGTCTGATGTGCAACTCCTTGGATCATGGGATGATGAAACAGATTTCAATTATTACTAGCTTCTAAGTTCAACAGTAAACATTACACTTTTTTTTCAGGCACTCGAAAATCATAGGCGTCACAAGGGAAGAGATTACCGGGGGCCACCTCTCATATCTAGATGCACCATAACCTGCTTGGTCATTCTCACTGGAAAGTGAAATGGAAGTTTTCTGATGTAGTTCCTCATTCAAAATTCTTTTGTCTTAGACAATCCCTAAAATTCAGGGATTTCATTTCATAATATTTTATTATTTACACTTGGAGTATCAGAATAGAGTCTTTGTCCCCAAAGAACTTGTTCTTCTATTATTCTTGTGTTTCCTGAATTTATATCTAGAGAAAATGTCAGAAAACCATTAAGCATCAGCTAAGTAATTGAAAATATAAGTAAAAGGCATCATGAAACCAATACTGAGCTGTATACAAGAGTATAGAATGGTGACAAAACAATACATAAGTTCTGACTTTCATAGAGGTGTGTATATAAACAACCCCAATGGTTAGCCATCCTATCTGTGGTAATAACTAAAGGAGGGGAGTATTTTTTTTTTAACAAAAAAACATATTGAAAATAAAAGAAAGAGTAAGAATAATGAGAAAAAACTAGACATACCAGCTGTTGCCATTTATATTGAGCTAATCCTTATTAGAATAAAATGTGAACAGGCATTACCATTATCCTTGGAACTTCTGTTTTCATAGGTTTCAATAATAATCATGCCATGACCGCAGTGGCTAGTGATAGCCATTTAGTGAAATAAATCAAAGCAATACATAATCATCTTACTTGGTTTTCTGCCCCTATTCTCAGCAAATAAATTGCCTGAGCATGTCATGTTATTTTTCTCTCCACCTCATTGTTCACCTCCCCACCCTCTACAGACATCCTGTGTTCCAAGATTATTAGAGGAAACTTAAGGCCAATAGTTCAAAGCAAGTAATTTTCATCTGTTAGGGAGGGGAAAAGGATGAAATATAAGGTGTTTGTTTTGTGCCTTTGTATTCTTTCCTCTGACTGGTTGTTGGTGATTATGTAGCTTAAGGACAGTAATGGACTCAAGGGATCATAAGACACTCTATATCTATAATTCATCTCATTAAAAATATGTGATTTATATATTGCCTGTATTGAAAAACACTAAAGAAATTTGATGCACCTCAGCTAAAAGAAATATCAACATTAAAACAAAGTAACCTAAAATGGAAAACCAATAATTTATTGGTGTGATTATTAGTCCTTCTCACAAGTATATTTTCACATTCAAGGTTAAATAAGTTATATCTCTAAAATGCTACAAATCCATCCAATAGAGGAAGAAGGCATCCTCTGTCAAATGGTGGTGAGGAAAAATTCATCTGAACCACAAAGTAATACAAATGTGTGTTATTAATATTCTAATAATATGATAAAATATGGGATTTTAAAATATTAATTAATAGAATAATTTTAAAGAAACTTAACCCTCAGCGTCTTCTGATTAAAACTGCTTTGTTAATAACCAGAAGAATTAAATTTACCATAACATTAATTTAAATAGTCAAGAGAGTTTGTGGGCAGAGACATGGTTTGATAAACCTTTATACATGGTCCCCTTTAAAACATTTGAAAATCACGTTTTAGGAGATAACTCCCTAAGAATATAATTCAAGATTGGTCATCATTTTGGAGGTCCATTCCCTTCTTCTAAAAAAATTATGAAAGCTCTGGAACCTACTGAGAAAATTTTAGGAAGGTTTTAGTATGTAGTTCCTGATTCCAACAATTTTGAACCAGTGGTGAATTTCTGTTTTTTGTAGGGGCAGAGAAAAGAAAATGAATGACTTCAGGAATTAAATAGCCTGAACCTTTTATCGTTCACATTAAATTCCTTTTAATGCATCATGCAGGGCTGATATAATTCTTCTATTATTATACACAGATTGGGAAAGAAAATGTTGCAGCCTGGAAACTAGACAAAATCCTGAATCTGATCAAGGTAAAGTGGATTTAATAAATCCCAGTCCACTTACAAGTTTCAAATCTTTAAAATACTGCATGAATTACTTCCACATCTTACCTGGCCTCCCTTTTATTTACTTTGGAAAAAGGAGTGGGTAATATGCTAAACTCATTTCCAATTTCCTTCTCTGGTTTCTTTGCACTTGGTATATTCCCCAGAGGCCCCTGGGAAGGTTGCTGGCAGTCATTTACATATATCCTCTCTCTGTAGAGGCTGTTCTTGGGAAAGTGTAATTTATTGTCTTTACTTCCTTCACAGAATTTTTTTTCAAACTCCTTTCTTTCTTCTTCCAGCTAGATCATTTTGAACTTCCCCTCTTTTTGTTCCATAAATCCTATCAAAGAGTGAGTCCCAGCAATAGTTCCACATAGTGGAAGCTGGCTCAGAATTAGAGAGATCTCTCTTGATGCAGTAATGTTCATAATCCCAAAATCAACTATACTTTTTTCCCCCAAAGGTGAACTAGAATTCATATGATCCTTGGTGACATTTATCTAGCAGACAAGAAATAGTCCAAGTTTTCTTGTAAGCTTCAGGTTAAATGTGCAGTTCAGTCAAAACACCAAAAATTTCAAAATGCATGTCAGCCCAAGACTTGTCTCTGAGGAAACCAAGCAATACATTAACAACCAAGGAACAACAACAACAGGATACTATTATTTGGGAAAATTTGCTTAGATAGATAGATAGATAGATAGATAGATAGATAGATAGATAGATTGATCAAGACAAAGATACAAAAATGTATGCATATAGACACTTCCCCAACCCTGTTTATGATGTCAAATGCTCCCCCACACAATGGGAAAAACTTAGGGATTCATTTTTTTTCTTTCCATACCAGTTTTAGAGTCAATGTTATGAATAAAATCACCATCATTTATAGTGATAGCAACGTCAATGTATTTGCCATTCTACAAAGTGCTTCAGCTTCCATGTCTATATTAAAAATAACATAGTCAATAATCTTTGACAAAGCAGGGAAGAATATCCAATGGAAAAAAGAGAGTCTCTTCAACAAATGGTGGTGGGAAAATTGGACAGCAGCATGCAAAATGAAACTGGAACATTTTTTTACACCATACACAAAAATAGACTCGAAATGGATGAAAGACCTAAATGTGAGACAGGAATCCATCAAAAGCCTAGAGGAGAACACAGGCAGCAACCTCTACAACCTTGGCCGCAGCAACTTCTTGCTAGACATGTCTCCAAAGGCAAGGAAACAAAGGCAAAAATGAACTATTGGGACTTCATCGAGATAAAAAGCTTTTACACAGCAAAGGAAATAGTCAACAAAACCAAAAGACAACCAACAGAGCGGGAGAAGATATTTGCAAATGACATATCAGATAAAGGGCTAGTATCCAAAATCTATAAAGAACATATCAAACTCAATACCCAAAGAACAAATAATCCAGTCAAGAAATGGGTAGAAGACATGAACATTCATTTCTGCAAAGAAGACATCCAAATAGCCAACAGACACATGAAAAAATGCTCAACATCACTCGGCATCAGGGAAATTCAAATCAAAACCACAATGAGATACCACCTGACACCAGTCAGAATGGCTAAAATTAACAAGTTAGGGAATGACAGATGTTGGCAAGGATGTGACAAAAGGGGAACCCTCTTACACTGTTGGTGGGAATACAAGCTGGGAAACTACTCTGGAAAACAGTATGGAGGTTCCTCAAATAGTTAAAATTAGAGCTACCCTACAACCCAGCAATCACAGTACTGGATATTTACCTCAAAGATACGAAAGTAGTGACCTGAAGGGGCACCTGCACTCCAATGTTTATGGAAGCAATGTCCACAATAGCCAAACTATGAAAAGAGCCCAAATGTCCATCAACAGATGAATGGATAAAGAAAATGTGGTGTGTGTGTGTGTGTGTATGTATATATATATATAAAATGGAATATTACGCAGCCATCAAAAAATGAAATCTTGCCATTTGCAACGATGTGGATAGAACTAGAGGGCATTAAACTAAGTGAAATAAGTCAATCAGAGAAAGACAATTATCATATGATCTCACTTATATGTGGAATTTAAGAAACAAAACAGAGTATCATAGGGAAAGAGAGAAAAAAAATAAGAAGAAATCAGAGAGGGTGACAAACCATAAGATATTATTAATCATAGGAAACAAACTGAGGGTTGCTGGAAGGGAAGGAGGTGGGGGGATGGAGTAACTGGGTGATAGACATTAAGGAGGGTATGTGATGTAATGAGTACTGGGTATTATATAAGACTGATGAATCACTGACCTCTACCTCAGAAACCAATAATACATTACATGTTAATTAATTCAATTTAAATTTAAAAAAATGAAAAAAAATAACATGGTGTAATACCTACAGGTAGTATAAATATCATACAACAATTAGAAACTCAAAGACTTTCCTGGAATTCAATAGAGATGGGGAATTATTTTTTCTTACTAAATGATGACTTGGACATTAAGCTCTTTTCTAAATCAAACCAAATATCACCTCTATATTTGCATAGTCGAATTGAACTGACTTTCCAGGCTTCACGCCTATTCAGTAGAAGTATCCAGACTCCATCTCTCACTTTTATGACTAAAATCTTTACTTTCAGTAGGCTCCAAGCAAGATTCTCATTTTTGTTAATAAAAAGATTATAGAATTATGGCAGCTCCAATATACCCTGAGCATTGCCATTGATCTTGAACTCCCATTCTTCTTCTGTTGTTTCCATTTTCAGTCTTACAATAGACTGTGACTTAGAGTTGAGAAAAATGAAAAATTGCATAAGATGTTTTAACAAAACCACCTGAGAATCAGAGTTTGTGATGTCTCAACCATTGTAATCATGCCTTGGTTCGAGGAAGGGGGATATTTTTAATAGATTCCATAACTGTACAATAATTTTTCCAAGTAGCAAACATAAATAGCCTTCCACATCTCATCTACCCCCAAAAATGTAAGTGTTTTGATTAAAAAATAACTAATGGACATAAACTAATTTTAAGAGTAGCTATAATAAGGTAATATTTAACAAACATGAAATAACATTTTCTAGGCTTGTTCCTACAATATTTTTTAGCCATACCTGAACTGTCCAAACTTCTGAGTTTAGGATTGATTATGTGTCATGGGGAAGTTGAGATCTATTCCCTTTTTACTTTCTAGAATCACAAGCTTTCTTTCCTTTATTTTTGTCCTGACATTCTAGAAAATAATGGGAGTGTCAAGGGAATTTAAGGTTTTCTGACATAGTAGAGATATTTTCCTCCCACAGGCATACATACACGCACTTCTATCTCCCCTACATATGCACATGCACACATATACCCATACACACACACACAGCCACACACACACACATACTATGGCAGTGAATCTTCTGGACTCATGGAATGACATTTTCCTTGCCACTTGAAGTTAGATATGGCTATGAAACTTTCATTGGTCAATGAAAAGCAAGTGCATAGGAGTTCATAAGCAAAACTGATGTGGTCATGTCTAAGTAAACATATTTAATTGCTGATATTTCATATAACAAATTTCCCTTTCACCTAAAGTTCCAAATAGTACTACTTTTATCAGTTTGAGTCTCAGACAAAGGAACTATCATAATCTCAGCAATACTTTAGAATAGTCTAAGAGGTTGACATTTAATGGATTGTAATTTTTTTTTTAGCAATTGAGCATTATGGTTATATTCATGCTTCATTTGTTAACTTATTCATTTATTTTAGAAAAAAATATTAGTTATATTTTGTGTAAGTTTCTAAAATTAAGAGGTTTAGAAATGAAATTTGCTTTTAAAGATAATATTAGCTTTAGTATTCAGCCCTATCTCATATTCTCTGCATGCACCTGCTAATTTAAGAGCATTCCATGGCCGATTAAGTGAAATATCTCCAGGGTAGACAGTACATGAGGATACATCTGTGAGCCGCAGAGATCAAGTCCTTCATCATTTTGTAAGAAAAAAATAATAAATATAAATAAAGAGTGAGAGAAAAGGAAAGAGAGAGAGAAAACTAAGTGCTAGAGTTTTGATTCTCAACATTTAACACCTCAGAATCAAGAGAGCTTGTTAAAACACAGATTGGAGGATGTAGAAGACAGAATTCCATGATAGTTCCCAAGATTCCCAGCTCCAGGTCCACATACACATTGTTGAACTTACTTAAATCAAGTGCTAATTTAGTTGGGGCTGTGAAGGGATTATTGCAGAGGTAATTGAGGTCCCAAGTCAGTTGACCTTATGAGAGAATGATAATCTACATGTGCTTGACCTAATTTTAAATTTGGGTCTAGAGCTCATAGACAGAGCAAGTGAGAAATCAGACACACTATAAGAATATGGTGCACCGCTCAGGCTTAAAGGTGGAAAGGACCACAGGCAAGGCATTAGGGTAGACTGTTGGAGCCGAGAGGAGACTTTGGCTGACAACCTGAACCAACATGGGACTGCATTCCTGTATCTACAATGAACAAAATTCATCCAAAAACCAGAATGAGCTTGGAAGTCGATCCTTTGCTAGAGCTTCTAGACAAAAACTCAGCTCAGCCAACACCTTGATTTTAGCTTTGATACCATGAGCAGAAAAGCCTGTCTGCCATGATGAATTGTGACCTACTGATCTGTGAGTGAATAAATGGTATTGTTCTAAATTGATACATTTTTCGTGATTTTTTTGTTTTAGTTTTTAATATTTTATTTATTCATTTGACAGAGAGAGAGAGAGAGAGAGAGGAAGCATGCGCACAAACAGGGGGAGCAGCAGAGGCAGAGGGAGAAGCAGACTCCCCACTGAGCAGGGAGCCGGACGTGGGGCTTGATCCCAGGACCGTGGGATCATGACCTGAGCTGAAGACAGACGCTTTAGCGACTAAGCCACCTAGGCACCCCCCGTTTTTGGTTATTTGTGGCACAGCAAGAGAAATTGAATACACTGGGCTTTACCCCCTGAAGTTTTTCATTCAGCTGGTCTGAGGTAGGGCCTGAGAATTTGTACTTCTAACAAATTTGCAGATGCTACTACTGAAGCCCATCCACGATTTGAGAACAGCTATACGCAATAATGGCTTGGGCCATGAGTGACACAAGTAAGACAAATGAAGAAGTGATAGGTGATTGGGTTTTGCTGTGTGGGAATGCTTACTGAGTCCACTCAGTTAGCATTGTGGTCAGGTAACAATAAAATGTAAGTTAATAGTGTAAGTAAGGTTGTGTTAGGCTTTGATATTCCTGCTGAAGATACACAGTTGTTAAATCAGAAGTAAGACAACATTGTTTCTTGGTTTTACTTTCATTGGTACTCTTGTTACTATCAAGAAAACCCCCAGTCTGCTATGACAGTGACATGGATGGCTTGATGGACTGACTGCTACTTCATTTGTTATATGGTGGCATCCAGAAGTGAGAGTAAGAGAAAATAAAATTTTTAGACTGTTTCGAGAATTCTATCTGGACTCTGAGTGAATCTTCCTTTATTTTTTTATTATGTAAATATTAAAACATATGCCAAAATTGAAAGAATAGCATAATGAACTCCATACACTTATGAACTACATCAGCAAGCTTTAACAATGAAGAAGAAATGGCCAACCCATCAGTGAGTTAAGCATCTGACTCTTGGTTTCAGCTCAGGTCATGATCTCATGGTGGATGGAGCCCCAAACTGGGCTCTGCATTCAGAGGGGAGTCTGCTTGAAAATTCTCTCCCTCTGCCCCTCCCCTGACTTATGCTTTCTCTCTCTCTCTAAAATAAATAAATAAATCTAAAAAAAAAAAAGATAAAAAAGAAAAGAAATGGCCAACCCTGTCTTATCTACGTCCCCATCCAATTTCTCACACGCCAGTGATTATTTTGAAACTAATCCCATGCATCATATTATCTAATCACTTAATATTTCGGGATCTATCACTAATAGGATTTTATTTTTAACATAGCTTTTAACACAGCTGTTATATTATTTTAACATCTAATAAAAATGGAAATACTCAGTGTTTTGAGATAGGCTGTTACCGATTTCCTTTAAATTCATGTCCAGATATATGGGTTGAGATTAGAGTGTCTCTTTATCTTTCCTGCTTTTCCAGGGGGGAAAAAAAGTCATTTTTTAGAGACAGTTGGTTTCTAGCTTGGGGAAATCTAAAGAAATTCATTTGATCCAGGACATGTAAAATTGCTAAAACATAATTTGAACAGTACTTTACATCGTAAGGGAGTTTTACCTGAAGTTAAACCAATGGAAAAGAGGCTGTAGATTCTTTATAATTTACCCTTCCAGTTTTCCTGTGCCCAATTATTTTATGTGCACATGTGACAGATGAATACTTTTGTTGACTGTAAGCAGTTACTTTTTCATCACTGAGGCTTTTTCTTAACCAGAGGTTCCTGTGTTTTTTCCTGAGAATCGATAGGGTTATGAATATGAGTTTAAGAGCTAGAGCTAGAAGTATAAGTAAAACACCCCACATCATGAACAAGAACCCAAACCACAGAAGAGAACTTTTGGAGAGTTTATGACAGACAGGATGGGAAAGGAGAGGTGATTCTGCATAAAAGAGTGGAGCAGAAGCCCATATAAATGTTTCAGTATGTCACCTTCTAGTGCTATTCAAATTTTTTTTCTGGAATCACAAACAGAAAATGGTGTAATGGCATTTCTTAAAACCAGTTAAGGGCTGAATATCACATCTTTGATACTGACAGAAAAAAAATAAAACAAGCAAGATTTGTTAAGGTAAAGATTCTGCAGACAAAAGAAATCATTGACATCTCACATTATCTTTAGTGTTATATGACTTTCTAGTCTTCCTATTAAAATGGGTTTATTTAGAAAGATAACAGTCCACTAACTTTCCTATATTTGCTATGAAATAAGTAAGTGATGTTTGTGTTTTGATTTCATTTTGATGGCAGACATTAGAGTACATATTTGAAGCTCTGAGCACTATCTCTGTCACCAAAATTTCTAAGTTTCACATTCTACTTGATGCTTTCACAAAATGATGAGCTATATGGCAAAGCACATGAATAGTTTAAGGAGGACATCATAAGATCACCAAACAAAAATTCTTTTAAATTGTGGGTAAATATCATTTTTCAAACTTATTCTTTATCATCTAAAAATTGCATTTGTTGAAAATTATGGAATACTGGCTATTAGTGGTAATGGGAGAAACTTAAGTCAGCAGGAATTGCCTAATTATTCAATGTAGAGAGAATTTACTTATAAATGACAGGAAGAACAGAAGTCTCTGGAACAGTCTTGAAACTTCATAGAATCTTCTCCCACAGAATTGAGGACCTTCAGAGGCCAATATATCTCTCTAACATATACCCTAGGATTTTATAAGCCTGGTTATTCTTTGTTTTAGGGCTTAACACAAATTTTACCCCAGACCACCTTTCTTTATGCATTCACATAAGTACATTTACATTTATATGTATAAAGACATGTGTTTATTTACATTATGTGGATGCTCATCTATAAATAAATATGTATATATTTGCATATTATATTCCCTTTGCCTGAAATATTTGTCCTTATGTCACCCAGTTCCTTTCAAGTCTCATTCAAGATTCAGCCTAAATTTACTCTATACCTTCTATCCCCATCATCCTATTACCAAATAAAAAGGTTCCCTGAGTCATAATATCAAAGAGTATTTTTATAATTTATGACAGATATTCTTCAGTTTGCAAATTCAAATAGTCAAATCGCAAAGAAATCATTGCCCAATTTAACATTTAACCATCATTAAATGATCAAATGGGTGAATCAGTAAATATACTAAAGCTAATAGAATTTGTTAATAAAGTAATACCTCAGTTACTGACATTTTCATTCAGAAAATCCTTTTTCCTCTCTCTGTCTGCTGAACATAATCCTAGACTATATATCCTGGCTAAAATTGCTAAATCAGTCCATGTGATTTATTTTAATCTGGGTTATATGAGTCATGTATAACACTTCTAGTCATGACCAACTAAATATTTCCTATGTGGTCCTCTCTTCTCTTTCTCTTTATTCATCTGTTAGCTGAAATAATATTTTCTTGTTATAGCAGCTAGTGTTAATTTAATTAATAAAAAAGTCATCATCAGAAGTGGGATACTGAACTGAACTTCCTCAAATATGTCTTACTGGTGGTCATGCAATGAGCTACAAGGATACTGACAAAAGAAATTGGAAAGAGGTATGTCTCTATTATGCAGTGAGGAAACAAATGTCCAAAATGTCACCTTTGATAACACATAAGGCAGACCACTTGTCTACTGAACCTCTAGCTCTAGCAAGAAAGATTGGAAAACAGAAGTTAGTAATGCCTGGTGGTGGCTATTAGCTGCATTTAGCAAAGTATTAGAAGAATAAAATGGCCTCAAATTATAATTGCCTTATTTGCAAGCAGAAATGAGAGGAAATGGAGAAAGTGCAGGTATTTGAGGCCACAGCAGATGAGCTTCTAGACCCTAAACAATAAGAATAAATTTTTAAAATATTTTGAACATCAAAACCCTTTTGACTTAGTTTTGAAAATAAGACTAAGGTCATCAGCTTCAAGTTTACCTCTATTAAACTGAGCAAGAATACCATGGAGAGAAGGAAGAAGTATGACAAATTCAAAACTATAGAAGGCACCTGGAACTGACTGAATACAAATATATTAAAAGAATATTTCATTTTTAAGGGAATTTCATTTTCAAAGAAGCTGCAATTCCAAACTAAAAAAGAAAGTCTTTGACAATTATACTATTCTGGTCTTAAAATTTTGCCAATAGAGTTTGGCTATAAAAGTCATAGCCTCCTAGGAAAGCATCCTCCTCAACACTTACCTTTCTGTTTCGATGAGACAGATGCGTAAGTAAAATCCTTCCAGCTTTCAGAGCCACGGCAGGGGGATCAACGTTCTAAGGAGCTCCTCCCAGATAGCAGCTTTGAGGTCTAGTCAAGGCACCATCACTACCCTGAGTGGGGGGGGGGGGGGGTGTTGAGAGCTCCCTACCGCTTGACTTGCCCCTACTCAGCAAGATTTCACATAGGCACTGATGGTTGTGTTTCTCCCATCTCTCCCTTGTGTGAATTAGAGCTTGCATTGTTGTTGTGTGGCACATTTTCCGTTACATATTTGTTTCTCAGGGAAGGTTTCAGATAAATCGTCTTTTTAATTTACAGATCTCCATAGCTCAAAAAACAACATGTAGATTTGAGGCTATAGTGGCTAAATGAGATTTGGGACTATCTCCCTTGGAGAGCAGGTGAGGCTACCCATGTGGAGGCAAAACAGCTAAACAGCTCCTTGGTGGACAGAAGGGCGGGCTGTGACAGAGAATGGCTGGATGTATACATGTCCTTATGTTTGGGACACACAATTACATCTTATTTTTTATCCTCTTTTTCATAGCACTTTATAACGACATTCTGGCCAATGGATGATGAATAGATGTTGTATTCCACTTTTCGTTAAAATGCCTTTTCCTACACATACACACAAAATGACATGAAAGGAAATAAAATAATAAAAAAAGAGTAAAATAAAATAAAATAATACAAAATTGTCATGCTGTCATCTATGCATTTATTCCTGGTCAGTTGACTGGTTTAACACCCGGAGTCACCTTGGAAACTTGTGACAATGGCAGTTGCCTGTCAGGTCGTGTTTCCCAGGGGCTGGGAAAAGAGATTGCCTCCTACACGTCTCCCAACAGCCTCCCCAGAGACTTCTATTATGGTAATTCCCCGAGACTTGGGGATTTATCTATTATAGCAACTAACATCATTTTAACTAACAGAGTAACCTTCAAGTAAACTCCAAATTTAATGTATAACTTTGATAGAACAACTTGATAAATATATATAATCTCCCAAATATATTTTAACAGCCTTCCAAATATTTCACTTTCATGCATTTCAGTCCTCTTTATACTTAAAATGCATATACATTTCTCAAAGTACAAAATATCACCGTCTTTCCGGCCGATCTGACCTGGGGGTCTTACTTATGCTAGCCTCTCCTCCAAGCTCCCTACATCAATGTATTTACCTGAGGGCGACTTTCCTATAACTGCTTTTTAGATCCAAAAGAAGAATTTTTGTGTTTCCTGCTTTGAAAATGATAACCCTGATTAACCGCTCTCAGTTTCTCATATTGCCTAGGAATCCACCAAGGAGGTGGCAACCCACTCCATACATCTAAATAAACTACATTAACATTTTCAAAATGTTTCCTTATAAGATATGTATATATTTTGATATGCACCTAAAAATCTGTGTCACAGGAGAGGCGTGGCCATTAGTTCCATTTTACTAACAAGTGAAAGCCTGGGGTTAGTTGACTTGCTGATCGTGGGGCTGGTGTGTGGCTGACCCCGCCCATCTTCAGATTCCGGCTTGGGAGGCTTTCAAACTCAGCAAAGAGCTATTGGTTTTTCACCTAGGACAACAGATCACTACTGCGTTCTTTTTTAAAAACTTTATTCCTGTCAAAACAAAACAAAACAAAACGTTATTCTTGAGGTCTGAGAGAGCATAATATACTCTGCTTACTCTTCAGTATCTATCATAGTTTCTCAAACAACATGGGCCCCAGTTTAAAAAAAATGCTGATTGGTTAGTTGTTTCCAAGCTTCTTGTCAGTTACTCATTCATTTGTTCGTTTTTTCTGAGAGGAGTTACTTTTGACCTTCCCGGCGTTCATAGCTCTCTCCTCTCTTGGGAGTTCATTTAAGGCCACGGGCAGCGCTTACCAGACGAAATTTCCTGTCTGTTTCCTGTCTGTATTCCAGATAGGAGGAAACAGTGTTAGGGAAGGGGTTGCACTTCAATGCGGTTTGTGCAACTGTGTATCTGTAACCTTTGAAGAAAACTGGGAAGAAAAATGTGGAAAATGTTCCTTTACCTGCTGACTTCATGCAAGTATCTGTAAAAGTAGGCAAGCTACCATCGGCCTTTAGCAGGAGTAGGAAGAGACATGCACATTCTCATTAGTGGCTTGTTATTTCTTCTGGCCCCTTTCCTCGCTGATTATTTGTCGTTGATCCTATCTTGTAAATACTTAAACATGTTTTGTCTGTACATCACATGTCTGCGTTTATGTGTTTAGTGGGAAAGGACATAATACCGCCAACCCCCGCAGGACTGATTGAAGGATTAAATGAGAAACACATGGGGGAAGGATATTGTAAAGATTACAATAATCCAATTGTTGAATAGTTTCTAGATACACAAAGAAAAGTGTTTAGCTAATTTTTCAGAACCATTAAAAGGGAAAAGAGAGAAGAAAAAAATAACAGTATCATAATTAGATTAGATTAGAGAAATCACCTGGGACGAGAGCGGGTTAGTGGGAGAATCCTCTGCTCAAGGCCACCCAGGCTTCATGAGAACAACCTGGTACCACGAATGCTTGTGTTCATAGGTCGTGCTCACGCTCTGGGGCAAACCGTGTATGAGCTGCTTTTTTAAATCGGATGTTAGGACTCGTGAGGCTCTCACGAAAGTTGGGCTACGGCGAATTCTCCAGGCAAGACAGAACTGGTAAGCTTTTAGCCCACCTGGAATAAGTGGTTCTAGAGAAACCTTGAAGCTGGGGATACATCTCTATGCCAGGGGAAGTCATTTAGAAGGACTTTCTCCCCAGAATCAGACAAACTCTTCTGGGGCAGAGTAAGTACCTTCGGCTTCAAGTAGTCGGCCTACTCCCTTCTCTGCAGTAATTCCTAATCCACGGGTCTGAGAGGAAACGGCTGTCTGCAGACCCCTCGTCCACTTCTTCCTTCGTCTGGAATTCTCATTTACTTGGCACCGCAGCCCCGTGCTTCGTGTATCGGTAGCCTCTTTTTCCAGATAGCAGAACTGAGTTTCAAGCGTTGGCCGCTTTATTTTTTCAATAAAAAAGAGCAAAGCTAGTAATGGGAGGAGGTGAATTTGAATAAAGTTCTGTGTGACCTCCAAACTACCCTTTATTCTTCTTTGCATGCTTGCTCCCAAAACTCACATATAAACGTTTTCCAGGGAAGGAAACTGAAACTTGAAGGGATTAGCTGACTTCTGGAAGTTGTCATGGCCTATATGTGGCTTACCGTATTCTTTACTTTAAATTGTCATTTTTTACAAGAAAAAAAATTGTCCCATGTGAGGTGATACGTATTAACTAAAACTATTGTGGTGATCATTTCATAATATATATGCATATCAAATAGTTGTGCACCTGAAACTAATACAATATTTATGTCAATTATATCTCAATAAAACTGGAAAAATATTTAAAGTTTTTAAAAATAATAATTGTTGTTTTGCCTTAGAGTAACATGAGAATTGGTAATGTCCACGGTAATATTTGGCTTATTATTTATTATTGAAAACAATGGCAAGACTGTATCTAAGCCATAGTTATAAGCCTCTGAAAATATTCCAACTAACCTCAATGGATGAGAGTTTTGGTTTGAAGCCTAAAAAAATATGAGGTAATATCCATATAATTTTGTATCCCAAACACAGGAAATCTCATAAGTTGGATCTTTTTAAATTTGTTTTATAAGTGAAAGAGCTAGTTAGTGGAGATGCCTATAAAAGAATACTCCTGTCATGTTTTTCTAATGATTTTTCACGTCAATAAACCATGTATTCATTCTTTGTGCTGTTTAAAATAGTAGCATGAAAATATTTCCAGCTTTATCTTATGGCAAAGGGCCACGACATGGGCCCATTCCTGAGTAGCCATATGGCAATGGTGCTGCCATCTGCTTATCCTGATACTCCTTTTCCTGGCAAAACCTGGACCCATATGGGTTCTTTGTGTCTTATCTGTGTACATCACGAGGAGAGGTAAAATCAGGCTCTACGCTTTTCCCTGGAGACAACTTTTCATAATTACTCTGAACATGAAGATCATCTCTTTTCTATTTACCTTCTTCTTCTAGTTTGTACACACCTGCCTTCTTCTAATAGAAGCGGGAACAATTTGATTTCAGGAATGTGTGAAAGCTGTCAGGGCAAGCTGTCAGGTTGGAGGCATCATAATCACCTCAAAGGACTGACGGCCCATGCTTTTGTGGATTTGAAACTTCATCACTCAGGAGATAAAATGATCCATCCTTTTACACGTTGACAGGGCAGCAATTTGGTGTCAATGTGGAGACTTACATATTCAGACAATAAGGCAACAAAGAATCTATGAACAGGCCACTTATATCTCCAGTGACAACTGTTTTCAATAATGTCTAAAATATTTGATATGGGCTATTTAGAATAACTTTAAGCAACTATGTCAATTTCTTATGTGACACATTCTAAGGCTTTAGTAAAAATATGGTAATAACCCATTTGCCAATCTGCTCTTTAATGTTTGCCTTCAAACTAAATACCTATATTTATGTTATTGAAATATTTAAAAGCATGTATGCATGCTTCTCTTTTTTTAGTATATTTTAATTTGGTTTGAAATCTGTTTTGTGTGTGGGTACTTTTTTTTAACTTAAAGATACCTCTCTTAGAGGAAACAATATATATGAAAACAATCATTACCATGTTGAGAATCATTAAGTGAATGGATACAACTCATTCAGGAAACTCAATGTTCCCAAAAAAGAAATAGTTGACCTACAATCTTGCTCTGTGCAGATCCACATTAGAAAGAATTAACATTGCAGCAAGCATGACTGTGAATGAGATAGTATTCACAGAGGGAATTTTTCCAGAGTGCAAAGCCCATCTTTTTGGTCTCTGCTTCTGTCCGCACGCCCTGATGTAAGTAGTCATTGTACTTGAGTAATTAGCCCATATTCCTTGACAAGAGCCTCATGCTTCTGCCTATGTTGTTACTGCCATCTCTGCTAGATGAGTTTCGTGAAACTGAACAACTGTAAAATGGGTAACTTATAAAAAAGACAGGGGTGCCTGGGCGGCTCAGTCAGTTGAGTGTCCAACTCTTCATTTCTGCTCTGGTCAAGTTCTGAGGGTCATGAGATCAAGCCCCACATTGGGCTCCACGCTAAGCATGGAGTCTGCTTGAGATTCTCTCTCCTCTCTCTCCTGCCCCTCCCCACGCTTTCTCTCTCTCTCTCTCTCAACTAACTCACTAACTAAATAAATACATGAATATAAAATCATAAAAAAAAGATTCTACATTTGAGAGAACAATAATTTGAAGCTTCTGGAATTAGGAAGACTTGCATAATTGCATATTTTAAAGTTATAGTATGGCTCATCGGAAAGATGACCATTTAGATGATGTCTTTTGAGCAGATCTATTTGATGGTATACTACATTATTCAGACCAAGATGATTAATTAGGGGGTGGGGTTCAAGTCAGGCCAATCAAAGCCATTATACATCTTTGGCTCTATTGGCAAAGAATTTTATTTCCCCATTATGCTTGTAAAGCTAATAGAGTTGCTGGCAGTCTTCTTTGCCATTGACTGTGGAGAGTCTAAAATACAGAGAAAGCATAAGAGAGAGAGATTACTCGAACACTTGAATCTGGTCGTGCCTTAAGTCAGCTCTACATACGGGTTTCTATTATGTATTCTGATATATTCTGTTTTTAAGTCAGCTGAGTTTAATGTTTAGCAAACACCATTTTTACTATCAGCAACTGAATATCAGTACAATTCACATGCCCAAATATCACTACAAATTTATGCAATTTCATGCTCTGGGGCAAACGTGTTAGGTTTAAATGTGCCCGTTAGGTTTAAGTGACCCTAATTGCTTATGTGCCTTTTGATGTACTGTCTTCAGTATGAAGTGGAGATTTTTAAATGGATATTTTTTTGGAAATTTCAAAAAGTTGACCTAAATGACACTGCCTACCCACTACATCTCCTACTGGAGAATAATGAAACAAACAATTATTTTGTTGTTTATCCATTCACCTGTTGAGGGAACTTTGAATTATTTCCAGCTTTCAACTATTATAAATTAAACTGATATATACAATATATATAAGATTTTGTGTGGGCATATACTTTCTTTTCTCCTGAGTAAATGTCAACGGATTGAAATAGCAAGATTATATGGGAGATAAATGTTTAACTTTTTAAAATTGTTGCAAAATTGTTTTTCAAAATGGTAATACGATTTTATACTCTCAGTAGGAGAATATAGTTTCAGCTTTTCCACATCTTTGCCAACATGTGGTTTGTTCAGCATTTTGAATCTTAGCCATTCTAATAAATGTGCAATGATCTATGGTTGGGGTGTTAATTTGTGTTTCCCTAGTGATTCATGATGTTGAATGTCCATCCATGGCTGTATTATTTTTTCTTATTGAAGTTTCTGCTCATTTTGCCCACTTTTAAATTGGGTTGGTTGTTTCTGTACTATTGAATTTGGGGAGTTCTTTATATATTCTGGATGCAAGTTTTTACATAACATATATGATTTATCAATGCTTTCTCCCAGACTGTGACTTGTCTTTTCTTTCTCTTAATGACATCTTTTGGAGAGCAGAAATTTTTTATTTTGTTGAAATCCAATTTATCAATGTGTTCTTGGATGGATTGCACTTTGGTGACATCTATCGAAATAATTATGCTAATTGAGAAGAGTCAAACAAAAAAGAATATACGCTATATAACTCCATATATATGTATTACTCTAGAACAGTACAACTTTCCTATAGTGGTGGGACGTGAGTGAGTGTTGGCCTGGGGATAGAATTATAAAAAGGATGC
Source organism: Ursus arctos (assembly GCF_023065955.2). Taxonomy (NCBI): domain Eukaryota; kingdom Metazoa; phylum Chordata; class Mammalia; order Carnivora; family Ursidae; genus Ursus; species Ursus arctos. The sequence goes on along the minus strand of NW_026622952.1, from coordinate 30,522,664 downwards.
AAGGAGACTTTGAGAGCAATGAGTATGTTTACTGTCTTGATTGCGGTTGTGACTATTTGTGTATATGTATGACAAAACGTACCAAATTGTAAGTTTAAATAGGTGTAGTGTATTATTTGTCAATTATAACTCCTTGAAGCTGGTAATTACACATGACATGGCAAAATATATATTCATCTGCGAGGAGCACAAATCAAATAAAATAAAGCATGATATATTTTTATTGTTATCATTGTGGCTTGAATAACTCTTGAGTGGTTTTGTGAACTCCTAAATCTTAAAATAGGCCAAAATCTGGCACTCAGTGATTATCACAGAAGAATTCAAAGGGTAATGAGACATATAGATATGTAAGTTTGTAGTTTCCAGTGACATGGACAAGTCCAGCTTTTTTTGTTTCTCTTTTTTTTTTTCCTTTTTAACTACAAAGACAGACCTGCTGGTAATGATCACAGTTGCAATATTCTATTACTGAAACCCCTAATTTTCCCAGGTGACTTATTATTACCCTGAATTACTGTTACATTCTGTTTCTGCAGCTTACATTCCGGCTAGAATGCAGATTGTTTATCTTCCACAAGACTAGCCTTGGAATAACTCCTGGTCATAATGTTCTGACAGTCTATTTAAAGAGAGAAAGAAGACAGAGAAAGAAATCAGAAAGTGAAGGCCAGAATGTATGGCAATGAAAACAATAATTAATTTTCCTTTACTTAGAAAAGGAAATAGTGACAACACAATCAAAATGTGTTTAGTTCCAGGATAATTTGGCTTAAAAAAGATTACCACTTCTTTAACAGCTAAGGTGGTTGCCTTGGGCATATAAATGGGAAAACCATGGGCAGTAATGGCATATAAATCGCAGCGCTATGGTTTACTCGTTAAGAGACTATAAGCAAGGCATTTAATCTCGAGTATCAGATTCCTACCATTATCCATTTATTTAAAAAACAGAGAAAAATGTTAGTTTATCTTTTCTTTTATCAGGCTTAAAAATATCAATTATTTACCCACTAGGAAATGAAATTTAAAAATTATAAGCCCTCTGAAGCATACTACTTAAAAGTAAAAGTATACTATTTAGGGATAGGGCAAGGTATTGGTTAAAGACTTGAAATAAAATTTATAGCAGTGATGAAGACACATACTCAACTGAAAATTAGTAGGTATTATAAAAAGACTCCTCCAGGTTTTACTACAATGAGCACCAATTCTATCCTCCATAATAAAGCAAGGGTCACAAATGTATTGCTTGTTCTGCAGATTTTTCTGTGCTCTTTTACCCAGTATACTCTCTTCAGGCACTGATACATCTATGCCGGTCAGATGTCCTCTTAAAGTCTTACTATGCCATTCAGGTTTCACATTCAAGTACTACCCTATTCTTGCCTGATACTACTCACGGAGAAATCAGCTTTTCTTACAGCTGATTTCTACTTCCCATAAGTGCATTAAATATCAAGCGCATTAAAGATAAATTCATACATATACAATAATTCCATGCAAGTGTATTGCTTTTTAATTGTAGTAAAAAATAGAGCATGAAGTTTACCATCTTAAGCATTTTTAGGTGTACAGCTCAGTAGTGTTATGTACATTTGCATTGTTGCACAATAGAGCTAAACTTTTTTTTTTTTTTGCAATATTGAAACTCTGTATCCATTTTCCTCTTCCCCAAGCTCCTGGCAACTGCCATTCTGCTTTCAATTTCTATGAGTCTTAGATATCTCGAATGAGTCAATCATATATATTGACTTCTTATGACTAGCACGTTTCATTTAACATAATGTCCATAAGGTTCATCCATGTTGTAGCCAATGACAGGATTTCCATCTTTTCTGAGGCTGAACAACTTTTCATTGTACGTACATACCACATTCTCTTGTATACATTCCGTCTGTCTATAGACAGTTGTGTTGCTCTTGGCTATTGTGAATAATGCTTCAATGGACATCAGTTTGCAGTATTTCTTCAAGATCCTGCTTTAAATTCTTTTGGATATAGATCCAAAAATGGGGTAAAAATAGAATAACTCTATTTTTTAATTTTTGGGGGAGCCACCATACTGTTTTCCTCAGCAACTTCACCATTTGACATTCTGACCAACAGTGCACAAGGTTTCCAGTTTCTCTACAACCTCACCAACACTTGTCATTTTCTGTTTGTTTTATTTTGTTTTGTTCTTTAATAGTGGTCATTCTAATTAGTATGAGGTGACATTGTGGTTTTGATTTGTATTTTTTCTAATGATTAGTGATGCTGAGTTTCATTTAAAATGCTTGTAAACCATTTGTATATCTTTTGGGGGGAAATGTCTATTCAAGTTCTTCGTCCATTTAAAAATTTGGTTATTTTCTTGTCGAATTGTGTAAGTACTTCATATATTTTTGATATTAATTCCCTATCAGATATATGATTTGCAAGTGTCTTCTCCCATTGTGTAGACTACCTTTTCACTCTGATGATTGTTTCTTTTGATACACAAAAGTTTTTGAGGTTTTTTTTTTTTTTTGTAGTTCTATTTGTATATTTTTGCTTTTATTGCCTGAGTTTTTGGTATCATATCCAAGAAATCGTTATCAACTTGAAAGTCATGCAGCTTTTTCCCTATGCTTTTTTTCTAGGAGTTTTATAGATTTAGATCTTAATGTTTAGGTCTTTAATCCATTTGAGTTAATTTTTTATATGGTGTAAGGTAAGGATCCAACTTGTCCCTTTCAAGGTGGTTACATAGTTTTTCCAACATCACTTATTAAAGAGAATGCCTTTTTCTGATTGTGTGGTCTTGATACCCATATAAAAGATCATTTGACCAAATCTATGAGGTTTTCTTCCTGAATTCTCTATTCTTTTCCACTGCTCTATGTGTCTATATTTATGCCACTATTACACTGTTTTAATTACTATAGGTTTGTACTGAAATCCAGAAGTGTGAGTTCTTCAACTTTGTTCTTCCCTTTAAAAGTTATTTGGGTGTTCAGGGTCCTTTGAGATTCTATAAAAAATTTTAGAATTTTTTTTTCCTATTTCTGCCAAAAATGCCATCAGGGTTTTAATAGGATTGCACTGAATCTGTAGATTGCCTCAGGTAGAATGGACATTTTAATAGCGCTAATTCTTTCAATCCATTAACATGGATTGAAATGTTTTCCCACTTATTTGTGTCTTTAATTTCTTTCAGAAGTGTTCTATAGTTTTTAATGTACAAGTCTTTTACTTTCTAGATTATATTTATTATAGAGTATTGTATTTTTTTGGATGGTATTGTAAATGGTATTGTTTTATTAAGCTTAACGTTTGGATTGTTCATTGTTAGTGATAGAACTGACTTTTGAGTGTTGATTTTGTGTTCTGCAAGTTTGCTTAATTTGTTTATTAGTTCTAATAAGGGTTTTTTGTGTGTGGTATTTTTATTGTTGTCTACATATAAGGTTATGCCGTATGCAGAGATGAGTTTACCTGTTCCTTTCCAATTTGATTACCTTGTATTTCTTTCTCAGGCTTAATTGCTCTGGCTAGGAGTTCTAGTGCTGTGTTGAATAGAAATGTTGAAAGTAGACATCCTTAACATGCTTCTAATTTTAGAAGAAAAGATTACAAATTTTCACCATTAGGTGTGATGTTTGCTGTAGGTTTTTTCATATATGATTTTTATTGTGCTGAGGTATTGTCCTTCTATTTCCAGTTTTTTGAGGTTTTCTTTTTTTAATCATTAAAGGGTATTGAAGTTGTTAAGTGTTTTCACCACATCAATTGAGATGATCATGTGATTATGTCCTTATCTCTGTTAACGTGGCATGTTACGTTGATTGATATTTGTGTGTTGAAACACACTTGTATTAAAGGAATAAATCCTACATAGTCATGGTGTATAATCTTTTTAATACACTGTTGAATGTGGTTTCCTAATATTTTGCTTAGGATTTTTTTCACCAATATTCATCAGGGATATTGTTCTGTAGTTTTCTTGTAGTATCTTTTTCTGGATTTGTTATCAGGGTGATGTTGGGTTCATAGAATAAATTTGGATTTGTTTCTTCCACTTCAATTTTTTGGAGATTTGAAGAGGACTGGTGTTATTTTTATTTTAAATGTTTGGTGGAATTCTTTAGTGAAATCATCTCATCCTAGAATTTTCTTTATTGGGAGATTGATTACAGTTCCGGGATTTTTTTTCATAATTTAGCCTTGGTAGGTTATATGTTTTTCAGAATTTATCCATTTCTAGTTTATCTATTTTTTTTGTATATAAAAATTTATAGTATTCTGTTATAATCCTTTTTTATCTCTGTGGTATCAATAGAAATATCTCATCTTTCATTTCTTATTTTAGTTATTTGAGTTTTCTCCTGTGTTCTTGTACTTTATGTAAGGGTTTATCAATTTTGTTGATCCGTTCAAAAAATAATTCCTAGTTTCATTGCTTTTATTGTTTTCCTATTCTATATTTTGTTATCTAGTCTTTATTATCTCCTTCCTGTTGTTAATTTGGGGTTTAATTTGTTCTTTTTATAATTTCTTAAGGTGAAAAGTTAGGTTACTTATTTGAGATCTTTCTACTTTTTGATTGTGTTTACTGCTATACGCTTCCATCTTAGTACTGCCTTTGCTGAGTCTCCTGACTTTGGTGTTATGTTTTCATTTTTATTTTCATATAATTTCTAATACTGTCATTTCTTTTTTATCATTAGCTGTTTAAGTGTATGGTGTTTAATTTCAACATATTTGTGGATTTTCCAGTTTTTAATTCTGCTATACATTGCTAATTTCTTTCATTGTGGTTGAAAAAGATATTCTGTAAGATTTCAGTCTTCTCAAATTTGTCAAGAATGTTTTTACAGTCTATCTCATGGTCTCTCCTGGAAAATGTTCCATGTACACTTCAGAAGACCATGCATTCTGTTGTTTTTGGATGGAGTATTCTGTATATGTCTATTAGGCCAACTGGTCTACAGTGTTTTTCAAGTCTTCTGTTTCCTTATTGCTCTTCTATCTTGTTCTACCATTACTGAAATTGTGATATTGAAGTTTTGTACTATTACTGTGTTGCTCTCTATTACTACTTCTATTTTCAGTCCTGACGATGTTTACTTCATATATTTGGGAGCTCCAATGTTAGGTGCATTTATATTTATGGTTGTTATATAACCCTGGTAAACAGACCCTTTTATCATGAATGTCTTTCATTGTCGCGTATGACAGTTTTTGACTTAACATCTATTTAATCCAAGTATAGCTACCTCTTTTCTCTTTTGGTTATCATTTGCATGTAATTCCTGTCTCCATCCTTTTGCTCTCAACCTATGCATGTTCTTACACTGAAAATGAGTTTCTTGTTGCAGCATATAGTTAGATCTTTTTTTTTCCTTTTTAACCATTCAATCAATATTTGACCTTTAGTTCGGTAGTTAATCCATTTACATTTAAAGTTGTGGTACGGGGCTACCTGGGTGGCTCAGTTGGTTAAACATCTGACTGTGGCTTAGGTCATGATCTCAGGGTCTTGAGATCAAGCCCTCTGTTGGGCTCCCCGCTGAGTGTGGAGTCTACTTGTCCCTCTCCCTCTGCCCCACTCTCCTACTCATGCATTCTCTTTCCATCTCAAATAAATAAAATCTTTAAAAAAATTAAAAAAATAAAGTAGTGGTAGGAAAGACTTACTGTATTGTCATTTTGTTAATTATTTTCTGCATATCTTATAGATGTTTTATCTTTTCCTCTTTTACTGCCTTCCTCGTGTGTGTGTGTGTGTGTGTGTGTGTGTGTGTGTTTATTGACTGCTTTGATTTCTTTCTTATTTCCTTTTGTATATTTTCAACAAGTATTTTATTTTTGCTTGCCATGGGGATTAAATGAAGCTATAACAATTATAAACTGAAAATTATTTAACTTAAACTGCATACAAAAACTACTGCTTTACATCTCTACTCCCCAACTTTATGTTATTAATGCTATATATTACATCTTTTTATCCTGTATACCATTAACATACATTTATAGTTATTTTTATGCTTTTGTCTTTTAAATCTATACCAGAAGTAATAGTGCTTTCTTTATCATTACAATTACGGAAGTGTAACCTTACAATACCACAAAATTCTATATTTGTCTATATATTTACCTATGCCAGAGAGTTTTATATTTTCATTTGATTTCATGTTATTGTCTACCATCCTTTCATTTCAGATGAAAGAATCCCTTTAGCATTTCTTGTAGGGCAGGTTTGGTGATAAACTACCTCAGCTTCCATTTTCTGGGAAAGTCTTAATTTTTCCTTCAATTTTGAAAGATTGTTTTGTCAGATATAGTATTATTGGTTGGCTGTTTTCTTTTCGGTATTTTGAATATATTATCTCACTCCCTTCTGCCCTGCAAGATTTCTACTGAGAAATCTGTTGATAATCTTAACTGGTTTCAGGAGTTCTCAAAAGGCAATGTTGTCTGTATATTGTTGTTAAATCAATGTTTCCATGGAGAAATGAGGGCCCAGAGCTTCCTTTTCTGCCATTTTGCTGACAACACTCAGATATGTTTTTAACATAATGATTTTATTCCTACAATGTACTGTTTTATTATATTCTTTTAAGTAAAACATGTTGAGCCTTTGTCAGTTAGTGTGCTATAAAGAAGTCAGAACTCACTCTGCATATTCCAGTAGAAGAGAATTTAATCCAGGAATTAAGTGATAACAAATAACTGGATTTTTTAGTCACCTTTCTGAATGATCTGGAGTCAGATGCCCACAGTTTGATTTCTGAGATATAAGAGACATCTTTGCAGCAGAGATGACAAATATTTTCCACCTTCACTATTACTACAACTGCTTCTCTGAGTTTAAAGTGTGACTCAGCCATGCAGTATAGAAACTGGGCAAGAATTGTCTCCCATGATTTCAAAATTAAGAAAGTATTTCCACTCTCTTGTACTTCCTAAATGTTATGAAATGTTTCCAATTGAAATAATTCACTCACAGAACCTTAGCCATCAGAGACTCTTGAAATTTTCGTTTGTATCTTTCCACTACCACCATTCACAAATGGGTACCAAATCAAGTGAAAATAAAGAGTGAATGCCAATTGACCACAGATAACACAGACCACTGTTTGGTTATTCAGTATCCAAAGACATCCTTCTGCTCAAAAAGGCAAAAATAACATGCTATAACAAAATAATGAAAAATTCACCTTAAATACAAAATTTCACTCCCTTTCAAATCAAAACTGAATATTTGATGGCCAACAGTCATTCTCTTCTTCCCTGGGAGATGTTGGTTTCTCCTCTATTTTAGTCATAATCCTATCTTAAATTAAATCTCAAGTAATTACATATAAAGTTGACAGCAAAAAGGCCACTTAAGAGTGTTGCATGTTCTATTTATACCTAAGATGTAGAAACCGTAAAGAAAACCACTTCAACCTAAGAATAAGAAAAAGCTGGGTAAACAAAACCAAATAAAACAAAACAACTTTTTAAAAAATCCATCAGAAAGTTGAAATTATAGGACAACCAAATAGCATAAAGTTGATAGGGCAAGTGGACTAGGGTGGGGGGATGGGGTAACCGGGTAAGGAGGGCACATGATGTAATGGACACAGGGTATTATGTAAGACTGATGAATCACTAAACTCTACCTCTGAAACTAATAGTACACTATATGTTAATTAATTGAATTTAAATTTTTTAATTAATCAAAACCAAAAAAATATAAAATACATTAACAAGTTTGTTTAGCTATAGCTTTTGCTCTAACAATTTTTAAAAATATTTTATTTATTTATTTTGTAAGAGAGAGAGAGCACGAGCAGTGAGAGGGGCAAAGGGAGAAGCAGACTCCCCACTGAGCAGGAAGCCAGATAAGGGATTGATCCCAGGACCCCCGAATCATAACCTGAGCTGAAGGCAGACGCTTAACCAACTGAGCCACCCAAGCACCCTACTGTAGCAATTTTTAATCAATGCATCACTAAATGTATGAATTCTTGCAAAGTGTTAAATATCAAAGGAAATGTTCTAGTTTGATTTATGTACTTGTCTATAATCGAAAGAAATGTTTGTGTTAAAATCACGTGGACCTTATACTTTTTAAAAATGAATTTCACATGAAGACATAAGAGGCTTTAAATTCAAAATGTGTAAAAAATAATTTAAAAAAAAGACTTCTTATATACTACAAAAAATAAATGATGGAATAAGAGCATTGGCACACCTGTTGGGCGTGGGTAGGGGAACTTAGACAGGATGCTGAGAATATATTGAATATCTCGTTTGCTAAAAAGAATTGACTAAAACTTTTTACATATTGCCAAAAGCTGAATATGGACTGGCGGGAAGTTCAGAATGTCTGGCAGCCAGACAGTGGAGTTTATATCCACTCACAAGCTGTTCTTCACAGATCTCTACTGCAATTCATGACAATAAGAAATGTATGAAGATACGTAAAAGTTATATCGATTACATTTTATTATCAAAGAGCTTTAGCATTAATAACATCCATATCATTTTATAGACATGGCTTCCTGAGACGTAAACTTAATAATTTATAACCCATTTCATTTTCTAAGAGCAATTCATTTGTTCTCTGTGCCAAATATATAATTAAGCTATGTTTACTTCGAGCACAAGTACAATTTTAGGAGGCCCATTGTTTGCTGAGTGATGAAGTGATTAACTCTGCAAATCATATTCCATATTAGGCATTCCAAAGCTGACAAGCCCTATGCATGAAAAGCCCAACGTATATGTATAAATATAAAACAGGTAGGCCTTATCGGATTTAATTACACTCTATTTTATCTTTTAAATGGCATTACAAAGAAAGCAATATAATGTACTGTTATAGTTACTTACTTATTTGTCTTGGAATACTTTGGCCAACTTTAAACATCTTTAGGTCATCACATTTATCAACAGTTCCGTATGAAATAAAAAAGTAGGGGTGCCTGGGTGGCACAGCGGTTAAGCGTCTGCCTTCGGCTCAGGGCGTGATCCCGGCATTGTGGGATCGAGCCCCACATCAGGCTCCTCTGCTATGAGCCTGCTTCTTCCTCTCCCACTCCCCCTGTTTGTGTTCCCCCTCTTGCTGGCTGTCTCTATCTCTGTCGAATAAATAAATAAAATCTTAAAAAAAAAAATAAAAAAGTAAGATAATTTAATGAGTTCAATGTGCAATTAACCTCAGAAGCATTGCCTAAGCTTTCAAATCTGCCCCAGAGTATATTCTAAAACATTTTACTTCATTATTTAATGTTTAATAAATCTTGCAGTTAAAATTAGAGATCAAAATTTAGCATTTAGGCCTATAATCTTTGTATGTTCTGGGTCTGTATTTGAGACTACTGACAAAAACAAATGATATGAAGTCACAAATGGCTACAAAGATCAAAATGTACAAAACCCCACTCGAATTTAGTTGTATGATGTATAGCTTTTCTGGGAATAGGGATGTTGTGTTAAAAGGAAAAGAAATCCAAATAATATCAATTATAAAGATAAAAGTATAAACCAGAATGTCTGTGGAGTGTTTCATATGTAATCTCCATGACAACGAGCCCTTGTAGGCTTTGTTCATCACTGCATCCCCAAGTGTTGTATAGAAGTTGCTCAACAATTATTTTGTAATGAAATGGTAATGAAGAACAAATATAAATATTTATAACTGTGTCAAAAATTTTTTCTGCCTTATGAGATATGCCATTTCTGCTTTAAGAGGAAGGGAAAGGAAGTAGGAGAAACAAAATCACATATTGAAGAACCAATATGTCTCTGCAAATATTTTTCTCAGTGTTTACATCAACACTGTGTGGGAGTGGTTGTCTTGATTTTTCAGAAAAGTATAGCAAATAGTACTGAAATAGTGTGACCAAGATTGCACAGTTAGAAAAACAAGTAGCCTGAACATATTTGGTAGGGGGTTTTCAATTCTCTCTTAGAATTGAAGCCAAGGCTATATTCACAGAACCAGCAAGCAATAGGGCACAGTCATGATTTGGTCATTCTGGACATTCTAATTATCCACAGTAGTCATTGAAATAAGTATACAGCCATCTGTTAATGAGCAAATTACTTAAAAGATTAATCATATATATTTAATTTGATTTATATTGTATTAATATTGAACAGTTTACTTGCAGAGACAACAGCCTTTGTTCCGAACTGCCTAGGGTTCTTACATTCTTGCCACATTCGCCCAACAAAATTTCCTAAGAAACTAAATCCATGGGATACTCCAGCTAAATGCATTCTCTTAATTCCCAACAATGATTTCTGATATGATTTTTTCCCCATCTGTGTACCTAATGAGGAGAGAAAAAAACAGCTTATCATAAAAATGGGAGATTCACTCGTAACCTACTCTCTCTTTCCCATCAGGGTCTTGATAAGATCCTTCAACATATTCAAGAGTAAAAGAAGCCCCCCAGTTAGATGAAAACAGCAGCTCCTGAAGCTTTTTCTCTTCAATTCCTTCCATCCTTTTCTGAAACACACCATTCTGTAGTACAGAGGAGATCTGTTGCTTTTCTTATGACCATGAGAACATGCTCCTCTCCTATCAGTTTCTATTCACATTCCTGAAAGGGGTCTGGGTCGCGGACTGAAAATGTAGGGTCTAATGTGATGCAGTCCAAAAGTCGGTGTGTGTATTCTTCCATGAAGAGTATATCTTTGTTGTTTATAGTCCTTGAAATCAAGGATCACTGTGCTGAGTCATTTCAATCCTAATAACAATTCATGAGGTAAAGGCAGTACGTATCTGATTATATCTTGATTATGGATATAAATCTGAGACGCTCCCACTTCAATATATAATGCTGGGAATTTCATCAAAAAGGAACATCACCAGAATGATAAAGAAATAAAAGTATTCTATCCTTAGGTAACTTTTTAGGAATAACTGATGACTTTAGTGATATATCTAGATAAAGGAGAAAATGAAAAAAAATCTATATAGGAAAGGAATATAGCAAGATGACCATATTGGCTCACTTCAAAAATAAAATAACTGTTGCTCTGGCCCTTTTACACAAGGATTTGCTTAGTTTTGAAAAATCATATTAATAATAATAATAAAAAAACTCTCAAGTATGGAGGATTTACTCTATGCAAGCCTTTGGATGTAGATCTTCAACTTTATCATCACATTTAAACCTCAGAACAACAACTTTTATTATGTATTATGATTTCCATTTTATAGCCAAGGAAACTGGAGAAAAACAAAAACTAAAAAGTCATAGAACTCATTTAATATAACAGAGTTAGTAAATGTTAGAGTTAGACATGAATCAAGATTCATTTTCTTCATTGGTTCTCTATTAACTACTCTTATTTATGTGTTATCATTGGAAATACATGCAATGTGATGATGATACATATAACACCTGAGTAAAATTATTGAATACTTCTAAATCTTAAATTTGAGAAATATTCTATTGTAAATATTTCTTTAATAAATGTTATTAGAATTAATGTTAATTTTATATAGCAAAGCCCTCTATTAAAAGTGATGCCAAATATTTAAAATGAAAATAACAAGTTGATACACAAATATATTTGCACATCATACCTATCATTATAATATTTGTAATTAGTGATTCTGTCATCCTACAGTATATCACTTTCTTCTCTGAAAAAAAAATTGCATCAGTCATTTTTTTTGTTTCTATTTAGTGGTATTTTTAATAATACCATCACTTAGATGATAATACAATTATCTAATATTTCTGTCCAATAAATTGTTTGTAAGATTATTAGTAAACCAAAAATTCATCTGTTTCATTCATCTATATTTAAATTTATTAAAGACTATGAACCTATTGTTATAATATATAAATAGAAATAAATATGAATATGTATTGTATATATATTAAAATGAAAAATAATATGTACACATAACACATTTATATTTTTACAAATTTTACATTTTATAATTTTGTGTCTATAATTTATCTAATCATCCCTAGTTATGTTTTTCTCTTCAAAACTTAGGGACATGGGAAATTAAATTTTAGATATTTTAATAGATGTAAAATATGAAGTTTATGTGTAGAATTTAGCATTTAATTTATATACTGCTAAGATAAAAGTCAAGAACAATGATTTCTGAAGGCAAAATAAAATGGCATTCTCCCATGTATTTTTCTTATAAAATTGCCAACTCTCTTAATAGTTACTGTAAACAATGTAAATCAGAGCATTTTTTAAACTTCAGATCGGTAAGTTGCGTATGTAAACAAATACAAACATGAAAATTTATGAAGCATTATTAATAAAGCTGCCACAAAGAAAACAATCTTATTTTTTGTTTGAAATGAATTTTACTTCTACGACTTTTCCTCAGGAGAACTAATTCTTTTCTTATTTTAATTTCTTTTATATTTTATCATTTGAAGACATGGATACAAGGAAAGCAGAGATGTGGTTGACTAGTTAAACTTTTAAGAACAACAACAAAACTCATTTGGTAACAATGGGTTATATGGCAATGTTTGTAATATTCCCCAGAATAGTAAAATAAAACGCAGTTTTCTCTTCCTTATCACAAAAATACCTGACTAGAATTTAGAAGGGCTGCTCTTGGGTGTAAAGCTTTAGAGAAAAAGAGAAACAGTTGTTAAAAATGAAAAGAAATATATGTCAAGGAATTTCTCCATGTTACTATAAAATTAATTAACACAAAATTCAAAATGTTTTCCCTTTAAATATGAAAATCTCAGTTTGACCACTGGTGATTTTTAAAAGTGATGCTTAAGTCTAAATTTTCCTAGAAACATATTTACCTTAGCAAAAATATCAAATCAGATATGAGCCTTTATACAAAAGGAACTTTACAGGCAAAACTGTCTTTGGCATCTGTGGCGCTGCGCGTGCAATCTACGTTATATATGCTAGTGAGGAGAGAATTCATTTGAGTTTTATAAAATGATCCACAAATAATATTTTCTTGTGTTCACTTACCCATATTTAAGCCAACTAAGATTGTTTAAGCTCTTCATCGATTTTCTGGTCTTCCATGTATGGAATTCTCTTCCATAGTGTAGTATAAATATATTTTGTCTGCCCATGATGCTTTCATCCTTCAGTTAACAAATACACATTTTTTTTTCCCTTGGGAAATTAATTCTCCCCCAATGTATTTGGCTCTTCTGGGCTACCACTCATAGTATCACACACAAAAATTTTTAAATGGATAGGCGTATAATCCATATGAGGTCAGTTAAGTCCTAGATCCCATGAAGATATAAATCCAGGGACTGAAGTTGCTTTGAACAGAGTCATCTGATGGCAAACTTTTCTAAGAGGATTTTTAAGCTTGCTGAGGTTCCTGGATCTGGCTTAGCTCTTTCTTGGATTTGATTTTGTGTTTTGCTCTTCCATAATTACTGTGGGTTATCAGAATCCTTCAAATGAATATTTTTTTGTTTAAATTAGTCGTAACAACTTTCTAGTGTTTTAACCAAATTATGTGAAGCATTTTGTCAATATAGCCCATCCTGACTCTGATAAACCCAAAGTATTATTCTTTCCCACTTGGTTTCATCTTATGGATAGTTCGGGAATCAATGCCTTCAAAATTTCATTTCAATTTGTTTGAGTAGATGCAACCTAAATCAAGAGAGGAAGAGAGGGAGAGCGGGTAAAAGAGAAGGGGAGAGAAAGAGAGGGAGAGAGAGAGAAAGAGGGAGAGAAAGACCTGCTAAGATTATTGGATATGGTAAAATGCAGGCTTCTAAGAACCCCGTAAAAGAGAACTAAGTAAAACTAAATTAGCAAAGGTTGGTTGTGGCATGAATTTGTATTTATGCTCAGTATTGCCAGATGGCAACGATGATTAGTGAGAAATGTGTTATCATTTCTTTCTGCAAAATTGTTACATATTCTGTCAAGTTTATTCTGAAGATGTAAAACTGTTCTTTGTGCATCAACCGGAAATGATGCCTAGCTTGATTTACAATGGGTTGGATAATATCATCCACAATTTGATATTATAGCCAGAATGACCCATATACTAACTACCTATATTCCAAACCTACTTCCTCTCCCTGCCACCTCCTCAATATTTTTCACCATCAGGCTCTTCTTGATCCTTAATTCAATAGCGTGCATTTGTGGACTAATGGCGATCGACTGTCTTGGATTTGCCAGTGACATTCCTGGTTTTATGCCATTGTCCTGATTTAATTATTAACGGTACTATTATTAAAAGTGTCCTGGTGTAGGGGCGCAACTGGTTGAGCCTCCAACTCTTGTTTTCACCTCAGGTCGTGATCTCAGGGTCGTGGGATGGAGCCCCCCCCTCAATCCGGCTCTGCATTCAGCATGGAGTCTGTTTGAGATTCTCTGTCTCCTTCTCCCTCTGTCCCTCCCACTCTTGCTGTCTTTCTCTCTCTCTAAAAGAAATAAATAAAATCTTTAAAAAAGAAGTGTCCTGGTGTAGATGATAAATTATGTGCTCGTCTTACTATTGGAGAATTAACAAAGTAAAGAGGTAAATAGAACTTATTTGGGAAGAATGAGGAGCATAGCACAGAGTTTACTATTAGAAGTATTCAAACTCCAAATAAGGATCACCAAGCAAAGAAAAGCAAATTAAAGTTTGTAGTTAAAATGTTTAGCTTCACATGTAAATTTTTGAATAGGTTTTCCTAGTAAAAATATAAATTGAATAATATTCACATAAACAATTGGAAACATTTCATATATTGAAAAGAAATTGTGTGTGTGTCTGTGCGTCACAGAAAGGTGACTAGAAAAGCCATTGATAGTTTCTGGGAAACAAATCTGACCTTTTATCTCATGCTGATGGCCATTCAGTTATGTGATATGCTAGTAGCAGGCACTCTTACTACCTGACTGACCAAAAAAAAAAAAAGTAAGACAGGTGTACACATGCCTTGTGTGCATGCATGAGCATAATTCCTCAGTCACAGAAATAAGATAAGATAAAAATAGTTATTTTTCCATCAGTTTTAGAGTTATGCTCTTAATTACTGTGATGATTTTACATTACTTTTGACATGCTTCTTTATAAACAAGTATCTCATATAAAGAATTCTAGATAGATTTCCTTGTTATGAAATAAAAACTTAGGAAAATCCATTACACAGATTTGCTCGGTTGTGCATAACTAGAATCAAGCAGTTCTGGTGTCTATGCAACATCACATCTTAGCTTAATTATGTCCTATGCCCCTGACATTTTATGGTGAATAGTTACAGGAATACAATGTAGCTGTCTTTTTCACACAATTTATGAATTTTTTTTAAAAAGTAAATAAAGGAGCTAAATTTTACTTGTTTAATTATGGGAAATAAAATGTTAATCAAATATATTTCTCATTTTATTAACTACTGAGAAAGATGACAAAACTCCTGAATTTAAAAGTAAACAACTCAAATATTTAAAATTTTGTTCTTTGAATTGTCGAATTTTTTCCAGTCTTATTTGGCATGTGCAGCTGACTTTTAACATCTATGAGTATTTGGTCTCCACAAACTTTCTATCTGACCTGAGAACAAAGATAGATATGACTCTTTTCTAAAAAGGTATTGACGTTTCCTCACGAATTATAGGGGAAAAGAATGAAAACAAAATTTCTAAAGAATAATAAAAGCAAGAGTAAAAGTAGAGAGAAAAACTAAAGTAGGAACAGCGAACAAAAATAGCAAAGAACAGAACTACAAGTCCCATGTTAGAGGACAAATCTCTATAACAGCTGGAGGTTGTCAGTAGATTTACTTCTGTGTTTCTAGCAATAAATATGGAAGAACACATCTGTTGGCATCCCCTCCACCCCAACACAAGCTAGTCTGATAGGAACTCAAGAAGAATTGTTTTGATTAATTTTCTAGGTTAAATATTCTAAAATGAGCAAAGGATGCTATTTTATTTCCTTGTACTCTCTTTTCATTTTAGAATTAGAAATATACACTAAGAAGTGCAGGGTAACTCAAAGTTTTAAGGTTAATATTTTTAAAGATATTGTGATTTAAATTGGATTTCTTTACTTACTGTACAATGGATTAGAATTCCATTGAATATTAAGATTTCCAGATGAAGTTTTGCATCAAATTTTCTAGTTCCATTAGAATGCATGTTTGTATTTATATTGGGATTACATTTAATTTATGAATTAATTTAGGGAGAAGAGAGGTCTCTACTATATTGAATTATCTAAGAACAGAAATGTCTTTCTACTTATCCAAGTCTACTTTAATATTGTGCAAAATGTTTTAAAATTCTACTCATATAGTAAAGTTGTATATTTTCTCTTAAACTTACTTTTACTTTCTTATCCTTTTTGTTATCTTAATTGGTTCTTTTTATCCTCTCAATATATCTACTATTATTTATGTATATGAAGACTATTGATTCCTAGTAGCTAATGAGAAAGCTTATAAAACTTCTGAATTAAAAATGACAATGTTAAATATTAAAAATATTTCTATTGAATTTCCTTTTTTTTTTCAGTATTGTTTGGGCACTTACAAGGAATTTTGACATAAAATATCTAGTTTTACAAAATGTCTATCTAGCCAAAGAACATTAGTAGACATGATTATTTCAGATTAGTTTTTAAAAGTGTATGTATTTTGTCCTGATTTTCCCTCACGAATTGTAAGAAGGTAGAAATACATGTTGCATTTTTGTGGTGGTATAACTGAGCTCAGGGGTGAACTTACAGCACAGTCATGTGTGAATATTCTCTCATTAGAGCTTCTTCTGTATTGAAATATATGGGTTGGTAATTCACTAGGGATATTCACTTATACACTTGGTCTCTTTACTTTATTGAATTCTTTTACTGTTTGAGTTAGTCATTGTTTCTTAGGGGTTTTCCAGATGCCTAATTATATCATCTACTCATAGAGAACATTTTATTTAGTGTCTTCTTACTCCAACTGGTTTTCCTACTTAGTTGAACAAGAGTAGAGTTATTGGACTTCTTACCTTATTTCTGATATTACTAGAAATGCCCCTTGTTTTCCCCAAAAGTAAGGTAGTGTGTGTAGGATTAAGATAATTATGCATATAATCATCATAGGAAAGTCTCTTTTAATCCTCATTATCATGTATTTTCTTAATTGGAAATGAGTATTGAAGGCTTTTTTTTAAACATATAGAGATATTTATATTGTTTTCTTTAAGTATTTAATATAATGTGTTATATTAATACAGTTCTATTATATAAATAGAGGTCCTAATCCTGAAACAACTTTGAATTCTTGAAATGATTTTTACTTGTTCTTCACATATCATTTTCTTACTGTGGCTCTAGAGTCTATTTATTTACATTATATATGGAATTTTTGTCATAGTATTTGTAAGTGATATTAGTCTAAAATTTTTCTTTCTTTCTTTCTTAGGTTTAGGTATCAATGTTATGTTTAGGAACAATTTATAATACATTGAAACTCTCTGGCCTTTGAGATTTTGTAGATTCTTTTGAGATACCATTTTGACCTTTTGCTTTTCCCAGTGGTAATTTTCTTAATATCTTAATAAATTTCTTAATATCTCCAAGGAAAATTCATGAGTTAAAATTTTCTATCTTCAATGAGGTTAATTTTGGAAAAATGCATTTCTCTAGGAAATTCTCCAATTCCTCTAGGTTTTCTTACATATTTGCAAAAAAGACTCAAAATTTCTATAAAATTAATTTTGTTTCAGTGATTGTCTTCCTTTCAGAATCTTTTATTGTGTGTTGTTGTATATTTTCTCTATTTTCCCTATTTTCCTTTATTAAGTTTTTTACAATATCTCTATTTGTTAATCAGGATCGACACACACATCTGATGGAAAGGTCCAATAATCATCCAAATTTCTTGAACTTTAAGATGAAGTAAATATCTGGGAATTTGAAAATGGTTCCCTTAGAGAAAGGGTGAATATTTTATATGTCTGGGAAGGGACATACACAGATATTTGGTGACCAAAGTGATACACATGGTTAGGAATTGATAGCTGTACAAAATATCCACTTATTGTTTCCATCCATCTATAGTCTTCCATAGAAATGGAAAGGTCAGTGGTTAAATCAGCATATCATCACATAAAAGCAAACTACATTTCTGAGCTCCCTTATAGCAAAAAATATGAATGATGTGCACAGATTCTAGGAGGTACCCACAAGGGAGGGAATGGATTTTTAGGTCTTTCTTCTTTGCTTCCTACCTTCATGTTGACTAGATTTTGAATATCGTGTCTGGAGTAGCCATTTTAGACCCTTGCAAATGGAACGTATGCACAGGGGAGAAGCTGAAGATAAAAGATAATGGGTTCTCTGATGCAATGCGTACCACAGCATGCACGGACAAAGAAATGCACATCAATCTTTGGTTTTACACTATTTTGAACTTTAACATATGGAATCATAGTGGATATTATTTTGAATCTAGTTTCTTTTGCTTGACAACATGCATGTTCAATGCATTCATTTTGATATATAACACTATTTGCTAATTTTTGTTTTTTATAACCTTGTCCATCATATGAATTCACCACTGTTTATTCAGATATTATACTACTGAGTATTTAACCTGTTTCTACTTTTCAGTTACTGCTGCTATGAAGATTTTCTTGTGCTTCTCTTTCAGTAACTGTGTGTATATGTGTGTGTGCACTCAACTGATTATAATGTAGTTGTATATACATAAATATACATATATAAATACACACACATAAATATATATATACACACACACATGCATATATATATATATATGGTACAGTTATGCACACACAGGAATACAATTGCTAAGTGATAGGATACATCACAGGCTATAGATATGTAAATTAAAGGCTGTTTTCATAAATGTATTGCCTATTTGGATTCTCTAGTGAAATTCCTATTAATACTTTAACCAATTTTTAAATTATTTTTGTTTTATTTTCTTATTGATTTGAATGTCTTATTTATATATTCTGGATATGAGTCCTTTGTTGGTTAAATGCATTTCAAATAAAATTTTCCACTTTTTGGCTTTTTTTTCTCCTCCATGTTAATGTTAATTTTGATTATTTGAAGTTCATTGTCTTAACATAACCCAAATTATCAATCTGTTCCTTAATAGATAATGTTTTGGTGTGTTGAACAATAACAAACATATACAAAATGCAAGTTTTTAAAATCTTGTACAAGCTTTATTATTTTTAACTTTTACTTTTGAATCTAAATCCATCTGAGACTGCCTTTTAGGAAATGTTGTGAGATCAGGGTTAGGACATTGTGTGTTTACAATTATGACATTTTTAAATATCATATGAATATTCAATTGACCCAAGATCATTTCATAAAAAGTCCATCCTTTCCTACTCAACTGTCCATATATATGCTGACTCATTTTTGGATGTTCTCTCTCATTCCATATGTCAAAGTTTTATCCATTTTTTCAGTACTATATTATTTTATATATTTCCATAATGAGATTATAGGCAGGCCTCCCTGAAGTATACTACTTTGGCATATTGATTATTTCGAATTTAAATTACTTAAGAAACAGCGCAAAAACATTCTGACCCTCCTGAAAACAGGAAATAAATTGCCCATGTGAAGGGCATGTCTGTATCTAGACAGTGGAAGGCATCCTTATCGCCGGAGATAGGGAAGTCAGGGCTGAAAAGTCTACATAAACAAACTTTGTCACTTCTTCATTACTTTGCTACTCTATGCCCAAACTCCTTTGTCAAATCTTCGAAAATAGTTGTTTCTTTTTTTAAAAGGTATAAAGCTGCCTCCTTTGGTCACTTTTTTGAGTCTCATATTTCTATGAGCTCTTGTACATACGAAATTAAATTTGTTTTTCTCCTTTTAACTTGTCTTGTGTCATTTTAATTATTAGGCCAGCCAAAGAAATGAAGAATGGAAGGTTTTCTCCCCTACAATTTTGGCACCCAACGTGGGGCTCTTCACTGACTGGATACTGCTTGCTCTGGGGCTGTGGCTCTTGAAAGATCCTGGGACCTCTGACAAGAGCCACCAGAAGGTAAGAATTCTTACCCACATCAGTATCCCAGATCTCTGCCTGTGGAGCCTGGAGGAAGAGAAAGTGGTAAGAGTCCTTTTCTTTTCTAAATTTAATTAATCAGACAAAACATTTGTGTGAATTAGTTCCTTGGGTGTAGCAACACTGATTTATTATGAGTATTCCTGTTTTCTATTGATTCCTTTCCTCCCAGAGTTGGTCAGTGTATTCCCTTGTCTCTGCCTTTTCAGTTTTTTGTCCTAGGGAAGAAAACAGTAGGGTGAAACACAGACATAGGTCCTATAAGCCTGTTCTAGCCAGCCTCACCGACTGGTGAGTTCATACTTCTCACCAGACCAATGTGTATTTAGACAAGCGTTGCTGTGGGTCCTCCATGAAAAAACAGGGTGAGGTTTTCCTTTCACTTGTTCTATCTTGAGAGCTTAGCTTTGTGACCAGTGAGAATATCCTGCCAGATCTCTGCCATCCAAAAGGTACATATACTGTTTTCCATTTGGTAGCCAGTTGAATAGACTGGGATTCTGTGATATGAAATCACAAGAATATTCTTTTTGTCTGGCCATGCCAGCTTTCAGGAGAGTTTGTCATGAGGACTCCCACTCCATATGGGATGTTTGGTGTCCTAACCTTCATTGCTTTGTTAGTGCTGGAAAAGTCCCATTCCTGTAATGCCTACCTGCTGTCATCAATCTACAGTTCTTTATGACTGGGAGCATTTCATGTTCCCATGAGAAGAGAACAACACCATTTTTACTATACAATTCTTATTGCCTGTGACAACAAAGATCTTTCCTTTCATAGATTAACTCTGGGGGTCAACTTTTGGGTCGGGACCCCTCCTGTGTTCATGGTAAGGATTTATTCTAAGCCCGGAAACTTACCTCCAGGTATTTCCATGAAAAGCCTTATTAGATTTTTTTATTAGAATAAATATGCTAATGGAGAGTCCACTCCCCAAAGGCCAGATGATAGATCTTTTAAATTGAAAAAACTTCTTTATTTAAAAAAAAATATAGGGGGTTCTCATCCTAAATATCTGTCTTATTGGTATCTCTGGGAAGATCAAATTGAAATGAGGACATAAAGGAGTATAATGGCTAGCTTTAGGGATTTCCTTAACACGATGAAGGAACAGAAAGTAGTTTTGGAATAAAACTTAAAGTCCTTATCAGCATAAACTCCCTTTTCCATCTTCTTATGTACCCCTTTATCCCCACTCCTTGTCTTTGAGCCTCCAGAAGATCTTTTAGATCTCTGGGCCACAGGTCTGAATTCCCCTTCTCAAAATCCAGCCCCCACTCTTCAACAAATTCCCTTACTACCCAAATTCCTCCAACTTCCCCAGAAAAATTCCTTAAACACATAGCTACCTGTTTTAATTTCCCTTTCCCTACAAGATTTACAAAAAGCACTCCAGCCTGACCACTAGGTCTGAGGTATACAGGTTATTCATAGAAATGCAAGTGTCAGGAAGTGAATTTAGTAAGAGCACCTGGGACAGGTGGTGAGGCTTGTTTTACTGTCCCTTACAGCTCCTCCAACTTTCCAGGGCTCTGTATCCAGGCCCTGCCAGCATCAGGCCTTCCTATGTGATATGCTTTGCAAATATACTCTGGACCCTTACTGCAGAAAGAATTCATGTACCTTCGACACAGCAGACCTATAAAATTATACTGCCTTTTTATGTCCACTTTAGAAGATCCTACCAAATTTAGAGAGAAATTAGAAATATTAGTGGTCATTCATAACCCCACACATAGAGACCTTAGTTGGCTGCTGCTAAAGAGTCTTCTTCCCACTCATGATTCTACTGTAGTTTCAGACATGCCAAGCAGCCCACTGGGAGAGAAAACAGATGCCAGAAATTTTCCCAAACCCTCCTCCAAATGACCAGAAAATGGCTCAGCTGGAAGCAGATATTCAAGCACTGACAGGAACACTAGTAGAGGCTTTCTCTCCCAAAGTGAATTGGTCGAAGTTTGAATTGTATACTCAGAAAGAAGGAGAGCATCCAAAGGTCTTTACTGCATGTGTTATACTGACTTTTTAAAGGCCGACTTCACTAAACCCCGAAGCTCCAGAACATAGGAAGCTTTTGATTTCCAACTGAGTAGGAAATTTTCTTCCTGATATAAAGAGGCAAATTCAATATAATGTAGTTGGGTGGCCCAGTCAGTCTTTATGTCATAATAAAAGCAGCTACTCAACTTTTTTGAGTATTGCTTATAGGAATAAGGAAATAAAAGAGTTTAAATCAACGATTCTTGCTTTCCAATTGGAATCTCTAGAGAAACAAAAGCATAACTCCAAGAACAGATCGAAGCTCACTAAAAGCCCTTCCTACTTGCCTCCAGGTACTTGTAGATATTATTAAAAAAATTAAAAATAAAAAAACAACTGAAAAACAAAAATGAAAAAAACAGGATGTCAGAAGAATAATTGTCCTTCACTTAAGAGAAAGAAACGTTTAAAAAACAGCCCCTAGGCTCCAGCAGCCCCAGAGGGTCTGTTTTCCCCTCCTGTGGGACAATTCTCCATCAGTTGTCAGAGTTAGCCAATCCTCAGTCATACCCCAGAGCCCACCATTAAACTTAAAGCAGAGAATTGGGAATAAAATTTTTAATTGGCATTTATGCGTCTTCACCATACATTCAGAGGGTTTATCTCTACCTGTCACCTCTGATTCTTTTGAAGCCGTTGGAGTCACTGGACAACATATTTCACTGCTCCTATATCAGTTCCCCCCATCTCTTTAGGCCACCTTACCCATCATGACTCTTTAGTGTCTAGCTCCTCCCCAGCAAACCTCTTTGGTAGAGATTTGTTATGCAAGGTTAATGCCATTATAAAATATAATAAGAAAGACATTTTTATTTCCCAGCCCTCAGACCAAATCCCAAGTTTCCTACTTCCCTTACTGGAAATCCATCTTGATTTAAATTCCTCTGAAGAGGGTGGATCTTTAAAAGATGTCCCAATTAGTCTCTGAGCCACACATGCAAATGAAGTTAGATTGTTACTCTATGCAGAGTCCATATGCATTGCTTGGAAAAAGGATAAACCCTTTCCATCAGTAACTCAATACCCTTTCTCCTGAGATGCAGAGTGAGGAAATTAAACCTGTAACAGACTCTTTTAAAACACGCTGTGCTTGTCTCCACTTCCTCACCCTGTAACACTCCAATCTGGCTGGGAAGGAAAAAGGTAAATTTGACTCAGATGGGAACCAAAATCTATCGATTTTTTGCAAGACCTAAGAGCCATAAACTCTTTGGTGATTCCTTGCTACCCTGTAGTACCTAATCCAGCTACTACTCTTACCTCAATTCTCTTTACATTTATAGTTAGAAGGAGACAATTACTATGAACTCACATACCTCAGGGAATTACTATGAACTCACATACCTCAGGGCTATTGTGATTGTCCTGCAGTATTTTCCCAAGTCCTTAAAGCCAACTTAGACTGTGGAGCCTTTACTTAGGTCTCCACTCTTGTCAATATATTGATGACCTTTTACTCTGTAACCACGCTGAACAGTGTGCCCTTATAGACTTACCTCATTCTCACAAAGACCCTAGCTGAATGAGGCCATAAAGCATCCCCATCTAAATTCCAATGGGTGTAAATGACCCTTAACCTAGTTAGGACATCAGATATCTCAGGGCATTCAGAAGTTCACTACAACTGATGAGGGTATAGCTGAAGGGTAGAGCATTTTACTGCAAAAGTTCATCCTCAAATGTCTTGAGACTATTTTGTCCATCCCGCTCTCCAAAACAAAGAAGCAGTTGAATAAATATCTAGGGATATCAGGATTCCTAATTTAGCTACCCTTAATAAACCGCTGTGTGCCCCCCTCCCAGATACCACCTCAGAGCCCATTTTGTGGTCTGCAGAAGCATTAATCTCCTTTGAAGCTTTAAAATTAATACTGTCCATACCCCAGCTCTTGGCTTACCTGATATTGACCAACTTTTTCATTTATAGTGTCATGAAAATAATGGTGCTGTGGCAGGCTTTGTAGGACAACTTTTTGCCTCTCAGATATGGCCTGTAGCATATTTCTCATGCCAGTCAGATCCTGTGGCATCAGGTATGGCCCCCTGCTTGCATGTGGTGGCTACAGCTGCCACATTGATTGACAAAACCAGTACTCTGACATTAGACTCCCCTGTTCACCTTTATGTTCCCCATGCCTTGTCTGTTCTCTTATAAGTTCACAAGACACAGCACTCTCTACGGGGTTACGGACAACCTATGAGCAAGCCCTTTTGACTAACCCTTCATCTTCCATCATTGTAACAGTTAAAATCCAATTACTTTTCTACCCCTCCCCGATGTGTAGTACTGTGACTTTTCAATAAGCAGAGCCTAGAGTGTTAGGGGTAGGTAAGAGATCTGCAAAGGGAGAAAAGAACCAAATAAGAATGAGGAAGAACAAACAGAAAAGAACAAATTGGTCCATATGTCCTCACAACCCACTCAACCAGTCTCTAATCCTAGGAATAGACCAGTCCAACAAAATGGCTGTACCTCATTTATATGATGAAAGTGTTAATCTTCTCTTTTAATAAATAGATGTTAGACACTATTTGTCCTGTTAGATTTACCCAGAAGCTCCATTTTTCACCATTGTTTGCACAAGCTCCTCCTTGCTGGGCAGTCAGTATCTCGGGCAAGGCAGTTTTGGAGTACAACAGAGGCTAAGTTTGGATAGTAGTATTGAACTCTTGTTCTAGTACCATGGAAAGATTTAAGATCTCCTTTTTCAATCCATGGGTTCCAATGCTTGGAAGTTAGGGCCTTCATGCTAAAGAGAACTTGCAGAGGGGGTACATGAGTGGGTTTTCTATGATCTCTCATCTAGTATGCTTATATAGTATGACTTTATGAACAAAGGAGTCAGGTTTGTAATTTGGCATTTAGAGTGGAGTATCTGGTGAAGGTTTTCCTCAATATTGTCATTGGTTTGGAAACGACCTATTTAGGGTTCCTTGAACCACTTGTTGAGGCAAGAAAAGTGTTTACGGTGTTGTTTAGTGTGGTTGATTTTAGCGATCAGGAGGAATATAGTTGCGAGTCCAAGGAAAAAGTTTATTTGAGAAAATTATAATTATGTCCATGATGAGAGAAAACAATGGGAGACTAAAGCAAATTCTACATTAGAGGCACTGGGCCACATATTCCGTAGGACTGAAAGTCTGGTTCACTCTGTTAAAACAAATAAACGAAAAACAGGTAACTGAGATCCCTGCTGGGTCATCAGAGGAATCTCACTGAGGTAGTCATTAACGTCAAATATGCCTTGTAACCAACTTCGTAAGTGAGAAGAATGATCACAAACCATGCCTTCTTCCTTGATGTGATATACATTTGTTTATGTATGAATTACTTTTCCTTTCTTTTTCTCCTTTCTCATTACTTTATTAATTAACATACATTGTATTGGTGATATTTAGCTTTCAACTTCAGAATAGAGAATGTAAATGTGCTATTGTAGCTAAATGAGAGGGATGGAAATTTACTTTCCTAATATTCCTTGGACCTCAAATGTAGGCAAGTAACTGAGGGTCTTTCAATCAAATGCACTTTTAAGAGCCTTTGAATTGGCTGTGAACAGCATGAATAAAAGAAGCTTTAAGAGATATCAGCTTTTCCTCCTGTATGAGAAAGAAGAGGCACCCTGATATCAGTTTTATGATGATTTTTTTTTTTTAATTGAAGTATAGTCGACGCACAATGTTGTTGGCTGGTGTTGACTCTGAGTTACCTATTGCCTTTTAATGATTTTTTAATTTAGGTAGACAGAATGATTTCTGTTATTTGTAAAAACTCTGATCAATATAGAATTAATGGTTAGTTTCTTGAAATGTTTCTTTACCATATCTCACTTGAATGCAGACATGTTGATAATTAAGAACAGTTTTCATACAACATAGATTTGTGAGTAATACTTTTTCTTAGTCTTTAAAACTATTACTTAACATATACATAAAACATATACCATACAACTATTTGTGTGTGTGTGTGTGTGTGTGTGTGTGTGTGTGTAAAATTAAAAGAAAGGAAGAGATAGAAAATAGTTTGTGGTCACTCCATACAGGAATGAGTCATAGTGGGAGAGTATTCTTCAAAATATATAATTTAGTTTATGTACAATCTAAATCTTGTTGTCACTCATTGTTCTTTTTTCCTTCATATGTCATTTTATGTTATTTTTATAGTATAACTCTCATTGTTTACAATTCTGTTTATTATAAGTCCTTTTTAAGGAGGATAGTGGTTAAAATAAAGGAAGAAAAGAGAATTTTAAATGTTACTATTATTTTTTAGTAGAAATGAAATTTTAAAGGTTGATATTATTTTCATTCAAATTTCCCAATTATTAGAATACCAAACCTGTATTCTGGTTTCATTTTTCTTTTACATTGCTTGTTTCCTTTGCTTATAGCAAATTCTTACACCATTGCCTATTTTTATGCCATATACACATTGGCTTATTATTTCACTTTGGAAAAAAAAAGAATTGTTGAAATGAATAATTCTTTATGTAGACATTTTTCTGATGTTTTCATAATGTAATAATTCCTTCAGAATGAAGATAACACTACAGAATGTATTAATTGCTTAGTGTTTAAATTTGTATCAATGTACTCTTTATATATGATTTTGCCTTCTACTTATTGCTAGTTATTCTATACTGCAATAAGATATCCTTTCTTAAATGTATTGTCATACAAAAAGAAGTAAAAAAAAGTATCATTCTCATATCTGTCTCAACTTATAGATATATTTATATAATGAATAAAATACTGTAAACTCATGGCCAGCATGTGGTTGATGATTATGCCAGAACTTTTTCTCCCAAACATGTGCTTTACCATTCTTTTTTCTCTATGCTTCATATTCTTTATATTTTTCTTTATAAATGTTTCCTTAAATTCTTTTTTTGTTTGTTTTTGAAGTTTTAAATTGTTTTGAAAGATTTTATTTACTTATTTTAGAGAGAGAGTGTGTGCATGCATGTGAGCAGAGGGAGGAACAGAGGGAGAGAGAAAGAGAGAATCCCAAGCAGACCCACCGAGCATGGAGCCTGACCTGGGGCTTGATCTCAGGACCCCAAAATCATGACTAGAGCTGAAATCAAGAGTCAGATGATTAATTAACTGAGCTACATGGGAGCCCCTGAAGTTTTCAATTTTTAGAAAGCATTTTCATTTTCCTCCCCAAATCTTAACCTACTTAAAATTGTGAATACCTTGAAGGTAAGCTTATTTATCTTTAGAACACCATTTGCTGGGGTGCCTGGATGGCTCAGCCAGTTGAATATTGGACTCTTGGTTTCGGCTCAGGTCATGATCTCAGGGTTGTAAGATCCAGCCCAACTCAGATTCCATGATCGAGAGTCTCTCCCTCTTCCTCTGCCCCTCCCCCTGCTCCTGTGTGTGCTCTCTCTCTAAAAGAAAATAAATAAATAAAATCTTTTAAAAAAAGAACACCATTTTTGAATCTTTGGTAAATTCATATGTGTCAATGAATTAATGAATCTGAATAATTTCCAAAAGCTTTGTCACTAAATGTTGTGATATATTCTCATTGTGTTGGAATACCTCTGTTTCCTGATAGAAATGCCCAGAGCACAAGAACATGAGTGTAAGATCCTTATGATCAGGTTTATATAAATCCTGTTAATTTCTCTTTATCATGTACAGTCCCTGGCCGAAATATTTGTCACATAAATTAGTTGACTGAGAATTGTTTATTACTAATTTATTGTTAATATATATTACATGTCAATCTCTTAGATAATTGCCTTTCAAATACTTCCAATGAAGTGCCTTTAACAGAAAAAAAAGATAAAACAATATTCCTGTTCCCTGTTCTATTCCATTTGGAAAATTCTCATGAACACTCTATCTATTTTACAAATGTAAATATATTTTAATTTCTATTTCTTGATATATTTGTTTCATTAATGTGAAAACAAACTATTGTTCTAATTTGTGAAATTAACAAAAAAACCCAGCATTTCTAGTATGCCATGTACGCTCTCACTGAGCCAGCTCCATTGTGGTGCTTACCCATGTAGACCTTTGACTACCCTCCCATCTCTATTACCCACACTGAATAGACAGAAAAAAAAGCTCTTCCTTTCCTTTAGAATATTTCTTGACTACTTTCTTACAGGCTGTCTTGGTATTTGACATTACTCTTTTTAAACATGAATAAATGTGTTTATCCAATTTGCTGTGCTATGTATAACCTAAATTCACAGGTATGAATCTGAGTATGATTATAAGTGTCTGTCTGCATTTTTAAGTAAATTAGAATGCTATTCATTTCCAAGCCTATTTATCTTTTATAATTAGAGGGTTTTTTGTTTGTTTGTTTAGTTTCCTTCGAAAAAATTTAAATATTTACTTGGATTTTTGATTAAATTAGTTGACCAATAACTAAGGTTCTTGTTCATTAAACAAGATATATTTTATTTTCATAAGGTGGATTCCCTCACATTTCATATGTTATGAACATCTTAACTTTTCCTTAAATTAAAGAGTAGGTGATATTTGTTGTAAGAGAGTGGAAGAGAGAAAGACAGGGAGTTTTTATTTTTGGAAGTTGGATCACATTATCTTAACACTCATTTGTCATCCCAATGGCACAAAATACTTCAAAATGTGATTTGGGCAATAACTATATTTGGTAGTTCACCTAAATCAATACGTTTCTCTGTACTTATAAACTGAGAAAAGGAAGGAGACTTTGAATTTCTAGAGTCTAGCATAGTATCAGACATCTTGTAGTTATATAATAAATGTTTTTTAATAAACTGAAGGGACAAATTTATTTCTGTGGGGTTGCAAATTCATTCATGTGGCTATTTGCCTTTGCAGAGAAAATTTAGCTTTTTTATGTCTTATCTCATCTTCTTGATGATTCATTCATTTGGCCACTTGACAAATACTTATTTATGGAGTGCTACAATATGCCAGACATTTCTGTTCTATAGCAGAGAAAGGCAATACATGGGAAAAATATGAGTATTTTAGACTGAAATAAGTACCAAAAACAAAATAAATTTGGAGAAAGTAACTGTTGAAGAAGGGCATCTATCTGGAGTGCTCAGAAAAGACCTCACTGTTATTTAAATTACAGCTGAAAGGAAGTGAGTGAATGAATCAAGTGTCTATGGGGAGGAGAGAATTCTAAGTAGCCAAAGGACAAGAGTAGAGACCCTATAAACGAATTATGTATAGCAAGTTCAAGAAAAACCAGTGAGACGTGCAGCTGGAGTGAAGTAGGGAATGGGAATAAAGTCAAATAAATAACAAGGCACCACATCTTATGAAACCTTTGAGTTCATTGTAAGGAATTTGGCATTTACTCTGAGTGATACAAAAAGCTGCTGGGGGTGGTTGAACAAGAAAGTGGCCTGATCTGATTTAGATGTCTTTTTCTAGCTTTATTGAAGTTTAATTCACAAATAAAAATTCTATAAATGTAAGGTGTACACATGATGTTTTGATATGGATATCAGTTGTGAAATGATTACCACAATCAAGTTAACACATTCACTGCCTTGCATAGTTACAGTCTGTGTGTGTGTGTGTGTGTGTGTGTGTGTGTGTGTGTGTGTGGAGAGAACCTAGGCTCAAGTCTCTTAGAAAATTTCAAGTTGGGGCACCTGGGTGTCTCAGTTGGTTAAGTGTCTGTCTTTGGCTCAGGTCATGATCCCAGGGTCCTTGAATTGAGTGCCAAATCGAGACTGCTTCTCCCTGTCACTCTGCTGCTCCCCCTGCCTGTGCTCTCTCCCTCTCTCTGTCAAATGGATGAAAAAAAATCTTAATTTTTTTTTGAGTATACAATAGAGTATTATTAACTACAGTTACGTGCTGTACATTATCTCCAGAACTTACTCACCCAGCGGAGGTGAAACTTTTACCCTTCGTAAACAACATCTCCCCATTTCCCCCACCCCCGCCCCTGCCAATCAGCATTCTACTCTGAATAAGTCTGACCTTTTTTAGATTTCACATGTAAATAGGATCATGCAATATTTGCCTTTTTAAATTTGGCTTCTGATTTAAATTTAGCAGGATTACTCTAACGTCTCTGTTGAAAATAGTTGGAAGATGCCTGGGCGCCAGGGTGGCTCAGTGGGTTAAGCATCTACCTTCTGCTTGGGTCACGATCCCAGAGTCCTGGAATCAAGCCCCACATGGGGCTCTCTGCTCAGTGGGGAGCCTGCTTCTCCCTCTCTCTCTGCCACCTCCCCTGCTTGTGCTCTCTCACTCTCTCCCTCAAATAAATGAGTAAATGAAAACATCTTTTAAAAAAATACTTGGAAGAAACCTAAGGTGGGAAACAAGAACAATGCTCCAAGAGAGAGACAGGTGGAGGCAAAGGAGGTAGCCAGAAGGGGCCAGATTCACTGTATCCCATCCAATTCCCATATTCCCTACTCATACCAACGCTCTACCCACCTTGCTCATAGCACAGCATTGCCTTTTCTCATGCTTTTCCCACAAGGTAGATGCAGCTATTTCTCTAACAAAAATTATCATTCAAGTCCCTCTAACAAACAAATTCCTCCACAAAAGTTTCCTTGATTCCTCCCAAACCTACCGCTCTCCATGGTACAATTTGTTCTGTCAAGTGTTGACTTTCAAATGCTAATCTGCCAGATTCCCAGGAGTATTAAATTATTCCTCATCTAACAAGAGCCCTCCAAAGAAGAGATGATCCCTCTTCCCTAGGCATAATGAAATCTAAGACACAGAGAGTTTAAATGATGTCTCAGAAACTGTCCAATTGATATAGTACAGTGCTAGATCTTAAAGCTGGTACTATTTTGCTTCAAAGCTCAAAAATTTTTCACCCTGCCACATAGCCACCTTATGTGTAATTTATACCATCATATGTAATAACAGCAGTTGCAGCAATTCCTGTTAATATAATCCAAGCTGCTTAATACAGGAGCTCTTTGTCACTCACCTTGGAATTTATTTCAATTGACCATAAAAGGGAGATAACAGTGATGGTTATTTTGGTAACTTTCCGGTAACTTACTCTCCTAAAGAGCCTGAACTGTTCAGTTTTACTCCATTATTGTAACTCTGTGTTCATCTCTACTTTCCCCTTACATTTTAAATTAGCTGTTTTAGCAATATAAAGTAATTTAAAATGTCTGATAGAGAGAAGTTGATTTAACTTTTAACAAGTAAAATAATTAAAAATTACAAAATCAGCCCACTGTGTAATTTAAGCTCTTTTCCCACTGCTTAAATTAGGATTCAAATTAGGTTTTATGATTAGGACTAGATTTTAGGATTTGATCATAGAATAATGAATTTATATCAATTGTATATTGCATTTTGAAAGCTTTATGATTAATACCTAAATCACTATTATGATATTATCATATAATTATAAAGATGATGATCGTTACTATTGTATGATTACTTTAAAATTAAAGATTCTAATTATAGGATACACATTTTTTTACTTTTTCACAGTTTCACTAATTGAGATATGTGTGAGACTTGATAAAATAGAGTTAGGCAGAAATTAGAATTAAACTTTTCAAATGGAGTAAAATAAGAGTACATTTTTCTAGAAAACTCCCTACTAAAGGTACTTCCTGTGCTGGAAAAGTATTAAATTGTTTTGGGGAAATGCTAAAAACCACCCATGTTTTAATATAATTACTGAGCCTTCAAAGATTGCATTCCATAGACCATTTTCAATATTTTTCCCTGAAAGTATATATTAACATAGAACATTTTTTAAATGTATAATAAAATAGAAATATCTTTGAGAGACCTATTAATAATTTATTTCTAATCTTATTAAATAATTAATTTAAAAATGAATGTAACCTTAAGATCATCAGATTTATGGGACATACATATAATTCAATAAAGGAATTTATCATTAAAAAGGTAATTTTGGTTGGTCATACTATTTCTTTAATGTCTTTCCAAAATTTCATTAACTTTCTTGGCGTTAAGAAAACCTTATACAAAGTTCTGAAGAACTGAGAAAGGTTTATATATTCCTTATATGTTTTTAAAATTTTAAATGAGGAAGCCATAGATGAGACCTTATTAGGGTTTGCTCTGTTTTGATTTTGTCTAAAATTTCAATCAACTTAAGTTTAAATATTTGAATCATTAAATTAATCATTTATATATTATTAATCATTATATTAATAATTTAAATATTTGAACCATTAAATATTGAATCTTAAAATATTTGAATCATTATTGTTATAGATATTGTCTAGTGATAATTATTAAAATAATATTAACCTTATTATCTAACTAATAGACAATTTTTTTCCTTTAGAAATATGGCATTTTGAAGTATTTGGGACCTAACAATTAGTAGTCGAAAGGCCAGCTGCCATTATTTTTATAACACTGTGTGTTATAGTAAACATTGATGTTTGGAAAATATGGTTCCTCGGTTTTAATATGTTTTTCAGACCAATCTGCCTGTTTATTGTAACCTTCACAAATAATCAATTCAATATATATTTAAGTGTTTTCTATGCCCTCTGTGCAAGGCATTTGAGGGAGTGTAAGGATAAATGGAAAAATACTACACAATTTATTCCACAGTCTTTTTTTAAATGAATTGAGCAAGAGGATAGAGGGTAGGCCAGAGAGAAATGTGTACACTTTTTATGAAGTGTACATTAAATAAAAAAGAAAATATTTTTCAAAAATATATCAAAAAAAGTTATACTCGAACAGTACAATGAAAATAAAAGAAATTTTAGTGCAAAGAAATGGGTGTAACGCATACCACAAATGTCCTAAATCTGTGATACATGAAGGATTACTTCCTGGTCATCAGTGCAAAGCAGCTAAAACTGATCAGTTATAGAATTCAATGTTTAATATACACAATATTTCAATAAATCCAAAATGAACATTTCCCTCGATTCTTAAATATGTAAAAAAAATCTTGTAGTGAGGTTGTCACAAAGGGGCAATTTAAATATTTACAGAATATGGCCTCTGACATAATCCAACAATTAAAATCACAGAGATTTTTATATGGCTATCTGTTAAATGTATGTGCTTTTTGTTTGCTTGTTTTGTTTATATATTCATTTAAGGAATTATACTTTAAAAATTAACTCCTCTTTCTCTCTCCGCTTGAATTACTTTGATAACTACTACTCTACTTTCTGTCTCCATGACTTTAATTATTTTGAGGACCTCTTATAAGTGGATTATACAATATTTGTCCTTTTGCGTCTGACTTATTTCACTTAGCATAACTTTCTCAAGATTCATCCCTGTTGTAGCATGTATCAAAATTTCATTTCTTTTTAAGATCAAATAATATTCCATTGTATGTACATACTGCATTTGGCTTATCTGTATTCATCCAATGTTGAGTATTTGGGTCGTTTCCACCGTTGAGCTAGTGTGAATAATGTTGCCATGAACATTGTGTACAACTATCTCTTTGAGTCCCTGATTTCATTGCTTTGGGGTATATACCTAGAAGTGGGATTTCTGGTCATATGGTAATTTTGTTTAATTTGGGGGGAAACTGCCATATGTTCTCCACAGAAGCTGAACCATTTTATATTCCCACTAGGAATGCATGAGTGTTCCAATTTCTCCACATCCTTGCTAACACTGGTGATTTCTTTATTTGTTTTTCTTTAAAAAATATTTCATTTATTCATTTGAGAGAGAGAGCACAAGCAGGGGGAGAGGCAGAGGGAGAAGAGGAAGCAGGCTCCCCGTTGAGCAGGGAGCCTGACATGGGGCTGGATCCCCAGACTCTGAGATCATGACCTGAGCTGAAAGCAGATGCTTAACAGACTGAGCCACCCAGGTGCCCCACTTTATTGCTTTTTTTTTCAAATGATAGTCATTCAAATGTGTATAAAGTAGAATCTCACTGTGGTTTTGACTTGCATTTCTCTAATGATTATTGATGTTGGGCATCTTTTTAAGAGTTATTAGTATATCCTCTTGGAAGAAATATCTATTTAATATATATAAAGACTTTTCTATGGAGAAGTTTTAGACTTACAACAAAATATCAAGGAAGAGATTTCCCATATATCTCCCATCCTGACACATGTACGGCCTCCTTCATTAAGAACATCTCCCACAAGGGTGATGAATTTATTACAACTGATGACCTACATTGACACAACATAATCCCAAGGTCTAGTTTACTTTAGGGTTTACTCTCCATGCTGTACATTCTATGGGTTTAGACAAATGTTTAATGGCTTATATCCATCATTATAATATTATACACAATGTTTTTCACTTCCCTAAAAATCCTTTGTTTTCTGCCTATTCATCTCTCCCCCACTACCCCAATCCCTGATAAAACTGATCTTTTTACTGTCTCAATAGTTTTGCCTTTTCCAGCATATCATATAGTTAGAATCACACACTATGTAGACTTTCTGATTGACTTCTTTCCCTTAATGATATGCATTTAAGTTTTCTCTATGTCTTTTCATGACTTGATGGCTTCTTTCCTTTTAGTGCTCAGTAATACTCTATTGCGTGGATGTACCATAGTGTATTTAACCATTCACTAACTGGAGGACATCTTGGTTGCTTCCAAGCTTTGGTACCTATGAATATAACCGCTATAAACTTCCACATGCAGATTTTGTGTGGACATAAGTTCTCAACTCCTTTGAGTAAATACCAAGGGGCATAATTACTGTATCATATGGCAAGACTGTGGTTAGTTTTGCAAAAAGTGCCAAACTGTCTTCCGAAAGTGTCTGTACCACTTTGCATTCCCATCAGCAATGAATAAGTGTTCCTGTTACTCTATATCCTAGCCAGCAATGTCAACCTGAGATTAGTAACAACTTGATACCAGTAAAGATACTGGTACAATAGGATGTCTTTTTCCTATATATATCCACATCCATATCCGTATCCATTTTATTGTTATACATATCAAGCCTACATATGTTGTAAACCAAAGAAAACATTATGCTTATTGCTTTGTAATATTTTATGTCCTTGGAACAGCTAAAAGAAGAAAAGAAGAGCAAGTATTTGTATTTTTTATATTAACCTTGTTTACCATTTCTGATTTTCTTCATTTTTTCTATAGATTCACATTATTACCTGGTGTTATGTCCTTATTCCTATGCAGCTTGGTTCCTGTCTACTACCTATGTGCTGTAATTGTTGAGTATATGATATTTATATATGTTGTAAGCCCCAAGATACAATTATATGCATATTGTTTTGTGGACTTATTTTCTAAAAATTACTTCAGAGAAGAAAAGGGGGGGAAAGAGAAGGAAAAGGAGCAAGGGAGGAAGTCAAAAGAAAAGTTTTTTTTTTTAATTTTAGACAATCATGATAGTTTTGAGCAGTATTTCTGAAGTGTTTGATGCAAAACACCACTTCTAGGAGTTGTAAAATCAGGTTGCATGGTCAAACTAATGTAAAGAATGCAGACGCTCTGTTTTTTCTCTTGAAAGTTGGAAGAGTGCATTTCTAATATGAAGGATTCTGAGAAATCGCACCATAGATTTTTTTTTAACCAAACATCTCATAAAGCATTATAATTACCTTGGACAATTCATTCATGAAACAAACATTTCAAGAAGGTTTCAGATTATGCAGAAGCATCAAAATGAATATGGATTAAGGGGAGCCATCATACATGGTGACTGGGAATTCACTGGTGTTTTATAAGATGGAAGATTTAGGAGGATGTGGGACTGCAAGATACTGGGGATTATGAAGGGGAAAGTAAGATATGATAACAGTAGGTGTGGAACCCTCAGTTCAAAGGATAAGGAATATTTATAACATAAATGAGAGAAGAGGGAAAGTGCAATAGATAGTTTTTGTCGATCTGGATTTAGCACCTTTAGTTTTAATTATGGTATAGCAATGGATCTAAAATTGGATATATTCTTAAAAATGAATTTAGACTTCGTAGTATAGTGGAAAAGGAAATATAGTAGTATAATGGAAAAAGGAAAAAGAGCTCTTAAAACAATGTCTCTCACAATATGATATTAGGTCCACTAGCCTCAAAATGCCCCTAGGGCATGGGGCCGACCAAACTGCATTTTAGAAAAGTACTCCCAGTGAGAGAAGTGTACTTTGATGGTTCACCATATCATTTGTGTCAGTCTAGCTCTGTCCTCAGATGCTGCTTAAACTTTCCACTTCCAAACATTTTGATCAACCAGTTCCTTGAGTCATTAGATCTCTTAGGACCTCTGTCTCCCTGGACTCAAAGTTCATCAGAGACATCATGACAGCTTGTTCCTTTTCTGATTCATCTTAAATTCTTAAGAAAAAACTCACTGTCCCTTACAGTGAACTTTTTCAGAGAAGCTCAATGACAACGAATGTGGAACTGTCACTATTAAACACACTGTAACAGGGTTGGTTTTTTTGTTGTTGTTTTTGGTTTTTTTTTTTCTACATATCAAATTACCAATTCATTAATGTTAGGCAGCCACTTTACAATTACTACATGACACTACATCCATGGAGAAAATGTAGATGAAGCCATCCTTCCCATCACACTCTTGTTCAGGCTGTGTTTTAGGTCACCAGCTCTGAGTAGACACTAGAGAAATTCTGGGGAAGAGAGACAAGGTACCTATGTGTACAGAAATGTCTCTGCTCCTGCATTTAAGTTGTGCTGCAGATAATCAGTCTGTTCTCTACATGCGGCTTTAACTCAATGGTGGCTTTAGTTCTTCATAGAAAAGTTTCCCTTTTCTTTCAGAAGCTTTTATACTTTTGTTTAAATTAGAATATAACTTTTTGTTCTGTTGATTTCTTTGTATGTAATTTAATCAGTGTACTTCTTGCATTTTAAATCACTTTATGATTATCTTATAGCAATCACGTGATCTTAACTTTGAATATAAATAAAAATGTGTGTAGTTATTCTAACATGTTAACGCCTGAATTATTGAAAATCAAGACAACACTGCTTCCTTTGAATTAATATTCAAATATATATTCATTTCAAACTGCACTCAGAATATTGTATCTTTAC
This sequence comes from Ursus arctos, assembly GCF_023065955.2. Lineage (NCBI taxonomy): Eukaryota > Metazoa > Chordata > Mammalia > Carnivora > Ursidae > Ursus > Ursus arctos. The sequence continues at coordinate 30,485,641 of NW_026622952.1, read as the reverse complement.
ATGTAGGTCTGTATGAAGAAGAAATAAGAGCAAGTAAATTAATAAATCAATTTTATTTTTGGCAGTGTAGAAAGGAACTTTCTTTTGATTTCTGCAGAAAATGAATAAATATACTTTAACATGAACAACTTCATGACCTTATGACTTGACTGTGACATTTGAAAAAATCATTTAATTTCAGATAAACTTTCAAAATAAAATATTATATGAATTTGCATATATAGAAAGCAAAGCCTAAAAATATTTCACTTGGAGAAAGTGAAATTAGGAAACTTCATTAATACTTTTTGAAATTAAAATATTAGATATATGCATGATAAACACCTGCATATATACATTACACATACATATTCACTCAGATCCTATGCCAACATATCTCATTTTTAGTTCTATCAGCTCTATTTTCTTTTCTTTTTTTAAAAAAAAAGTTATTTATTTGAGAGAGAGAGGGAGAACGAGCAGAGAGAGGGACAGAGGGAGAGAGGGAAGCAGACTCCCCACTGAGCAGGGAGCCCGATGTGGGGCTCAATCCCAGGACCCTGGGGTCATGGCCTGAGCTGAAGGCAGACACCTAACCGACTGAGCCACCCAGGCGCCCAGCTCTGTTTTCTTGACATTCATTTGCTACATTATTTTAATTTTAAGACAGTATTGTTAAATGTTGTATAAATTATGGATGGAGTTAAGAGAAACATGCAGTGTTTCTGTACTTCTGTTTCATCAGTCAGAAAATATATGTGGCCCATTTTAAGATCTATTTTTTTTATTTTAATGTTTTTTTATTATGTTATGTTAGTCACCATACTGTAGAAACCATCCCTGGTTTCTGATGCAAAGTTCGATGATTCATTAGTTGCGTATAACACCCAGTGCACCATGCAATATGTGCCCTCCTTACTACCCATCACCAGTCTATCCCATTCCCCCACCCCCTTCCCCTCTGAAGCCCTCAGTTTGTTTTTATTCCAATTTGACATCTATCAGTGAGGAAACCAACTAAATATACAGTTGACCCTTGAAAGCCATAGGGGTTAGAAACACTAACACTCTTCTCTCTGTGTAGTTGAAAATCCAAGTATAACTTTTGATTCCCCTAAAACTTAACTGCTAATAGCCTGCAGTTGACTGGAAACCTTACAATAACATAAATAGTTGATTCACACATATCTTGTATGTTATATGTATGGTATATTGTATTCTTACAATAAAGTAGTTAGAGAAAGGAAAATGCTATCAAGAAAATCATAAAAGAGACACCTGGCTGGCACAGTTGGAAGAGTGTGTGACTCTTGATCTTGGGGTCATGAGATCGAGCCCCACCTTGGGTGTAGAGATTACTTAAATAAATAAAACTTAAAAAAATATCATGTTAAAAAATGTATTTACAGTACTGTACTGTATTGATTGAAAAAAATGCAAATGAGTGAACCCAGTCAGTTCAAACCTGTGTTGTGCAAGGGTCAACTGTACGATTTCCCTTCACTCTCTACAAAAGATCTACAAATGATGGACAAATGATCCTAGCTTTAGAGGGACTCTTGAGTGTGTCTCTGTTCCATGTTTCATTATTTTATTCTTTGATAAAAGATAAATTAAAGCAATAACCAGTAATTTTCCAGGGCTTTTAATAATCAAGTACATTTTTAATAATTCAACGTTTAATTTATTTAATGAAATGGAGAAAATTTTTCCTTAAGTCTTGGACAAATGAGATTTTTCAACACTGATGGCAATGCTGTAGTTTGAATGAAATATCAAAATCAGTCCTATGGTGCTGGCTAATTTTCCCTGCAACACTGCATAGCTTAGACTTGTTTAAATATTTACAATAGCCATTGTTGTAGTTAGTTTGGACGGTTGTAACAGAATATTATATACTGGTAGCTTAAACAACAAACATTTATTTCTCACAGTTCTGAAGGCTGAGAGGGCTAAGATCAAGATGGAGGCAAGCCTGGTGTCTGGTGATACCATGATCACAGATGGCTGTCTTCTTGCTCGGTGCTCACATGACAGAGAGAGAAGGAGCAAGCTCTCTGATTTCTGCTTATAAGGGTACTAATCTCATCTTGAAGACCCAACTCATGACCACATCTAAACCTAATCATCTTCCAAAGGCCACACTTCCCAATACCATCACCTTGGGGGTTAGAGTTTCAACATATGAATTTGGGAGAAATGTGAACATTCAGTCCACAGAACCTACCCTCTCTATCTCTAATATGATCACTTTAAGAGCATGGACAGAGATATTTATAGAATCTATTAGTAAACTTATTAAACTAGAAGACTGGTTTGTTCTAGGAACCGCTCTAAAATCATTATAAAACTGATTACGTATTGTTTTCTGTTTTAAATGTGAGTAGTGTCATATATTCTTGGAAAGAGATATTTTCTTTATGAATATTATTCAAAAAATAAGCACAGTATTTATTCTTTCATCTGCCAACTTCTTCTGATATCATGTTCAAATTTACTCTCTTCATTAAACATGTAATTACTTTGCATCTGTATCTTCATTCCATATTATATAAGCAAAAAATCAGAGAGAGAAGAAGAATGCGTATTTTTTCAATCCCATGAGAGATTGTACAATTGATCTTCAATTTTAAAATAAGTATTACATTTTATTATGTTATTTATCTCATTTTTGTTTTTCTAATATTTAAATTCTTAGAATGTTTGAGAGTTAGGGAAATATAAATTTTAAGATAATTTTATTGTTTAAACAAGATTATCAATAACCATGATTTTTAATTAAAAATAAATATATATGTAAAATTATAAAATATATATAAAATTATATAACTTTAATTAATATTTCTTTCCCATCATTATTCTTTTGTAATCTTTTTAAAATTTATTCTTTAGAGATATGACCTCATAACTGTATGGCTTTCAGTATCTCCTGACCATCAGTGTAGAACAAATTATTCATGTTTCAGTACTTCAATAATGAGATGTCAGCCCATAATCCTTGCTGTTGAAGGGATTGTCAGAAATGATTGAATCCCTGGTGATATGACCTCAATGCCATTGAAGACTTGCCCTCATAAGAGAGTACATGCTATCTCAAAAGCTCCTCTAATTCCTCTTAGCTTTTTTGTTGTTGTTTTGCATAATATCACTTACGTACGTCACGTATATACATAATTCAAAGTGAAAAATGCATGTAATGTATGAATATGCGTAACTCAAACTGAAAATCAATTTAGCAATAATCATATACACACTGAACATGTATTAAACACTATTTATTTTGAACACTTATCATGGTGGTCTACAAATATTTTAATCTTTATTTCATAAAATCCAAAATGGATTGTTAGAGCTACTAATTTTCAGTTGCTTCGTGATAGATGTGTTTGCCCGCTGAGTTTTGTTTGTTTAGTTTAAATATCATGCCTTTGACAATGTTAAAGCAAGTACAAATATGTACCTAATGATTTTATATCCATGAGAGTTTCCTTTGCCATTGTAAGTTTGCAAAGCAGAGAGGGTATGTATCAGTCAGGGTTCTATCAGAAGGGGGGGGAAATAAAACAGTAAAATATATATATTAAGAGATTTATTGCAAGGAATTGGCTCATAAAATTGTGGAGGCTGCCTAAGCAAGTATGAGATTTATAAGACAGGCCATCAGGAAGGAGAGGCTGAAACTCTCGGGCAAGAGCAGAAGCTACAGCCCATGGGCACTTTTTTTTTTTTCCCCCAAGGAAACTTCAGTTCTGCTCATGACTTTAAACTGATTGTGTTGGGCCCACCCAGAATATCTGGGATGATCTCCTTAAAGTCAACTCCTTATGGATTTAAATCACATCTATAAAATAATCTTCACAGCAACACCTAGAACAGTGTTTGATTGAATAATAGTGGACTACAGACTAGCAAATTGACACAGAAAATTGACCTTTATAGGTTATTTCCTGTTTTTATAGGATTAACATTAGAAGAAGGACAAAATTGTGAGTGCTTACCTCACCTCTTAATGATCTTAAATCATATCACTGCAGGTATCATAAGATTTTTAAAACTTACATTTATATATGCAAGTTCTATATTATGGTTACATATATTTCAGTGCTACTTATAAATTTTAAGATCTTATGGCTGGTAGGTGCTTATAGCTTTAACCTATTTTATACATCATATTTTGACCAAGATCTAGATATGATTATAAAAAAATAACTTGATTGTGCTTATGAGCATATAATAAAAACAAATTCAAATCAACTTATACCATGGACAATATTCCAAATTCAATTCATTCTTTCTGTACTGGTCTTTCTGTATTGGTCTGTATTGGTCTTAATGTATAAATGATAAAAAACAAAAATATAAGAATAATTTTCTGGCTTAAATATACATGACACAGTATAAATATATGAAATTAATTTTTCACTAAAACACTTTGTGATTTACTAGGTTAGTGGACAATGGCTAAGACAGAGGACTTCTGGCCTGGGAACTTCATTACAAAGAGTAGGAAATCTGACACAAGATACCTTATGCTTCAACTTTTTCTGTCTTGTTTTTTTTTAATAATATTTTTTTATTATATTATGTTAGTCATCATACAGTACATCCCTAGTTTTTGATGTAAAGTTCCATGATTCATTACTTGCTTATAACACCCAGTGCACCATGCAATACGTGCCCTCCTTAATACCCATCACCGGCCTATCCCATTCCCTATCTTTTTATTTTACAATTTCCTAATATATCTCTACATCCCTCTATTCCTTGTCTTTATAGTATATATTAGTATCCTATTGCTTCATAACAAATTATTATGAACTCCTTGCTTGAAACAAAACAAATTCATTATCTCACAATTTCTGTAGGTCAGGAATCTGGGTTATGGAGTAACTGAGCTCTTTGCTCAGAGTCTCACTAATCTGAAATTAAGGTGTCAGCCAGGTCTGTCAACTCATCTGAGGCTGAGTCCTCTTCCAAACTCACTGGTTTTGTCACAATGCAGCTCCTTGCAGGTGTTGTAATGAAGTCCCATTTCCTAACTGGCTGCTGGCCAGGGCCTGCTCTCAGCACCTTTGGGCCCCCTTTCGCTTGCCCTCCATAGGCGTTCACAGCATATTTATTTGTTTCTTAGAGGGTGAGAGGAGTACTTCTTTTGCTTTGAATGTTCTTGCTGATTTGAGTTTCTTTAAAAAGAGCCACCTGATTAGGTCTGTCCCACCCATGGGAATCTCTGTTGGTTATACAAAGTCAACTGATTAGGGACCTTGATTATATCTTTCAAAATATCTTTTGCCCTGTAAAGTAGTCTAACCATGTGAGTGATATTCTATCATATTCACAGGTCCTTCCCACACACAAGGGGTGATTATGGAAGGGTATAAATCATCTTAGCAATCTTCCTACTGCATATCTTAAAATAAAATTTCCCAATAATATGTTGAAAATAAGACTGACCAAGTAATATAGACTAATTTGCTTTACAACTTACTTGCTTTAGGGCTTCTTGGTTGTGAAGGGGTTAAATAGAAATCAGAAATGCCAGTGTTTCAACTACTAAGACTCTGGTTTTATTTTCCATTTCTTCAACTCTGAGTGAAATACAGGCTTCCATGGGACAGTAATAAAAAAAAATCACGAAGTAGAACCAGTTTTAATGCAAGAGAAGCATTACCCCTGTCCATTAAAAAAAATACATGTATTTTACACTTACACACATGTGGGTATATGTATTTAATACAGATATCAAAGTAAGAAAGAAAACATGCTATTGTTATTCTCCAGGGATAATTGAATAGACAACAGGATATAATTTCCACATAGATTTTTAAATTTGCAAATCACTTATCATTTTTTAATAATGTGTATAAAGGGGAACAATGAATAGTAAAATGTATTATTATACTCCAAAATTTGAGGTTTTAAAAATAAATTATGAGTGCTCCTTTGTAGAGTTCAAGTCCCTTAAAGAGGGGTTATGCTTCATTTATACATGCTACCATTTATCGTTGTGATTGAGTAATTATGTATTGTTGACATTTTTAATGTATTTATGCTTCTTTTTATGATCCTAGGATGCAACACATTGTCACATGGTATAAATATATTTTAGTTTCATGTTACTTTGAAAAATAAAGGATGAATCAAATTGCTCTTCGTACATACCCATCCCCTCTGAAGCATGCACTTGGCATTGCACATTGTGCAGTATTAACTGCTGTGGTACATGCAATATTGCCCTGAGTCAAAGAGGCTTAGTCCCCAAACACATATAGTAATGCAAAGGAGTAATATGCCCTAGTAGAAATAAGCAACATACACATTATGAAATATTTTGAAAGGAAATTAGAACCTGTCCCTCTTGAGTCTATGAACTCACATTTTTATGAGCAAATAAGTGGTTTAAGACAGTTAATATAATAGTGAGTGGTACATTAACAGCAAATGTTATAATCATTAATGATTTTTTTTCTGGCTATATGAAATTAAAATCATACTTGAGTAATTCACTGCAAAAAATGGATAGAAAAGTAAACTTTAATTAAAAATTAGTCTTTTAAATATAATTATCCAGCAATACTGGAAAGCAAATCATTTGCTTATAATGAAATAATTATGATTTTAAAATATTTGGCAGTATTAAGAATAATTTAGTAGCTGTAACTATGATTATTTTAAGATAAGAACAACAAAGATATAAAGATAGTGGTATATATTATATCAAATATAAAGGTATAAAGTACAAAGATGAAACAAACATCATACATAAGTAAGAATTAATGAAATACAATATTGGCAACAATAATATTAAATGTCTTAAAAATGTAAAGGTGAAATTTTTATAAAGCTTTTTAATGGATTGCCATTATTCATTAGCTTGGGTAAACCCTAGAGTTGAAAATCACATAATAAAAGCTATGCTTTGCAAAATAATATGACATTGAAACACTATATGAGCCTGAAAAGTAAACCTTTGGGAAATGATCTAATGGCAGCAATTATACAACACATAATAGGATAAAAGTTCAACCATATAAATATTGATGACAATTATCTAAGAATTAAATGCATGTTGAAACCATAAGTGCCATATGAGAATTAAATACTTCAAAAGAAATATTGTTTGGAAATAGCATGGGAGACCATTCTACAAATTGGTGCCTTATCATAAATGCATCATGATGTAGGGGCTCGGATTTGATAGTCTAAGAACAGGTTATGCAATTCAACAGCATAAGAAATAATGCTCTTCTCCATGGGGAGCTCATAAAGAACCTGACCAAATGCAAAATCACAAAGTAGACACTTCTAGAAGGATAGCTTATAGAACTAGGTTTAATTTAGAAACACAAACATAAAATTGAAAAAAAAATACTCTGAAAAAATTAGAACCATCTTCATATATTGCATTATGAGGACAACTATGACTGCTACTTCGTATAAAAACCGTAATTAATAATTTGATCTGCAGGGGCGCCTAGGTGGCTCAGCCGTTAAGCATCTGCCTTTGGCTCAGGTCATGATCCCAGGGTCCTGGGACCGAGCCCTGCTCAGTGAGAAGCCTGCTTCTCCCTCTCACACTCCCCTTGCTTGTGTTCTCTCTCTCGCTGTCTCTCTCTGTCAAATAAATAAATAAAATCTTTAAAAAATATTAATAATAATTTTATCTGGAAAGGAGCAATATCATTATATTTTAAATGTGTAGTTTCAATTGGAAGCACACACATCTCAATTTTAAAACCATGTTATTATTTTTAAAGTTGTGCAGAGTAATAAAATGTAACAGCGTCAGAAGTAGATTTATTTTCATTTTCATTAAAAGCAGTTATCCTGGTCACATGATTATTCTTCCATAAAGATATAATTTAGCATGTCTTATCAAATCATTTGATTTGCTGATAATCTTTTATTAACAAAAAGTTATCACTGAAAATAAATGTGGAAGAAAATACTTAAGGGCAGTATAAGTTCATAACATGTTAGGGAAATAATACTCTAACAGGAGATTTTCTCCTTGTTTGGAAAAAATATGTTCTGAATTTAATGCCATATTAATAAATATTCCTTCAAAAACATGAATATTTTTTGTTTTTATTTATTTATTTGACAGAGACGGAGAGAGAGAAAGCCAGAGAGCACAAGCAGGGGGAGCAGCAGAGGGAGAGGGAGAAGCAGAACCCCGCTGAGCAGGGACCTAATTGGGGCTGGAATCACAAACCCCAGAGTCACAAACTGAGCCAAAGGCAAATGCTGAATCCACTGAACCACCCAGGCACCCCATGAATATGGTTTTATATAAGTGTTTATTCAATGTTAACACAAATGAACAATATATTTTTTCCAAAACATGGTATAAAACAGAAATGAGAAAGCAAGAATACGTAGTAATTCAGAGCAGTCATAGGAGGACAAAACCCCTTGGAAAACAGTAGCAATGGGGCGGACGGTAAGGGGAAAGAGAAAATATTTGAGAGATCTGTTTAAGCTCAGTTTTACTTCCTATATAATTTACATCAACTTATTGTCTTCCAATTATTATAGCTTGCGTGCTTTATATTGAAGACCAAAACACAAGTAAACACCACAGACAACAAAAGGAGCAGACATGGTTATGCTAATATAATGCTGCTGAGCAAAATGCATTTGACATTTTAAAATGGGATAAAAGACAAAATTCCTCTGTGATCCTCACTGAATTTATGCTTATTTGAGTTTAATAGAGGCTTGACATACTTCAGGGGGGAAAAAAGGAATTAGTACTAGGTTCATGTATTTTGTAAGAAGAAGAATCAAGTAAAACAAAAAATGAAGACGTAAATACCATTCTTTGCAATGCACCAGTGATTATTTCCTTAATTGGATAAATAACTTTTAGCTGATCCAGTACAAGGTGTATTTTGACACAGTGTCAATTTTCAGTTTGCTTTCAAGTCTTAATTAGAATCATACTTTTCCATGCAATTTCTGTTTGAATAATTGAGATCTTTCTAGGTTATAACGTGCTTGCTAGCTGAGTGCAATTAAATCTATTGTTTAACTTTTGTTTTACTTGCAACAGTGCTTTTATATCAGGTGATACTATACCAGTGTGTGATCATCAATGATTTTCATTTTGCAGTTATTAAATAATACTTTTTGAAAATTTTCTCCACATAATTTGTTTTACTTTTTTAAGCTTTTGCTGTATAAGGAGGAGTTTTAAAAATTTCTTTCTACTCAGTAGTTGAAAATACTAGGTGAAGAAAGGATGCAGGAACAATTGATTGTAGGAGAAGAGAGATGGGTGGGATACTCAAATGATGAAAAGGAGGAGGAGGATGACAGCATGTATCGGCATCTATCTATATGTTAGACACTATTAAGCAATTTACATACAATTAACTAATTGAATCTTCACAACACTCCTATGGAGTATACATAATTGTTTATAATTTTCAGATATCTCCTAAAGATTAGAGAGGCAAATAACACAACCAAGTTCATAGTAAATAGTAGAAGCAAAAGTCAAAACCCATCTAATCAATACAATACTCACACAAGTAATTGTGTGATTACAATGTCTGATTGCACAATGAAAAAAATGCACCAATATGATAATGGAAATAAGAGAAGGACCCTCAAGAAGGGACATGAGGTTGATATCCAAAGAAAAACAGTAGTGCCCATTCACGATGACTATTTTATAGCACTCTTTTAAACACTATTTTAGTGTCTTTCAGAAAATTAGGAGCACTGAAAATATGAACAAAATATTCTGATATGCTGCATTTCGAATCTTAAAGATGGAATAATTAAATGAATAGCAGGTTATACAGTGTGAAAGGAACTTGACAGGGAAGGACATAAGAAAATATACTATATTATACTCAAGAGTCTGGAGTGATATGATATATAGTTTATTTAGAACATTGTAAAAACAATTGAATGGACTAGAACAAAAATCATGGGGGATAGTGTAGCAAAATGAAATTGCAGTGGCTGAAACCAAACTGTGCAGAACCTTCTATTACATGTTAACAGTTTAATCCCTGCTCTCTGTTGTAGAAACAACATAAAGCCACGAAAGGGTTTTAAGCTGGTGGGTATCACATGATCACAGATGTGTTTTGAGAAATATCACTCCAGTTTCAATGTATGTGGAAGATAGGTGAGGGAGATGAGTGCCCAAGTTAAGAGGGAATAAAAATTTGGACTAGGGCTGGAGACATGAAAATGGAGGGAAATTCACCATAAAATTGACAGCAATAGAAGATGCTTTCCATGCTCTGCCTGAATCCATTCAGCCTGCCTTGGAGGCCACCTGTCAATAGTTCCAAGCATGCTGACGGCACCAGGTCTCTTGCTGGAGTATGCACTGTCTTCCAGGCAGGAAGAGCTAGAGAGTTAAGGCCCTGGGAGCAATCCTCACCCAATGACAAATAAAAGGAGGCTGGTGGATAAATACCCAGCCTCTTCTTCCTTCACAGAGGAGAGACAATTCAGAGGTTTAGTACTTAGTGTAGCAGAGATTGCTCACAGGGGCTGCGCCCCATTGCTCACAGCAGTAACCTCCACACTAGAACATCTGTTATAAGCTTTTCTGCCTTGTCTTGTTACCTCCTCCACTTTCCCCCTTAGCATCCTAGGATCTCCTCCCAAATAAGATCCTCTTGTAATCAGCTCCCGGCTTTATGGACACCTGTGCCTGGAAACAAAACAAAGACAACAGCAAAAGTGATTTATTGCAAATGGCAGAGTAGAATAAAAGGAAAACTTGATGACACCAGGTTTCTGTCCTTTAGAAGAGGATGAATACTGGAGCCATTTTCCAAGTACAGATCATCGGAGAAGGGCTACTTTTGGAGGAAGCTCACGGGATCCACGTTTCAGCATTCTGTGCTTGATTTCCTGTGTAGGCATCCAACAGCAACATCAAGGAGGCAATTTTTTTTTGCACATGCATAGGTTAGAACTATATGAATTTGAAAATCATTGGCATATATGTAGTGATAAGATTGCGCATGAAATTTCCTAGGCATAGAACATGCAGTGAGATGAGGATCTAGAAAGAAGCCATAAGAAACCCTACATTTAATGGCTAATTGGGAGAGAAGGAGAACGAAGTTGGGAGAGAAGATAGAAAAGAAGCCGGCCAAGTCACCCATTAGGAACCTGAAGAGACTTCAATGTCACAACAATAAGAAAGGAGTGCCTCCTCTCTTGCTCTGAATCTTTCTGTAAATATCTTCTGGGTTTGGGGGGAGGGACACAGAAAGGATTGGGCAGGGGGAAGCATCTGATTTCAACCTTCTCACAAAGGTAGGGTTTGCTAGTTTAATACTATTTTTAACAGTCTGGTGGAAAGCAAGTATGTCTCTACCGCTTACCTGTATTTTATTCATCCTAATATAGTACAACAATGCTTTCAGTCTCCTTCTAGAAAAAGGCAGGACATTATTTTAAAATGCCATTTCCTTGTATTTCTATAAAAGGAATAATTGCAGAGCAATCACCAGCAGGAATGCTTGAGTCCTTTCTGGTGAAGAATTACAGAGAACTGCAAAACTAAAAACCTTCACTGTTACTGTATCATTAATTGCGATTCCATTTCTTTCTCCAAGGAAAGACTTATTCTAGAAAGGGTTGACAACATTGACCTTGAACACCTGCAGCTATGTTCCTTTAATCTATATCACTTGCCAGGAAAGAGTGTGGCTACTCATACTATGGATACATGGCTTATTAGTTTATTGGTCCGTCAGTGCTATTTTGGTCTCATAACTGTTTCTGCTAAATATGAAGGGCTTTTATTCAGTCAGTGAAGACATCTGATAAACCCCTCGGTCGTATATGAATACTCAGAACTCAAGCGATGAGCTCATGATTGGAGATCATCCAGGATACTGGATCAGATAACTAAAAGAAAAAGAGCATACTTTTTTTTTTACAAGCCATCTGGTATATTACATTGCATCATATTGTGAGACCACTTACATTGGAAAATACAGCTTAAAATTTTAAAAAATTTGATACTAGCTGGGAATCACTTTTCATTGTTCACTCTTCCATCAACTGCCATCTTCGGGGAATTGATTAACTCTAAATTCTGACTCTAATTTTTAAGAATTTGTAAACTGATTTTTTCCATTCTGTCAACATTTTTGAAGTAGAATCAAGCAACTTGCAAAATCTATGGGAAATTTCAGCCATTTTCCTTCTAGTACTCAGTGCATAAAGGCCCAATACAATACAAAGTCAGGTTTGTATCTTCATGGTCTAATGCATTTTCATTTGGATTTTTTATGCATATTTTTAGATACTTTCCTCCAGTTGAAAATGCTTTGATTATGTCTTCTGTCAGTCCAAGTCATTGCCAGTTATCAAGCACAGGCTAAGTTCCAAGACTTCCACAGCCTCTTCAACCAGTAGAGCCAACAGTGCAATGAGAGTCACTGGTCGAGTTGCCTGCTATAGAACCTGGATGTATATTTTGCTGTTTCCTGTGTATCTTTAACTCTTCAACAGGATTACAATCTCATTGAGAACATGTTTCCTACCTATTCACACCAGTTTACCACACCAATGTGTTTATCATCAGTCAGGTCACATCTCAATTCAAGTCGCAGTGTGCACTGTCTTAGAGACTTGACATCAACTATTTAAGTTCTGTCTAAATCTCCTCATCTGTCAAATGGAAATGGTTATAGCACCTACCACCAAAGGAATTTTTGAGGGAGAAATCAGATAACTCACACAATAAAATTAGTGAAGTGGGTATACACACTATTTTCTCCATAAATGCAATTGGTAATTTTGAGATACAGACAAGCAAAATAAACTGTCCCACTTGCTAATTGTAAAATTCAAAAATCGTATTGTTCAATATAGGTTTTTGAAATTAGGAAGGAAACATTTTAATATTCTTTTTATAACATACTTCTGCATAAATAACATATATTTAAAAGATTCCAAATTCAGAATTCTAATCCCACCATTGTTGCACTTTACTGAACCTGGAAATGAACCCATGGCTTTATGAAAAATAAAATGCATTCAGTAGATATGCCATAGTTATGAGAATGTGTTTTTTCCCCATAATATAAAATTACCTATTGCAATTAACACTAAATAAATAGAATTTAATTTAAATATATAAATGAGTGATAAAATATTTGTACAGTAAATAAAGCATATATATTTTTAACTTATTAAGCTATTTTGAGAGCTTTAAGGAAGTGACACCTGCCAGGGACCAAAGGAATAAGACTGATTAATAAAGAAATAGGATTTATAAAGGAAAACTGCAGCATTCTCTTATGTATTATCTCCAACTGATTTCACAGAAGCTTAAGGATCATCCTTCACAAAACATTGAAATAAATATATTCAACAGCATTCACATGTTAAACTAGAAAGGTGTCTAATTATATTTTAATTTTATAGTATTTGAGGGAGTTTGATTAATATTTTTTTTTATAAGTAGTACCATTATACTGATACTTCTTTTTTTTTTTTTTTAAGATTTTATTTATTTATTCGACAGAGATAGAGACAGCCAGCGAGAGAGGGAACACAAGCAGGGGGAGTGGGAGAGGAAGGAGCAGGCTCATAGCAGAAGAGCCCGATGTGGGGCTCGATCCCAGAACTCCGGGATCACGCCCTGAGCCGAAGGCAGACGCTTAACCGCTGTGCCACCCAGGCGCCCTGTTTGATTAATATTTTTGATCAAAGTTGAGCCAATTTATAGTTAAATTAGCTTATTCTCTGGGTGATTCCTAGGGGTTACACATTTGTTCTTTTTGAAGGCAATATAGTCTAAAATGAGGTAAGATTATTCATTTCTATAATACAATTTAGCACCAGAAAGGATTCAGTATAAACATACTATTTAGTCCAGTATAACATGTTTTTATTTAAGTACCACGAAGTAAATTGTGGTGCATAAATATGGCAGCAGAATTGTCACAATTATTTTGTCTTTTTTGTTTTTGCTAAACTTGCTCTTGGGTTTTATCGAAATGTAAATACTAAAAAAGGAGTATATTAGAATGTGAAAGATGTAACAGTGAGGTTTAGCCACATGTGTGAGACTGAACTTCATAGTAGTTAGTAAAACCAGGTAGATTGGAATCGCTCATTTTTCTTGATCTGTAGTTGGTATGCCCAAGATTCAACACTTCCTCATACATGGTAGAATTGTGTCTGTGTGATAAATTTCATAATTTTAAGATTAATGTTCTTTCCACAAACATAATAAAAACAATGAATGTGTTTAAAGAGACTCATACTATGAATGTCAATTGTGAGTTATTTGTTAAAAGAAATAAAGTTATATTGCATTGAGTCTAATTTCAAACACCAAAAGTCTTACCAAAGTTCTTCCGTTACATAAGTATGTATATTATTGGGTAGTAGTGAAGGTTGTACAATAACGCGAAGATAATTACTGCTACTGCGCTGTACATTTAAAAATGGCTAAAATGGCAAATTTTATGATAGTATATTTTATTACAATAAAAAATATTACTATATTTAGTAACTTCGTCTTATATTTCTGGCACCTCTCATTAAATGTGCAAATTTTAAATATTTTGCATTATAAGTTTGATATTATTTGACTTTAACTTGTTACATTATGATATATGGAAAGCTCAATGAAAAACAGAAAATTTGTTCAATCTAGAAATACACATATTTAGGATAAAAGCAAAATATTGGTAAGTCTTAATGTTTGATGAATGCATCTTTTTAATTATAATTTTGAAGATTTTATTCATTTATTTGAGAAAGAGAGAGCAGTAGGAGGAGCAGAGGGAGAGGGACAAGTGGACTCCACGCTGAGTGTGGAGCCTGATGTGGGCTCAATCCTATGACCCTGAGATCAGACCTGAGCCAAAAGCAAGAGTTGGACACTTAACTGACTGAGCCCCGTGAATTATTTTAATTCTCTGTAATTTGGGGCACATTTTAAAAATAATTTCTGTTATAATGGAATTAGACATAATTCCATTGTCTTTGGTTGTAATCTTAACTTTTTTGAGTGCCAAAGTGGAAAGAATCAAAGTATTAATATAAAACATGATACTGAAATTTCTGCAAGAGCATTGTTCAAGATCTGCAACTGGTAGGCCTGTCACACTAGAAGCTGTTATGCTGTTCCTGTAGATAACATTTAGCTGTTTTCCATTATGCAAGGGTGTTTCCTTTTGAAAAATTGTTTTTCATAAAAGTGATATCTAACCATGAATTAGGAAACCTCATTTTGTGGGGGTCTATATAACCTGTTAATGAGCAATGGAACAAATCAGGAGCAATCCCTAATATTTTCCTCATTGGTATCACATGTAGCTAGTAGGAGAGACATACTCCTATAAACAGTCATCCATTTCTCCAAGCTCTGAAAAGAAAAAAAAAATCAGAAGATAAAAATTTTCAATTTGATAGGAAGGCGATTAGTGTTTTTGTCATGGTATAATAAAATGATTTTTCCTCTTTTTTTTTTTTTTTTTTACTATCTTGACACATCTCTCTCTTTCCATTTGTTTTTTCCCCTTCCTGGATGCAGCTCAATTTATTTACTGTTAAACTATTTATTTTATATAGTATAACATGATTTGGGAACTCTTCTGATTAATTCCCCACTGACACAGTATGAAATTAGCAGACTGTTTGGTAGCCTAAAATTTGATGTCCTGAGAAGTCAGAAGAGTTGACAAGATGTATGAGGACTTAACTGTGAATAGGGTTAAATTTTTATCTCCTTTATCTTCATTATCATTCCAAAACATCAACCTCCAATTTAAAAGAGTAGTCAGCTATATTTGAGACAGGGACTGAGGTGGGGGCAGGAGAGGACCAGGTTCTTCTATGTTATTCCTTGTCGGGAAAGTGAGCAGTCAAGCCACAGAGGAGAGAAAATATTTGCAAAAGACACATCTGATAAAAGGACTCTTATCCAAATATCTACAAAGATGTCTTAACTCAATCATAAGAAAACAAACAGTCTGAGCAAGGAATGAGCAAAAGACCATGATCTCACCAAAGAAAAGAGATACACAGTTAGCAAATAAGCCCATGAAAAGATGCTCTGTGTTCTATATCATTGAGGCATTAAAAAGTAAAACAATGAGATACTACTATGCACCTATTAGAATGGCCAAAATCCAGAACACTGACACACCAATCGCTGGTAAAGGCATGGAGCAAAGGAACTGTTATTCAGTGCTGGTTGGAACGCAAAATTGTATAGTTACTTTGGGAAACAGTGTGGCAGTTTATTTATTTATTAGTTTTTACAAAACTAAACATATTCTTACCGTAAGATCCATAAACATGCTCCTCGGTATTTACCAAAGGAGCAGAAAACTTAGGTCCACACAGAAACCGCACGTAGGTGTCTATAGCAGCTTTATTCATAATTGCCCAAACTTGGGAAAAAATCATGATATTCTCTGGTCTGTAAATGGATAAATAAATTGCGGTCCATTCAAGACAATGGAATATTATTCAGCATTAAAAGAAATTAGCTATCAAGCTGTGAAAAAACATGAGTGCACATTACTAAGTGAAAGAAGCCAAATTGTAAAGGCTACATACTGTACTGTATGATTTCAACTATATGATCTTCTGGGAAGGGCAAAACTATGGAGATAGTCAGCGTATCCGTGGTGGCCAGGGTAAGTAGGAGGAATGAATATGTGGAGCCCAGAGGATTTCTAGGGCAGTGAAACTACTCTTTACGCTGCAGTAATGGTGGGTGTATGTCATTTTACATTTTCCCAAACCCAGAGAATAGAGGACATCAAAAATGAACTGCAATGTGAACTATGGACTCAGGGATTATGATGTGTCGATATAGGTTCATCAGTTGTAACGAATGTACATTCTGGTGGTGGATGTTGATAATAGCAAAGCTTATGCATGTGTGGGGGTGGGGGCATATGAGAAATCTCTGTATCTTCTGTTCAAGTTTGCTATGAACTTGAAGCTGCTCTAAGAATTAAGTCAGTTAAAACAAAAACAAACAAAAAAAAACAATATATAGCGAGTTTATCTGAAGCATTTTACATTATTTGAATTATTCTGATTGACTTTACATCTATGATTCTAGACAAAAATCATCTTTTTTTAATGGGGAAGATTTTTGGATTAAGTACTTAATCATCAAAATTGTATTTTGTGGCATCGTGAAAAATCTGTGGGCGCTAGAATCATGTAGACCAGTATTTGAGGTTTTTCTCTGCCATGTGATATTCAGGACCACGTGCAAATGATTTAACCTTTGTGCCCATCAGCTTACCTACATATAATATGAAAGTAAAAATCACTCCTCAGAGTTGTGAGGAGGATACAATGAGATAAAAAGGCAGCCAGCCAACATAGAGGCTGGCTCAAAATAGGCATTAATAAATATTAATTACCTGCTAACATTGTCTCCAAAATCTGCTAATTAGGCAGTGAAACTTTTCTTATTTCAAATTGTATTTTGACATTTGGATTTCTTAATCTTTACTTGTAGTTGGAAAGTTAGCAGAACCCTCGAGTTACCAGTAAAACAAAAACTTTTACACGAAAGGAGAGTAGAGTGTGTACTTCAGTCATTCTTTACTAAAATTAATTAAAAGTTATGTTATTTATGCAGTTAAACTTTTTAGCCAATGGTATTTCCACAACTTACTGATTGATCTGTCAATTGCTTTTTAATTTTTCAGCAGAGCATTCTGAAGGGGGTTTTAGATAAATATAAAATTGGGTGTCTCTGGGGTTTTTTTTCAGAATAAGTTGAGAAGCAAAACTAATTTCTCCACATGCACACAATTTTAAAAATTCACTGAGAATTTCATGATGGTAGATATTTTTTAATTAAAGTTAGATTAGAAATGTAAAAAGAGAAAGGAGGTTGTAAAAAATTATGTGTCAGTCTTAACCTGGTAATCTCGCGAAGAGTAAAAACAAGATGAATCCCAAATTGCTCTTCAAGCTCTAAGATAAATGAGAAAATCCTCCAAATCTGCTGAGTTGCAAAGCAGAAAGTGCCAAATATACCTGAGAAGTTACATGTCAATGAGTTAGCTAGGTATCCTCCAGAATGCCTAGGCTATACCTCCTCACATAGATTTAATTGTCTTGTCGATGGCAAGTTTCTAATTTAGCCACTCTTATTAAACATCTGGATTGTGGTTGGCCTTTTTCTAGAAAGTTCTCACTTCATAGGTGGTGACACCAAAACTATTCAAAGCTGGGGTGGGGCATGTGAGAATAGGAATCTGATTATAAAGCTAGTATAAAAGCTCAGAAAAGAAAAATCTATCTGACATGTGCAAGACAGAGAAGGATAACATGTAAGTTACAATTTGGGGGTAGGATCCACAAATGTTGATGATTACTTGCAGAGCAATTGGGAAAGTGAATGTGAGAAAATCTAAGAATCCAAATAATAGATTTGCCACTTTTGTCGACATTAACTGAGATAGGGAATTCTGGTGAAGAAGAGCCTTTGTGGAAAGATGATAAGTGTCACTGTTTTGGATGTATTGGAATAGAGGTTTCTGGGGAATTCCAAAAAGAGATATCCAAAGGTGTAGGTTTGAGATATGGATTTAGAAAAGTATGTATGTAAAAGTATATATCTGGTAATTAAAACACCCAAAAGTTTAATGTTTTATATATATATACACCTTTGAGATACATACATATATATATATATTAATGGTGTATGTGTATGCATACATATATATAGGTATAGATATATACACATACATACAATATTTATAAATCATTGTATTTCTGATAATTAAACTTTTGGGTGTTATAATTTAAATGGGATCTGAAATATCATAAGTTGACAAGACCAAAAATATTGCATTAGAGGAAGTTGGGGGAGAACTCCTATTTAAAGGGTAAGCAAAAAAAGTAGAGCCCACGAAGAAAATTGAAAATGGATATCCAGGGAGTTATGAAAGAACCATAATAGAGTGATGTCAATTTGTTATGTTTCTTAACCTTTATAACAATTACATTGTTCTTGATGACTAAGATCATTAGTCTAATAACTATAATTAGTTATAATTATGCAAAATGGGAATGTAATTTAATGTGTTCTCTATTTACTGTTCTCCATAGAGCTCATTAATAGTGTTTATGAACAAAGTGTTTATCTCCGTCTTAAATTACCTCTAAGGTCCTTGCAGCTCTAAACTAGGATGTACATGAACTTATGCCATACTTAGAATCATAGATTGATTCCTAGAAATACAGGTGACTTACATGGAACTTTTCACATAATAGTTCCTGAAAAAAATCCAAGGGACTATTTTAGCCTAATACTCACCTTATAGATAAGCAAATTGAAGCCAAGAAATAGTAATTCAAAAAGTTCAAAAGAATAACTAATGTGAGAATTGGGACTAAAATAGGACCTGATTTCCTTGTTCATCACCCATATTTTTTTTCACAGTGTTCCAACACCTCCTTTAGGGCAACTAGGAATATTTACAAACTTATGTGTCTTCAGTGATGCCAATAAAAACTATGAAATGAAAACCACCTTTCCATTATATTATAGGTTACATTAAGCCAAACAATTTATGTTTCTTTCATTTAATAAGCTGTTTTAGCATTCCATAAATATAGATTACCCTGATCTTCTCAGATAACATGCCAGTCTCCACAGTCATCAATAAATTGCAGGCAGAGTGCTTTCTCAAACACTGTCCTAAGTGCTTAAATAAGATACAAAATTTGCAAAGTACATGGTCATCATGTTCCTATTTTTTCTATTTATATTCAATATGTTTTTTGTGTCTCTAAGTGTACTGACAAAAGTCAACTACAGGATAATACAGGGATGAGACTATGAGAGACCCAGAACATGAAAAATTCACTAAGATAATGCCATCGAGAACCACCTGCCAGTCTGACACCTTTTTTTTTTGCATTAGTGCCATAGTTAACATGCAGAAACATTGTGCATTTTCTATATTACCATCTAAGTGTATTAAATTTTGTATGTGGCTTTATATGGATCTTTGCAAATCAGATAGTGTAATATTTGAATATTAAAGATTGATAGTAGCACCTAATAAAACTGCAGATAGTTGTTTTCTACCCTTCCTGTTTGAGTAACTTTTTAAAAAATTCTTTTAAAATTATTTATTTATTTATTTATTTATTTATTTATTTATTTATTTTAGAGAAAGAGAGAGTGGGAGGAGTGGGGGGAGAGGCAAAAGGAGAGAGAGAGGGAGAGAGAAACTTAAGTAGACTCCATGCTGAGTGCAGAGCCCAAGTGGGATTTGATCTCACAACCCTGAGATCAAAACTTGACCTGAAACCAAGAGTTGGATGTTTAACCAACTGCGCCACCCAGGCCCCCCGAGTTACAACTTTTACGACATAAGATGATAAGAGCTATATCAATCCCAAAGGATCATTTTTCTTTAAAAAATATGCTTGTGGGGGCACCTGGGTGTTTCAGTTAAGCATTTGCCTCAGGTCATGATCCCAGGGTCCTGCTCTGCTTTGGGCTCCCTGCTCAGTGGGGAGCCTGCTTCTCCCTCTCTCTCTGCCCTTTCCACCCCCACTCATGTTCTCGCTCTCTCAAATAAATAAATATAAATCTTTAAAAACTATGCTTGTGATTCTAATTGTTTTTACAATGTATAAATTAATCTAAAATTATTTTATATACTGATAGAATTATATATATATTATATACAAATCATAGTAATATATCATCATATACTAATATTTTATTATTAATAATATTGTAGAAATTATCTAAAATACTTATGGGGTGCCTGGGTGGCTCAGTCAGTTGAGTGACTCTTGATCTTAGCTTAGGTCTTGATCTCAAGGTCTTGAGTTCAAGTCCTGAGTTGGGCTCCATGCCCAGCATAGAGCCCATGTAAAAATAAATAAATAAATAAAATAATAAAATAAAATAAAATAGAATAAAATAGAATAAAATAAAATAAAATACTTGTTGTATAAACTACTCTTCAAAGATATTAGAAAGTCGAGAACATAAATTTTGAATAATTTTTAAATCTCTTGATTCTTAAAAATTATTTTCAAAGAATAATTGATAGAAGAAAATGAATATATATATATATGTAAATTGTGTTAGGAATTGTGAATGGCATAATGGAGAAATAAAACTTTTCACTCAATTACTTTTATAAATCTAATTAAATAGAAGTTTTATAAAGATTCATTTGTAAACTATCCTAAATTTGTTTTGTTAAAATTTTGTCTAAAGTACAATTTGGATTTGAGAAGAAGTTAACTGTAAAAGTGCATGCTAACATATAGAGATTTATAAAATCATAAAATTGGATAGATCATTCTGCTTGAACATTTTTCTGTTATACCGAAGAAGTTAAATTCACAGTGTACTCAAGTCTATTTACTTCCAAAAACTCCAAAGAAGAGGAATGATTTTTATACTTAAGCTGAAAGCATTTTAATAAACTGTATTTTGTATGTTTATTCTGATGAAGTTCACAAATGTCCAAATGCTTAAATGTATTTTCTAGTTGAATTATAGTGATTAAAAAAAAAAGAGTATTGAGTAGGAGTACCTTGAAATCTGTTGCTTTAAACATAAGGTACATAATGCCGTCAATCTATGTGATGTAAGCCAAACAAACCCAATTTTATAATCAATGGGAAAAAATGTACCACTTGAAGTGCTTCTGTGCTGCAAGTCTCTAAGAAGTCTTGCAGCTGTCATGATTTTACATGACCTTTTAGGTGATAAGACAAAGTAAACATGAGTTTTGAAAACTAGTATGATATCCTATTTTCTGTGGATCCTAATAATCTCTAAAATAAGAAAGCTAGTAAGTTCTGGAATATTTCAGGTTGTAAATCATGTTTACTTTTCACTGTCCCTTGTTTAAGTAGCTATAGAGGAACAAATTGAGGAAAAATGATACAAATCGATATTAAAATAGTTTAATTAGAAAAATGAGCATTTAAGGGCTATAAACCCAAATACCATTGATATCACATCCTTTAGTCTTTATTATCCTTTGAAATCTGAAACATAGATAATATGGATGAAAAATGTGTTGAATCAATTACTCATATTTTACTAATTACTGAGTATTCATACTTGTACATTTGATATATTTATCACAATGGAAGGACTATTTCTAATACTCTCACAAAATGGTCGCTAAGAATCAGACCTAAATTTTCAATATTTCTTGATTTAGTTATGCTTATAAATAAATCCATCTACTGTCCATGTGTAGCATATGCTTTCAAAGGTAATAATTTTTGGCTAAAAACATTCTCTAAGCACCAGAAAAATACTTCCACTTAAATAGGAAACTAATTTTGAAGTGAAAAATTCCTCACTATGTGACAGAAAGTGTATTTAGAAATAAATATTTTACTGTTTTGATTTGCTTTCTAAAGTCAAAAGCAAAGTTACACCCTCAGACACACTGATCCACTTCTCTCTGTGCTCATTGGATAGTATTTATAGACCGTCTCTGTGATGTCATGTGTTAGAGTTCATCTCAAAGCATAGGCAATTTGAGATTTTTTTCTTTGAATTTTCCTCTTTAATGTTAAAATTAAGTTCCGTACTGTACAGTAATTACATCTAACTGAATGAAGAACAGTCTGACAACCACTCTGAGAGCGTTAGAGTTGGCGATGCTCGGATGGAAGGATTTACCTGTTTTACAGGCGATCAGGGTGTCAGCTCACTTGATTAAGGAAGAGAAGCAGAAGGGTTTCCCTGGCCTCGAATTAAGGTGACAAGCATTTCTTGAGCATCTGACTTTAGTCTAGAGCTTAATTACTTCTTTGGCGAGGGGGGTGGGCGGAGTCCAGAGGAATGCTTAAACCAGTCATTTTGGGGGCTCATATTTCTCTAGATGTAGATGGTGTAGAATCTTTCTAAACACTGGTCCTAAATAATTTTTTGAAGTAGTAAAAAATCCTGAATCTCTCTAGACTGCAGATGTTATCTCATTAACAGAGGAATGATTAACCATTGATTTTTTTTTTTTTTTTTTTTTTTTTAGTATGACATTTCTTGAATTGTGCTTATTTTGAGCCTGTATCCTAGGGAGGCTGAGCCATTCAAGGAGTAGTACCTACACATTTTCTTACTAATTCAGGATTAACTCTTACCATGGAAAAGAAAGTCTACTGATTCCCATTAAACATGAGACAAAATGATACTGCTTTAGACTTTTCTTTGCCTTCTCAAATCCACAAAATTTTTGGATTGTCGCTACAATTACTTTATACAGCAATTATAAAACAAAGAGACAAATTATGCAACTGCACAGGAAAATGTATCATTATATTAGAGCTACAAACCATGAAGAAAGAAGAAAGGAGGGAGGAAGGAAAGAATGTAGGAAGGAAGGAGATTATTAGCAGAAATAATTCAAGGTGTTGCAAAAAAAAGTAGAAGAAGGAATTGATATAATTTCTTGTCCAAGACCATCTGCATAAATTAATATTATATACACACATATTTTTAAACAATAAAAATAGTGTTTATTACATGAAAATAACACTAATTTTGGGCACATAACATAATGAAATTGGAGAATCATAGTGACTCAAACCCAAAAGCAATACAAGACAGAAAAATTACACATTTTACTATAAAAATTTAAAAAGATGGCAAAAACAAAACAAAAAAACAAAAAACCTACATGAAGAAGTCAAAGGGAAATTGCACACGGGGACTATTTTGGCCACCAGTCTGTAGTATTTTTGCTATAGTAGCCTGAACAGACTAAGACAGCGAGATTAAGTCCCTTGTAAGCTTAATTAGATGAATAAAATGTAGAATATGAAGAGACCCCTTATATATAAGTTGTTGAAAAGGCCCCTATGTGAGAAAGATAGAGTAGGCATACCTTTTCCCTATTTCTGCCTGTAAGTATGGCTAAAATACCTGGATATTACATAAATCAAGCACAAGCAGACTCTGAAAGATGGAGAGCAGAGGCAAACTGACTACGTACCTTGGGACCCAAGGAAGTCTCTTGGGTTTTATTTTTACCTCATAAATCATGCACTCTGTCAAAGAAATCAGCCACCCAGTAAACACCAATGCAGGCAAAATAAAAATATGGATAAATAAAACAAAAACCACTAAAAAAAAAACAAAAACAACTAGAGAATCCTTTTTTCCAGCCAAAGGATCAGGACATAAAGTGTTTATACAATAACAACTTTACTCCAGCCACATGCCACCAACCACCCCAAAGCAAACCAAAAAAGCCCCCCAAAACACTCTTCCCCTCCCCCTGTCAGCAAAAGCCTGGTGGAGACCCTAGATTTGCATCCCTGTTTTGCTATAATGAGATGCTCCTATCCTCCTCATCCCCTTTTCTGGCCAGGTGGTATCAGAGAAGGCTGAGTGGGGAGTGAAACTTTACCTCCACCAAATGTAACGAGTCCTACCTTCTTTGCCCCAAAGTGTTATTATCAGAGGGAGGGAATAGAAGTCCACACTTCTATAATGGCCATTCATGAATCTTGAAAAAATAAAATAAACTTTCATTCAATGCTAGTTTCAAATGCATGTAGATGGATAAGCATTCCCTGATAAAATGTACATAAATACAGAAGTCAGAACAATTATCCTATATTTAGTACTTATTCCAAAGAATGTCATGTGGTGAACAAATCTTTTAAAATTTCATTTAAAAAATCAATTTATTACACACATTAGGTGGTTATATTGTGAAGAATATACACACACACACATCTCTATATATGCATATGTATGCAAGATTGATGATTGTAACTATTAAAGATATGTGAACAGGTACTTGTGGCTTTGAGTAAATTTTGAATGATAGCATCATGTGTGGACTTAAAAACCACCACAGTACATCAAGTATTCCTAGTGGAGGAAAGCATGATGTACTTGTAAACTATTTTGATTATTCAAAAGTGGCTCATGTAGTGATAAAAGAATTGATGAGAAAGATGAATGTAACATGATTCAGTAGGAGTCTTTTCATAAATTGTGTTAGTGGATGAAAGAAGTATGGCAAATAATATATTATACCTGCTATTATATAACAATTATTGCTTTTTTTCCCCTTAAGATATATTCCTCCATGCTAAAAGAGAATCATTTTATGCTCTCAATTATACCTTACACGTTGCTCCATTTCTGATGTACATACTAAGAACCTAATACATGTGTTTTTAGTGAGTGGACTAATACACATTTTATTGAAAAAGGACCATTTGATAACTTTCTGGAAACATGGAAATTTTATTCTCTACTAATATGAAAATGAATATATAGAAACTATATATATCAGTATTTTTTTTAAAGATTTGTTTATTTATTGTAGAGAGAGAGAGGGAGAGAGAAAGAGAGAGAGAATCCTTAAGCAGACTCCCAGCTGAGTGCAAGCCCACACAGGACTGGATCCCAGGACCCTGAGATCATGACCTTAGAGGAAGCCAAAAGCTGGCCACTCAACCGACTGAGCCACTCAGGCGCTCCTACATATCAGCATTTTAAACAATTCTACTAAATACACAAACACGGCAACTCTTGGTAACATATTGCCGAAATACGGTTCTTGACTTTCTCGTGTCCTCGTGTTAACTCTTGCGAGGCAAATAAGCCAATATTCTTCCCATTATCGTAAGAGAAAGGGCCATTTGATCTTCATAAGAAAAAAACAACAATAAACCTTTTTTCACTCCTAAGGGCAGTGCCAAAGCCATGAGGGTTTGCATTCGCTGGGGGTTCACGGGGCCCAGGGCCTGATGCCGGCAGGGGTGCGGTGTGAACACCACAGCAGACAGCCCTGTCCACCAGGACAGTTGCTCTCGGTGCCCTTCAGGGCTGTGATCTTCCCCGAGAGGGGCCGGCTGGTAGGGATTGAGATCCATCCCTAATAGGAATCACCTGGGGCCTTGCATTAGTCACCAGAATGGGGAAAGAGGGACAAAAGGATGCAAAGGACCAAAGTGAGCCTTATCATAAATCTCCCAGAGAAGACTGAAGGTAGTAAATCTGTGGTGTGGGCTGGCAAGATCTTTGGAATGGACTAAAGGAAACCCAGACACCAGTTCAGGAGTATGACCTCTGCATCTTGGCCTCTCATTTACACAATTAAAGGACAAAGTCAAGTTATCTCAGAGGTTCCTTCTTGGGGTTCCGTGGAATTGTCATTATTAATAATCACAGCACTACCTACCATTTCGCAGATCTTCACTGTGTGTTGGGAATGATACCAAGTACTATCACATGTATTCTTTTATTTAAGCCTCACAAAAACCCTATGGGGTGGCCCTATTATTGTCATCCCGTCCCTTACAAATGAGCAAGGTCACACAGCTAGCAAGGGCTTCACCCAGGACTCATAGCTGTCTGAATCAAAAACCTGTGCTTTTTTATTTGTATTTCGTGGTTACTATATTTACATATGTGTTTTTACAAATAATTTATTGTGGTGAAATTCATATAATGTAGAAGTAACCACTTTAAAGTGAGCACTTCAGTGGCATTTAATACATTCACAAAATTGTACAGCTACCACTTTTATTCACTTACAAAACTTTTCCATTTCTCCAAAGCAAAACCCCGTTACTCCCCATTCCTTCTCCTCTCTGCCTTGGCAACCACAAATCTGCATTCCGTCTGATGGAATTAACTATTCTGAATATCTAGATTTCATATAAATAGAATCATACAATATGCATGATATAAAAAATAATTGAATGAATAAGGCCAGGTTTGTAGAATTTTTAAACTCTATACTTAAATACTTTTGACACAGTGTGTCTAAGGAAGGAGCCAAAGGCCTCTGAGATATGTGACATTTCTTCAATACCACCAAGCACAGCAGTTTCCTTCAGATGTGTTTACTCAATTTTATTAGAAAGGAGCACCTGGAATACTTATTTTAATATGTCCAGTCTAAAATTTTCACATTTCTCATCATTTATGTTGTTTTTGTCCTTTGTCTTTTGAATCTGCTTTTTGGGAGAGATTCTCAAATTTATCTTCCGCATTGCTGATATAGTTTTCTATAAAATCAACTCTGCTCTTCTCTGACGCCAATAAAAATGTTAATTTTGTTACTGCTCTTTACGTTTCTAAGCAGCTAATCTTATTGTCTTTTTATACAGGCACCTTTACTGTATGTGGCTTTCTGCCACCACTTCATAAAAGCCATAATTCTTTGTCTTTCATAAATGCTAAATAATTTTCTAGGATAATTTTAATTTTTTGTATTTGCGAAGGTTTGATTATTTCAAAAACAATACATTTTTTGCAATAATCTAAAGGCAACAGATAAAAGGATAGTACTTAATTTTAACATAATTTACTTGTATCACTTGTAATTAATATCTATTTTATAATTCTTATTTTTGAATATTAAATTATTTGTAGTCTTATATAAATTACTTGGACATATGTTCGTCCAAACTGATGCAAACCTTTGCATGATAAAGTAGGGATCTTGAAGATACTGTATCATCAACATGCAACCTATATTTGATGTGATAGAAGCTCAGATGTGGCTTTTAATAACAGATTTTTAACAGTTTCAACATAATTGGTTATCTGTCTTTTTTCCTTTTGATAAAGCTATCTCTAAAATTTGTCCAATATCAAAGTGAATGACCTCTGTTTTCCTAACAAACACAATCTTGCTTCAAATTTTGCCTTGTGAATTTAACCTATATTCAAGGTATCTTTTCAACTTTTGTGTTAATCACCAATACACATTTTGTTTAAAACTTGCAATTTATAAACATGTCAATTAAATGAATAAAATTAGTGTTATGTTGAAAAGTTGTAAGAAAAGTTAAAATCATAACTTAGTAGCAGGAAGTTTAAGTTGGTGTGAATCGAATTGAATTCTTCAAGTATAGAAAATAAATAAACATAAGAGTTCATGAGTGTTAAAATTATTTCCAGAACATCAAAGACTATCTGTTCATACAACAATTGGGATTCGTGACTGGACATAGCAAAGCTGACATTGTACAATTTTATGACAAGGACAGAACTGCACGAAAAAACAAGTGTATCATTCACTTCAATTAAAAAATCACTTTGTTACCATCAACTCAAATTAATCCAATAGTTACACAGCTTTGGTTTCACAATGGGTGTCTGTTCAAATAGAGACATTGAAAAAAAAGTCTGATACTTCTAATCTTGACTATTTTACATAGGAGAAACAATTATGCAGGATTTCATTTTCACACACTTGCAAGGGCTGACTGAGAACTCAGTTCTCAGTTTAAAACTCAGTTTAAAAAAGTGGGGGGCCAGGAAGAAGAGGGGGTGTGATGGTGAAATGGAAAATGCTCTGACAATCGCACTCAGCTAATTGAAAAACAATATATACAAAAATTACAAACAAACACAAATCAGTCCGAAAGATCTCATGTGACTAAAAGGGGAAATATATCTAGATACTAGAAAATAAATGCCCAGCAATTAACTTAGTCTAATTGATTTTTTTTTCACTCAGAAGCATTTAGTTACTATGTTACAAAACATTATTTAAATGACCATTAAGGAGATATCATCGTTTATTGATTTTAGAGTCACTGGTCATATGTTTTAGTAAATGCGAAGTATCAGCATTATAAGTCACAAGAAAACTGGTGATATTTGGAGAATCTTCATGCTATGACCAACCATGGTACAGAATTTCATGTGATGTGTCTCTGCCTAGACCATTTGCAAGGGAAATAATTTACTAGGGGGAGGACACTATAGTTAAATCACATATTTAATAAGACCCATTGATATTATTAATATAGAAATATTTAAATATCAAGAGAATAAAGATGTTACAATCCTCTGCTAATTTGAAAGAATTCAATAAAACAATTTAAAGACACTTTTACTCTTCATACATTCTAGGTGTTTTATATAGAGAAATTCAGTTATAACAAAAATGAATGTGATGGTCTAGAATCAGCTTAGAGACTTCATTTAATCAACATATTTATTGGCAGCCTCTATGGAGGAAGCTGTTATTAGAGAGAAGAGCAAACAGACAGCAAAGAAAGATGGAACCATTTGAAGCATCAAAGTACGTCTATTGCACCTATTATAGACAGTCTGCCATTTTAAAATTGAAATGAATGACTTTTCCAAAATATTGGAAACAGAAATACATGAACAATTTAAGAAAACTGGGAAGAGATTTATGATTCCAATTTTGTATTTGTAGGGGAGAAGCCTAGACTCAGGCCACAAAGTAAGTTTCAAAAATTTTAGAAGAATTGAAATATTATAGGGAGTGTTCTTTGAAGGGCTTGAAATGGATGTGAAAACCAACCAAAACTGACAGCTAGAACATCCCCAATGCCTAGAAATTAAGCCATAAACTTCTGTATAACCAAGAGTTACAGAAGAAATTGCAATGCATATTTAGAAATGTTTTAAAGAAAATAATGAAGGAAGGATATATTAAATTTGGGTAATATAGCTAATATAGTGTTCATATGAAAATTCCTGATCTTAAATTGCATTTATTAGCAATGAAGACAGGCAAGAGCTGATCTCCTATCTCAAGAATCTAGAAAAACAGCAGAAAATTAATAGAGAAAAGTAGAAAGGAGAAAATAATAAAGGAAAACTCAGAAATTCATGAAATAGAAAATGCAATTGAACAAATCAACAAAATGTCTGAAATGTTTGCAGATTAATAAGCTTGATAAACCCCCAGTGCGAAGATAAATAAGACTGATAAACTCTTGAAGTAAAATGAGACAAATGCAAATGAGATAAGAGATAATACTACATTCCCAACAGAATCGCTAAAGTGAAAAAAAAAGAAAGAAAAAGACAAAATATGAAACAAATGGAACTCTCATACATAGCTGGTGAGTAAACTGCTACCACCACGTTGAAAAGCTATTTGGTACTACTAAGCTGAACACTGGCATAAGTATGGTAAAGCATATACCCCAAACCGATGTATGTATATTCACCAAAAGGTATATCCTAGAAAGTTCATGGTATCACTATTCATAATAGTTCAAATTGGGAACATCCAAATGTCCATGAACTATAGAATACATATATATTTTGCCAATGTGATAGCTGTGAAATGGAATCTAATATTTGTGTCCCTGAACAAATAGACCATTTTTGTACAGGGCTTCACTTTTTTCCTCTTACTTAATAGTACAGAGTATTGACATACCAATTAGTGTTCTTTTGGTTAAACATGATTAATTTGGTCTGGATTATGCACTTTATCCCTTGGGGCAGGAGCTGAATGTTCATACATAAAATCCTGAGAACTAGCAGTAGCAATGTTTTGACAAAATCTTGAGGCATTAGGAAAAAAGGTATGGGGCATATATAGAAGCAGAAAAAAGTACATATAGCTCTCTCCTTGAATGCAGTTCAGGAAATGGGGAAATTGCAAAAAGAATAATAAGCACAAATTAACATCTCAAAATATTAACTAATAACACAAGATTTTATATTATACATCAGAAATTTATAGTAATCACAAATAGTGACAATTGAGTTTCAAGATGCTAGAATCTCAGATACCTTGTTGTATAATAGAAATGAGTATGATGCATCAATCCTTTTCACTGTCATAATCAGTACTCTGACATGAACATGTTTGTTCCCTTCATACTCTACAACAAAAGGAATCATGATAAATAACTTTTTTCAGAAGGTCAGGATTTTAAAAATTATTTTCCTCTAAGAGGTCAATAAATACTATTGCACTAGTAATGTTGTTTCTGTTAAAGTAGGACTAATTTTGGATGATGCAGGCTCGCAACCCAAACCATGCATGTGAATCAACAGAAAAGCTAATGATAAATAATAATGTCCATATTCCAACTGTGTAGAGTTTGACCTGATGGATTGAGGCTCAGGTCTAAATAAAGTGACAATAATCATCAGGTTGGTAATGGAAATGCTTCAACAATACTTCCACTAAAAATATTCTAGCATATGCAAAAGCAGAGCATAATAAACTTCATCAGTCAAATTAATAACCTCTTGGCAAATTATGTGACACTTGTACCTCCATCCACCTCCCCCCTTGATTATTTTGAAGCGAAACAAGACATTATATATTTTAATATGTAAATACTTCAGTATGCGTTTTAGTATTATCTAAAAGATAAACTCTTTAAAAATCATCACTGTAATTCTGTTATCATACTTTAAATGATTAATAATTCTTTAATGTCTTCAAATTTTCAGCCAGTGATTATATTTCCACTGTTGTGTCTCTCTCTTTTTAAAAATTTTAAAATCCACCCACAGATCTTCATAGATTCAACTGGCTGTTATATTTCTTATTTAGAGTCATATGTCCCAGATGCCTGGGTTCCATCCCTGTTTAACCCCTTGTCCAAGCCATAATTTTTAATAACAATCACTTTTACACTCAAAGTGTCCTTTTTGGATAGCCAATTATATAATTATTCTTCTCTTAAGTATCCTTTGATCTGTAGGTTCTGTTTTTCTCTTTATTTTTCCCTTAGAGTGTATTTTTATGTTGAAGAAAGCAAGTTGGCTATCCTATAGATTTGTTTGCATTCTGTATTTTGCCAATTGCATCCTTTTTTTATTGTCAGACATGCTACTTCCTGTAAATTGGCCCCTGCACTTCCTGTAAATTGGTTGTCAGATACAGAGGCACGGTTAGATTTGAGTTTGATTTTCAGAGGAAGCACATTTCCTTGCTGGTATTCCATACTTCTACAAAATGTTTTCTCTTCTCTTATGATGCTTGCATGCACTGATGTGCATTCTCTAGATCCTTTGTTTCACTAGGGGTTAAAATGGTGAACACCTGTAATTCCTTTTTAAATTTTTGGTGGAATATTTCTTCAATAAGAAATGTCCCCAGTAAATATTTAGATTCTCTAAGGTAGAGTTTGTATAGGAAATGCAGGTTAGATGCTTGATGTTTCTCTTTATTTGCTAGTTTTCCAAATGTTGAATTGCTTCCTTAGCAACAACAAAAATGGCAATTATGAGCTCATGGATTTAAAACACTGGATTTGTTTCAAGTCATTGTGGTTATTATTCTTTTTGAAGCTCAGTTTTTCCCCATCTTTTACCAATGGTGGACTCCTCTTGCTGTCTCCTCTGTTCTTTAGACAAGAGCACTGTAATCTTTAATAGCTTACTGGCATTGTAGTTTGGCAAGATATTCCATGCTCATGTCATAGCCCCAGGCATGATATCAGCTGATTTGTCTAAGGAGCCCTGATTTCCCCTCCTCCTTTTTTTTTGGAGGGTGTGTGGGATTGAGGGGAATGGTGCAGAGGGAGACAATGGCATTTAGAGAATACAATCTAGGTCTCAGGGATGATCAATGCTATTAGGTGGGTCTTCTCAGAAGAAAGAGAGGAAGTATATTTGCTTTATTAAAGTCTCCATACATCATATGCTTATTCTCCTACATTCAGGAATACAGGTGTTTTACTTGTAGATATTACTATTCCTTTTACACAGAAAATCCCAGCTGGCTATGACATCAACATAGTTACTTACATCAATTCACAATAAACTCAATGCAATGTCAGAATAATGAGAGCTACACTGTCACCATGACAGCTGAAGATATTTTCCTCATTTTTCCCCTTTAAGGTATATTACACAAGAGAGTTACACTCAAATTACTGTGTGCTAACCTCTCTTGAAAAAACTTCCACATCACATGTCATGCAAGTGCTCAATATACTAAAAAAAATTAGTTAATTTTTAAATGTTTCTAATGACTACATTTTATAATAATACTTGCCTTTTTTACTATAAAAGTTTTACATGGGTGAAATCAAATGTACTGAGCAGGATAAGTCTAGGGAAGTCCAATTTCTACCCTGGTAACCTCCAACTCTGCGCTTCAATTCCCTCCCTTATGTGTAAGCATTTTTAAAAAATAGTTTGTTCACCCAAATTTTATATTAATTCAATATATCTGCTATATACGTATATATTATATATATATATATATATAAATTTGTATGTGTACATATATGTTCCCCATTCTTAGATAAGTAGTGACATATTATACATACTTTATATGCCTTTTTAATTATAATTTTCTTGAATATCATTTCATAGATGGTTTATAAAAATGCCCCCCCTTCCTTTTCAGAGTTGCCTGGTACCCCATTATATGATGTACTATGTCTTGTTCATCATTTCTGATTGATGACATTTTTTTCTTCATCTTCTGCTAAAGTAATGGAAGGAATGATAACCTTATGTATAGTGATGATTCTAATTGAAAGGCATTGGAAAGCTACTTTGAGCAAAAAGATGCCAATACTTAACACAGAAAGTTTTGTGCTAACTCTATGGTCTGCCAAAATTAGAGATTCTTTCCCTCTGTTGATAGATTTCATTTGAATTATTTTTATTGCATTGAGCTAGGACTCTCTCGACATGCTGAGCCAGAGACCACCTCAGTAACTTTATATATTAAGTGCATTGCCAAATACTATCTAGATATTATTCACACCTTGTGTAGGCTTCTGAATAAAGGAAGGGTCATCTGATCAATGCAATGATACTGAACCCTGGAACTTTTGTTGCTAAGTATTAGATATCTGGTGGGTTTTGTCTGAAGTCAACAGCTCATTGGGAGAACTACATGGTATTTATAATCCCTTTAATTACTTTCTGCAAAACAGAAATTAGGGACTAATCACAAATTTCTTTCACATTCTTTAGATACAAAGGAAAAATGTCATTTTTGGCTTGTTTCTGGTTTATAAGTGAAGAAAACATACACAAATTGTGGGAAAAAATGAATTCTTTTCAAACAAAGGGACTTTAAGCAGGGATTTGCAGATATGTCTTTTTTCCCTCCTCTAAAACGATAGATCTGTGCTCTGCTTTATAATGGGACACCAGAATTTAGCAAATCTTGAGAAAAAAATGGTTATGGTCTAATAGTCACATTTCTTTCTGAGAAGAAAAACAATTTCACATGGTGTAGTTCTCAGGCCAGATTTGAAGACTTTTCTGAGCGTCTTACATAATAACAAGAAAAATAGTGTTTTCAACTCCAAACTTCATCAAATTTGTGTATTAAAACTCTCAACTGGTTTAGACATTCAACAGAACTTTTATATTAGGGAGGTTAGATTTATGTCTAATATATATTTGAAAAGTATACATTTGTTTATTATTCTCTTGTTCATTTGGGTCATGTTGGATATGTATTTATGAAAATAATTTCTAATAACAGTATCCTAACATATTCATTATGCAGGAAATAAAATTTTAATTACACCTACTGTGACTGCTAGTTTTTTGATCATTTTCTAGAAAATAATCTAAAAACAATCTGAATGTATCCTCTAGCCATAGTTCTGTGAAATATATTTTATCTTCTTTAATGTTATTAAGAATACTGCTTATATCATCAAAAGTATCTCAGTGGAGGAAAGGTGAGAAGAAATTATTTTTCTTTTTTCTATGACAGATATTCTTCTTTTGAGTAAGTAGGTTTTTATCTTATGAATGCAGTAATTTGTGTAACTAATAAGATTTCCCTGTTAAAATGTGCAAAAACAAAACTGTAGACCAGTTCTAGCTATGTTTTTATAATACGTGTTTCTGAACATTTTTATGTACACATCATTGTTTTACTTTTATGTTTCTCATGGTATAATTTATATTATCTGATCAGTATATCAACCTACTTTTTTAAAAAATAATTTTTATTTTGTTATGTTAGTCACCATACAGTACATTCCCAGTTTTTGATGCAATGTTCCATGATTCATTATTTGCATATAACACCCAGTGCACCATGCAATACGTGCCCTCCTTAATACCCATCACCGACCTAACCCAATCCCCCACCCCTCTCCCCTCTGAAGCCCTCAGTTTGTTTCCCAGAGTCCGCCTACTTTTTATACCAAAAGAAATATGTTATTACCATCGTGTTATTATTATTATATTAATATACTATATTATATATATTATGCATGATATATTATATATTTTATTAACAATGGCAAGAATAATAATTATATTTCACTTCCAAGATCACTCTGTATCCACAATATTAAAAACTGAACACCCTTGTTTTAAAACAAGGTTTTAAATTGATACATAAGGTTTTATTTTGACACATAAAAAATACTTTTTGTCTTGTCTACTTAAAAGAAATTAAAGATTCTTCTTCACTGGAAATTTACATATAAGAAAAAACGCACTTTATTTATTGAAGTCTTTCAGCATATGTAATCAAAGTACTTTTTTCCTTTTTGGGGGGGGAAGGTTGTCAGCAGGAAAAGATAAATTAGTGGGTAGACAATGACTCATAACCTGCAGTTATGTACATAAATAAATTATAACAAAATGAAGTAGTGTCAATCTTAACGTACATTATAAAGTTGAGAGAAACATTAGTAGAGAGACAATTAGTTGGTTGAGAATCAGTGATGTTAGATTTACTAAGATGTACTTTAGAAATGGTGACCATAGAATGAAATGCTAAATGCCACCTCCTACCCCCACAAGTGTATCTCACACTTTATTTGACCACAAAACTGTTGAAAGAACCTTTTGAAAGAACCTTTGTATCCAACGAGCAGCTGCAATAAGAGGCAATTAATGATCCATAAAAGGGGATCAATCTTCATCGTAGATTACCTTACTGATTTTTTCAGAATGGTAGCCCAGATTGAACAAATTAAAATAGTGCAAAGCACTGACAATGTTCCATACACATAGACCTCAAAGCCTCGCAGAAGTAAAAAGAGCAATTTAAAAGGCCTTCAAATTCCAGAAAAGCCCCCTTTTCACAATTTCTCTAAAATAATAAAGATTATACTATGTGATTCTCAGCAAGTTATCTGTTTGGTTATCAAAAATAACATGAAATTTATACAGCAGATTTCTAATGCTTGTAAATTATGTCACTCTTATTTTCCATAACAGTTTAGATTTGTACATATAGCAATATAACATACTTCTGAATTTCAAAATATATATTACTTTACAGACAGTGAATACTTAATAATAAACACAGACCTATTTATCCAGGATGAGACTTTGACTATTTTTAGTTGTATATTTGGAGACTTGTTTATTATATTTTATAATCAAATAGTTGTAATAAATATCTATTTTTGGAATCCTGGTTTTTGGTCCCCAAAAGTTAGCAGAATGTACATATGCCTATTTTTACATTTCTGGAATTTCTGCCCTTATTAAAAAAAGAAAAAGAAAGAAAGAAATAAGAAAGAAAGAAAGAAAGAAAGAAAGAAAGAAAGAAAGAAAGAAAAAGAAAGAAAAGAGAAATGACTATTTTATATGGTTTTTATAAGATTCCTGTTCTCTGTATTACAAGAACTTCCACATATTTATACACATTTTAGTCTTTGTGTTTCCTTCTTTGTCTCCCATTGACTCTTCCTCTTCCCAGAATCACATATATGTTCTGGGACCTATTAAGTGACACATCATCAGCATGTTTTTTCACCAGTTAGTTATATCTGCTTCTTGCCCCCATGATGATTATAATTTTCTCTCAATTTTAAATGTAATAAATTTTATAGCTTTCTGATTTTTGTAGCCAATTTTGAAAAATATAAAAAGACCATTATTCTTGTATATCTCTTCATTCCATTCCAGCAAGATTCTTTAATAGAGGGGGGAAAAACAGTGTGTATTCTCGAGAGAAACAGAAGCGGTTGCAAATGTAGAGATATATATAAAGTTATGGTTATGGTTATGAGGCATTGGCTCACATCATTATGGAGGCAGAGAAATCCCATGACCTGCAGTCAGTAAGGTGGAGGCCCAGGAAACCTGTTGGCATAGTTCAAGTACAACCCAAAAACCTAAGAACCGGGGGGGGGGGGGGGGGGGCAATGATGTAAGTCTCATTCTGAATTCAAGGAAACAGGAGCACCAAGGCCTAAGGCAGCAGATGGTTGTCCCAGCTCAAGCGGAGAGCAAATGTGCCCTCAATGGATGGGAGGATGCCCACCCATATTCAACAGGGAGGATGGGTCTTCTGGACTCAGATCACCAATTCAAACGCTAATCACTTCTAGAAATAACTCTTTTAGATGCAAAGAGAAATTAAATTTTACCAGCTATCTGGGCATTCCTTAACCAAGCCATGTTATACATAAAATTAACCATCAGGGTCAGTTTTCTGAAAATGTTGTACTTTTTTCAAATATAAAAGACGTTTTCATTTTACAAGTCACCCTATGTTTATAGCTGATGAACTTCAATTAAAGACAAATAAATAGGCATAAAATAGAAAAAAACAGACTTTTGAGCCTGAAAGAGTTTAAATATATAAATAGGTATAATTTGATTTCTTTTAAGCAACCATGATCCATTCTCTTCTGTCTTCTCTTAAGCCATCAAAAATTTAATCAAATCATACACATAGAGTCTGCTTCAATTTCAATCACCTACCTGTTAAATTGTCACTAACATCTAGTGTAGACCAGCCCTGGAACAATGAGCCTTTATGAACATAGTCCTTCTTTCCTGTAGACTATCAGACATGTTTTATTAACACTATGAAGGCAGCTGGAATGAGATTTCAAAACCCAGAATAATACTGAGTGTGCACTGTGACTATTTTCCTCTATCTGACTGTGGCAGAGATGTCTCCTTGCCCCTGCTATTGTGTGGAATTTTTACAGAAATAGACTGTCCTTACAGGCACTATAATCCCTAGACACTCTCCTGTGCAGATGTGACCATGTGACTAGGTTTCACCAATGGAAAAAAAGTTGAGTTGATATATGTCACTTGCGTCACTTGTCATGAAATTTTTTGAAGCATATCACATTATATACTCTCTCTTTCTGTATCACCTGAATACAAGGAACGTGAAGCTTTAAAAAATGGATACAAAAAGAAGGTGTTGAATTTCAACATCAAAAGATTGATGAAACCCACCAATGTTGGGTGTTACATGTGTAAGACATAAGTGTTTATTTCCTCTGGTATTTCAGAAATCATTAGATCTTAAGGCAATGACATCATTCTAATATATTTACATCATACTTATTTACCTTATGCCTGTGTTTGCCAAAGAAAACAAGTGCACTGAAGAAAGAAAGTATTTATTCACATTTGTAAAGTCTAGGCTGACTATTCCCATTGTCTTTGGTGTCAAGGTTTCCATTAGAGTATTTTAAGATTTTTATTGCTGTTGTTTAGAAAAATAATAGATTTGTATACATTTGCCTTATATCGTATGGTCTTCCTAAAGATATTTCATAGTTCTATTGTCTAAAAAAATGTTCCTTAGGATTCTCTATTTACCAGATCATATAATCTGCAATAGCAATATTTTTTATATTTTGTTGTCTTCCTTGATCATTGGCTTATTTAGAATTGTGTGAGCCTAGAGCTCACACACACTCTCACTCTCTCCTGGGGGAGAAATTATGGGCTAAGAGAATGTCTTGGCACTGAACTGTGCTGCGCTGGGGTGGGGTGATGTGAGCACGAACTGTTTCTCCTACAATCTCAGTACAACCACATTCGTAATTTGTTTTTGCTTCAATGGTATACAGGAACTTCAGTGGAAACCCGGTCTTCCAGAAAGGCTCTCTCATCTGTGGGTGGTGGCCTAAATCAGTGTTCTCCAGGGCTGAGAAGGGCTGAAGTCAGGTTAGGGGCCACAGGTGGGACAAAGTCTACGGACCTATTGCTTGATGTGCAGATGGGCAGAACTTCCTCACCCCTGGGTCCCTGAGTGCTGGATCCTACAACTCCCACAAAAGCACTTTTGTCCGTGGATGGATGCAAAATTGTTGTTTTGGCAGGGATATAATGAGAGAAATCTTACTCAGCCATGTTCCTGATATCATTTCCCCCTCAGCTTTCCAAAAAGATTAATGTTTATTTACAAAGGAGTACTCATTTGCATGGTCCTAAGTGGTTCATTACTAGGTCCACTTTCTGGCCAGAAAGAAGGGGAAAAGGCTCTTTACTTCTTAAGTGTATTTCTGGTAAGGTAATATCTAGTTGGGTCTTGCTCAGTGCGACAATCTCTGTCCTTTAAATGAGATATTTAGCATTTCCATCATTATTAAACCATCATATGGTTGGGTTAAAGTCCATTGACTTACCACTTATGTTTTCCATCTGTTTACTCTTTTTGTTTCTTTTAGATATTTTCTTGACTTATTTTGAATTTCTTGACTATATTTTAGAAATCCACATATATGGAATTTTATATATTCTATTAGCTTATTGCCTATAATTTTTTGTTAATATTTTCCAGCAGCTGCTCTAGAGTTTAAAATGTGCATATTTAACATATCAAAATCTACCTTTAAATAATATTATATCACCTCATATTAAATGTAAGCACCTTATAACTATATACTTTCCTTCCCCTATCCAGGCCTTTGCACTCTTGCTTTCATACATATTACTTCTACATGGATTATAAATCCCCAAATATATTGTCACTATTTTATTTTAAATAAAATAATTTTCTTTTAAAATTTTAAAATAAAATAATTATATTTTAAATAAAATAGTTATATTTTAAAAATTAAAATCAGGATAATGTCTCTAATATTTGACCACAGATTTGCCATCTCTGGCTTTATTCATTATTTTTTGTAGCTCCAAATATACATCTGGTATCATTTTCATTTTGTTGGTATTGCAAATTTGTTGGTGACACATTTACTTGACCATTGTCTGTTAAAGAAAGTTTTCACTTTACCTGGCTATTTTCACTGGGTGTATAGTTCTTGTTAGCAGGTTTTACTTTTATTTTATTTATGTATTTATTTATGTATTTGTTTAACTTTTTTGAAGATATCAGTCCATTTTCTTCTGGCCTGCATAGTTTCAGATAAGAAGTCTATCCTAAACCTTATCCTCTTTCTGTGTATGTGACAGTCATTTTCTTCAGACTGAACATAGTATTTCCTCTTTATTGCTGGTGCTTCACAATTTCTTTGTGATGTTTCTTGATATGGTTTCTGTATGCATGTTAGTATCTGTTTATGTTGTTGAGAATTTTTGAACTTCTTGGGTATATGGGGTTTTGTTTTCATCAAATTTGGAATATTTTAACCATTTTTAGAAACATAGTTTTGGATGTTCTTCCTTTTAGGATTCCAGTTTTATTTATGATAAATCAATTGTTATTGATAAACAATTGATAAATCAATTGTTATTTTCCGAGATGTACTGAAGATCTTTTATTAATTTCAATAGTGTTTCTCTCATTTTTGATAGATTCTATTGCTATGTGTTCAAGTGCACTGATATCTTATTGTCTAATGTCTTATATGTTGTTAATCCCACCTAGTGAATTTTTCATTTCAGATATTGTATTTTCCAACTTCTTCAGTAGTTGCTATGTATATATTTTATACATATAGAAACACACATATATAAAACAACCTCTACTCAAAAAGTTGGGGAAATGGACAGTTAACAGGACTCCCTTTTGATTTCTCTTCTTTCAGGGATCATAATGCTGCTTATCCCGTCGCTGAATGCCAGAACAGAGTTTCTTCGATTTTGTCTAGTTTTAGAATTTTTAAAATGTTGCTACATATCTAATGTTTTATAAATATTTGCTTCAATAATCTACAAATTAGAATAGTAATTAAGTAAAATACAGGCAATTTTTAGGTTGTATAATTTCTTCATGTAAAACAAAATTATGGAACATTTATTATACATAATTTATAAAAATATTGATTGTCTTGAAATTGTTTAGCTTAATTTTTTCCATAATTCAGAGTAAAAAGTCAAAATAATTAGTTAAAATTTTAAAAATTCTACCCATTAAATATGAGAGGACAAGGATTCATCATCTCTGCCACATAGGGATAGCTGGTTTTGTACCCAAGTAGTCTAAAAGAGTAAGAATGATATGACTCTAGGAGTTAAAGCTAACCTGATGATCCTGATTTTTGTTTGTTTTTAACTAATAGCCTCACTCTTGCTTCCTAATAGTAGCAGCAATTAAAAAAATAAAAATAATTAATTGAGTAATATGTGATCCATCATATGACCTCAAAACCAAGAATAGAATATGTATTCTTTAATTCCTATTTATAAAGGCCATAGTTAAATTTCTCTGAATTCCCTATTGCTAAGTCCATTAATGATTTCATTTCAGAGGTAATATATAGATTTTCTTACCAAGAACATTAACATAAAAATCATAATAAATTATAAAATATGCAAACATGACTAACCATATAAAATTGATATTCGATGACTCATGATATCACTGTATATAACAGCTATTTGTGATTATTATTTATTAAGTAATCTAATAAATGGTGTTAGGTTAACAGTGGTATCATGAAGCATAAATATTTCCTAGCATATATTTACTACAGTTGTTCGTTACTTTAGCTACAACATCTATCATTAGTTACAGATTTATCAACAAAATATCGTAGACACCTTTGCAACAATTTTGTTTTCTGAACTTGTGTTTTGCGTATAGTCCGTAAAAGAGCAATAGTGTAACTACTTACAACTACTCTTCAAATATGTATATAGTTGCCTATCCTATGAATCGATATTGCCATTTTCAATTGCTGTTGGCAAGAAAAATGTCAGTTTGTTTCCAAATCTTTAAATTCTGACTCTGAAAGTCACTACAAAAACGAATGTATTATTTTCCACAAATCTTGTTTCCCAATATAGATTTTATATAAGCAGCCTTTGAAACTCTTTATTTTATGATTATTATGAGTGTGATAAATTTTTTGATCTAGAAGGTGTATAGGCTTCTGAGTGCCCAATTTCTTACTAGTCAAAGAAATAAATCAAAAGATATAACACAGAGTTTGTTCTAGAGGTATAGTGACAGGGAAAAAAATAAACACTTTTGGATTTTTTTCTACATGATCTCTGCTGTCCGTGCCTCAGCATATTTTTTTTTAATTCCTTTCATGGAAAATGCATCCTCTAAATGTATTTGCTTTAAAATTACTTACTGAAAATCCAATAGTGTTTATACTGTCTGTCTATCTATCTATCATCTATTTATCTAAAATAATGCGGAGTAATGAATATTACATAATATAAATTACTCTTTGCATTATTTTGACAACCTTTTTCTTTGCAATCTATTTCTTTCCATATTTTGAAAATATTTGTCTTATAACATTCCAAAACTCTAATGAATTTAACTTGTCTATGTATCTACTTGCTTGTGATCTACTCAGAAAATTGAACAGGCTTCCATCTCCATAGTAGCATTTTCTGACCTGACACCCACAAATGGCCTTTTCTCCAAAAATGTTTAATTTAGAATAACTTTGCATTTTTTCTCACTGAAGGACAGTTGTTAAACCTTACTTGTAAAACTCATCATCTTGTGACTTTCTTTCATGAATAAATTTCAAAACCCTTCTTTCTATCTCTGTACTACCTGGAAACATGTCCACTGTAGCACTCATCATTTCATTAAAAATGACTCTTTACGTGTCTTTCTCCTCTTTGTACTATGAACTCTTCAGAGCACAAGTTATTCTTTACTACTTTTATGCCTGCATAATGCCTAGAATATAGGAAGTGCTTAATTTTATCTGTTGAATGAATGAATGAATGTGTGTGAGGGGGCAGGTTTCCTACACAGATGTACTTGCACATAAGTAGGTATGACTAAATATGAGTTGGCAGAGGCGGATAATGGTTTGTATACTCAGGATAATACCCTTAGGTTCCAGATGTACTTCTCTTCTTTGGGTATTGTTATATCTCTGTTGTAACCTTAATAAAGCATCAAGAAGTCGTCACATCCCATCTAAACTGTCATTATTTCCCTTTCCAAGAATTGAAAAAAAAATGATGCCTCAATTGTGCAGTATTCTATTATTTGTGTCTTTACTATTAACTGTAAATAGGCAATAAGCAAAAGTGAGAAATTTTAGCTGCTTAGCAATAAAAGGATTTTACAAATGTTATCACTGGGCTTTGTTGAAATTTCCAGAATGAATTTAAATCAGGAACAAAGAATAGTTCATTGATTAGTGGCCTCCTTTCCTGCTAAGTAAATCACTCATTTGCCTCTTGAAACCACACAATACTCCAATTAATATTCAAAGACGACTCAGTGGTAGGTTATTCCATAA
The DNA here is from genome assembly GCF_023065955.2 of Ursus arctos. NCBI lineage: Eukaryota > Metazoa > Chordata > Mammalia > Carnivora > Ursidae > Ursus > Ursus arctos. The sequence goes on along the minus strand of NW_026622952.1, from coordinate 30,442,588 downwards.
ACAAGGCATAGACAAGGCTTAACGTGCTCTACCTGTCTTTGGCAGGAAGTTTAAAGCACAACTTGAAATGTATGAAAAGACCTTGCCCAAGGCTACAAATACAAATGATTGCCTATGTGAAGTTTTTTTAATCAGGAGATTATATAACAAGATGGTAAAATTCTTGCTTGTTTAGCTGTTTGACAAAGCATTCCTGTAGGTTATTTTATTTGCAAATACTAAAAATGTCTTTCTAAATTCCCCCTGGCTCTGGTCTCATTTATTTTGACCCCTAATTCTATGGTAAATGCACCCTTCACTAAAACAGATTAAATTGCAAATCTCTTAAGTGTTGTTTTTTTCCCCCTCCAATTGGGATAATAACAGATAAGGAAGAAAATGGCAGAATTCTAATTTCAGTTTATATATCCTATTTTAAAATATTGTACTCCAAGGCATCAACTCCCTTTACAATTTTTAATGAATATATTTGGATAGAATGTGAAAAGGAAAAAAATAGTGTTTTATAATTAACATACATATACATGATATTTTATCCCTGAAAGATTGTTACGAATTATTGTCCTGTTGAGTTTAAGTGTGTTAGCTCATGTAACCAGGAATTGTCTAAAATATTTGGGAATTTTGTGATAGAAACACATATGATTTCTGTTTTGCACAAAGGTTGTTTTTTGTTCAGAGGAAAAAGTTGTGGGGCTAATGCCAATTTTAATAATCAAATATTTTGTTGAAACCAATAATTACCAAATGTTTCTATTAGCAAAGTTTTTAGAGGAGTCATTACAGTTTTCAGTCAACTATGAAATTGACGCATGATCTTCCAGTCATGTCACTGAATTTTTAGATAGGCTTCTCAATTTCACAAATAGCAAAACATAGGTGATATATTAAGATCTGATGTGATTTTCTGAGAGTGCTGACTTAACTTGATATAGAAAATGGAAACAGAATTATTTTCCATGTAGCCCTGATACTTTTCCTTCAATTTCAACACACCCCAACTTTTTCTAGGGATAATTTTGTTAGCGCTGGGGTTAAGAAAACATTTTTTAAAAATGAAATAAATAAGATAAATCACAGCAAATGCCTCTCATGGAAGTATTTCAGTGAGAAAACATAGGAGGGAAAAAGAAAACTACATGGAATAAACTTTTATTCCCAAAAGAGGAATCAGTTGACAAGAGAAATGTAAGTTTTAAACGATCACCATAAAAACAATCACCAAGAGTAAAATGAAGAAGTATATCAAAAAGTGCCTCACCTTTTGGGGTGCCTGTGTGGCTCAGTCGGTTAAGCATCCCACTATTGATTTCAGCTCAGGTCATGACTTCAGGGTTGTAGAATTGAGCGTGAAGTTGGGCTCTGCTCTCAGCAGAGAGTCTGGGGGGAGTCTGCTTGTGGATTCTCTCTCCCGCACCCTCTGGCTCCCCCCGCCCCCGCTTATGCACCCTCTCTCTAAACAAATAAACAAATAAATAAATAGAATTTTTTTTTTAAAAAGTGCCTCACATTTTAATATAATATGATTAAGCAGTAGATATTAACCATAGTTAGTATTTCAGCTGAGTTACTTTTTTACCCAATTCTCTTGTCCATATTCTCAGTTTTTATCCAAAAAGTCAAGATGGAAAAAATATTGAATTCATATAATTGGACTGTGTCTGTACTAATCATCACTTTTTCAAAAAGCTTTTTTTGCATTCAAATGTCTGCACATGTAAAATAACAATTAGAAGAAAACAACTTTGGCCAGAAGTTTTATATTTTTACAACCAAGCATCCTTTGACAGACATTGGCTAAAATGTCCCAAGCCTGTGCATCCCAATTTTTTCCCATCTGTTTTGTTTTGGAATAGGTGGTGTCCATTTAATGTAAATTAAAGGTAAGCAATACCTGGTGGTTTTCTGTGCGGAGGATCAAGCAACACTTTCTGGTCTACATCTAAATGTTTCAGAACCTTGGGGGCTCTCCAGGGCGCTGGTAGATACTATAGGGTATTCCACATGGCTGTGGGGATTAGGGGTCATCGGAGGAGTCTTAGAAAGTGCTCTTTAGAATCAGAATATAGAGAGTTAGTGCCATTAATCAGGGATAGCTAAGGAGCCGGATTAGCTTTAGAGACGGGAACAGGGTGTATTAAGGCTCTCGGGGAAAAACAAATACGGAGTACACGGAGGGTCAATAGCAGCCTGGAGAGGCTGGAACAGCGGGTTTGTAGAAATCCCAGAGGGAGTCCAGAATGGGGCTGGAGTACTAAGCAAACTACAGATATTGCAGGGCTTTGTAGACTTGAATCTTTGAAGCTACAGGAATCTACTAGAGAGATTTAAAGAGGATAGCAACATGATAACAAATTGTATGTTTTAGGATACAGACTGTAATAAAAAAAAATTGCGTTGAGGTTGGGATAAAAACGGAATGAGAGAAGTCGGAAAGGAGTCTGTTGTATTTGCCCAGCTGAGAGATTGTGATAGCTTCGAATAAGGCGATAGCAGAAGCCAGACTGAGAAATGTTAAAGAGATAATATTGACAGAACATTTTGGTCCTCTGCAGCTACTGATATCCACTGATTGAGGTGTGCTTGATAGTTCTAATCGCTTCAGATCTTGAAGACTCATTTTTATGTGCTCATATTAAAACATAATAAAATAGAGGCTTCCTTTTTAAAAATCAATGCCCATCCCCTAGTCTTTGGTTAAGTGTCATTTCTAGTTGTTCTGAACACTGAGACATTACTTCCAATTTTCAGATCTGAGTTTACATTGAACCTTTTTTCTTGTTTCTTGTTTCAATCAGAAGTTTCAAACTTGGACTCAGTTTGCTCATTGTCCCTATTTTATGACATGGATATCCAAACACCAAAGGGCCAAAATGTTTATGTTTTCTGCCTGACTTGTGCCTGTAACGATTACCATGCAAATGAAACCAAGGGCTTTAATTGTTCATAAAGCAGGTTCAGAGCTAGGGTTATTCACTTGTGTTAAGGCAATAACTGGTAAAGAAATCATCTCGCAACTGAGGATAAAGTTATTGAGAGACCCTAGCATTCTTTAAGATTGTGATAGCACCGAAAAGATATTACTGCATGCTTTAGTTTCTCCGAACCGGACACTTTGTTGCCAGGAAAGCAGTGCAGAGAAGTAGCTACACACCAGGAAGACTCCACATCATTTGTAACTATTATTACATTCTACCTTCACTGCAAACCTATGAAGAGGTTTTGATATTTTATGCACATTTGAAACCTGAGGAAAGTGGGTCACAGGAAATTTAAATAATATTCTTGATGGCATGGAGTTAATTTGGATGGTAAAACTAGAAGAACTTGTGAGAAAGCTACTTGGCATAATGTAATAAAGCCATTAAATTTTCATAAAGAGATCTCTAAACCCATCTCAAGAATCCAAATCAATGCTGTAGAATGATCTAACAGTCATCATTTCCTTATGTTAATTTCTTTCTCAAAATTACGTGCTCCTTACCTCAAGTCCCCCTTCAATTATTACCTCCCTATGCTTATTTGCTGATATGTAAAAGCAATGCAGTTCTTTCTTAAAATTTATGTATATATTTAGTAAACAGTTCATGTTCTTTGTAGAATAATCAAAAAATGCATTTAATAAAAAAGGTAAAAGGCATCCCATAATGTCAGAACTACAAAATAACCCTGTAGAATATATTCATCCTAATATTTTTATATATAAGCATATAAATGTTTAGGGTTTTTTGTTTTGTTGTATTTAGAGTTTTTGTTTGTTTTCTTTAGAAATGGGATCATGTAATAAATACCAATTCATAACATTCTTTTCCATCCAACAAAATACTGTAAACTTTATCTAGGGTTAGCAAGATGCATGTATTTACATAATTATTTAACAACTGTGTGGTTCACCCACCCAATTTCTGACAATATATTAATATTTGCTTTAGGTGAGTTCTTTGCCAGTAACTTTAGGCAAAGGTATATTATTTTACCACATAAGCTTCAAAATAAAAAAAATACCAAACCAAGGGGAGGTGTAGATCAATCATGTGGGGAAAAGTAATGCCATCAAAAATGACCATGCCCTTCCAAACCCAAATACTCAATACTTGAATTCAATAACTGCTGTTAATCCCACCCATTCAGTAGGCTAACACTTCCAACAAATAAACTTTTCCTTCCAAATTTTACTAATTGCAAAAGATTTTATTTTCTTACTCCATCTAGTCAACTCGTACTCATTCTTTGAGACCAATTTCACATGTCCATTTCCATGGCCCCACTTTTTAAACTTTCCCTGGGGGATCAGTTATTCCTCTGTATATACATTGAAACAATAAATTAGACACCTCGATCACAGACTTTATCATTCTAACATGTTAATTTCTTCCAGAAGGTTGCTTGTTCTTTTAACACCTGGCAATGTTTTATTGTGTTGCATTGGCAACACTCCTGCATTGTTTGGCATAGAAGGACAATGTGTTTATGAAGGCCAAGGATGTTCTGTCATTTCCAAGACTGATTCTTAGCCATTACACACCAATATCTTGTATGCGTTGTTACAACCTTAAAAAACTTTTATTCCCTGTAGAACTGCAATGGTTCTAAGCTCCCAAATGTTCCCCTGTATTCTCCAAGGGAACCCCAGAACTTCCATGTGATCTAGGCACTACAAGGTTAATAATGACACAAAAAAAGTCTTTAGAAACTCCCAGCTCCATTGCATGCCACAGTCTTTTCTCACGGTTCTGTGACTCTTCAACCTGACAATTTCTGAATAACAATGCTGCTCATAGATACGTCATACTACATTTCCTAATGGACTGTTAACACACAACTTAGAATAATATTTTTAGAGCTTTGAGAAGATGCATCTAGTGAGGTTTGTTGTGGCGGTAGTAGTTACAGTTTTATGTGGTTGTGTTTGGTTTGGTTTGTATGTTTTTTCCCCTGCGTTTTAGAAAACCTCACAAAATATCTTTTTCTTCTTTTTTTTTCTCCTTATTTTACTCATCTCCCCCACCCACTTCCCCTCTGGCAACCTTCACTTTGTTCTCTATAGTTAAGAGTCTGTTTCTTGGTTTGTCATTCTCTCTCTCTTTTTCCTCTTTGCTCATTTGTTTTATTTTGTTTCTTAAATTCCACATATGATTGAAATCATACAGTATTTGTCTTTCTCTGAATGGCTTATTTCACTTAGCATTGTACTCTGTAGCTCCATGCATGTCATTGCAAATGGCAAGATTTCATTCTTTTTTATGGCTGAGTAATATTCCATTGTATGAATGTACCACTCTTCTTTATCCATTCATCTATTGATGGGCACTTGGGCTCCTTCCATAATTTGGCTATTGTAAATAATGCTGCTATACACATCAGGTGCATGTATCCCCTTAAATTAGTATTTTTGTATTCTTTGGGTAAATACCCAGTAGTGCAATTACTGGATCATATGGTGGTTCTATTTTTAACTTTTTGAGGAACCTCCATACTGTTTTCTGGAGTGGCTGCACGCGTTTGCATTTCCACCCAACAGTTGTTTCTTTTGTTTTTTATTTTGGCGATTCTGACAGGTGTGAGGTGATATTTCATTGTAGTTTTGATTTGCTTTTTACTGATGATGAGTGATATTGAGCATCTATTGATGTGTCTCTTGGTCATCTGTATGTCTTCTTTGAACAAAATATTTTTTGAAAATGACAACTTTTTCTCTGACCAAGTCAACTGCTGAACTGTAATCACCTAGAAATTCTATGCACACTTAATACTGAGGAAACCTTATAAAAGTTACTTAATCTTTTGTTGGGTGGTTTCTATTACACGAGCAAATAGAGTACAAGGTATGCTGGGATTTCTTGTTCCTTTTGAACCCCTGGGCTGAATTCAGTAGTGCATGAGTAATTGGTGACTTTTGGGATATAGAAGCAGTAGGTTTGTGAATAGATATGAATTATTTTTTAGAGCACTGGAGTGTTTTGTGATCCCTTCCTTTTTTTTTTTCCTAAAGATTGTATTTATTAATTTGACAGAGAGAACGAGAGAGCACAGGCAGGGGGAAGAGCAGAGGGAGTGGGCGAAGCAGGCTCCCCACTGAGCAGGGAGCCCCATGCGGACTCAATCCTGGGATCAAGACCTGAGCGGAAGGCAGAGGCTTAGCCATCTGAGCCACCCAGGTGCCCTGTGATCCCTTTCTTAATTAGACTTTAGACTTTTAAAATTTTAGTCTTCATTAACATAAAACAAGCTGTGACCACTGTTTTTAATTATTCCTTGACACTGAAAATAATTTTGGGAATTAGTTGTATATAAACAACTAGCTTATCCAATCATACAAAAATTTTCAACTGTATGGTAGACTAGTTTCAGTTCATTGATGTTTTTATAACATTATTATAGCTATTCTTATATACGATGCTTTAAAAAAGCTCAACTGAGCTATAACTGATTTATAAATAATTATACATATTCAATGTGTACAATTTGATGAATTTGGACATATGCAAACACCAGTGATACCATCACAACAATATAACCACTATCTTAAACTTTTATTATTTCCATTGGGGTTATTTTGGTTTTTTGTTTTATCTTGTTTTCATTTGTTTGTTATTTTACTACGGTAACTTTTAAAACAGTGAGATACAGGTATGTTTTCCCATTAATAAATTTGAAATCTCAATCATCTATATCTTTATACCTACATAGAAAGCTTTATTTCATCTTGAAAATCTGAAGATAAAAGTACAATCTTTTGGAATGCCTTAGAATCTTTTTTCCTTTTAAAAACTTCTCTGAAGATACTTTCTTATAATTCACTTATCCAAGTTTGGTAATGAAGTTAAACATCATTTTCATAGTCATTAATCATTTTTATTTTCCCAGACTTAGTTTGGCTCCAGCTATTACTTGTAGAGGACTTAGAGTGGATGCAGGGAGAAGGGAGATGAAAAATAAAGTGAGATGAAAAATGAAGTGAGATTTTGACATGTGATTAGAAGAATAGAGTGGGAAGAACAGGATGGGGGTGGGGGAAGAGATAGTAACTCAAACCTTCCTTTGACGCTGTCTCACTTTTCTCCCCTATGAGATTCTATGACTGCCCTCCCCTCACTTCTTTCAGGACTACATTCATTATTTTAGAGCTTGAGTATTTTAACTCTAAAATGATTTATTTTGAGGGGCCCCTGGGTGGCTCTGTCAGTTAAGCATCTGACTCTTGATCTCAGCTCAGGTCTTGATCTCAGGGTGATGAGGTCAAGCCCTATGTTGGGCTCCACACTGGGTGTGAAGCCTACTTAAAAAAAATAAAATTGAATAAAATGATTTATTTTAAGCAGCATCTTATTTCCTAGTAATTCTTCCTAGGGAGACTCTAGTGGACACAGAGAAATTCTGTACCACAGATCTTTCTCAGGTGGAGTGTTTGATCATGGGGTGTTGATGAAATGATATTACACCTCACTTTTAAATAAAATATCGTGAACACTACATTTTATCCTTATTGATAGCAAATTCTTGAAAATGGACTATTATATTTAGCTTATGTATTGCAATTACAACTTTATTATTTATAAACTGTCTTTAATTCCTGGTGATGGATATTTATAAACACAAATTGTTTTACATCCACAAATGTTAAATATTCAGAATCGTCTTAAGAGAGAGACAATATTTCTGGCTGTCAGGAATATTAAAATCTGTAGAAAATGATATGTAAGATTTGCAAATACTAATTCTCTAGGTTCTCCTAAAGTGCACATAAGATATCAGTTTACTTTGTAGAAACAGGCTCAACAATTTTCTAAGTTCTAACTTGGTTTGCCTAAGAAAAGTGTACTGACTACGGAACACGTGTATAAATTAGTGATATCATATACTTCCACTTTGTGAACAAGTCATTATTTGCATTTTAACTGTTAAACACTAACCCTGTGTTTAAAGGCAAAGTGCAGATTCTGTTCACCTAGTGTACAGTTGGTACATAGTAGTTAACACAAATTATTTCGAATGGATAAGGATGGTTTCTTCAATCAGCCGTACATTCATCACTATGGGTACATAAAGTTTTCTTGTTAAAAATATTACTTGGGTGTTATAAGGAAATATTGAAGATTTTCCTCTCTGTGATTGTTCCTGATGATTTCTAATTGAAATGTACTATTTTATCAGAATACCTATCAGAGAGAATTCCAATCATAAAAGTGACATATTTATAAAGGTTTTAGCAGAAAAAAATAAATTATAATTGGTATTTGAATTTCCTGATTATTTTTTCCTTAGATGTTTCTGTTTTACAACTGAAGAATAATTTTCAAAATATTTGGTAGCTGGATTACAACTGGTTAAAGGCATTATTATAAAATAGCTCTTGGTAGAAGCCATGTTCTAAGTCTATTGTTAACAGACCCCAACATTTTCATAGCTGTCTTCTGGCTATCCAACCTAAGATTGAAAATCTACAGAGTTATTTTATTTACTTTCATGTAAGAAGAGTTTCATAAGCTTCCATTTTCAATCCCTATTTGTATATGATATTTCTATCTCTTTTTTTGTTTAATGAAGTATTTTTACAAGCTGTATTGTGCATTTTATTTTAATGACCTTAAAAAAAACTATCAAACTTTGTTTTTAATTTGCTTTCAGAAATACTCAAATCAGAATTTGCATTTACCAGTTCACTGTGTTGGTAATGATCAGCAGAATGAAATGGTAAATACAAGGAAATGCATCTTTTATGGTTGGATAAACCCATCAATAGGAACAACAACAAAAAAAAGCCTGCTTCTCTTTTTTTAATAAGCTTGAGAAAGCATCTGTCTTACTATAAACAATATACTTCACCAACCATGTAAGAATTTATTTCCATTGTCATGATTTAGTTAGTTGAAAAAATGGCTTTTACCAGCTTGCAAGTTACTTATTGTTCTTATTAAAGGGAGTTTTTCTTTCTAGAAGTCAATAGACTGCAGTAGATAGTAATTTTATACAGTACAGATTCTAAAACTAGTGCTTCCCTATTTCTTCAGTGCTTAAGTATCATCAACATAAAACCAGTTAAGAGAACCGATGACTTATAAAAATCCTTTCAATATATGCAGCGTGTAAAAAGACTGAGAATTTGAAATCTAGAAATAAGACTTTTTTTATTATTGTCAAAGTTGAATCAAAAGTAGTGCTAATTGCATGATGGAAAGGGAGAAGGGACTTTATTCTGCCAGCATGTGGCAAAAAGATATAAGAGAGTATAATTATGTTACCAAGAAATGAAGAAGACTTCACTCAAAAGAATTCCTTTAACCTACCTTTCAAGTAGAGATATTTTATTGATACTAATTCAAAGGTTAGGAATTCAACAAACTGGATGTTCTTATGAAAAGATTACATATTTTACCAGACAGGCAGTGATGATTACCAAAGCGTTCGATATATTTCAGTGTATGGATAGGTTACAAAGTCAGGGATGATGTGACATTTAACTACATTCTGAAGAATAGTCTTTGAATCATTGGATGAGAAAATATAGGAAATACTAAGTATGGCAATGAGCATGGAGGATTACTTGAAATATTAAGTAATCATTACATTTTGGAGGGCTATTGATAAGAGCAAAGAAGAATACAGTTTAAGGAAGGAGTAATATAAACGTGAATCATTGGGCATCTGACTTATGGACTTAAACACTTAATTATGTAGGAAATAGTACAATTGTACATTATCTTGGGTATGTAACTGCATAACAGACCATCCCAAAGAGTGACTTCAAACAAGAGCCATTTTTTTGTTTTGTTTTGTTTTGTTTTTTTGTTCACAATTCTATGGCCCTATAATTAAGGCTGTGCTCAGTTTTTGTTTTGTATTTTCTTCTTTTTGAGTCTGCCTGGGGTCATTCACATGGCTATGGTCATGGCTCTACAGGTTGATTAAGGGCACAAGCTGAGCCTTTTTTCCTCATCCTTGCTCTTATACTCCCAAGGTATCAACTGAGATTCTCATCAGGCAGCCCTGCATTCCAAGAGGGCAGTGAACTGGGGCATGACAATTCTGAAATCCTGACAGACACAAGAGGCCAGATCCCCCTCCTTTAAGGAGAGGGAATATTCCATAATGAGGATGAAATTCTTATCCTCTGGCATTGTTCCTTAATTCCTGTGTGTGTGTGTTGGTTTTTTATTTTTGCTTTTTGTTTTTTGTAGGGTTTTGTTGTTGTTGTTGTTGTTGTTGTTTTGTTTTGTTTTGTTTTGTTTTTTAACTCTTTACAAAGCATATGGATCTTTGCTTTGGATTCTAAGACTTTTTTTTCTTCATATTTGTAAGAAACAGTCTGTATTTATTTAAAGCTAAATAGCCTTCTAAGTCAGTTTCCAGTTCCTAGAGGCCTGAAGACTTGAAGTCTTCTTTTCATTTGGGAACTTTCTGTTCTCTTTTAGTTCAATTTGTAAAACTCTCTTATAAACACTAAGGTAATTCTATGTATCAGGTTATAAGTCACTTCATTAGGCCAAACTTAGACTGAGTGTTCTTTTGGAAATTGGCATCTCTCTGTTTTGGTTGATGTGTCTGGTGAGGTAGAGCAACATCCTGAATATGCTCAGAAGCCTTCCACCCAGTCGAGAATGTCTCCTGGGACCACTTTAAATCCTTCTGAGGTCTGCACTAAAACTTTTCATAGCCACAGCTTGGTTTTAATCTTTACAGAGAAATTATTTCTTACCTTGAAATTTTCTTGCAGCCTGGAGTGTCTAGTAATAAGAACAGGGTTATTTTCCAAGCTAGCCAATACAAGGACTGTCTATACTTACATTTGTTCTGTTTAAAGACTGATATTATTATTATTATTATTATTATTAATTGTTATTATTATAGTTTATCACTCACTGTACATTATAGTAAATAGAAGCACACATTGGCATATTCCACATTGTGTCTATGCATCTCCTTAGCTGGGTTGTCGTTGTTGTTTTATACTTTATTATTTGAGAGACAGAGAGAGTGCACACTTGTGCACACAAGCAGGAGAAGGAAAAAAGGAGGAGGGAGAGGGAAAGAGAGAACCTCGAGCAGACTCCATGTTTAGCATGGAGCCCAATGCTGGGCAATCTCAGGACCCAGAGACCATGACCCCAGCGGAAGCCAAGAGTCTGTTGTTTGACTGAGCCACCCAGGCATCCTCCTTCGCTGGGTTCTTTATGTAAATTACCACAGAATATAAAACACAGGTGGTCCGTTCTCTGAACTTCAAATGTCCCTTTGCCATCCTTCATCAACAATTTGGATGCCATATTAGGCTTGGCCGGTAGCATCCATTTGCCACCAATGCCAACGGCAGTGTAACAAATTTTAGATTTTTGTTATGGCAACACCCATTTCTAAGCATGAATTTCAGTATCACTTCCATCTCTGTGTAAAAATGACACAATTCTTAGCATTTTAAAACAATAACCATTGTATTTGTTGATGATCGCGTGGGATAGCAGTTTTCCTGGACACAGCTGGGTGATCCTTTCACAGTCTTACTGGGGGACATACATTAAGCTGCACTGAGTTGGTGGCTTACAATGAGGCCAGTTGATGTAGAAGCCTATGGTTGAGTCAGTCTGTCTCTACTCCATAGAATTTCATGCTACAGCAAGCTAGTCTGAGCTTCACACAGTAGTGTTATGTTTCAAAAGAGCAAAAGCAGAAGCAGCAGGGTTTCTTGAGATATAAACTCAGAAGTTGTGAAACATCACTAAGTCACAGTGTCATTCCCCAGGCAAGCTTTGGAGAATAGAGCCTTGATTTGAAGAGTGATAAAACCCTATTGCAAAAAAAAGCTTCACACAAACATCTTTGCAAGCAACCTACCAAGAGAAGTAATTTTTTTTTTTTTAAGATGCAACAGTGGGATATATGGAATTGGAAGAGAATGGAATAGAGATATGGATGTCAGTGAGAAATGAGTGCAAAAATTTGGGTGAAAAATAAATAAGCTGGACTAGGGTAGTGAGAATTTTAAAGAAAATGACAGCTTGGACGTTCAAGAAAAAAAATAAATAACAGAATTAATTGCTTGAATTAATGGAGGTATATGCCAGGTTTCAAGTATTGGAAAATGTTAGAATGTTGATGCCAACAAGGCAAATTTCAATTTAGTAGGTTTTCAGTAGAGATTATGGAGTGTGTTTAGTGTATGAAGAGGTTGAGGTATATTCAATCCCACTGACTTTGACTGAATGCTGGCTGGTTGCTTCTCCTTACCACCCTTTTCAGAACCCACAGATAAAGAAGGCTTCACCTTCTAGTATCAGAGTACTTGAATAAACATGACAAATGTATTGGATAGGATAACATGGATAAGCGGGCACAGAATTGGTAAAATTATATTACATATCCAGAGACTAAGTAGCTAATTTTGGATAGAACGTAAATTTTATTGGCACCATGGTATATCAAGGTGTGAAAATGTTACACATTCTAAGTTGACAGGGTAATTTTGTACAATTCATAGTTGTTAGAAAATTTTTGAAGACAGAAAACTTAAAGTTTTAAAGTGCGTGTGTGTGTTTAGCAGGCTGACAGAGAAATATATAAATGCGATTACATGCATCTATAAATAGGACACACGAAGTAGAGAGCTAGCAAACTTTTATAAATTTCACGAAGAAAAAGAAATCCAGTGTTCAGCACTAGTGATTCTGCTAGATACTATGTATATGACTTGATTATGTCTCAATAACTCTAATTTACCATAGTTTTTAAAGCATTTTTTTTCAAGATAAGAAAGCTGAGTATGAACAATTGACACTGATTTGTTTAGTTCAGTCAGTGTCAGAACTGAATTGGAGAGGCACCTGGGTGGCTCAGTCAGTTAAGTGTCTGCCCTCTGCTCAGGTCATGATCTCAGGGTCATGGGATCAAGCCAGAGTCAGGCTCCAGGCTCAGTGTGGAGTCTGTTTGTCCCTCTCCTCTGCCCCTCTCCCCAGCGCCCTCTGCACAGGCACACCTGCTCTCTCTCTCTCTCAAATAAATTAAAATTAATTAATTAATTAATTAATTAATAACTTGGCAAAAAAGTGACAGTTGGCTCCCAGTTCAAGCCCAAACAATATATGTCACATACTTGAAATAAATTTTGGATGGCTTTTGAATTACTGTTTTATCTAAATACATTAGAAGGTGTTTGGAAGCAGATTTTCTTCTCACCATGGCCTGCCTTGCCCCATCTTCATTCCATGAGGCTTCACAATAAGTTTCACTTAATGGCAAAAACAAAAAATACAACAAAAGAACAGCAATTAACTTCTAGTAGGGAAAATGAGCATTAGATGTTGTCTTATTAATTAATTTTAAAAATTAAATAAAAAAAAAAAGGCTTGTAAGATATCCAGAGGAAAACAGCATATTACTTACTGGGAAAAACAAAACAAAACAATACAATACAATGATTTGAATGACAGTTGTTTTGGTTTTTTTTTTTAAGATTTTATGTATTTGAGAGAGAGAAAGAGCATGAGAGGGGTACGGGTCAGAGGGAGAAGCAGACTCCCTGCTGAGCAGGGAGCCCAACATCATGGAGCTCAATCCTGGGATTCCGGGATCATGACCTGGGCCAAAGGTAAATGCTTAACTGACTAAGCCACCCAGGCACCTCTGACAGTGAATTTCTTATCAGAAACCATGGAAGTCAGAAAGAAGTGACACAATATTTTTCAAGTGCTAAAATAAAAATGAACATAAACCCGCAATCCCAAAGCCAGTGAAAATATTAGGTATGACAAGTTAGTGAAGACGTTCTCAGAGGAAGGAAAAGTAAGACAATTTGTCACAGCAGACCTCTCCCAAAGAATGGCTAAAATTCTCTAAACAGAAAGAAAATAATTTTTAAAAGAAACTTTGAAACTTCAGAAGAAAGAAAGAACATCATAAGCAAAAATATGGGACTATGCATTAGGCTTTCATTCTCCTCTTGAGTTTTTAAATTATGTTTGACAGTTGCAGCAAGGATTATAAAGCTATCTAATGGATTTCTAAATGTAAGTTGAGAAAAACTTTAAAGCAGTTATATTATAAATGGAAGAGAGTAAAGGAATTTAAGGAGAGCAAAAGTTTCTATACTTCTTTCCAGCTGGTGAAGTGAAGACACTAGTGGACCGTAAGAAGTTATGTAAGTATAATGTAATACTTAGAGCAAACAGTAAAAAGCTGTACAAAGAATTACAATCAGGCACACTACAGTAAATGTTCAAACAACCTACAGAAAGTTAGGGAAAAGCAAGAGAAGTGAAAGGGAAAGAGAACAACACCAACAAAAAACTAAAATGGCGTACTTAAGTTCTAGCAAATCAGTGATTACTTTATTAGTCAGTGATTGGCAGAATGGATTAGTAAACACGCCTTTATTATGCTGTGTAGAAGAAACTTCAAATGTAATGATATAAGCAGGTTGAGAGTAAAAGGATGGAAAATGATATATCATGAAAATTTTAATAAGAAAAAACAGGAGTGACTGTTAATATTAAATAAGCCTCAATTTAATTAATATTAACTAGACCACAGAGCAAAGATTTTACCAAAGTGAGTAAGGGGCATTATATAATGACAAAGTGTAAATACAGAAGAAAATCACTAATCCTAAATGTGTATACACTAAACACAAGAACCGGAAATTATGTGAAGCAAAACTGATAGAGCTAAAAGGAGAAACAGAAAAAGCCACATTTGTGGTTAGAGACCGCCACACCGATCTCTCCACAACTGATGGAAGAACTAGAAAGAAAATTGGCAAAAATACAAAAGAACTCCAAAATATCATCAACCAACAGAACCTGCTCTTCTAATACAGATGTGTAGTATACTACACCAAAACACAGCAGAGCACAGATCCTTTTCAAGTGCCAAACAAATATATCAAGACAGACTGTAATCTGAACAAGAAGGTAAGCCTCAATACATTCAGCAGAAATGAAATCATGCAGAGGATGTCCTCCAACGACAGTGAAATCAAACTAGAAAACAAAGCAAAAAGATAACAAGAAAATCTCCAAACACCTGGAAACTACACATTTCTTAATAACCCATGAGTCAAAGAGGGAGGGTCAGGGAAATGACAAATCCATTGAACTGAAAGAAAATAGAAACTCAACATATTAAGATTTACAAAATACAGCTAAAGCATTGGTGAGAGAAAAATTGCTAGCACTAAATTCATATTTGAAAGTGAAAAATGTCAATCATTTGAGATCCCACTACAAGAATAAGAAAAGGATTAGGTTATAATAATAGAGACCTAATACGAATTGGTGAGAGAAAAACACTGACATACATGAGCAGGGTTACAAGCAGATAATTTTCTGTAGATCAGAATCTAATGACCACTATACATACAGAAAAAATGTGCATCCTCACAGCAGTAATTAAATAAATACAAATTAAGAGAAAATACAATTTGTTAAGCTAATGAAATGAAGGAAGATTAAAAAAATTGATTTGAAGAAACACAGAGATGTTGGAAAAACATACTTATTATTGTCTTTTATCTGATGAAATGGACATTAAAATGCTTATTATAAATTTGACACTAACTTTCAAAATGAATTTGACAATCTCTATAAAAAGCTGGGAAATATCTATACTTCTTAGCATAATATGTGTTCTTCCAAGCATCTTAATGAAATAACCTAAGTGTAGCAGAGCTTTACATGTAACTGTATTAATCATAGTGCTATTTATAATAATAATAAGAGCTAATATATATTGATGGTTTAATATGGGCAAGACTTTACCATAAACCTTTATATGTTGTGGAAAGACGGTTAATGATCCTCAAAGGCATTTTGAACACATGACTTGTGACAACAGAGAAGCATTACAAAATGAGATAGTCTGGTTTCTGAAGGTAATAGAAGAAACTTACAGTGATACATGTCAGCTTTGATGTGAGTGGGAAATACATTTTTCTTCTGCAAAGCCAACGCAATTTGGGTTGGTGTGTTATTCTAGCATAATTTTGCCAGACCAATACAGTATACCAACTCATATAGTCCATCAGAAAACCCTAAGAGGTAGGTACAATCATTTCTTCATGTTGCATTTGAGGATATTAAGATATCCTGTGATTTAAAAAGATGGTCAATGGCACTCAACTAGAAGAAAAATCATATCCAAGGAACTGGCTTTAAAGAGAGTCTTAACTATTATAACAATTACTACTGTTGAGAACATTTCAGGTTCAATGGATTAAGGAATTAATACATAATCAATGTCTATTCTATGTGGTGGAATCTTAAGCAACCATTAGAACAATTTCTCTAATTGGTTTTGATAAATTTTGAAAAAAAATTAAATTAAAAATCTAATCAAAAAGACAGATGTACACTGTATAAAAACTTTGTAAACTATAACTAAAAGTGAAGTTCTAGGCTTAGTAAAAACATATAATAATATAAATTGAAATTACTCCTGCTATAAATACCTAGCAAAGAAAGTTAATATATAATAAACATTGTTTTGAATGCATATCTGAGCTTACAAAAAAGGAAAGTTATGAGCCGGAAATAAAGAGAACTGCTCATCTACAAAGTGGGGCCATTAGCAAGGCTGTCACTGCTGAGTTGATGTGATTAATCACCAAGAGCCTTCGGTATTAATGCCCACATAAGAAGTGATGGGACATGTGTCTCCAAGTCAGGGGTTTGAACTGAGAGATGCCTCCGGAGCCAGGAATCTTAAAGGAGTAAATCTTACTGGACCAGTAGAAAAAAAACAAAACAAACCAACAAAAAACAAACCTGAAAAACTCATCTTTCAGCAATGATAGAATAAATGTCTACCTCAAACATGACCAACAAAATAAGTTGCTCCTAAATATATGAAAGTTTAAACTTGTACTTCACGTGGAAAGTGGTTAGGAATTTATACCATATTTGTGTGCTGAAAATCTCATGATGCAAAAATCACACAACATAGAACAGGTTGGTGATACTCTTGCAGCTACAAAGAAATACAGGCAAATGCTCTGGAGGGATGCTCCCTCCACGTAGGAGAGGAAGGATTCTCACAATTGCTGTGGATTATGCAAATTTCAGGCCACACATAAAAACCAACAAAACAAAACAAAACACGGACAAATCACATGCAGAAATAAACTTCCACGAGCAAGAATCAGCAGATACATTATGATCATGATAGTTTTCACATGTTATAAAATTCAAGAACAAGGTACTGTGAAAGAAGAACAGACACTTTTGAAAAATGGAAATTGCACAAATAGAATGAAATAGCCATTGAAGCAAAAAGAGAACTCATATAAATTAAACAGTGGATGAAACGCATTTAATGAGAGAATTAGTGGATTTGTAGAATGATAGACGGAAATCACTAAAAATGTAGTGTAAGGATTGAGATGCAGAAAAGAGTCTTTTATAGATCTTACTGAATTTCCAGACATAGGCAAAGGAGTCACACAAAAACAGTTAAGATAATGGCCCATTTTTGTGTGGTAGAATGTGATAAATAACTTCTAGGATCCAACATGCTCCACCTATCCTTAGCAAGAAAAGAAAGAGTGCACAAACAGCTAGATACAGCACAGTAATGTTACAAAATACCAAAGAATTGAAGTTTAAGGACATGCAATTGCATTCATAACAGACTCTTGAAGAAGGCATGTTGAGGAAATTCTGGGATAAGATATATCTTAACGTACAATTCTATAAACCCATCTAAACTAAAATTCAAGTAAAAGGCTTAAAACGGGGTGGGGGAGACCTAAGAGGATTTGCCATTAACAGAGCCTCATCAGAGAGATAATTAAAATGTACTGGGGTGCCCAGGTGGCTCAGTAGGTTGGGTGACCGACTCTTGGTTTTGGCTCAGGTCATGTTCCTGGGATCTAGCTGCGTGACAGGCTCCCCACTCAGCAGAGAGTCTGCTTGTAATTC
Organism: Ursus arctos; assembly: GCF_023065955.2. Classification (NCBI taxonomy): domain Eukaryota; kingdom Metazoa; phylum Chordata; class Mammalia; order Carnivora; family Ursidae; genus Ursus; species Ursus arctos. Next base: position 30,424,685 of record NW_026622952.1, on the reverse strand, counting down.
TCTCTCTCCTTCTTCCTCTGCCCTTCCCCATGTGTGCACACATTCTTCCTGTCTCTTTCTTTCTAAAATAAAGAAATCTAAAAAAAAAAAAAATGTACTTAGAAACAGGGAAGTTGAACCCAGGGCAGGTGAAAAAGATTGAATTTAAGAAGAAATTGTGAATAGAGGAAGTGATACATTTGAGGGCAGATCTAACAAGCAAAAGTGATATAAACACCACCTCCGTATCAATAGTGACTCATTTAGGGGGTCATAGAAACAAGAGGATTATAAGGTATTACCTTAAAGTAACATACAAGAAATGAGGAGAGGGTAATTGATATTTAAGCTTACCAAGTTCTGCAGCATTTCAAGGAGGACAGACATACTATAATCAGTGGATTTTGTTATCAAGTTATCATTTAGAAACAGAATATTGAATGGGACATCAGTGTGGAGCCTAGCCTTCCAGCATTTGTCATGGCAAGCACCAGTGTTTCCTAGGGGTAAAATTAGTGGTGCAAAAAGTTGCTAGTTTGGCCTACTTATGGCTTCCCCACAGGATAGCACAGAGACAAGAGCTGTCCCCAGAAACTCCCCCTGTCCCTGCACCAGAAGGGCTCATGGGCAAACATAGTATCTGTCAGAGAGAGCACCACTAATGGCAGAGTGAAACATCCCATGACCTTCCCATAAATTTCTGGCATGACCAAGGGCACTTTTAGCTAAAGAAACTGCAAGCACCTCTGGATAAGCAGCTGTGTTTATGTATTTACCTCTCCTGCCTTCTTTGTGTGCTCTGATTTTATGGAGTCAGAGATAGAGGAGAAGGAGACTAAGAAAGGGCCTATGAATACCATAAACTCCTATTCTACCATTCTCTCACTGTGGTGTTTGAGACAGGTGAGTGGAGAATAATTGGGTTTGACACAAGATCAAAGCTTTAATTTAGACCGAATGGGTTTCTAACACTTGAAAGTGAATGGGTAACTCTCTAAAAGATATAACTGAAATTCATAAGGAAATTATGGATTCATCCCAAATGACCTCTTAGTTGAGGAAGGCACTTATTACATGGGATGTTTGAAGGATCAAAGGGAGGAACTTTCATTCATGTACACAAGGAGACATGATCAGGGGTCTGGAGTCTTGATGAAATGGAATACTCTGAGAGTTAAAATATATGCAGTTTAAGGAATAATGTTTAACTTTGTAATCTTAAAAATAATATTTAGCAAATCAATCAAGTTGCAAAAGGATACATGCAGAATACCATTCACATAAAAACTTAAGTACAAAATTGTACACACGCACACATAAGTAATTCTTGGTAATATGGACAAAAACATTACATGTCTAATATAACATCAACTCCAAAATTTAGCTATTTGTATTATTTTCTTTAGCATTTTGTTAATATTCACACAAAAAAGTAATAATAATAATTTAATATATGCATTTTTCACAGTATAAAGTGAATTGAAATTCATGATAGTGGCTTACATATAGTTCTACCTAATGATATTAGAAAATGTCTTAATTCTGTCTACAACACAAGATAGGTTTTGCAATCTAATTCATTTTTAATAACAGAGCAGTGCATCCATCTATGGCCCATTCCTTCATGCATAGTAGGAGATGGTGATCGTCGTACGCCATTAATTTAAGTATTTATCAATTGGGTGAATGTAATTACCCTAAAACATTACTTATTTACCCTTAACTTTGTTAAAATCAATGTCATATATATTTATAATCTTTTTATCCAAAAGAACTTGTTGATAATACAGCCCACTCAAACAAATCACTTAAGATCCAAAAAGGTATCTTAAATACTACATTTTTGAGATAAATTATCAAACTTGATACCTTCCTAAATTTCATACATGCTGAAGTTTATATTATCAAAGTTTTTAGGTAAGAATTTCTTTTCCTTCCATATTGTGGAAACTGATTTTCATTCTTACTTAGACCTTTAGAATGAGCTTGAGGTCAGCTCAAGCTACCTTGAGGTAACTTGATAAATGGAGTAGTGTCCTTTGTATTTTAATGGTGACATAGGATCATAAATATTTAAAATTTCAAGAGAATGAAAAATATAATCCAATTGTCTTAAATATAATAGAATTGATTCAAGAAGGAAAATTGATTAAAAAATTGCTACAGCGGGGCGCCTGGGTGGCACAGCGGTTAAGCGTCTGCCTTCGGCTCAGGGCGTGATCCCAGCGTTCTGGGATCGAGCCCCACATCAGGCTCCTCCGCTATGAGCCTGCTTCTTCCTCTCCCACTCCCCCTGCTTGTGTTCCCTCTCTCACTGGCTGTCTCTATCTCTGTCAAATAAATAAATAAAATCTTTAAAAAAAATTGCTACAGAAAATTAACAAGTGTTTTCCTCATAAATGGCAGCCCTTATGCATTTCATTAATAGTATATCTGTAGGAGATGAAGATTCTGGAAGCCAACAAAAAAAATATAATTTTATGAAATGGCTCAGTGACTGCCTTTAACCAAGGTCAAACTTCCCTGAAAATTTGAAGACCTGAAATTCCGAAGTTCATAAATTTCAAGATTCATTTACTCCTGACAATAAGCCACCTCTTAGTTCAAAGGGAAAAAAAATACATAATACATTTAAGAACTGAGGAAGAAAGCTCAATTGAGTATTTAACTTTATACAGCTTTTTAAAATGAAAAATTTTTATGACTTAAGTGCAAGCTAGTAAAAAAAAATCATAAATTAATTTTTCTTTACCATAGACTTGGAGCTTTAAATGAAAGTTGAAAGTGGTCATAAAATGTTCTATTGGTTTCATACTTTCCAAAGCACTAAAGTAAAAAAATATATATATTAGCAATAGTGTATAAATCCAACCATGGACTTCAGTTGAAGAGAATGAAATATGAACATTAATGCAATGTTTATAGGATAACAATAAATCTTTTGAAAGAATCGTAATGCAGAAACTTACTTTTCTTATTTTTATTAAAATTATAAATTTTGTTCATTTTAATATGTTTTTAGTATGTTATCATCTCATTGCATTTATAACAATTCACTTAAACAATCACAGAATCCTTTTCTTCCAATGATGAGCTGACAGATTGTCTATATTGTTTTGTCTGCATTGATTGATTTCTACCTAAATAGTATATCATGGGAGATCTTGCCTGAAGATGTTGGAAAGGAGTATGTTGATTCCAAGTGGTTTTATGAGAATATGTGTGAAAAGACTTAGTTCTTCTCAAGTGAAATTAATCATGAAAGATAAGAACAATTTTATCCCTATAAATTGAATGCCTGATAAAATTGGCCTAATGTATTATTTTGGCATTAATTCCAGTCACACAATTTGTAAAATTTGAGGACTATAATCTCTTCTTTCCTCTCTCCTTCTATTTATGTCCCTCTGTCATTCCCTTAGCCTAATAGTTCTTCCTCAAGAAACAAAATTGTGAGATGCCCGGTATAGAGAAAAATGATCAATCTCATACAATTTTGAGTCCAAATGCCCTAAGCCTTTGTGTATCTTTTGACTCCAAAATTTTACTTCTAAAAAATTAGAATAAGAACATAATCATGGAGGTGGCTAAGATTTTGTGCCCAAGGGGCGCCTGGGTGGCACAGGGGTTAAGCGTCTGCCTTTGGCTCAGGGCGTGATCCCGGCATTATGGGATCGAGCCCCACATCAGGCTCTTCCACTATGAGCCTGCTTCTTCCTCTCCCACTCCCCCTGCCTGTGTTCCCTCTCTCGCTGGCTGTCTCTATCTCTGTCGAATAAATAAATAAAATCTTAAAAAAGAAAAAAAGATTTTGTGCCCAAGTTTTTCTGTTTCATTGAGGAAATTGCCAACAATCAATAAGGAATTATTTAACAAATTATTTAAACAAATTGTAGTATATCCAGGTAATGGGATTCATTGGCTTTGCAACTATTACAAATATCATAGATGTCTATCTACTAACATGGGAAGATATTAATGGTATTTTTTAAATTGGCAATAATTAAGATCATTATGTAGAACAAAGATGCTCTTTAATAGGGGAATGGAAAAGCACATATCAGTACAATGGAATACTACCCAGCAATAAAGGGAACAGTTCATCAATTCATACAACAAGAAGAATGAATCTTGAATATGCTTTGCTAAGTGAACAAAGCCAGAAACAAAAGATTCTATACCGTGTATGTCCATTTATATAACTATTTAGAAAAGGCAGCGCATGATGAAAAGCAAGAAATATGCCTGTGAGATGGGTTTTGCATCCTTCCTTCAGTTAGGTAAAGAGCATGTCTAGTCACTAGCTCTAGGACGACCTTTCTACCTTATTTAGTTGGATCCAAATTCAGCTTCATTCAGTCTTTGTTTCAACCCTGGCTACCTGCAAATGTAAAACTGAGAAATAAACGCTCACATGACATTGAGATTACATATGAGATGCATGGTAGTAACTGTGGTGATTTGTTATAGAGCAGTATCAAAATGATAAAGTTTGACTACATAAATATATGGTTAAAATCAATACAAAATACATTAAAAATAAATAAGACATGAGAATATATTTCTGGCAAACACAATATATGGTAGTCTTATCTGTAATATACAGAGAGCCCCTATGTGTGGAATAGCATTAAAATCATCAAAATGGACAACAGTTCATTAAAGGAGTTCATAAAGGATGTACAAAATAAGAATATATTACAGTATTTGTAGCTCTTTAAAGGTAAATTCAGACAAGAAGAAACCATTTTCTGCATATTTCATGATTTTATTCTATTTGTAGCATGAAACTGTTAGGAATAACAAAAACCTATATATGTAAATGAGGTGACTGAATGGCTGTTAACAGATGCTACATCTATACATCTATTAAATAATTAGTTAAAATTTTATATATAAATATATATGAAGTTCTAAGATATATATATAATGTAAGATGTATGTATGTAGTACGATATATATGTAAATTTAATTGCAAAAGGCAGGTTGCAAATACACATATATACATACAAACATATATTTATACATAATATATGGATATGTGTTTTTAAATTACATGTATTTTTTAATGTCAACTATTTTTTTATAATGTTTTTTTATTATATTATGTTAGTCACCATACAGTACATCCCTGGTTTCTGATGTAAAGTTCGATGATTCATCAGTTGCGTATAACACCCAGTGCACCATGCAATACGTGCCCTCCTTACTACCCATCACCAGCCTATCCCATTCCCCCACCCCCCTCCCCTCTGAAGCCCTCAGTTTGTTAACTATTTTTAAAGGAAATCTATACACAGAAAAAAAGACTAGGATGGATTGTGTCAGCATGTAAGAAAATTTTCAGTCATTGGTTATTAAAATTTGTGTTGTATGTTCTTAAAAATTGTGGAGGATCCGGGGGGCACCTGGCTGGCTCAGTTGGTGTAGCATGCTACTCTTAATTTGGAGGTGGTGAGTTCAAGCCCCATGTTGGGCATGGAGCCTACTTAAGGAAATTATGGAGGATCCCAAAAAGCTTTCATTTACGTTGAACATAACTATTCATATTTATTGTATTATAAATTTAAACAGATAACTTTTTAAAATATAAGAATACACAGACACACTTTACACTATCTGTCGGAGCAATGACATACATGTAATGTAACCTCTGCAACAGAGAAGCCATAAAAGAACGAGAAGGAAAAGGCGAATATTGGCTTAGTATTATTATGAAAACAGTTGCAATCTAACTGACCCCTTGAAAGTATCTTGGGGATCCTAAGCATCCTAACCACCCATGTGTTTACTGTTTAGATTGTGTCATTAGTGTGAATTTAATTTTTATTCTTTTTTTTTTTCATTTTAAGAACAATGTAGTTTAATTATATATGTATTATTTTAAAATTGGAAAAATTGAGCCAATTGTTAAAATGACAAAAAATTCACTAGAAAAGTTGTCTCTGGTCAAATTTTCTCATATTCTGCATATGATGCTAGAATATTTTTTCTTATGTTTTATTCTTTCCCTCCCTTTTGTCCTTCCTTTCTCCCTCCTGCCCTTTGACACTCCAAACTTTCCTTTTCTTTCTCTTTTTCTTTTATACAAAACAAACGACTATTACACACCATATTTATTGTTATATATTTAAAAGAAAGTGAGCGATTGCCTGTTGCTAGAAACTCATAATTTAATGGAAAGTAATACATAAATCCTGTAATTACGATTGTCTTTACTTCTAGTCCCACACTTGTAGACCCAGATTTGGATTTCTTTTCCTATACATTCTCTAAATTATCTAGAGCCTTATCTTCCCAAATATTTCCTCAATCTTTAATGCCCAGTTCAAACCCTGCACTACGAAGGAGAATTCTCTAAGATTTCTAGCATGCAAAGCTATGTCCCTTCTTCACAAGTCAATGGGAGATCTTCAACCATCACACTCATGCTTCTCTTCTCTTCCCAGATACATTTAAGGAACTAAAGTCAGCAAATGTGTTTTATAGTTGGTTTTATTCTCCAGAGTATTATGTATCTTTCTCAATATTTACTTGGTGCTCACTAAAGAGCTTATCAATTGCTTATGTGTCTGATACTTTAGAAAAAAGACAACTGTCATACATTGATAAATGATGACATTATATTCATTGGCAGGAAATAAAAGCCTTTATTGTCTTTAAAATGAAATGACAAAGTGTCTTGAATAAAATTTTTTATTAGGATATAAAGCGCAAATTGATGTTAGTGTAGACGCAATCTCAAAGGTTATTCAAATATGATTTCACTAAGAGGTGTGTTTATACATTATAATGAATAAGAAGGTATATGGAGAATTTTAGAAATTAAGCCTGGAAATGTCTTCAGCAGTTACCTTTTCTTCTTTGTCTGGCAGAAGTCCTTCTTTAATTTTAAAACAAAACATTGTGTGTTTACTCATAATCATAGTTTCATCTGCTGACTTCTTTCAAAAAGATATTATTAATATACTTTTATGTAACAGACCAATGTTGTCATAGGGGCCAGAAATAATTCTCATATATAAACAAATTGGAATATTGTCAATTTCTTATAAAAAATACATATTTTAATTGCATAATTTATTAATTATAGTGAACCATTTAAATGTAAGAATAAATAGCAAGACTCATCTATAATGTTTTGTGAGCATTACTATTATTGACTTTTTATTGCATTTCATTAATATATATGTAAATTTATATACCTCTGGCTATCTGTTCTACCTATATTATAACTACATATATATGTGTATATGTATATAGAAAGGGAGAATGTGTTATAGATATAATTTGAATGTTTTTAGATAATGTCTACAGCATAACATGCTACTTTTTTATAATTTGAGAAACAAAATTATATATTTTTCTGGTGATAATTTGAATCTCTTTTCTAATTTTATTTGGGCATTTCTAATATTTTACCTAGTTATTAGTAGTTTTTCTTTTGTTCCTTTGTGGATTTTTTATTGTCATGTCCTTTGATTTTATTGATAGACATTTGATGATATTTTTAGATAGAAATTTAATAGATAGACATTTGATGGTATTTTTATTGACTAGTATAGACAGTATTTTGCATCAGCACCAGTGGTTATAAGTTTGGATTGACAAACAGTTCACATCTACGATGTGTCTTTTATGTCCATGCCAGAATTTCTCTGAAATATAAACCCAGGAGCAGAATCACTGGATCGAATCATGTGCATATACCTTACTGGACTAAATGGTGCCAGATGCATTCATATTTGTAGTAAAATTTCTCTAGTATATGTCATGTATGTGAATATAAGTAGAAATCTGTATGTATGTTTGCAGTCTTCAGGAATTTCAACACGAGTTTCTGATAAATTCACCTTTTATTGTGTTCCAGATTAGTCAATATCACATAAGAAAAGTAAAACCAATCTGGTCTAAATTAAAAAATTCAGTTGGCTATTTTATTTTGGTAAAAATTTTCCAATGTCTTTGTATTTAAGATTTATTTTATTTTTCATATATTATTTATAAAGTTTTCTTTATTCCTGTTGTCATTTTGATAAATTTCTTTTGCCTTGCTCTGTTTTGTTTAATATGCTTCATTAACGACTTGAAATGTAGTTTAGCTCATTTATTTTCATAGTTTTGTGCTATAGGCCATTATTTTACATGAAAGACCATCATTTATTAAATACACTTACAAGATTAAAAGTTCAAATATATAGTATTTCATGTTTACTAATTGCATGATTGATTTTATTGTTATATTAATTTTTTCTGTCAGAGAAGTGCTAAATTATTCACCATAATTACAAACAGGTTTACCCAGAAGAGTCCTGGTTTACTGCTATTTTTCTGGGTAAAATTGTTAATAATATTTTCATTCTTAAAATATCAATTTGGATCACAAATTATAAGTTCATTATAACAAAAATATTTTCTATTGATCTATTCTGTTGTATTTAAGAGTTTCTTTATATGAAATAATATAATAATGCTACATTATGAAAAATAATAATAGGCAGTAGGTGCTGCTTGGGAAAGTTACAGGAAGTCTAATACCCACAGACGCCTGGAGCAAGAGTTTGCAGGTGTAGACACAGACAGTAGACCATCTAAGCCCATATGGAGCTATGGTGAGACTCTTAAAGATTAAGACACTTAAAAGCAACCATGTAGAAGAGAATATCAAAAAGCCACACACACACCCAAATAAGATACATGCTCAGGAATGACTTAAGAACTTATTATTAAATATAACCACATGTTGTATATTAGAGCTCAGAACTTTTATTCATCTTAAAACTACATCCTCATAATTTATTCATTTTATCAGTAGAAATTTGTACTCTTTGACCAACACCTCCTCATTTCCCCCAGCCCCAACCCCGTTCCCCAGTGCTTAGTAATCACCATTCTGCTCTCCTTTTCTATGAGTACTGCTTTTTTACATTCCACATATAAGTGATATCATACAGGATTTGTCCTTGGTCTGGTTTATTTTATCTAGCATAACACCCTAAAATTCTATCCATATTGTTGTAATGGCAGGATTTCCTTCTTTCTCATTTTTGAACAATATAAAATATATATTCTTTTTCCATTCATCCACAGACAACAGTTTATTTCATATGTTGACTGTCGTGAATTATACTGCAATAGACATGGAAATGTAGATATACTTTTGAGATCCTGTTTTTGTTTCCTTTTGATATGTACCCAGAAGTGGAATTGGTGGATCGTATGGTAGTTAAATTTTTTAATTTTTTGTGGTACCACCATAGGGTTTTTCATAATGGTTGCACCAGTTTACATTCCCAAACACAGCGAACAAGAGTTCCCTTTTCTCCACATCTTCAGTAACACTTGTTATTTCTTGTGTTTTTGATATTAGCCATTCTAGTAGGTGTGAGGTGATATCTCATTGTGGTGTTGATTTGAATGTCTATGATGGTTAGTGAGGTTCATCTCTTCATGTACCAGTGGCCTTTTGCTTGTCTTCTTTGGAAAAATGTCTTTTTAGGTCCTCTGCCATTTTTAAATTGGACTCTTCATTTGTATGAATTATTATATATTTTCATTTATTTGGAGTTTTTATATATCTTAAATATTAACCCCTTATTAGATATATTATTTGCAAATATTTTCTCCCATTCTGTAGATTGCCTTTTTTTGTTGTTGATTTTCTGTTCTTTTTAGGTAGATGTCAATTTTTATGAGCTCGTGCATTATATTGGCATAAATAAGAGGATATTATGTAATTCAAAGTTGAGTTTAAAAATAACCTAATATTCTTCACAGTTTTTAAAATTATTATTTTCTCAGACTATATATTGCTGCATTAAATATTTATTGCTGCAATCTCAAAATCCTCAATTTGTAATTTTCAGTTGTCTGAATCTTTTAAAAAATTTTATCTCTCACACAAATCCTATTTTTAAAATACTTTTTTCTAATTTTAACAGAAAACATAATTATTCTTATTGGATTATTCCTACTTAATCAAATATATTCTGTAGATTCAATACTTTCAAGAAGATGGTACATTTAAAAGTTTCAATTAAAATAAGTTATTAAAAATATGCTTACAGGATTAAACAGAACTGATATTCACTCATTTTGAGGATTCTTGGAAAATATATTTGCATACTACTGAGTAACAACATATTTGACTACTCCTATATTAAACCCTGTGAGAAATAAGAAAATATTTACTACATTATTCCTGATCTCAAGTAGTACACTGTAAAGTTTGTTAAATAGTACAAGTAAAATTCTTGAAAAAAAAAAAGTGTGGTGCCAGGATGGCTCAGTTGGTCAAGCGTCTGCCTTCTGCTCCTCTGGTCATGATCCCAGGGTCCTGGGATCAAGCCCCGCGGCAGGCTCCTTGTTCAGCAGGGAACCTGCTTCTCCCTCTCCTCCCTGCTCGGTATCTCTGTCTCTCTCTCAAATAAATAAATAATAAAAATAAATTTTTTAAAAAAGTAAGAAACCAATAATTCCTTACAAAGTTTGCCAACATGGCATATACTCTTTTGTGGGCTGCCAACTTGAGTAATAGTTAACAGGGAGCAACTCCAGTTATCCACCAAAATTATAACATTGATGTGAGAAAATATAGTAATTAATATTAACCTGTTTTTACTATCTTCTAAACTCTAGCTTTGGGCACTTTCACACCATTTCATGAAATTGTGCTTATGAGTCCATTTTTCTAAGGTATTAAAGCTAAGAGTACTTAAATAAATTACCCATATTCTTCAGCTATTTGTTTAAACAGAGCTCTGACTCCAGGGTCCAAGATCTTTTCATGCGGCCATTATAATTTGGGCACCTTTGTGAAGACAGTAAAAAGCACAGAATATTGGCAGAAAATGAACTGGGGAGAAGGGGGAAATACACACACACAAACACGTACAAATACACATGCTGACTCTAAAATACACTTTTATTTGAATTATAAAAAAATAACACTAGAGAAAGAAAGGAGGAGTGACATGGTTACAAAAATTTACTTATGAATGTCCTAACCATCTATGGTCTGTGAAAATATGAAATTCCTTAAGTTAAACAATACAATTTATTTGCAATCTAAAGAAACCCTCTTTCCAGATTGCTCTTTCAGACATCTTCTTATTGTCTAACAATTTGCAATATAGGCAGAGACTGTAAAACTGTATCTACTTTGAAAAGCAAAATATTTCAATAGAGCAATGCATATTACTCGGGCTTCAACTTCAGCCTAAGTCATCTCAATGGGAATTGGCAGACAAAACAATGTTAATATTCTCAAGTGTTACCATGCTGTGTCTGCTTTCTCATTCACATAGAACTCATTCATCTTCTTGCATGGGGATGGGTTTATGACTTTTAAAATGCATGTATGGATTATTAGCATAATTTTCATTGGTAGTGTTCAGTGCGTTTTAACATGGTAAGTAATAAAAAAAACAAGAAAATAAGCAAATGGTAGTCATTCATATTCAGATATTGAAGAATGACAGAGTTCTAACCAATGACTATAATAGAAAGAGACATCTTGCTGCTCATTTCTATTTTGCTGCAAAAACAAAGTACACTTTACTTGAATGATAGTGGAAATTGCTATGATATCAGTGCTTTCATATTGTGGAGTTCAAAGACTTAAATAACTGTATTAAATACAATTGCAGGTAATCCTTTCAAGCATTCCCTTTTAAAAGTTCTGAGAATAATTGATTTACACTTCAAGGAAATATACAGATAAGAGTGCAGATTTTATACCAAAAGTGTATTTTCAGAATTATGTCAAAAACTCCCCCCCCAATACCATATCTTCTTTCATACTTCTACTAATTATTAAGGATACTTTTCAATTGCAACTGCTGATTATTCAGTAATCACCCTGCCAACCACACAATTGCCACAAAATGCATCCTAAGCACTTCCTTCTAGAAACTGATAACTTAATACAGATATTAATGTCAATCAGCACATAAAAGAAACTGAAACAGTAAAATTAAACATTAATACATCACAAGGTTGGTGGGGACAGATTTAAATATGAAATTTGAGTGTTGACTAAAAAAATGGCATGATGGAATAGAGAAAACATAGGATCAATAACTAATTTGTTATACTCCTCTGTGTTTTAATGATACGTTTTAGTGATACATGTTTTATAAAATGAAACAATGTTATAATGCTATATGAACATCTTGTCAATATATAACTAAATGGCAAATTATTAAATATATATTACAATTTCAAAGATGGAAGTTTATGGAATAAAATTAACATATACTGTTTCAAACTATACACTGTTTATATCTACATTGCATGGACAGACATGATTGTTCTTTATTCATACTTCTATAAATTTTCCAAATTTTATCTTTGACACTTCCTTTATTTTATAAAAATAAGTTAAAATATTGATGTATTAGAAATAAGTTCTATTTTCAGCATTTACTTTGTAAGTTTGAAATATGCTAACAGAAAACTAAGATGAATATACAAGCAGTGTCTTTCACAAAAAAAGAATTCTTGAACTTCTGTGACTTCTAGATTGCTTAAAATAATTAGAAACCATTAACTTTCTTTTTTACTTAATATATAGGGATATACATATATGTACATGTGTGTTTTCTGAACATATAATCAAATGTCAATATTGGCATTTCAAATATTTTGAACATTTACTCTTGAGAAAAATTGGTGTATCCTTCATTCTTCAAAAGAGTGATTCATAAAACTAACTTCAAAGACTGTCATGGAAATTTGAACAAAAATCATAACTTAAAATCAGAATGTACACATTACTGGGAAATGGATGTTATTTTCTCATTTCCTTCAGTTGATTATAGCTCTGATTACTTTAAAATTTTGTTCTAGGCTGACTCCTAATATCTAAATTAGTGACAACTAACAAGCCAATATGACGTCCATTTTTCCCTTAATTTTATTTCTATTAGATGTATGAATGATTGGCTAACTGCTGATCCATGTTTAAAACTCACTGGTGGTATTTCTAAAAAAATGGTAACAATATTTTAATATGTCATTCACTAATGATTAATACAGGAAGTTTTAAGGTAGGAAAAATAAATACTGGGCACCTGAGATCAATATAAAATGTAAGATGTTAACTAAACCAAAAGACCTACAGTGACCAGGTTAGTGGTACTGAAGACAGTTTGCTTCCTTCATATCTGGATCTGGATAAGCTTCACTTATTTACCGAAGGGTAAAATATTAAAATGTGGTTATGTAAGATAAATTGTATGTTTTTTTTAACCTGCATGAGCATTTGTTATAATCAAAGACTATTTACACAATGGTTAAATAACATGTAAATCTAGAAATCAGACTTATTAGTCATCACATTTTAACTCATGAGACTATTATTGATGATATCCAAACTGTAAAACTTCCATTAGATGCCATATGAGTGTGTGCACACACATATACATGTACAGAGACTTGGAATTTACTGTGTGTAGGACTTTTTATAGGCAATAAGCAATAATAATGTTAATTAAGTGTCCACTCAGATTTAGAGAGATACAAATCATTTTAGAAAGATATAAAACTTAAGATGCTTGGCCAACATGACTTGATGGGCATTTAGAGTTTTCTTCCTTCTTTTAGTGTATTGGCATTTTTACTGAATAAAGGAAGAGGTTCTTAACTGACCTCTACTTTTTATAAAATAAAGCTTAAATCTATCATACTTATAAATACCTTCAGATTGTCTTCCAACAAGGACCTTTCAATGCTAGAGACACCTCTACACTTTATTAATTTCACACTAAATAAATCCGATAATGCCTCTTATTATTTGAGATTAAGAGAGAGAAAATATTCCCAAGAGGTTCGAATTCAAATGTCCAAGCCTGACTTTAGACACATTTACACACGGTACCTATTTGAATTCAACCAAGTTTCCTTTATTAGATACATGCAAAGCAATATTGTCTCAAGCGTTTCCACCCAATTTTATTTGTATTTTTCTTTTAAACCACATGTTAGGCTTTGCTCACAAGAGTGACTGAATGAGTCCCAACAAAAAGATTTGAGTTGTTGACTATGAAGGGTAAGAAAATGCAACAATTAAATATTTAAGTCATCTAATTATACAGGATGGACCAATTTATTTTTCAGGTTCATATAGTTGCATTTTACTTTTTGCTTTCAGGTTTAAATTATTGCTATTTCTTTCTATCAATGTTGTTTTCCCCAAAACAAATTGCGAACCTAACATTTGAAGAGTATTTTAAAAATTCAATACAAATTCCATACCTAGTAAAGTGGCATATAATATATCCTGAAAGACGCTATAAAGAACACAAGTTTTAAAATTTATGTAATTATATAAGTATTTGTTTTTCAATTGCATTTATAAACATCTAGAATGCTATAGTTGGTTTAGCAAAAGTATGATTCCAGGGGTGCCTGGGTCACTCAATTGGTTGAGCATCTGCCTTCAGCTCAGGTCACGATCCCAGAGTCCTGGGATCGAGTCCTGCATTGGACTTCCTGCTTAGCAGGGTCTTCTTCTCCCTCTGCCTCTGCCCCTCCCCATGCTTGTTCTCTCTCTCATTCTCTCTCTCTCTCTCTCTCAAATAAATAAATAAATAAATAAATAAAATCTTAAAAGTATGACTCCAGAGATTTACCAAGACACTAGACACCAGTTTTACTCTCAGAACAAAGATTTATCTTTGAAGCCTCACTTTTCATAGCCTCCCTGACATACAGGATAGGAAATAAAGCTGAGAAATCATCCATGGTGACTACTTTAACAGAACATCTTCACCAGAAATCTGGCACTAAGGGGCACCTGGGTGGCTCAGTGGTTGGGTGTCTGCCTTAGGCTCAGGTCATGATCCTGGAGTCCCGGGATCGAGTCCGCATCAGGCTCCCTGCTCAGTGGAGAGTCTCCTTCTCCTTCTGCCCTTCACTCCACTCTCTCTCACATGCACGCTCTCTCTCTCTCAAATAAATAAATAAATAAATAAATAAATAAATAAATAAAATCAAGAAAAAAAAGAAATCTGGCACTAAAATGAGATTATTTTCAATAGGAGTGAATTAGAAATAAGTGAAAATGAAAATAAGGAAAACAAACTGTCTTAAACTTTGGTACAAGGTGGGGGAAAAGAGTCATCTCTAAAATTTTGTAACCGTATCATTGTTCTAATAAAGATTTTCCTTCTAAACTGCACTACCTATGTAATATAAAAACTTCAAGTGAGCTAGAAAATCATGTTCAAGACAGGCCTTAAAAAATTCTGACAGTAATATTTTTATTGGATATGTGTACCATCAAAACTCATAAAACACCACAGCCGCTAGAGCATAAGAAAGACAAAGCAAAAACAACTGTTAGCAAAATCATATCCACAAAGATTTTAGATATTAGAATTACTCATAGACTATTTAATAGTTGTGTTTAATATTTTAAATGTATTTTTCACTTTTTCATTTGAAATACATTTAGATTTATAGGCAGTTGCAAACAAAATGAAGAGAGTACCCATGTGCCTTTCACCCAATGATAACATTTTAAATAACCACAGTACATGGTCAAAAGGAGGACATCAGCATTCATACAATACTATTAACTCAATTTAGACCTCCTTTAGATTTCACCAACTTTTACATTCACTCATTTTTTCATGTATACTTCTATGAAATTTTATTACATGTGCAAATACATGTAACTAGCACCACAATCAGCATGCAGTACTCCTCTCTCTCCCCAAAAGAGCTTCCTCATAGCATGCCTTTCAGACACATTCCCAAGTCTAAATACGGACATCCACTGATAAGTTCTTAAGCACTGTAATTTGGCATTCCAAGAATGTTATGTTAGTGAACTTATAAATATGTAACCTTCTGAGATTAGCTTTCTTTTGCCCAGCATAATGCTGTTGAGATACATGCAAGTAGACCATATCAGTAATTTGTTTCTTTTTAATACTGAATAATATTCCTGGTGCAAATGAACCCACAGATGGTTTATCCATTCACCCCCTGAAGAACATCTAAGTTGTTTTCACGTTTTGACTTCTAAACTTAAAATTGTTATGCATATTTGCATATGGGTTTCTGTGTACATATATGTTTTATTTTCTCTAGTATAAATACGCATGATTCTGATTGCTGGTTCATATGTTAAGTGTATGTTTAGTTTTTTATGAAACTGTCAAGCTATTTTACAGAGTTGCTGTACCATTTACATTCCCAACAACAATGTTCGAAAGATCCAATTGCCCCTTGTCCTCATCAGCACTTAGTATTGTCATTAGTCACTTAGGATTCATTATGGTATTTGTATTTTAAAAGGTGTGTAATGAAGGGTGCCTGGGTGGCCCAGTCAGTTGAGCATCTGGCTCTTGGTTTCTACTTAGGTCATGATCTTAGGGTTGTGGGATGGTGCCAGCGCCCAGCTCCACACTCAGAGGGGAGTCTGCTTGAGATTCTCTCCCTCCGCCCCTCCCCCCAGTCTCTCTCTCAAGTAAATAAATAAATATTTTTTAAAAATTAATAAAAGGGATGTAGAGATATCTCACCATAACTCTAAGTAGTATATTCCTTAAGGCTAATGATATAGAACATCTTTCTCACGTGCTTCTTTGTCTTCCTAGATACTCGAAGTTTCCATTCAAGTCTTTTTCACATTTCCTAATTTGGTGTGTTGTTTTCTTACAGTTACATTTTGAGAGATCTTTACATATGTGTGACTTTTAAGTATCCCATCTCTTCTTCCCTCATTGTGTTTTCATTATTAGATATCTTTGAGTAAAATAGTAAGTCTAAGTCATAGTCACTTAGAAGGTCTAGGTAAAAGCAATCTGGGTATGCTTCTTAAGAGTTTAGAAAGGGAATGATTATGTGATTAACACGTGAACAATTTTGCAAATCAGTTGAATTCTAATTTGTTTCTTTTAACAAAATCAAAGAAATATTTGTTATCTAGATACATAATATATCTCTAAGATCATTCTAATTCTCAGATACAAAGAAGTTTCAATACACTGCATTTGATTGAATGAATATTCATTCATTCATTAATTAAATTCATGTTTATGAATTTCCCCTTGGGAAAAAAAAAGGTCTTTGTCTTTAGGATAACATATTAATTTTACTAATGTAATCTGTAAAATAAACTTAGAAAAATAGAAAAGGCACAATTTCTTTAAAAGTACATGTGATGCTATGGATAAAATCTGAGATGCGTGGAATTATAAAGAGGGCATATAAAATAAATTGTAAAATAAAGTACATATACAAAATAAGAGCATCACAATATATTCTTCAGTTTTTCTCAATGTTGTATGAAACAAATATTTCAATTCATGTGAATAATCTGCTTAGACACTCCTTTCTGGTTCATAATGCTTTTTTGAACTTCCTTTCTTGAAACTTCTCATATATATTCCACTTACACAAAAGTAGTTTCTGTCTGTGGACTATTATTGGTAAAATTTTTAAAAACTGAATATTTCTGATATTTTACAATTATACTTAAAGGAAAAGTCTGCTTGTATTCCTCTCTTTCTAAATATTTTAAATAATCTTACATTTACATACTCAAATTTAATGTTGTATTTAATGGATGCTTACTTATGCCATATAACTTGGAAAAAAATATAGATATCTAATATTAATTTTTTTGCTACTTAATACAATTTGATGACTTCAACTTCCTAGTTTCTAGAAGTACAGATAAAACTAAATTAATTTCATTCTTCAGGAAAATACACGATATATCAAACTAGTTTCTTTTTAATTGTAAATTAAATTTTGTTAGACTTCAATTTTGTTAGACTGCATTATCTCTATATGTGCCTTCATGGAAAAATTGATTCAAATACTTTTATATAATAAATGTTCATATAGATCCTATCATCAGAAATAAAACTTGGATCATGAAACATTTAGGGGTAACTAGAAACAATAAAAAATCATCTTTTCTAAGGAAATGACAAATGCAACAAACTCAAATTAAAATGGGAGAATATTGTAGTCTAATAATCTCCATTGATTTAAGGAACATAGGCTTAGAAATGGCAGATTCTATGTGTATTATGACCCATTTTATTTTACCCCTCAGAGAAAATTAACTGCTCTGAATGAACACATAGAACAACCAAAGACACACAATCTGTTGCTTTGTATACTAGCCATTCAATTCTTAATTTTCCAAAATATATCTCCCATCAATACTTTGATTGTCCTAGAGGATAATAAGCTACAACCTACCCAATGCTTTTCTAAAGAAAAAATAAAACACATAGAAGACCAACGAAAAACACCAGAAAAATTTTGCTATTGAATGGGAAGAACAAGGGTTGTGTTTATTCATTTTGCTCTCCATTCTAGAGGAGACACGAGGTTTGTTTCTGTCCCTGGAGAAAGTTCATGGTATGAGCTTTGAAATGACAAGTATAATTAAGACAAAGTGTGCTATTTAGCCCAACAAAAGAAATATATCTTTCAAAATAACTGTCCCTTAAAGTTAGAGAACACAGTCTATCTCAGTTGAAACCACTCTCAGTGTTAAATCAATTGTCGACTTCAACTGGCTCCAACTTGGTATATCATTTAGCCAAGTGTCCCATCACTGCCCAGCATGGCTGGTACTACCTGTGGTACACTCACAGCACATTTATAAAGTTCTGACTGTTCAAACAAAGAGAATCCAGATGCCGAGAGCCATAAAATATAAACAATATAAATTTGCTCTTTGACAGAATCAACTCACGTTAAAATAGTAAATCTGTGAGCAGTTGGGACAAAATGTATAAGAAAAAAGTAGACTAAGCAGAGTTTGGCATTTCACTGAAATTTCTCATTTAGCTGTCATGGGCACATACTATGTTCTGGATATGTGAGAGTTCATTTCTTCAGAGAACAGTCATGCAGCACATTTATATAGAAAATATACAATTCTTTGTGATTTCATGGATGACTTCTCAAACCCCATGTATATTAATATAACACAAAAATACATGTAAACCATATTGTAGGATATTTTTCAAGGAATATGCTTACCCTCAGTGCCTGGCTGATACAAATACGTTATCAAAAACATTTAAAATTTCCTACACATATTTTTTTAAATAGAAAACAAGCCAGTGTGTTTTTATGAATAAATATTTTTGTTTTTATTTTTCCTTATGAACAATTAAGGAGAATTCCCAACATAGAGTTGAGAGACTATAGTCTTAGATTTAGGAATACCAAAATTGCTAGATAGATATGCCACTAGCAGATTGTATGGCCTCAGCAAATAGTAAATGACCTCCTCGCCATAATTATTACTTTATTAGTTGCTGTGGGTTTTATGATTAAATACCAGTTTTCATTCACTATAATTTCTATCTAATTCTGTCAAATGGTGTTCTTGAAATTCCATGACCTGGACTATATTTTTGGAAGTCTGGAGGACAGGTTCTTGAGAGAATGTGTAGTTGGCCTAATTTCAGCTTTGTTTTGCAGTTTTGAGAACTCTTTTCTCAGACTGTTGCTTGTACTCTATATGGTGATGTCTCATTTTCTCTTCTTGGGCAGTCTTATCTGTTCTTCAAGGCTAAAGTCAATTAGAGTATTCCCTAATACTTAAAGTATTAGAGTATTCCCCAATACTTGAAGACAGTATTAATACACCTTCTTCTTTATTTCTGAGACACACTACTATTGTATTCATTATAGTCTTTATTCCATTGAATTATGATAGGGTAAATATGTACCTAAATCACTATTTGTCAGTTTTTTAAAGGCAGAGAATATATCTTATTTATTTTTAATGCACTTATTCCTAATAAAAAGTAAGAACTGATAAAATGTTTGAAGTGAATTTAATTCAATTTAAATATCATGCTCACCATTGTAATAAGTCCATGTTATCAGAATTATGAAACTTGGAGAAGATCAAATCATATTGTCTTTATGACTTGGTTTACACCTCTTTTAGAGTCATATCCACTTCTCACAGTAAACAATGTGAGCAGAACAGATTATAGATGCAGAAATAATACCAAGAGTTGTAAGGATTTAGGAGAAAGCTATTTTACCAAAAATGTATATATTTACCAAAAATGTAATATATTATAAATTTAATCCCCTTTTTGACAGAAGAATGCATAGAAAGACTTCTTCTTAGACCCCCAAAAATGTCACCAGGCTATTTGTAATAATTTTGAACTTTTTTGAGAACAGCAAGGCAGGAAAATAAGCCCAAAAAAACAGTGAAGAGAGAGGGACTTCTTTTTCTGACAGAGAAACTGAGCCTCAAGGGGGCTCCCCTCCTCCACCCATTACATGATTTATCATTCTCAAGTCTGTACTCGATACTAGTCAATGACTTCAGGACCATGGATAGATACAAGCAGTACACTTTGTAACTGACCCATTTGTTAAACATTTATTTGGCCAAATATATGCCAGATTATTTTATTTTTTGTTTTATTTCATTTCACCTTCATATTAATTTTTGAAATGATGATGAAAAAATTGAGGCTCTTAGAATTTAAGCTTAGCATTTAGACTTGATTTTAAGCCTATGCAATCAGAAACCTGCATTTAAAAATACTTTCTGTTGCTTTCTTAAAGGAAAGCTCTTGATGATTATTCCACATTAATGACGGTTATGCTAAAAATATGTTTTTGCCAGTGTGTTAGAAAAAAAATTTCCGTTTGCTTCAAAACATATTTTTAAGTATTGGTTGCTAAAAACTGGCTACATTTTCCAATGAAATACTATGTTGGCCTATGATATAAAAAAGGGATGATCAGCTAAAGTGAATAATGCCAGAATATTTACAAAATAACTGATGAATATTAAAATATTCCCAGTGAAAACAATCATTTGGTCTGTTTCCTCTTCGCCTTGTATTTGATCATAATTCCATATGATAAGAACCATGTGAGGAGGACTACTCCCAGTTAAAATTCTACATATAATTTCCCCAGTATGAACATAGATGGGCAACTCCCAAAGCTTTATCTGACAGGCACCAGTGAGGAAAGCTGACTTTCCACCCGAGATCCAGTGCACAGCCAGTGCACTGTAGTCTCAGATGGAGTTGCAGTCAAGGACTTGGCCCCCCTAGCAGGTCATGCTTTTTCATATTTACGTCCCTAGTCCTGATGCATTCATTACTAGGTCTCTTTATCTGAGGCCATGAGCAGAGGTCTTCTCCAGACCTTTGTGATAAGATCTCATTATGGGGGAATGGGAATCCTTAAAGACACTTTTCCCCACTGAGTACCCAGTACGTTTCCACACCTAGAAACTCCCTCTCATGCTGTCCTCCACCTCACATTGATAAAACTCCTGGACGTTTTGCTCGGGGTTATCTCAGCAGTAAGATAATCCCCACATCTGCTCTTATCTGCCTGGCTCTCCAGTAGTGGGCCCTTCCATCCAAAAAACACAACAGGGAGAGTTGGGCTCTAGTTTCAGCCTCTTGCTTATTTCATTTTTTGGCTTGTTGCTTTAATGGGCTATTCTGACACCTGACAGCTCATCTCTCACTCTCCGTGCTCAGTTGAGCTCCTGACAGCGCGTAATAAAAAGTCTGAGTCCATTTTTGGATGTTCGATTGCTGACAGCTTTTAAGCCTCATTCCTCTCCCCTTCTGTCTCACATCTGGTCATGCTTATGGGAAACCCAGATGTTCCATCATTTGGTGCCAGGGCGAGATTCAGAGCACTCAAACCTGTGTGTGTGTGTGTGTGTGTGTGTGTGTGTGTCAACCATCACTGCAACCCCACTTTGTAACCATAATTAGAGCCCTTTCCTTCTCTTTCAAGCCATTTTAGGACTGTTTTGAGAAGATTGCACTCTTCTATCCAGAAAGTCTCATTATATAAGTGGTAACTTTCTTTTTTTTCCCCATACTATGTCAATGAGTGTGTGTGTGTGTGTGTGTGTGTGTGTGTGTGTGTGTGTGTATTTCAGTTTTTATTTGTCTAAAGCAAATTTTGGGTGGAGGTACATCCACTTTTTGAAGAGTGGCTGTAACATTAGACTATAATAGGAAGACTAAAAGAAGAAAGAGTATTCCAGGTGGAATAAATATATTTGAAACAGCAGAGATGAGGCTTCAGTATCCAAAAACATTTGAAATGCACTTTAAATGTAAAATAAAGGGAATTGTTGAGTATTTTGAATTATATGAGTTTATTGAGGATAAAAAGGAGTGAAAGATGAAACCCAGAATTCTGGTTAGGATAACTTGCTTGTTGGTGATTTTACATATATGAGATATGAAGTACTTTAGAGAATTTAATGTAAGGTATTTGTGGGCATAGAGCTGGATTGTCTTATATGCCACTGAATGAATCTGACACTCTGGGGAGAGGGCAGGCTAGGGATAAAGACTCAAGGGTGTGTAGAATATAGATAGTAATTGAAGCTATAGGAGGTGAAGGCCATTCAGAGAGTGAAAATAAAAGGGTCCGAGGAAAAACTAAAACAAACAAACAAAAACCCAAGCAACTAGCATCAAATACATGGAGAATGAAGAGGCAGAATGGTAAGAGGAAATTAAGGAATTTGATCTCAGATAAGTTAAGAGATATTGTCATGGGCTAAACTGTGTTCCTGCAAAATTCATATATTATAACTCTAACCCGCAATGTAACCATATTTGGAGACAGAGCCTTTAAGGAGGTAATTGAAGTTAAGTGAGGTCATAAGGATAGGGTCCTAATGCAATGAGGCTGGTATCCTCATTAAAAGAAGAAGAGACAACAGTGCTCTCTCTTTGTATGCGCAGAGAAAAGCCATGTTAGGAGTCTGTGAGAAGACAATAATCTGCAAGCCATGAGAAGATGTCTCCTTGGAAATCAAGCTTGGTGGCATCTTGATCTCCAGCTTCCATCTTCTAGAACTTAGAAAAAAAAAAAAAAAAACCTCTGTTGCTTAAGCCACCAAGTCTGTGATATTATATTATGACAACCCAAGCAGAATAATGTAGATGCACTTGGTTCAAGAGGTAGTGGGGAGGAGGAGCTCGATGAGAACTATGTGCCATAGAAATGCTAGGTAAATTCAGAACCAAAATA